>NC_092724.1:71121444-71819383 GCF_047496885.1 Scyliorhinus torazame | reverse complement strand
TGACCGGTACATACTTATCAAGAACACGCAGTAGCTGATCCTTGAACAAGCCCCACTTATCCAGTGTGCCCAACACTTGCAGCCTACTTCTCCACCTTATCCCCCCCAAGTCACGTCTAATGGCATCATAATTGCCCTTCCCCCAGCTATAACTCTTGCCCTGCGGTGTATACTTATCCCTTTCCATCATTAACGTAAACGTCACCGAATTGTGGTCACTGTCCCCAAAGTGCTCTCCTACCTCCAAATCCAACACCTGGCCTGGTTCATTACCCAAAAGCAAATCCAACGTGGCCTCGCCTCTTGTTGGCCTGTCAACATATTGTTTCAGGAAACCCTCCTGCACACACTGTACAAAAAACGACCCATCTATTGTACTCGAACTATATCTTTTCCAGTCAATATTTGGAAAAGTTAAAGTCTCCCATAATAACTACCCTGTTACTTTCACTCGTATCCAGAATCATCTTCGCCATCCTTTCCTCTACATCCCTAGAACTATTAGGAGGCCTATAAAAAAAACTCCCAACAGGGTGACCTCTCCTTTCCTGTTTCTAACTTCAGCCCATACTACCTCGGAAGAAGAGTCCCCATCTAGCATCCTCTCCGCCACCGTAATACTGCTCTTGACTAGCAGCGCCACACCTTTTGCAACACAATTTTTAATAAAAAGCTCTGTTGCAATGACAGGATAGATGCATCAGAGGTACCGGCATAAGGGCGTAAGTGGGAGTGTGTGTTCCTGGGAGATCTCAACATTGAGTGGACCCTATGATGTTTCAAGGCATTAGGTCAAAAATTGGCAAGGAAACCTTAAGACCTACCACCTCCCTCAGCTGATGAAATACTGCTATTCCATACTGAACACCACTTGGAAGAAGCTCCAAGGTTAGCAAGGGACAGAATGTACTCTGTTGGGGAGCTTTTGTAAAATTTGTTCTTGGGATGTGGACATCGCTGGCTGGGCCAGCATTTTTTGCCCATCCCTAATTGCCCTTAAACTGAGTGGCTTGCTGGGCCATTTGAGTGGGGGGCAGTTCAGAGTGTGAGTCTGGAGTCACATGTACGCAGCACTGGTTAGGGCGGTAGATTTCCTTCCCTACATTAGTGAACCAGACGGGTTTTTACAAAAATCGGCAATTGTTTCATGGTCAACATTAGACTGTTATTTCCAAATCTTTATTGAATTCAAATTTCACTATCTGCCATGGTACGATTCGAACCTGGGACGCCAGAGCATTATCCTGGGTGTCCGGATTACTAGTCCAGTGACAATACCACTACGCCACCATCTCCCCAGATTCATTGCCCATCAACAAGAGTGCCTGAACTGGCTGAGTCCTGAAGAGTATATCTGCCTGAATGGGCCAGCAGCAGGTAGCAGTTGAATTAAGACGGAAAAGTGTACTGGACTTTGCCTTCACCACTCTACTTGCCACATTGGTGAGAGTGCCCACCTTACAGTCCTTGTGGAGGCGAAGGACCATCTTAACACAACCCCCTCCATCGTGTGTGGTCTCATCACCAAACTATAGAGATACTTTAAGACCAGATCTAGAAGTTCAACTGAGTATCTGTTAGGTGCAGAATTCCATTCACCCACAATCATATTTTTTCCTATGAGTTTAGAGTACCCAATCATTTTTTTTCCCCAATGAATGGGCAATTTAGCATGGCCCATCCACCTATCCTGCCCATCTTTGGGATGTGGGGGTGAAACCCACGCCGACACTGGGAGGGGAGGGCCTGTCCGGGGGGGGGGTGAGTGGGAGAGAAGGGCCTGTTTGGGGGGGAGGGGAGAGGAGGAACAAAGAAAAATTACAGCACAGGAACAGGCCCCACGGCCCTCCAAGCCTGCGCCAATCCAGATCCTTTATCTAAAACTGCCACCTATTTTCTCAGGATCTGTATCCCTCTGCTCCCTGCCCATTCATCTATCTGTCTAGATACATCTTAAATGATGCTATCGTGCCCACCTCTGCCGGCAATGCATTCCAGGCACCCACCACCCTCTGCGTAAAGAACTTTCCACGCATATCTCCCCTGAACATTTCCCCTCTCACCTTGAACTCGTGACCCCAAGTAATTGAGTCCCCCACTCTGGGGGAAAAAGCTTCTTGCTATCCACCCTGTCTCTCCCTCATGATTTTGTAGACCTCAATCAGGTCCCCCCTCAACCTCCGTCTTTCTAATGAAAATAATCCTAATCTACTCAACCTCTCTTCATAGCTAGCCCCCTCCATACCAGGCAACATCCTGGTGAACCTCCTCTGCACCTTCTCCAAAGCATCCACATCCCTTTGGTAATGTAGCGACCAGAACTGTACACAGTGTTCCAAATGTGGCCGAACCAAAGTCTTATACAACTGTAACATGACCTGCCAACTCTTGTACTCAATACCCCTTCCGATGAAGGAAAGCATGCCGTATGCCTTCTTGACCACTATTGACCTGCGCAACCACTTTCAGGGTACAATGGACTTGAACACCCAGATCTCTGTACATCAATTTTCCCCAGGGGTTTTTAATTTACCGTGTAGTTCGCTCTTGAATTGGATCTTCCAAACTGCATCACCTCGCATTTGCCCGGATTGAACTTCATCTGCCATTTCTCCGCCCAACTCACCAATCTATCTATATTCTGCTGTATTCTCTGACAGTCCCCTTCACTATCTGCTACTCCACCAATCTTAGTGTCATCTGCAAACTTGCTAATCAGACCACCTATACCTTCCTCCAGATCGTTTATGGATATCACAAACAACAGTGGTCCCAGCACGTACCCCTGTGGAACATCACTGGTCACAGTTCTCCATTTTGAGTAACTTCCTTCCACTACTCTCTGTCTCCTGTTGCCTAGCCAGTTTTTATCCATCTAGCTAGAACACCCTGGGCCCCATGAGACTTCACTTTCTCCATCAGCCTACCATGGGAAACCTTATCAAATGCCTTAGTGAAGTCCATGTATATGACGTCTACAGCCCTTCCCTCATCAATCAACTTTGTCACTTCCTCAAAGAATTGTATTAAGTTGGTAAGAAATGACCTTCCCTGCACTAAACCATGTTGCCTAACCCTGATAAGCCCATTTGCTTCCAAATGGGAATAGATCCTATGCCTCAGTATCTTCTCCAGCAGCTTCCCTACCACTGATGTCAGGCTCACCGGTCTATAATTATCTGAATTCTCCCTGCTACCCTTCTTAAACAAGGGGACAACATTAGCAATTCTCCAGTCCTGCGGTACCTCACCCGTGTTCAAGGATGCTGCAAAGATATCTGTTAAGGCCCCAGCTATTTCCTCTCTCACTTCCCTCAGTAACCTGGGATAGATCCCATCCGCACCTGGGGACTTGTCCACCTTAATGCCTTTTAGAATACACAACACATCCTCCCTCCTTATGCCGACTTGACCTAGAGTAATCAAACATCTATCCCTAACCTCAACATCCGTCATGTCCCTCTCCTTGGTGAATACCGATGCAAAGTATTCGTGAAGAATCTCACCCATTTTCTCTGACTCCACTCATAACTTTCCTCCTTTGTCCTTGAGTGGGCCAACCCTTTCTCTAGTTACCCTCTTGCTCCTTCTATATGAATCAAAGGCTTTGGGATCTTCCGTAACCCTGTTTGCTGAAGATATTTCATGACCCCTTTTAGCCCTCTTGATTCCTCGTTTCAGATTGGTCCTACATTCCCGATATTCTTCCAAAGCTTTGTCTGTCTTCAGTCGCCTAGACCTTATGTATGCTTCATTTTTCCTCTTAGCTAGTCTTGCAATTTCACCTGTCATCCATTGTTCTCTATGGGGGAGAGGAGGAGGGCCTGTTTGGGGGGGGGGGGGGGAGAGCAGGGCCTGTTTGGGGGGGGGGGGGGCTGTTGGGGGAGGAGGAGGAGGGCCTGTTACGGGAGGAGGAGGAGGGCCTGTTACGGGAGGAGGAGGAGGGCCTGTTACGGGAGGAGGAGGAGGGCCTGTTACGGGAGGAGGAGGAGGGCCTGTTACGGGAGGAGGAGGAGGGCCTGTTACGGGAGGAGGAGGAGGGCCTGTTACGGGAGGAGGAGGAGGGCCTGTTACGGGAGGAGGAGGAGGGCCTGTTACGGGAGGAGGAGCAGGGCCTGTTACGGGAGGAGGAGGAGGCCCTGTTACGGGAGGAGGAGGAGGCCCTGTTACGGGAGGAGGAGGAGGCCCTGTTACGGGAGGAGGAGGAGGCCCTGTTACGGGAGGAGGAGGCCCTGTTACGGCAAGAGGAGGAGGAGAGCCTGTTACGGGAGGAGGAGGAGGGCCTGTTACGGGAGGAGGAGGAGGGCCTGTTACGGGAGGAGGAGGAGGGCCAGTTACGGGAGGAGGAGGAGGGGGCCTGTTACGGGAGGAGGAGGGGGGCCCGTTACGGGAGGAGGAGGAGGTCCCGTTACGGGAGGAGGAGGAGGTCCCGTTACGGGAGGAGGGGGCGGGCCCGTTACGGGAGGAGGGGGCGGGCCCGTTACGGGAGGAGGGGGCGGGCCCGTTACGGGAGGAGGGGGCGGGCCTGTCGGGGGAGCGGAGGAGGAGGGCATTTTGGTGGGAGGGGTGTGGGGGAGGAGTTGGGCCTGCTGGGGGGGGGGCCTGTTGGGAGGGGGGACCTGCTGGGGGAGTGGAGGAGGAGGGCCTGTTGGGGGGAGGAGGGCCTGTTGGGGGGATGAGGAGGGCCTGTTTGGGGGGGGAAGAAGAGGGCCTGTTGGAGGGGGAGAGGAGGGCCTGTTGGAGGGGGAGAGGAGGGCCTGTTGGAGGGGGAGAGGAGGGCCTGTTGGAGGGGGAGAGGAGGGCCTGTTGGAGGGGGAGAGGAGGGCCTGTTGGAGGGGGAGAGGAGGGCCTGTTGGAGGGGGAGAGGAGGGCCTGTTGGAGGGGGAGAGGCGGGCCTGCTGGAGGGGGAGAGGCGGGCCTGCTGGAGGGGGAGAGGCGGGCCTGCTGGAGGGGGAGAGGCGGGCCTGCTGGAGGGGGAGAGGCGGGCCTGCTGGAGGGGGAGAGGCGGGCCTGCTGGAGGGGGAGAGGCGGGCCTGCTGGAGGGGGAGAGGCGGCCCTGCTGGAGGGGGAGAGGCGGGCCTGCTGGAGGGGGAGAGGCGGGCCTGCTGGAGGGGGAGAGGCGGGCCTGCTGGAGGGGGAGAGGCGGGCCTGCTGGAGGGGGAGAGGCGGGCCTGCTGGAGGGGGAGAGGCGGGCCTGCTGGAGGGGGAGAGGCGGGCCTGCTGGAGGGGGAGAGGCGGGCCTGCTGGAGGGGGAGAGGCGGGCCTGCTGGAGGGGGAGAGGCGGGCCTGCTGGAGGGGGAGAGGCGGGCCTGCTGGAGGGGGAGAGGCGGGCCTGCTGGAGGGGGAGAGGCGGGCCTGCTGGAGGGGGAGAGGCGGGCCTGCTGGAGGGGGAGAGGCGGGCCTGCTGGAGGGGGAGAGGCGGGCCTGCTGGAGGGGGAGAGGCGGGCCTGCTGGAGGGGGAGAGGCGGGCCTGCTGGAGGGGGAGAGGCGGGGGGGAAGGGCCTGCTGGAAGGGGGGGGGGGAGAGAGAGGAGGAGGAGGGCCTGTTAGGGGGAGGGGTAGGTTCTGTTGGGGTTGAGAAGGCGGGGGAGAGGAGTGCATCTTGGGGGGGGGGGGGAGGGGGGCTGTTGGGGGTAGAGGAGGAGGAAGCCTCTTGGGGTGGGGGGGTGTAGAGGAGGAGGAGGTCCTGTTTGGGGGGGGGGGGGGGGGGGGGAGGTGGAGGCCCTGTTTGGGGGGGGAGCGGTGGGCCTGTTGGAGGGAGGGGAGGAAGAGAGCCTGTTGGGGGACGATGGAGGGGGGGTGGGGAGGAGGAGAGCCCGTTTCGGGGAGGGGGGGGAGGAGGAGGAAGAGGGCCTCCTAGTCTGCTCCCAGTCTTGCAACCTTCAGTAATCTGGATTCCATTCCACCTGGGCCAGCGACCGTTACTACTTTGAGGATTGCCAACCTTTTAAGTACCTTCTCCCCTACCACCTTCTTAATTGCTTTATTAGCAGCATTCGGTTTCATGAAGAAAAAAACGTAAAGTGCTAATTTTGCACTTTAACCAAGCCTTTTGCGCACCCAGGATCTTTACTCTGGATGCCATTTTATTATTTGTTTACTCACTGATACAGTGCTGGAGGAGGCCCACTGAGTCTGCACCGACCCTCCAAAAGAGCACTCTACCAGGCGCACCCCCCCCACCCCCCACACACACACACACATTGATCATGGCTAAGCTGAGCATCTTTGGACTGTGAGGAAACCCATGCAAACACTGGGATAATGCACCAACTTCACACGCAGCCACCCAAGGCCGCAATCGAACCCAAGTCCCTGGCACTGAGGCAGCAGTGCTAACCACTGTTCTCATAAATAAAAGCAAATTACTGCGTCTGTTGTTACACAAACAAACTACCAGACAATCTCAGCAGGTCTGACACCATCTGTGGGGAGAGAAGAGAGCTATTGTTTTGAGTCTGGATGACTTAACAGAGAGCCATCCAAACTCAACGTTAGCTCCCTTCTCTCTCCACTGTTCTCATAGACTTTGTTTCGCCCTTATTTCCTTCGGTCTCCTGTTGTACTAGTTTTCTTACCGTTGGCGCTGCTGCAATTTATCACCTGGAATTACTGCGAGGTGCATTTGACCAGAATAGGATGATGTTATATAAAAAAAGTTAGTTTTTGCCTCGTGCTAACAATGTGATTGCTATCTTCAGGTCACACAAGACGAAGGAGGAAATCCAGATGAAATTTCAGTCAACCCAGAGACCCCTCGCAGTAGCGCATCAAAGAAAACGGGAAAAGGTGGGAGATAAATCCACTTGCAAGATGCAGATTACTGGGTATATTGTTATGCTAGCCTATTGAACTGTAATATTATTTGAAGTGGGGCGTTTTCAGGATGTTGGTATCAATTGACATTCTTGTAAATTGAGAAGAATATAACAGTTCCTCTTCCTGCATTGGCCAACTTTGGCACCCTTGCAATTGCGAGAAGAGGATACTTTGAATCGGTATGGGTTGCATTTATGCCCAATTAGCAGCAGTCATCAGTTCGTCGCCTTATTCCTGTCCACAAGAAGATATGATTGCAGCTGGAAAATCAAAATGCAATTAACATGTTTGTTCTTCAGGATGCAAAGCTGAGGATTGTGAGACCGAAGACTGTACAGAAGGTGATTCTAGTGGAAAGCAGGCAAGTGAAACATAAGATTCTGAGGGGATTGATGAGAGTTATACGAAGAATGTTTTCGCTACTGAGGACTGTTTCAAAATAAGGGGTGACTGGGATGTGGAGGAACTTCTATTCTCAGGGTCTTTAATCTTAAGAATCCTCGACTCTAGAGACCAGTGAAAACTTTTGATCTACAAGAGACTTTCATAGCAATATGCATTCATAGCTAACGGAGTAGATGTATTCCACATTTCATTTCCACAGCTATTACATTTAATTTCCACAGCTATTTTTTGAAGACGTTCCTTCAAATGTTTAGTGAAAATTTCTCTTGCCTTTACCATGATGCACTCTGTTGTTCCTATCTGTACTTGAGCAGAAAAGACTGAATTTGAAAGTTGGTCACAAAAGTGTGCATCGCTTTACAAATGACATGTGCAATTTTCTTAAGACCTACCACCTCCCTCAGCTGAAGAAATACTGCTATTCCATATTGAACACCACTTGGAAGGAGCTCCAAGGTTAGCAAGGGACAGAATGTACTCTGTTGGGGAGCTTTTGTAAAATTTGTTCTTGGGAAGTGGACGTCGCTGGCTGGGCCAGCATTTGTTGCCCATCCCTGATTGCCCTTAAACTGAGTGGCTTGCTGGGCCATTTGAGTGGGGGGCAGTTAAGAGTCAACTGTTTTGCTGTGTGTGTCTGGAGTCGCATGTAGGCAGCACTGGTTAGGACGGTAGATTTCCTTCCCTACATTAGTGAACCAGATGGGTTTTTACAAAAATTGGCAATGGTTTCATGGTCATCATTAGACTGTTAATTACAAATCTTTATTGATTTCAAATTTCACTATCTGCCATGGTACGATTCGAACCTGGGACCCCAGAGCATTATCCTAGGTGTCTGGATTACTAGTCCAGTGACAATACCACTAAGCCACCATCTCCCCAGCTTCATTGCCCATCAACAAGAGTGCCTGAACTGGCTGAGTCCTGAAGGGCATATCTGCCAGAATGGGCCAGCAGCAGGTAGCAATTGAATTAAGACGGAAAAGTGTACTGGACTTTGCCTTCACCAATCTACTTGCCACATTGGTAAGAGTGCCCATCTTACAGTCCTTGTGGAGGCGAAGGACCATCTTCACATAACACCCTCCATCGTGTGTGGTCTCATCACCATACTAAAGAGATAATTTAAGACCAGATCTAGAAGTCCAACTGAGTATTAGATGCAGAATTCTATTCAGCCACAATCATTTTTTTTCTATAAATTTAGAGTACCCAATTATTATTTTTTCCAATTAATGGGCAATTTAGCATGGCCCATCCACCTACCCTGCCCATCTTTGGGTTGTGGGGGTGAAACTCGCGCAGACACAGGGAGAATGTGCAAACTCCACACGGACAGTGACCCAGGGCCGGGATTCGAACCCGAGTCCTCGGTGCTGTAGTCCCAGTGCTAACCACTGTGCTGCCCTTTCAACCACAATCATGGCCTGTCATGTCCCAATGCTGTGCCATTACCAATTCAGTACAGGGACTGATTTTAGAAATAAAAGTGAACTTGCAGTAGTAATCCTGAAAGACATCCTAGTTTAAAGAGAAATGCAATAGGGCATGCCTGGAGCAGCACCAGTCAAACCTAGAAATGAAATGCTAACCTGGTGAATACAACCACATGCATGCTGTAGACAGAGATAAGTGATTCTGCAGCCTGTGGATCCGATCAAAGCGCTGCAGTCTTGCCACCTCAAGTTGTGAATGATAGTGACAGTTAAACAATCAAATGGGAGGAGCAGACTCCACAAACATCAATGATGGAGAAACCCAATGCATGAGTACAAAAGATAAAACATTTACAACTCTCTTCAGCCAGAGATACCGAGTGGATGATCCTTTTGTGCCTCTTGCTAGGTTCCCAGCATCACAGCTGCCAGTCTACAGCCATTTTAATTAATTCCATGTGATAGCAAGAAGCAGCTGAAGGCACTGGATACGGAAAAATTATCAGCTCTGACAGCACCCAGTTGATTGACTGAACACTTTGGTCCAGACCTAGCTGTGTCCCTGGTCACACTGTTACAGTAACATTCAAATGACATTCGCACCACACAAGTGGCAGGCAATGACTACCTCCAACAAGAAAGAATCTAAACATTGCCCCTTAAAATTCAATGGCATTACCACAGCCGAATCCCCCACTATCAACATCCTGGGGATTGCATCTGGACTAGCCATATAAATACTCTGGCTTCAGGAATGGGTCAGATGCTACGAATCCTGCAGCAAGTAACCCATCCCATGACTCCCCAGGCACTAATCAGCAGTGTGATGGAATACACTCCACTTGCCTGGATGGGTGCAGTTCCACAACACAAGAAGCTGAGCACCATCCAGGAAAAAGCAGCCTGTGTGATTGCTACTCCCTCCACAAACATTCACTCCCTCCACCACCACCACTGATGCACAATGGTAGCAATGTGTGCCATCTATAAGATGCACTGCCGTAACTCAGCAGGTTCCTTAAACAGCACCTTCGATAACAAAAACAACTACTACCACCTTGAAAGACAAGGGCAGCAGACACATTGGAACACCACTTGGAAGTTCCCTCCCAAGCCACTCACCATCCTAAATTGGGAATATGCAGCTGTTCCTTCACGGACAGAAACACCCAGCCCATCACTCCCATACACCTTTTCCCGCTCAAACAAGCACTCCTACATGTACACCGGTAGTAAGTCTCTTCTGCACCCCCACAGGAAGCCCGCCAATTCTAAGCCAGATCCCCCTCATTCACTTTCTGGCAGCCATCTCCATCATCCTCGCCTGGCTCGCTAGCGATCCTAACAGCAGCAAATGCGGGAGATAATTGGCCTGTGCTTGAGGGAATCTTCAAATTCACTAACTGACATATTTTGAACGGGGAGGGCTGGATCGGGAGGCCTGGCGGGCTGGTTTGTGATTAACAGGCCATGTTTTGGACAAGCCTGATTGAAGGTATATCCCGAAGAGGTGCTCAGGAATTGCTCACCCGGTTCCCAGGTGAGAATTGCACAACGATTACCCGGCAAGTTCAAACCTTTGGACAACCGTGGACTGGGATCTATCCAATAATGCGATTCAAATCACATACTGATGGCTGAGACTGTAATACAACAATAGTTAACAAATAAAAGTAAAGCAATTAAAACTGCTTCTAGCTTTTGGGTATGAGTCAACTATTTTACTGACCTCACCGACCCCCATTGGACTCGGGTGCACTCAGGCCTGGTACAGACTAGAACCCCTCAATGAGAAGCAGAAATTTAAAAGAACGTCTCATTGAAATTAGGGACAGGGTTTGTTTACGGGTTTTCAGGACCCTGCTGTCTGGCTGTTAGGGAGATCATAAGCTTGCACTGTGTTTAACAATCACTCATTTGTGATTTTTCCCAATTTGGCTGGTTACGGGTGGTGACCTCACCATTAGGATGGTGGTTGAGCTCTTGAAACTGGAGGGTCACTAGGATGCCCTCCACCTTGGATCAGCTCACATCAAAATGCAAGCATAATTTCTCAATTTTTTTTTTAATCTTAAAATTTAGAGCACCCAATTCTTTTCTTATTTTTTCCAGTTAAGGGCCAATTTAGCATGGCCAATTCACCTACCCTGCACATCTTTTGTGTTGTGGTGATGAGACCCGCGCAGACACGTAAACATGCGCCCGCCTGCTTCGGTTTCTGCCTCCATTGGGGCTAAAGTCCGCCCTAGTTTGCCGTCTGCTGTCTATAATGCAGTCACTTTTTACACTAAATAATTTAATTTAGCAGTAATTTAAATGAAATAACATAACATTTTAAGGCTAAAATAATTTGATTCTTAGATAATTTGTGTTGTGGGTTTTTAATTAAGAAAATAAGCTTGTTTCCTCCCTATATGCTTGCCTTTGATTTTGTCCTTTGTATATGTTCACAGATATCCAATGTATACCTTCCAATTATAATTGAAAGTAACCCACGTGTGCATTTTTGTGTTTGTGTTACTCCTACAATCATGTGCTGTCCATTTGGCCCCTGTGCACTGTTGTCCTCCTGTCTGTGCACCCTGCCTCACCTTTCGCAAATGTGAAATCAGTATTGCAGTCATTGCTATTTTGTATTTTGTTTTTCTATCTTGCTTCCTCATTCTTTGGTTTCAGTTTTCCCCCAGTGCTCTATCTTCCACTCCGCCAGCACTTACTTTGGTTTGTGCATTCATTACTGTAAGATATTGTAAACAATAAATCCCATCTGAAATGTCAAAGAAAAAATAATTTGCAGTTATACAGATCCTTTTCGGTTTGCTTTACAGACAGTTTAGTAGATTAAAAACATAGCCACTGATGTTTACATGCCAATGTGTTAGCCACTTTGTGCACAGCGAAGTGCTAAATGACCAGTTAGTTTGGTGTGGTTGGATAAGGACTTAACTGTTGGACAGGGCTACCTGTTGTTAAAAGAATGCCATATATCTTTTACAAGCACCTAACGGGCCGAATGTTTAATATCCCGGGGCAGCGCGGTAGCACAGTGGTTAGCGCAGTTGCTTACCTGCTCCAGGGTCCCAGGTTCTTTTCCCAGCTTGGGTCACTATCTGTGCGGAGTCTGCACGTTCTCCCTGTGCCTGTGTGGGTTTCCTCCGGGTGCTCCGGTTTCCTCCCACAGTCCAAAGATGTGGGGGTTAGGTGGATTAGCCATGCTAAATTGTCCTTAGTGTCCAAAAAATGTTAGGTGGGGTTATGGGGATAGGGTGGAGGCGTGGGCTTACATAGGGCGCTCTTTTCAGGAGCTGGTGCAGACTGGATGGGCGGAATGCATTGTAAATTCTATGATCTCAAAAGGTACTAGATTTATCCAACCCCTTCACTGTAACCCCTTGACAAAGACCAATCTAGCGATTCACTACCTTATTTGGGGAAACACTACAAATGCCAGAATATGTCTCATTGAACTGGCTGACATCATCTGGTTTTGATATTAACCTTTATACTACCAGCCATATGTAGGATAAGTGTAGCCCTCTTGAGTAATGACAGTGTTACTAAAAGAATTCGCACCATGAAATTGTGAACTAACACTTTTTTTATTAATTCACTTAGGAAATTGCAATTAGTAATATCTTTAAAAAAATCTAAAATAAGAGTACCCAACTTTTTTTTCTATAAGGGGTAATTTAGCGTAGCCAATTTACCTACCCTTTTTGGGTGTCCTCCCAACCTCCACATGGACAGAGATTAGAGATTACACATGCTGTATGCATTCAAATAGAATCTTTAATTTGCCATGTTATTGTTTTTGCAACCTCTAGCCTTGTCTACTGGCACACTAAAGTTTATACGTCCCTTCCTGCTGCACTGATTTCCAATTCCTTTTGTTCTCTTGCCTTATTCTTTCCTTTTATTTTAATACATTTTCCCTCACTGATCCCTTGCACCCCACCATTTAGTTTAAAGCCCTCTCAAGTGCCAGAGTTGCGTAACTTGCTAGAACACTGGTCTCAGCATGGTTCAGCAGCAGGTGTTGAGCTATATGATGTAATGGAGGCAGAAGTGGGCAGTTTTATCGATGGTGTGGATGTGTGGCGGGAAGCTCACCTTGAGGTCGAATGTGACGTCAAGTTTATGAGCAGCCTGTTTGGGGGGGGGCTGTTGGGAGGGGGGGAAGAGGAGGGCCTGTTAGGGGTGGAGGAGGAGGTCCTGTTGGGGGGGAGAAGGAGGAGGTCTTGTTGGGGGGGGGGAAGATGAGGAGGAGGTCCTGTTGGGGAGGAGGTCTTGTTGTGGGAGAAAGGAGGAGGAGGAGGGCCTGTTGTGGGGGGGGGGAAAGGAGGAGGGCCTGTTGGTGGGGGGAAGGAGGAGGGCCTGTTGGTGGGGGGAAGGAGGAGGGCCTGTTGGTGGGGGGAAGGAGGATGGCCAGTTATGGGGGGGGAAGGAGGAGGAGGGCCTGTTGTGGGGGGAGGAGGAGGGCCTGTTGTGGGGGAAGGAGGAGGAGGAGGAAGGCCTGTTTGTGGGGGTTAGGAGGAGGAGGGCCTGTTGGGAGGAGGAGGACCTGTTTTGGGAGTGGGGGGGAAGGAGGGCCTGCTTTTGGGGGTGGGGGAGTAGGAGCTGTTGTTGGGGGGGGGGGTAGGGCCTGTTGGGGGGGGGGGGGAGGAGGAGGAGGGCCTGTTGGGGGGGGGGGAGGAGGAGGGCCTGTTGGGGGGGGGGGGGGGAGGAGGGCCTGTTGGGGGGAGGAGGAGGAGGGCCTGTTGGGGGGAGGAGGAGGAGGGCTTGTTGGGGGGGGGGGGGGGAGGAGGAGGGCCTGTTGGGGGGGGGGGAGGAGGAGGAGGGCCTGTTGGGAGGAGGAGGAGGGCCTGTTGGGGGGGAGGAGGAGGAGGGTCTGTTGGGGGGGAGGGGGAGAGGAGGAGGGTCTGTTTGGGGGGGGGGGGGTAGAGGAGGAGGGCCTGTTTGGGGGGGGGAAGGAGGAGGAGGGCCTGTTGGGGGGGGGGGAAGAGGAGGAGGGCCTGTTGAGGGGGAGGAAGAGGAGGGCCTGTTGGGGGGGAAGAGGAGGAGGGCCTGTTGGGGGGGAAGAGGAGGAGTGCCTGTTTGGGGGGGGGGGGGCAAGGAGGAGGAGTGCCTGTTTTTGGGGGGGGGGGGGGAGAGGAGGGCCTGTTTGGGGGGGGGAGGAGAGAGGAGGGCGTGTTTGGGGGTGGGGTGGCGGGAAGGGGCCTTCTCGTCTTCTCCCAGTCTTGCAACTTTCAGTAATCTGGAATTCATTCCATCAGGGCCAGTGACCTTTACTCCCTCCTCTCCTACCTTCTTTATTGCTTTATTAGCAGCATTCGTTTTCATGAATAAAAAATGCAAAGTGCTAATTTTATACTTTAACCAAGCCTTTTGCACTCCCAAGATCTTGCCTCTGGATGCCATTTTATTTGTTTACTCACTGATACAGTGCTGGAGGAGGCCCACTGAGTCTGCACCGACCCTCCAAAAGAGCACTCTACCTAGCCCCCCCCCCCCCCAACCACACACACACATTGATCATGGCTAATCCACCTAAGCTGTGCATTTTAGGACTGAGGAAACCCATGCAAACATGGGGAGAATGCACCAACTTCACGCAGACAGCCAACCAAGGCCGCAATCGACCCCAAGTCCCTGGCACTGAGGCAGCAGTGCTAACCACTGTGCCACCAATGTTCTCATAAATAAAAGCAAATTACTGCGTCTCTTGTTACACAAACAAACTACCAGACAATCACAGTAGGTCTGACAGCATCTGTGGGGAGAGAAGAGAGCTATTGTTTTGAGTCTGAATGACTTAACAGAGAGTGCATTTGACCAGAATAGGATGACGTATAAAAAAAAGTTAATTTTTGCCTTGTGCTAATGATGTGATTGCTGTCTTCAGGTAAAACAAGATGAAAAAGGAAATCCAGATGAAATTTCAATCAACCTAGAGACCCCTAGCAGTAGCGCATCAAAGAAAACAGGAAAAGGTGGGAGATAAATCCACTTCCAAGATGCAGATATTGAAATTTTTACTGGGTATATTGTTATGCTAGCCTATTGAACTGTAATATTATTTGAAGTGGGACGTTTTCAGAATGTTAGTATCAATTGACATGTAAATTGAGAAGAATATGACAGTTCCACTTCCTGCATTGGCCAACTTTGGCACCCTTGCAATTGCGAGAAGAGGATACTTTGAATCGGTATGGGTTGCATTTATGCCCAATTATCAGCAGTCATCAGTTCGTCGCCTTATTCCTGTTCACAAGAAGACATGACTGCTGCTGGAAAATCAAAATGCAATTAACATGTTTGTTCTTCAGGATGCAAAGCTGAGGAGTGTGAGACCGAAGACTGTACAGAAGGTGATTCTAGTGGAAAGCAGGCAAGTGAAACATAAGATTCTGAGGGGGTTGATCAGAGTTATACGAAGAGAATGTTTTCGCTTCTGAGGACTGTTTCAAAATAAGGGGTGACTGTGATGAGGAGGAACTTCTATTCTCAGGGTCTTTAATCTTAAGAATCCTCTACTCTAGAGACCAGTGAAAACTTTTGATCTACAAGAGAATTTCATAGCAATATGCATTTATAGCTAACAGAGGAGATGTATTCCACATTTCATTTCCACAGCTATTACATTTCATTTCCACGGCTATTTTTTGAAGACGTTCCTTCAAATGTTTATTGAAAATTTCTCTTGCCTTTACCATGATGCACTCTGTTGTTCCTATCTGTACTTGAGCAGAAAAGACTGACTTTGAAAGTTGGTCACAAAAGTATGTATCGCTTTACAAATGACATGTGCAATTACTGCAAATTATCTATCGGTGGCTTTCAAGAAAGCTGATATATCTCACTGCATCAGTATAGTTTCACAGCTGAAGATGAGCAGCAGTATGTGACATGTTCATTTGCATAATTTTTCAGAAGCATACATTCAAAGTTGGTGAAGCTTTATTATGTTTGATATCTTTAAGGCACTATAGGTGGGTGTACCTACACTTTTGCAACACAATTTTTAATAAAAAGCTCTGTTGCAATGACAGGATAGATGCATCAGAGGTACTGGCATAAGGGTGTAAGTGGGAGTGTGTGCACCTGGGAGACCTCAACATTGACTGGACCCTATGATGTTTCAAGGCATTAGATCAAAAAGTGGCAAGGAAACTTGCTTCCTTAAGACCTACCACCTCCCTCAGCTGATGAAATACTGCTATTCCATGTTGAACACCACTTGGAAGAACCTCCAAGGTTAGCAAGGGATAGAATGTACTCTGTTGGGGAGCTTTTGTAAATTGTAAAATTTGTTCTTGGGAAGTGGACGTCGCTGGCTGGGCCAGCATTTGTTGCCCATCCCTGATTGCCCTTAAACTGAGTGGCTTGCTGGGCCATTTGAGTGGGGGGCAGTTAAGAGTTTTGCTGTGTGTGTCTGGAGTCACATGTAGGCAGCACTAGTTAGGACGGTAGATTTCCTTCCCTACATTAGTGAACCAGATGGGTTTTAACAAAAATCGGCAATGGTTTCATGGTCATCATTGTACTGTTTATTCCAAATCTTTATTGATTTCAAATTTCACTATCTGCCATGGTACGATTCAAACCTTGGACCCCAGAGCATTATCCTGGGTGTCTGGATTACTAGTCCAGTGACAATACCACTAAGCCACCATCTCCCTAGCTTCATTGCCCATCAACAAGAGTGCCTGAACTGGCTGAGTCCTGAAGGGCATATCTGCCAGAATGGGCCAGCAGCAGGTAGCAATTGAATTAAGAACATAAGAACGAGGAACAGGAGTAGGCCATCTGGCCCCTCGAGCCTGCTCCACCATTCAGTGAGATCATGGCTGATCTTTTGTGGTCTCAGCTCCACTTTCCGGCCCGAACACCATAACCCTTAATCCCTTTATTCTTCAAAAAACTATCTATCTTTATCTTAAAAACGTTTAATGAAGGAGCCTCGACTGCTTCACTGGGCAAGGAATTCCATAGATTCACAACCCTTTGGGTGAAGAAGTTCCTCCGAAACTCAGTCCTAAATCTACTTCCCCGTATTTTGAGGCTATGCCCCCTAGGTCTGCTTTCACCCGCCAGTGGAAACAACCTGCCCGCATCTATCCTATCTATTCCCTTCATCGTCTTATATGTTTCTATAAGATCCCCCCTCATCCTTCTAAATTACAACGAGTACAGTCCCAGTCTACTCAACCGCGTAATCCAACCCCTTCAGCTCTGGGATTAACCTAGTGAATCTCCTCTGCACACCCTCCAGTGCCAGTACGTCCTTTCTCAAGTAAGGAGACCAAAACTGAACACAATACTCCAGGTGTGGCCTCACTAACACCTTATACAATTGCAGCAGAACCTCCCTAGTCTGAAACTCCATCCCTCTAGCAATGAAGGACAAAATAAGACGGAAAAGCGTATTGGACTTTGCCCTCACCAATCTACTTGCCACATTGGTGAGAGTGCCCATTTTACAGACCTTGTGGAGGCGAAGGACCATCTTCACATAACACCCTCCATCGTGTGTTGTCTCATCAGCATACTAAAGAGATAATTTAAGACCAGATCTAGAAGTTCAACTGAGTATCTATTCGGTGCAGAATTCTATTCAACCACAATCATTTTTTTTCTATAAATTTAGAGTACCCAATTATTATTTTTTCCAATTAATGGGCAATTTAGCATGGCCCATCCACCTACCCTGCCCATCTTTGGGTTGTGGGGGTGAAACTCACGCAGACACAGGGAGAATGTGCAAACTCCACACGGACAGTGACCCAGGGCCGGGATTCGAACCCGGGTTCTCGGTGCTGTAGTCCCAGTGCTAACCACTGTGCTGCCCTTTCAACCACAATCATGGCCTGTCATGTCCCAATGCTGTGCCATTACCAATTCAGTACAGGGACTGATTTTAGAAATATATGAGTGAACTTGCAGTAGTATTCCTGAAAGACATCCTAGTTTAAAGAGAAATGCAATAGGGCATGCCTGGAGCAGCACCAGTCAAACCTAGAAATGAAATGCTAACCTGGTGAATACAACCACATGCATGCTGTAGACAGAGATAAGTGATTCTGCAGCCTGTGGATCCGATTAAAGCGCTGCAGTCTTGCCACCTCAAGTTGTGAATGATAGTGACAGTTAAACAATCAAATGGGAGGAGCAGACTCCACAAACATCAATGATGGAGAAACCCAATGCATGAGTACAAAAGATAAAACATTTACAACTCTCTTCAGCCAGAGATACCGAGTGGATGATCCCTTTGTGCCTCTTGCTGAGGTTCCCAGCATCACAGCTGCCAGTCTACAGCCATTTTAATTAATTCCATGTGATAGCAAGAAGCAGCTGAAGGCACTGGATTCGGAAAAATTATCAACTCTGACAGCACCCAGTTGATTGACTGAACACTTTGGTCCAGACCGAGCTGTGTCCCTGGTCACACTGTTCCAGTAACATTCAAATGACATTCGCACCACACAAGTGGCAGGCAATGACTACCTCCAACAAGAAAGAATCTAAACCTTGCCCCTTAAAATTCAATGGCATCACCACAGCCGAATCCCCCACTATCAACATCCTGGGGATTGCAAGACTAGAAGCTGAACTGGACTAGCCATATAAATACTCTGGCTTCAGGAGCGGGTCAGAGGCTATGAATCCTGCAGCAAGTAACTCATCCCCTGACTCCCCAGGCACTAATCAGCAGTGTGATGGAATACTCTCCACTTGCCTGGATGAGTGCAGCTCCAACAACACTCAAGAAGCTGAGCACCATCCAGGAAAAAGCAGCCTGCGTGATTGCTACTCATTCCACAAACATTCACTCCCTCCACCACTGACGCACAATGGTAGCAATGTGTGCCATCTATATGATGCACTGCAGTAACTCAGCAGGTTCCTTAAACAGCACCGTCCAAACCATAAACAACTACTACCATCTTGAAGGACAAGGGCAGCAGACATGGTAACACCACCGGGAAGTTCCCTCCCAAGCCACTCGTCATCCTGACTCGGGAATATACAGCTGTTCCTTCACTGACAGAAACACCCAGCCCATCACTCCCACACACCTTTTCCCGCTCAAACAAGCGCTCCGACATATACACTGGTAGTAATTCTCTTCTGCACCCCCACAGGAAGCCCGCCAACTATAAGTCAGAACCCCCTCATTCACTTTCTGGCAGCCATCTCCATCCTCTTCACTTGGCTCGCTAGCGATACTCACAACAGCAAATGCGGGAGATAATTGGTCTGTGCTTGGGGGAATCTTCAAATTCACTAACTGACATATTTTAAACTGGGGAGGGCTGGATCGGGAGGACCGGCTGGCTGGCTTGTGGCTAACAGGCCACATTTTGGACAAGCCTGGCTGAAGGTATGTCCCGAAGAGGTGCTCAGGAATTGCTCACCCGGTTCCCAGGTGAGAATTGCACAACGATTACTCGGCAAGTTCAAACTTTTGGACAAAACCGTGGTCTAGGATCTATCCAATAATGCGAATCAGATCGCACTGATGGCTGAGACTAATACAACAATAGTTAACAAGTAAAAGTAAAACAATTAAAACTGCTTTTGGGTATTAGTCAACGATTGTACTGACCTCACCGACCCCCATTGGACCCGGGTGTACTCAGGCCTGGTACAGACTAGAAACCTTCAAAGAGAGGCAGAAATTAAAAAAGACGTCTCATTGAAATGAGGGACAGGGTTTGTTTATGGGTTTTCAGGATCCTGCTGTCAGACTGAAAGGGAGATCATAAGCTTGCACTGTGTATTTAACAATCACTCATTTGTGATTTTTCCCAATTTGGCTGGTTACGGGTGGTGACCTCACCATTAGGATGGTGGGTGAACTTCCGAGTGCGGCGATGACCAGCTGAGTCGCACGTTTCGGCAGCTCCCTGTGAAACGGACTTTTGGGCTCTTGATAGGAGCCCCAACGGCAATTTTGACGGCTAAAAACACTGTGCGGTAAACCAGAAGGGAATCCCCCCTGGATATGGATGGAAAAAGGAGGAGAGAGTGGCCAGATTGCAGTGGATCCTTTAGAACAGCGGCAAGGAAGGCAAGCAAAAACCAAGATGGCGTCGGAAGGTGGCAGTTTAACATGGGGCCCTGAACAACAAGAGTTCTTGAAATGCTGTGTGGAAGAGATCAAAAAGGAAATGAAGAAAGAGCTGTTGGCCCCGATACTACAGGCGATCGAAGGGCTAAAGGAGGAACAAAAGACCCAGGAGCGGGAGCTTCGGGTCGTGAAGGCAAAGGCAGCCGAGAATGAGGACGATATACAGGGCCTGGTGGTGAAGACGGAGACGCAGGAGGCACATCAGAAACGATGTGTGGAAAGGTTGGAGGCACTGGAAAACAACGCAAGGAGGAACAACCTGAGGATTCTTGGTCTTCCTGAAGGTGCGGAGGGAGCGGATGTCGGGGCATATGTGAGCACGATGCTGCCCTCGTTAATGGGAGCGGAGGCCCCGGCGGGTCCGTTGGAGGTGGAGGGAGCATACCGAGTGATGGCGCGAGGACCGAGAGCAGGAGAAATTCCCAGAGCCATAGTGGTGAGATTCCTCCGTTTTAAGGATAGAGAAATGGTCCTTAGATGGGCGAAGAAAACTCGGAGCAGTAAATGGGAGAACGCGGTGATCCGCGTTTATCAAGACTGGAGTGCGGAGGTGGCGAGAAGGAGGGCGAGCTTTAATCGGGCCAAGGCGGTGCTTCATAAAAAGAAGATAAAATTTGGAATGCTGCAACCGGCAAGACTGTGGGTCACATATCGAGGGAGGCACCACTACTTTGAGACGGCGGATGAAGCGTGGACTTTTATTGTGGAAGAAAAACTGGAATGAGCGGGTTATTAAAAAGAACGTTCGAACAAAGTGGTGGGGCGAATGTGGGGGGCAAAGAGGGGTTTTATGTACTAATCCTGCGATGTGGTAACTTTTCTCTCTCCCACAGGTGGTGATGGGGGGAGGAGGGGACGTGGAGGAGATGGGGCGTTGGCCATTGGGGGCGGGGCCAAGGTAGAAGCGCGGGCTTGGTTCCCGCGCTATGATAATCATGGCGGGAATAGAGAAGCAGGAAGGAGGGGGCGTCGCACGGTGCGAGCCGAGGTCACGGGGGGAAGCCGAGGTCAGCCAGAGTTTGCTGACTTATGGGAGCAACATGGGGGGAGTAATTACGCTAGCGGGGGATCTAGCGGGGGGGGGTGGGAGGGGGGAATTACTGGGTTGCTGCTGCTGGGGAGAGGGGGGAGCTGGTATGGGAGAGGATGGGCGGGGGGGCACCGCCTGGGGGAGATACAGCTGCGTGGGAACCGGGTGAGGAGCTGGAAAAAGGTGATGGCTAATCGACAAGGGGGGTGGAGGAAGCCCCCCAACTCGGCTGATCACGTGGAACGTGAGAGGGCTGAACGGACCGATAGAGGGCACGGGTACTCGCACACCTTAAGAAACTTAAGGCAGATGTGGTTATGTTACAGGAAACGCACCTGAAACGGATAGACCAGGTTAGGCTACGCAAAGGATGGGTGGGGCAGGTGTTCCATTCGGGGCTAGATGCGAAAAACAGGGGGGTGGCTATATTAGTGGGGAAGCGGGTAATGTTCGAGGCAAAGACTATAGTGGCGGATAACGGGGGCAGATACGTGATGGTGAGTGGCAAACTACAGGGGGAGACGGTGGTTTTGGTAAACGTATATGCCCCGAACTGGGATGATGCCAATTTTATGAGGCGGATGCTAGGACGCATTCCGGACCTAGAGATGGGAAAGCTGATAATGGGGGGAGATTTTAATACGGTGTTGGAACCAGGGCTGGATAGGTCGAAGTCCAGGACTGGAAGGAGGCCGGCAGCAGCCAAGGTACTTAAAGGTTTTATGGAGCAGATGGGAGGTGTAGACCCGTGGAGATTTAGCAGACCTAGGAGTAAGGAGTTCTCGTTTTTCTCCTATGTCCATAAAGTCTACTCGCGAATAGACTTTTTTGTGCTGGGTAGGGCATTGATCCCGAAGGTGAGGGGAACGGAGTATACGGCTATAGCCATTTCGGATCACGCTCCACACTGGGTAGACTTGGAGATAGGGGAGGAAACAGGAGGGCGCCCACCCTGGAGAATGGACATGGGACTAATGGCAGATGAGGGGGGGTGTCTAAGGGTGAGGGGGTGCATTGAAAAGTACTTGGAACTCAATGATAATGGGGAGGTCCAGGTGGGAGTGGTCTGGGAGGCGTTGAAGGCGGTGGTTAGAGGGGAGCTGGCATCAATAAGGGCACATAAAGGGAAGCAGGAGAGTAAGGAACGGGAGCGGTTGCTGCAAGAACTTTTGAGGGTGGACAGACAATATGCGGAAGCACCGGAGGAGGGACTGTACAGGGAAAGGCAAAGGCTACATGTAGAATTTGATTTGCTGACTACAGGCACTGCAGAGGCACAATGGAGGAAGGCACAGGGTGTACAGTACGAATATGGGGAGAAGGCGAGCAGGTTGCTGGCACACCAATTGAGGAAAAGGGGAGCAGCGAGGGAAATAGGGGGAGTGAGGGATGAGGAAGGAGAGATGGAGCGGGGAGCGGAGAGAGTGAATGGAGTGTTCAAGACATTTTATAAAAAATTATATGAAGCTCAGCCCCCGGATGGGAGGGAGAGAATGATGGGCTTCTTGGATCGGCTGGAATTTCCCAAGGTGGAAGAGCAGGAAAGGGTGGGACTGGGAGCACAGATCGAGGTAGAAGAAGTGGTGAAAGGAATTAGGAGCATGCAGGCGGGAAAGGCCCCGGGACCGGATGGATTCCCAGTCGAATTCTATAGAAAATATGTGGACTTGCTCGCCCCGGTACTGACGAGGACCTTTAATGAGGCAAAGGAAAGGGGACAACTGCCCCCAACTATGTCTGAAGCAACGATATCGCTTCTCTTAAAGAAGGAAAAGGACCCGCTACAATGCGGGTCCTATAGACCTATTTCCCTCCTAAATGTAGATGCCAAGATCCTGGCCAAGGTAATGGCAATGAGAATAGAGGAATGTGTCCCGGGGGTGGTCCACGAGGACCAAACTGGGTATGTGAAGGGGAGACAGCTGAACACGAATATACGGAGGCTGTTAGGGGTAATGATGATGCCCCCACCAGAGGGGGAAACGGAGATAGTAGTGGCGATGGATGCCGAGAAAGCATTTGATAGAGTGGAGTGGGATTATTTGTGGGAGGCGTTGAGGAGATTTGGTTTTGGAGAGGGGTATGTTAGATGGGTGCAGCTGTTGTATGGGGCCCCGATGGCGAGCGTGGTCACGAATGGACGGGGCTCTGCATATTTTCGGCTCCATAGAGGGACAAGGCAGGGATGCCCTCTGTCCCCATTATTGTTTGCACTGGCGATTGAGCCCCTGGCGATAGCGTTGAGGGGTTCCAAGAAGTGGAGGGGAGTACTTAGGGGAGGAGAAGAGCACCGGGTATCTTTGTATGCGGACGATTTGCTACTATACGTGGCGGACCCGGCGGAGGGGATGCCAGAAATAATGCGGATACTTGGGGAGTTTGGGGATTTTTCAGGGTATAAATTGAACATGGGGGAAAAGTGAGTTGTTTGTGGTGCATCCAGGGGAGCAGAGTAGAGAAATAGAGGACCTACCGTTGAGGAAGGTAACAAGGGACTTTCGTTACCTGGGGATCCAGATAGCTAAGAATTGGGGCACATTGCATAGGTTAAATTTAACGCGGTTGGTGGAACAGATGGAGGAGGATTTCAAGAGATGGGATATGGTATCCCTGTCAATGGCAGGGAGGGTGCAGGCGGTTAAGATGGTGGTCCTCCCGAGATTCCTCTTTGTGTTTAAGTGCCTCCCGGTGGTGATCACGAAGGCTTTTTTTAAAAGGATTGAAAAGAGCATCATGGGTTTTGTGTGGGCCGTGAAGACCCCGAGAGTGAGGAAGGGATTCTTACAGCGTAGCAGGGATAGGGGGGGCTGGCACTACCGAGCCTAAGTGAGTATTATTGGGCCGCTAATATTTCAATGGTGAGCAAGTGGATGGGAGAGGAGGAGGGAGCGGCGTGGAAGAGATTAGAGAGGGTGTCCTGTAGGGGGACTAGCCTACAGGCTATGGTGACAGCCCCATTGCCATTCTCACCGAGGTACTACACCACAAGCCCGGTGGTGGTGGCTGCACTGAAGATTTGGGGACAGTGGAGACGGCATAGGGGAAAGACTGGAGCCTTGGGGGGGTCCCCGATAAGAAACAACCATAGGTTTGCCCCGGGGGGAATGGATTGGGGATATGGAATGTGGCAAAGAGCAGGAATAACGCAACTGAAAGATCTGTTTGTGGATGGGAAGTTCGCGAGTCTGGGAGCGCTGACTGAGAAATATGGGTTGCCCCAAGGGAATGCATTCAGGTATATGCAACTGAGGGCTTTTGCGAGGCAACAGGTGAGGGAATTCCCGCAGCTCCCGACACAAGAGGTGCAGGACAGAGTGATCTCAAAGACATGGGTGGGGGATGGTAAGGTGTCAGATATGTATAGGGAAATGAGGGACGAAGGGGAGTCTATGGTAGATGAACTAAAAGGGAAATGGGAAGAAGAGCTGGGGGAGGAGATCGAGGAGGGGCTGTGGGCAGATGCCCTAAGCAGGGTAAACTCGTCCTCGTGTGCCAGGCTAAGCCTGATTCAGTTTAAGGTATTACACAGGGCACATATGACTGGAGCATGGCTCAGTAAATTTTTTGGGGTGGAGGAGAGGTGTGCGAGGTGCTCGAGAAGCCCAGCGAATCATACCCATATGTTTTGGTCATGCCCGGCACTACAGGGGTTTTGGATGGGGGTGACAAAGGTGCTTTCAAAAGTAGTAGGAGTCCGGGTCGAACCAAGCTGGGGGTTGGCTATATTTGGGGTTGCACAAGAGCCGGGAGTGCAGGAGGCGAGAGAGGCCGATGTTTTGGCCTTTGCGTCCCTAGTAGCCCGGCGCAGGATATTGCTAATGTGGAAAGAAGCCAAGCCCCCGGGGGTGGAGACCTGGATAAATGACATGGCGGGGTTTATAAAGCTAGAGCGGATTAAGTTCGCCCTAAGGGGGTTGGCTCAAGGGTTCACCAGGCGGTGGCAACCGTTCGTCGAATACCTCGCAGAAAGATAGACGGAATGGGAAAAAGAAGGCAGCAGCAGCAGCCCAGGATCGGGGGGGGGGGAGGGGGAGGAACCAGAAGGACTCTCAGGGTTGTTAATATATACTGTACAGTATGTATAGGTCGTTGCTACAGATAATTATATATTGGACTGTTAAATTATATTTTTGGAGAGTGTTACTTGTGACAAGGCAGTTGCCAATTAGGGCTAGTTTTCATTTTTGTTATTTATTATTTATTCATGTTTTGTTTATAAAATAGGTCATTGTTATTTGTGTTGTTATAATATTGTGTAAAGGATGCACAATGTACTGTGCTGGTTGACCAAAAATTTTCAATAAAATATTTAATTAAAAAAAAGGATGGTGGGTGAGCTCTTGAAGCTGGTGGGTCAGAAGGGTGCCCTCCACCTTGGATCAGCTCAAATCAAAATGCAAGCATAATTTCTCTCAATATTTTCTTTTTATCTCTTTAAACTTTAGAGCACCCAATTCTTTTCTTTCTTTTTCCAATTAAGGGCTAATTTAGCATGGCCTATTCACCTACCCTGCACATCTTTTGTGTTGTGATGAGACCCGCGCAGACACGTAAACATGCGCCCGCCTGCTTCGGTTTCTGCCTCCATTGGGGCTAAAGTCCGTCCTAGTTTGCCGTCTGCTGTATATAATGCAGTCACTTTTTACACTAAATAATTTAATTTAGCAGAAATGTAAATGAAATAACATAACATTTTAAGGCTAAAATAATTTGGATTCTTAGATAATTTGGGTTGAGTTTTTAATTAAGAAAATAAGCTTGTTTCCTGGACTCTCCCTCCCTATATGCTTGCCCTTTGATTTTGTCCTTTGTATATGTTCACAGATATCCAATGTATAATTATAATTGAAAGTATCCCACGTGTGCATTTTTGCGTTTGTGTGTTACTCCTATAATCATGTGCTGTCCATTTGGCCCCTGTGCACTGTTGTCCTCCTGTCTGTGCACCCTGCCTCACCTTTCGCAAATGTGAAATCAGTATTGCAGTCATTGCTATTTTGTATTTTGTTTTTCTATCTTGCTTCCTCATTCTTTGGTTTCAGTTTTCCCCCAGTGCTCTATCTTCCACTCCGCCAGCACTTACTTTGGTTTGTGCATTCATTACTGTAAGATATTGTAAACAATAAATCCCATCTTAAATGTCAAAGAAAAAATAATTTGCAGTTCTGCAGATCCTTTTCGGTTTGCTTTACAGACAGTTTAGTAGATTAAAAACATAGTCACTGATGTTTACATGCCAAAGTGTTAACCACTTTGTGCATAGCCAAGTGCTAAATGACCAGTTAGTTTGGTGTGGTTGAATGAGGACTTAACTGTTGGACAGGACTACCTGTTGTTAAAAGAATGCCACGTATCTTTTACCAGCACCTAACGGGCCGATTGTTTAATATCTCGGGGTAGCACGGTAACACAGTGGTTAGCACAGTTGCTTCACCGCTCCAGGGTCCCAGGTTCTTTTCCCAGCTTGGGTCACTATCTGTGCGGAGTCTGAATGTTCTCCCTATGTCTGCGTGGGTTTCCTCCGGGTGCTCCGGTTTCCTCCCACAGTACAAAGATGTGGGGATTAGGTGGATTAGCCAGGCTAAATTGTCCTTAAATGTCCAGTAAGTGTCCAGAAAATGTTAAGTGGGGTTATGAGGATAGGGTGGAGGCGTGGGCTTAAGTAGGGCGCTCTTCAAGAGCTGGTGCAGACTGGGTGGGCCGAATGCACTGTAAATTCTATGATCTCAAAAGGTACTAGATTTATCCAACCCCTTCACTGTAACCCCTTGACAAAGACCAATCTAGCGATTCACTACCTTATTTGGGGAAACACTACAAATGCCAGAATATGTCTCATTGAACTGGCTGACATCATCTGGTTCAGATATTAACATTTATACTACCAGCCATATGTAGGATAAGTGTAGCCCTCTGAGTAATGAGGGAACTGTACTTCAGTGTTACGAAAAGAAGTCTCACCATGAAATTGTGAACTAACACTTTTTTATTAATTCACTTAGGAAATTGCATTTCGGAACATTTTTAAAATCTAAAATAAGAGTACCCAATTTTTACGGGGTAATTTAGCGTGGCCAATTTACCTACCCTTTTTGGGTGACCTCCCAACCTCCGCATGGACAGAGATTAGAGATTACATATGCTGTATGCATTCAAATAGAATCTTTAATTTGCCATGTTATTGTTTTTGCAACCTCTAGCCTTGTCTACTGGCACACTAAAGTTTGTACGTCCCTTCCTGCTGCACTGATTTCCAATTCCTTTTGTTCTCTTGCCTTATTCTTTCCTTTTATTTTAATACATTTTCCCTCACTGATCCCTTGCACCCCACCATTTAGTTTAAAGCCCTCTCAAGTGCCATAGTTATGTAACTTGCCCGAACACTGGTCCCAGCATGGTTCAGCAGCAGGTGTTGAGCTGTATGATGTAATGGAGGCGGAAGTGGGCAGTTTTATTGATGGTGTGGATGTGTGGCGGGAAGCTCATCTTGAGGTCAAATGTGATGTCAAGGTTATGTGCAGCCTTGCTCAGCCTTAGATGGTCAGGTTAGTGGCAGTGGAATTAAGATGTTAGGTCAATCTCATGACTCTTAAGCTCTACCATGCTCAGAATGTTAACACATTTGTATACAGTTACAAGTTGTAAGATATGGTGAGCTGGGTGGAGACGAGACTCGCCTGTACAATTATGCTCATGAGAATCTAGCTATCTTAGTGGAAGTCTTTCTATGTATTTGCGTCTTAAAGGGGAACACATCATGTTTTCAAGAACCAGCTGCATTGCTCTGAGTTTTGCATTGAGGTGTCTTGAGATCAGGATGGTGCGCCTTTACATTATTTGTTTCCACACTTTCCAGTAGCATTTACACATAGCCAGATGACTAAAGCAGTAACCAAGTGTAGGCAGTTCATAAAAACCTATATCCTACAACTAATTGCTGGTGGATTTTCGGATTGCAATATTTCCAACAGTGCATAGTACTTGGCTTAATTATTTTCCCTTCACTGTAGGAGGATATTGAAGCACTTGCTGATCAAGTGCAAGATACAGAAGAAATGGGTAGTTCTGAAACAGGACATGCTGACTGTGCAGATGGTGACATGGACAAGGGTCCGAAGCAAACTCCAGACTTGACTTCAGATACAAAGGTAAGCTAGTTATGAATGACTGCAATTTCAGTGAAACCAATAGTGTTTGCTGACGAACAATCCAATTGACCAAAACCTGTCGTAAATATTTTTCAACTGTTTCCCCACTTGAGCAAGCTAGGTTGGCAGGATGTTGGGCTGGAAAGCAACAATGGGAGTGGATTGGAGGCAAGCCAACATCGTGATCGGGAAGGGTCAGACATCAATTTTGAGGGTGGATGAACATCGATGAAAAGGGAGGATTTGAATTGGGTGTAGGGGCCGGCAGGGTGGTAAACAGGGAAGCTTGTGGCGGGGGGTGGGGGGGGGAGAAGCCCTCCTGTTCTTCCTGGTCTATTAGCAGTGATTATAAGGCATTTCATTAAAATTCACTCCATTTAAATTGGTGGCAGGCAGGTTGTGTGCTGATTGTCTGTTATATATTTTTAATCCTTCATCCACCCTGGGATATTCCAATTCTCCCTTGATATTTTCAGGCCAAGACCAGGCATTAATTCTACCCTTTGAATGGGAGGGGAGAGGGGGAAAGCAGCGACTTGCATGGTAAAGTGTATGATTTGAACTGCAGTTGGTCTTACACTGTAGCATTGTTATTTGGGCTAATACTGTGAATATTTTCTGATTGAGGAACTGGAAAAGACAACAGAAGACTCCGTGAAGGAGGAACCAATGCAGGTTACTGAAGTAAGATAGAACTTCATTTGAGCAATTTACATAACTTCTTTGGATGGTTGGATGAAAAATGTTTTAGATTGAATGGATTATTTTCTTTATTAGTTTAAAAAATTGGGGTGATACCATTTCATTAAATCTAGTTATAGGAGCAAAGGAATATTCAGCCCCTTGTGCCTGTTCTCTATTCATTTTTATCACGGATGCATTGTTGCACTGTTCCATTTAACTGCTTTTCCTCCCTATCCCCTGATACCCTTGCTTAACAAGTCTATCAGTCGCAGTCTTAACTCTTTTTTTAACAAACATTTTATTGAGGTATTTTTGGTATAGTAACAACAACAAAACAAACAAAATATATGAAACCATAAACATACTGCAAAAGCCATTTACCTCTCGTACAGGTCCCACCCTTATTGACCCCCTACTCTAATGTAAACTACTACCCGGCTTGCTGACGATCAATTTCCCGCAAAGAATTCCTCCGGGTGAACCCTCACCCTCTCAAGGCAAACTTGATTTTCTCCAAACAGAGAAAGCTAGCCATGTCCGATAGCCTGGTCTCTGACTTCGGGGGCTTTGAGTCCCTCCATGCTAATAGTATCGGCCTCCGAGGTACCAGGGAAGCAAAGGCTAGAACGTCTGCCTCTTTCTCCTCCTGGATTCCCGGGTCTTCTGACATCCCGTAAATCACCACCACTGGACTCAGCGCCACCCTTGTTTTTAACACCATGGACGTGACGTCCGCAAACCCCTGCCAAAATCCCTGAAGCTTTGGACATGTCCAAAACATGTGGACATGGTTCGCCGGTCCTCCCGCACATTTTACACACCTGTCCTCCATCCCAAAGAATCTGCTCATCTGGGCCACTGTCAAGTGAGCCCGGTGAACAACCTTGAATTGTATCAGGCTGAGCCTGGCACATGTTGCGGACGTGTTGATTCTGCCCATCGACCATCCTCGATCTCACCTCCCAGCTCCTCCTCCCACTTGCGCTTCAGCTCCTCGGTCTGCGTCTCCGACCCCATAAGCTCCTTAGAAATGTCCGAGACGCTCCCTTCTCCTATCCACCCTCTGGGAACTACCCTGCCCTGAACCCCCCTTAGCGCTAGGAGAGGGAAGGTTAACACCTGTTTACGAAGGAAGTCCTGCACCTGCAGATACCTGAATTTGTTTCCCCATGCCAACCTAAACTTTTCCTCCAATGCCCTCATACTCAGAAAGCTCCCCTCTATGAACATATCCCCCATCCTCTCAATCCCCGTTCTCCGCAATAACCAGAACCCCCCCGTCCATAATAGCCGGGGCAAACCGGTGATTATCACAGATTGGGGCCAGACCGATGCTCCCACATGCCGCCTCCACTGGCCCCAAACTCTCAGGGCCGCCACCACCACAGGACTGGTGGAGTACCGGACTGGTAGAGTACCGTGGCGGCGGGAACGGCAGAGGCGCAGTTACCAACGCCCCCAAACTGGTGCCCTTGCATGAAGCCGCCTCCATACGGCCCCACGCCGACCCCTCCCCACCACCCACTTCCTGATCATGGCTATATTAGCCGCCCAGTAATAGTTGCTAAAAACCTTGCTTACTCATGGGATCTTGCCCGCCCAGACAAAGCCCGTAATCACTCTGGTGACCTGCTTAAAAAAGGACCATGGAATAAAGATGGGGAGACACTGAAATACAAATAGGAATCTCGGGAGGACTGTTGTCTTCACCGTTTGCACCTCTCCAGCCAGAGACAACGGAAGTGCGTCCCATCTCCGAATATCGTCCTTCATTTGGTCCACCTGCCGGGCCAGATTCAATTTATGCCACCTGGATGCCTAGGTACCACAAACATCTCACTATTTCCCATATTAAGCTTATATACCCTGAAAACCGGCCAAACTCCCCTAGAGTCCTCATGATTTCTTCTATCCCTCCTATTGGGTTCGAAACATACAGAAGCAGGTCATCCCCTAGAGCGAACCCCTGTGCCCCCCCCCCCCCCCCCCCCGGACCAGTCCTCTCCAGCTCCTCGAGGCGGGGAGAGGGGGGCATCCTTGCCTCGTCCCCCAGTGCAGTCGAAAATAGTCTGATGTTGTCCTCTTCGTCCGTACACTTGCCACAGGAGCCTGATACAGTAACCTGACCCAGTCAATAAAGCCCCGCCTGAATCCAAACCGTCCCAGTATCTCGCACAGATGGTCCATTCTCCCCGATCAAAAGCCTTTTCTGCATCCATTGTGATCACTACCTCCGACTCCCTACCTTCTGGGGGCATCATGATCACATTTAACAGGCTTCTTACATTGGCCACCAACTGCTTGCCCTTAACAAACCCCACCTGGTCCTCTCCAATAACGTCTGGAACACAATCCTCGATCCTGGATGACAAGATTTTGGCCAGGAACTTGGCATTTACATTCAACAGGGAGATTGGCCTGCAGGACCCTCGCAGCTCCGGGTTCTTGTCCCGCTTAAGAATCAGCAAAATTGTTGCCTGTGACATCGTCGGGGGCAACACCCCTCTTTCCCTTGCCTCATTGAACACTCTGAACAACACCGGCCCCAATGTCCCCGAGAACGTTTTATTAAACTCCACTGGGTACCCGTCCGGACCCGTGTCCTTACCCGCCTGCATGGCCTTCAAGCCCTCCACTATCTCTTCCAGCCCGATTGGGGCCCCAGCCCTTCTACCCGCTCCCTGTCCACCTGTGGGAACTTCAGTCCCTCCAAGAAGTGCCTAAACCACTAAGAAGTGTCGGGGGTTCTGACCTCTACAGCCTGCTGTAGAAGTCCCTAAACGCCTTATTCACCCCTACTGAATCACCAACCAAGTTCCCGTCTCCGTCCTTTACTTTCCCCATCTCCCTAGCTGCCTCCCTCTTCCTAAGCTGCTGTGTAAGTATTCTGCTGGCCTTCTCTCCATGTTCATAGATCGCCTCCCTCGCCATTCTCAGCCGCTCCACCGCCCTCCCTGTGGTCAGCAAGCTAACCTCCGCCGTTCCCTTAAAAGCCCTGCCTCTGGGGTCTCTGCATACCTCCTATCAACCTGTAGTATCTCCTTTGCCGGTCAGTCTGCTCTGCCCTGTCCACCTTCTCCCTATGGGCCTGGATCGAGATTAGCTCCCCCCTGACCACCGTCTTCAGTGCTTCCCATGCCGCCGCTGCTGCTGAAATGTCATTGACCTGCAGGTAGCTCTGAATACATTTCCTCAGCTGCTCGCACACCCCTTCATCTGCCAAAAGTCCCACATCCAACCTCCAGTGCGGGCGCTGGTTACTGTCTTTAGTAACCTGCAGGTCAGCCAATGCGGAGCATGGTCTGAGATTGTAATCGCCGAGTACCCCGTGTCCACCACCCCAGCCAGCAAGGCCCTGCTCAAAATAAAGAAATCAATCCGGGAATACACTTTATGCATGTGTGAGTAGAAGGAGAACTCCTTCACCCTCGGCTGCCCAAATCTCCATGGATCCAACCCCATCAGCTCCATGAACTCTCTTAGTTCCTTTGCCATTGCTGGGACCCTGCCCGTTTTCGAGCTTGACCGGTCCAAGCCAGGGTCCATAACTGTTGAAGACCCCCTCCCATGACCAACCTGTGCGAGCCTAGGTCCGGTATCTTCCCCAGCATCCGCTTTATAAACTGCACATCATCCCAATTTGGCGCATGCACATTTACTAATACCACCTGCACCCCCTCCAGCTTCCCACTGACCCTAATGTACCGAACTTCCACGTCCGAGACTATTCTACCCGCCTCAAACACCACCGGCTTATTGATCAGGATTGCGACCCCTCTAGTCTTTGAATCTAGTCCCAAGTGAAAGACCTGACTGACCCAGCCTTTCCTCAGTCTAACCTGGTCCGTTACTCTAAGGTGCGTCTCCTGCAACATTATCACGTCCGCCTTCGATCCTCTAGGCTGCCTGAACACACGTGCCCTTTAGACCGGCCATTTATCCCTCGAACATTCCAGGTGATCAGCCTAGTTGGGGGCTCATTGCCCCCTCCGCCGATCAGCCATCCCCTTTTTTAGGCCCGCCTCCAGCCTGTGTTCCACGCCTCCACCGGTCCATCGCCAGGCAGCCCCCGACCTCCTCTCTGTCCCTCAGCCCAAGTCCTCCCCTCGTCAGCAGAACATTCACCCCTTCTAGTAACAACACCCTGTAACCCCAACCCCTTTACTAAACCAAACATATGCACACCCCCCACCGCCTCCGAGAGCTAGTTCACCCAGCTAGCTTGGTGGCCCCCATCCCCGGCGCTAGATAGTCTCCCACCTATTGTCGTTTCTCCCCCCCCCCCCCCCCCCCCCCCCCTTATATAAACAAACTTCAACATCAAACAATCCCCACGCAATTGCCCAACAGAAAAACACCAAGATCAAAACAAGCACCCCTCCATCCCCCAACAGTGCAAATGAAAACCTTAACTCAGCTCGACCGCTGGTTCCAAATCAATGCAAACGGCATCACAAACATCTTCCATGAAAGGCAAAACAAGAAACCTTTTACAAAAACAGCAAAACAAAAAGAAAAAACAAAAACATGAACGTTGCAGCCAAGTTCAAAAGTTCTCAATTCATCACCAGCCCTTTCTTTTTCGCAAAGTCCAATGTGTCCTCGGGCGACTCGAAGCAGAAGTGCTGATCCTCATGCGTGACCCAGAGACGGGCTGGGTATAACAGTCCAAATTTCACCTATTTCTGAAAAAGGATCGACCTGATCTGGTGGAAGCCTACTCTCCTCCTGGCCACCTCTACACTCAGGTCCTGGTAAACCCGCAGGATGCTATTGTCCCATTTACAGCTCCGTGTCTGCTTGGCCCACTGTAGAATGCGCTCCTTATCCGAGAACCTGTGGAATCTCACCACCATTGCCCTCGGGGGGCGGGGGGGGGGTGTCTTCCATTCCGGCTTCCTCGCGGGTGGTCTGTGAGCCCTATCCACCTCCAAGGGCCGGGAAAATGCCCCCCCCCCCGCCGCAGCTTGTCTTACATGTCTGCGATGTAAGCCCCAGCGTCCGTTTCTTCAGACCCCTCAGGGAGCCCAACGATTCTTAGGTTCTGCTGGACGGACCTATTCTCTAGGTCCTCCACCTTCTCCAAGAGCTTCCTCTGCTGGTCCCTCAGCATCCCCACCTCCAGCTCCACGGCATTCTGATGTTCCTCCTGCTCAGCCAGCGCCTTCTCCACCTTCTGGATCGCCCGATCCTGGGCGTCCAATCTATGCTCCAACCGCTCAATCAACTTTTTATCGGGTCCAAGCAGTCCTATTTCTGCGTAGTAAAGCCTTCACCGAAGTGGGAATTCAGTGAACAATTGCCACTAACATCCGTTTGACAATTCGAGTCTGCTAGAAAAACGGGGGAAAGGTCCAAAAGTCCGACCAGAGCGGGAGCCACCAAATGTGCGACTTACTCCTTCATAGCCGCCACCGGAAGTCCAGTCTTAACTCTTAATCATCACCCAGCCACATCATTGAGAACCATCTGACAATGTGGAAATTTTTTCTCTCCATAAATTTAGAGCACCCAATTATTTTTTCCAATTAAGGAGCAATTTAGCATGACCAATCCGTCTATCCTGCACATCTTTGGGTTGTGGGGGCAAACCCACGCAGATTCGGGGTGAACGTGCAAACTGCACACGGACAGTGACTCACGGCCAGGATTCGAACCCAGGTCCTCAGTGCCGTAGGCAACAATGATAACCACTGTGTCACCGTGCTGCGCTTCAATGTGGAAAATTGACCAAATATATACTGTCTACAAGATCTGTCATCAGCAGAGCGATGAAAGATGCCACTGATGGTGCTGCTATCAGATGGCACTGGGCAATAATTTGTTCCTCAATGCTCAGTCATTGTTATTTATGGCACGGAAACAGCCATTCACCTATCAAGCCCTTGCTGGCTCTCCATTGAGCAATCCAGTCAATCCCACTCCCCTGCTCGCCCAGTAACCTGGCGACTTTATTTCATTCAAGTAACCATTCAATTTCCTTTTTGAACAGTTTGATGAATTGTTTCCATTTTCACAATCCTCGTGGGCACTGAGTTCCAAGTCACTGCTACTTGCTGGGCTTTTCCATACCCCTCCTTCATCCGTAATCTGTATACAATCAGTTAATTGGGCTGAGATCCACTCGGACTACTTGGCTCCAGACCTGATTACAGCTTTGGTCCAGATATGAACTGACTAGAGGTGAGAACAACTGCTTGTAGCATCAAGGCAGCATTTGACAACGTTTGTCATAAAGGAGCGTAATCAAAATTGCAAGTCTCTGAGAATCGGGGGTAAAGCTTTCTACTGGTTAAAGCCATATCTAACATAAGATGGCTGTGGTTGTTGGAAGTCAAACATTTCAGTCCCAGGACATTGCTGCATGGGTTCCTCAGGGTGGTGTCCCAGCCCCAAACATATCCTGCTGCTCATAAATGACCTCTCATAATATGGTCTGGGGTGGCAATATTTGCTGATAATTGCTCAATGTTTAGTAACATTTACGACTCCTCGTACGGGAGTAGTGCGTGCCTGCATGCAGCTAGACCTTGATAACATTCAAACTTTGGCTTGTAAGTGACGAGCAATGTTCACATAGTCATTGCAGCATAGCAAATGAAATTCACGGCACAATAACCATCTTCAACGAGAGAATTTAACTGCTTCCCCATGACATTCAAAGCATTACCATTGTTGAATAGGACCAGAAGTAGGTCATTCAACCCAACAAATCTGCTCCGCCATAATGTGATTATGAATGAAAACATATGACACTCCTCAATTCCAGGGGCACAGATAGGTGCTTCTGTGGACGTGAAAGAGACTCCAGGATGGTATGTTGCCTCCCTGGTGCCAGTGTCCAGGATGTCGCCGAACGGGTAGAGGGCATCGTGAAGGGGGAGGGCAAACAGGCAGAGGTCATTGTACATATTGGTATTAACGACATAGGCAGGAAGGGGCATGAGGTCCTGCAGCAGGAGTTCAGGCAGAAAATTAAAAGACAGGACCTCTAGGGTTGTAACCTCGGGATTACTCCCTGTGCCACGTGCCAGTGAGGCTAGAAATAGGAAGATAGAGTAGCTGAACACGTGGCTAAACAGCTGGTGTAGGAGGGAGGGTTTCCGTTATCTGGACCACTGGGAGCTCTTCCGGGGCAGGTGTGATCGATATAAGAAGGACGGGTTGCATCTAAACTGGAGAGGCATAAATATCCTGGCAGTGAAGTTTGCTAGTGTCACACGGGAGGGTTTAAACTAGTATGGCAGGGGGGTGGGCACGGGAGCAATAGGTCAGAAGGTGAGAGCATTGAGGGAGAACTAGGGAATAGGGACAGTATGGCTCTGAGGCAGAGCAGACGGTGATGTTGCTGAACACAGCGGGTCTGGTGGCCTGAAGTGCATATGTTTTAATGCAAGAAGTATTACGGGTAAGGCAGATGAACTTAGAGCTTGGATTAGTACTTGGAACTATGATGTTGTTGCCATTACAGAGACCTGGTTGAGGGAAGGGCAGGATTGGCAGCTAAACGTTCCAGGATTTAGATGTTTCAGGCTGGATAGAGGGGGATGTAAAAGTGGAGGCGGTGTTGCGCTACTGGTTAGGGAGAATATCACAGCTGTACTACGGGAGGACACCTCAGAGGGCAGTGAGGCTATATGGGTAGAGATCAGGAATAAGAAGGGTGTTTACCTGGGGGTTTACTACAGGCCTCCCAACAGCCAGCGGGAGATAGAGGAGCAGATAGGTAGACGGATTTTGGAAAAGAGTAAAAACAACAGGGTTGTGGTGATGGGAGACTTCAACTTCCCCAATATTGACTGGGACTCACTGAGTGCCAGGGGCTTAGAAGGGGCAGAGTGTGGAAGGAGTATCGAGGAGGGCTTCTTAAAACAATATGTAGACGGTCCAACTAGGGAAGGGGCTGTACTGGACCTGGTATTGGGGAATGAGCCCGGCCAGGTGGTAGAAGTTTCAGTAGGGGAGCATTTCGGGAACAGTGACCACAATTCAGTAAGTTTTAAAGTGCTGGTGGACAAGGATAAGAGTGGTCTTAGGGTGAATGTGCTAAATTGGGGGAAGGCTAATTATAACAATATTAGGCGGGAACTGAAGAACCTAGATTGGGTGCGGATGTTTGAGGGTAAATCAACATCTGACATGTGGGAGGCTTTCAAGTGTCAGTTGAAAGGAATTCAGGACCGGCATGTTCCTGTGAGGCAGAAGGATAAATACGGCAATTTTCGGGAACCTTGGATAACGAGAGATATTGTAGGCCTCGTCAAAAAGAAAAAGGAGGCATTTATCAGGGCTAAAAGGCTGGGAACAGACGAAGCCTGTGTGGAATATAAGGAAAGTAGGAAGGAACTTAAGGAAGGAGTCAGGAGGGCTAGAAGGGGTCACGAAAAGTCACTGGCAAATAGGGTTAAGGAAAATCCCCAAGGCTTTTTACACGAACATAAAAAGCAAGAGGGTAGCCAGGGAAAGGGTTGGCCTACTGAGGATAGGCAAGCGAATCTGTGTGTGGAGCCAGAGGAAATGGGCGAGGTACTAAATTAATACTTTGCATCAGTATTCACCAAGAGAAGGAATTGGTAGATGTTGAGTCTGGAGAAAGGAGTGTAGATAGCCTGGAGAAGACGAGGTGTTGGGCGTCTTGAAAAATATTACGGTTGTTAAGTCCCCAGGGCCTGATGGGATCTACCACAGAATACTGAAGGAGGCTAGAGAGGAAATTGCTGAGGCCTTGACAGAAATCTTTGGATCCTCACTGTCTTCAGGTGATGTCCCGGAGGACTGGAGAATAGCCAATGTTGTTCCTCTGTTTAAGAAGGGTAGCAAGGATAATCCAGGGAACTACAGGCCGGTGAGCCTTGCGTCAGTGGTAGGGAAATTACTGGAGAGAATTCTTCGAGACAGGATCTGCTCCCATTTGGAAGCAAATGGACGTATTCGTGAGAGGCAGCATGGTTTTGTGAAGGGGAGGTCATGTCTCACTAACTTGATAGAGTTTTACGAAGTGGTCACAAAGATGATTGATGCAGGTAGGGCAGTGGATGTTGTCTATATGGACTTCAGTAAGGCCTTTGACAAGGTCCCTCATGGTAGACTAGTACAAAAGGTGAAGACACACGGGATCAGGGGTGAGCTGGCAAGGTGGATACAGAACTGGCTATGTCATAGAAGGCAGAGAGTAGCAATGGAAGGATGCTTTTCTAATTGGAGGGCTGTGACCAGTGGTGTTCCGCAGGATCAGTGCTGGGACCTTTGCTGTTTGTAGTATATATAAATGATTTGGAGGAAAATGTAACTGGTCTGAATAGTAAGTTTGCAGATGACACAATGGTTGGTGGAATTGCGGATAGCGAGGAGGACTGTCAGAGAATACAGCAGGATTTAGATTGTTTGGAAACTTGGGCGGAGAGATGGCAGATGGAGTTTAATCTGGACAAATGTGAGGTAATGCATTTTGGAAGGTCTAATGCAGATAGGGAATATACAGTGAATGGTAGAACCCTCCAGAGTATTGAAAGTCAGAGAGATCTAGGAGTACAGGTCACTGAAAGGGGCAACACAGGTGGAGAAGGTCGTCAAGAAGGTATACGGCATGCTTGCCTTCATTGGCCGGGGCATTGAGTATAAGAATTGGCAAGTCATGTTGCAGCTGTATAGAAACTTAGTTAGGCCACCCTTGGAGTATAGTGTTCAATTCTGGTCGCCACACTACCAGAAGGATGTGGAGGCTTTAGAGAGGGTGCAGAAGAGATTTCCCAGAATGTTGCCTGGTATGGAGGGCATTAGCTATGAGGAGCGGTTGAATAAACTCGGTTTGTTCTCACTGGAACGAAGGAGGTTGAGGGGAGACCTATTTGAGGTCTACAATATTATGAGGGGCATAGACAGAGTGGATAGTCAGAGGCTTTTCCCCGGGGTAGAGGGGTCAATTACTAGGGGGCATAGGTTTAAGGTGAGAGGGGCAAGGTTTAGAGTAGATGTACGAGGCAAGTTTTTTACGCAGAGGGTAGTGGGTGCCTGGAACTCGCTACCGGAGGAGGTGGTGGAAGCAGGGACGATAGTGACATTTAAGGGGCATCTTGACAAATACATGAATAGGATGGGAATAGAGGGATACGGACCCAGGAAGTGTAGAAAATTGTAGTTTAGTCTGGCAGCATGGCCGGCACGGGCTTGGAGGGCCAAAGGGCCTGTTCCTGTGCTGTACTTTTCTTTGTTAGTTGTTCTTTGTCCACTTTCCTGCCTTATCCCCACAGCCCTTGATTCCTATATTGATTAAAAATCTATCCCAGCCTTGAACATAATTAACCACTTAGTCTCTACCGTCCTCTGCGGTAAAGAATTCCACAGATTCAATCCTCTCGGAGAAGAAATTCCACCTCATCTCGGACTTAAATGGGTGACCCCTTTCTCTTGAGATTATGCCCTTTGGTCCTAGACTCTCAAGGGGAAACAACCTCTTCATCTACCCTGTCAAGCCTCCTGAGAATCCTGTATGTCTCAATAAGGTCACCTTTCAGTCTTCTAAACTCCAGGTCCAACCTACTCAACTGCTCCTCAAGAAAACCCCTCTACCTAGAATCAACCTCGTGCACCTTCTGGATTGCCTCTGATAATGCCAGGATATCTTGCCTTAGATAAAAGGACCAAAACTGTTGACAGAGAATTCGAGGTGTGGTCTAATTAACACCTTGTATAGTTTGAGCAAGACTTTCCTCTTTTTATACTCCATTTCTTTTGAAATAAAGGCGACATTCCATTTGCCTTCCCTATTACCTGCTAAACTTGCATGCTATCTTTTTGTTCTTTATGCACGAGGCCCCCCAAATTCTTCTGTGTTGCAGCTTTCTGCAGTCTTTCTCCATTTAAATAATATTCAGCTCCTTTATTCTTCCTACCAAAGTGCATAACTTTTTTTCCTACATTATATTCCATCTGCCAAGTTTCTGTCTACTCAACCTGTCTACATCCCTCTAAAGACTCTTTTGTGTCATCTTCACTTGCCTTCCCACCTATTTTTGTGTCATCCACAAATTTGGCAATGGTACATTGACTTCCCTCTTCCAAGTCATTAATATATATTGTACATAATTGTGGCCTTGTGGCACTCCACTATTTACAGGTTGCCATCCTGAAAATGATCCTTTTAGCCCAATTCTTTGTTAGTTAGCGAATCCTCTATCCATGCTACCCCAACACCATGGGCTCTTACTTTATTAAGTAACTTTTTGTGCGGCACCTTATGAAACACTTTTTGGAAAAACAAGAATGCCCAGAATCAACATCCTGAGGTTACCATTGACCATATGAGGTAGCCATATAAATACTGTGGCTACAAGGGCAGGAAAAAGGCTGAGAATTCTGAGGTGAATAACTCGAAACAAGGCACAAGTGAGGTGTGTGATAGAATATTCTCCACTTGTTTGAATGAGTGCACCTCCAATAATCGAGAAGCTCAACACCATCCATAAAAACAACCCACCAGACAAAACACTCATTTTATCACTGGATATACAGGATGTGCTGGAACAACTCACCAAGACTCCTTTGACAGCACCTTTAAAGCCCGTCATCTGTACCTCCTAGATGGACAAGGACAACAGACACATGTGAACACAACCACCTGCACAGTTCCCTCCCAGCCACACATCATCCTGACTGGGAAATGAATCACTGTTCTTTCACTCACGGGAATCGGGTCTACCAAGATCATGTGGACTGCAGTCATTCAGTAAGGCAGCCACCAATTCTTTCCCAAGGGCAAGGAAGAAAGTAGTTTACCTACTAAACTATTCTATCTTCGGCATTCCAGGAAATACATATCAAATTTATGCAACCTCAATTAGGCAGATATTTGATCAAGGGATGTGAGGACTATGTGGAGCAGGCAGGAAAAGTGGAGTTAAGGCAGCAATCAGTTCAGCTGTGATAATCCTGGCAGAACAAACTCATGGACTGACTGGTCGTCTATTACTTAATGATTTTATTCTCTTAATTTAGTTGTTTTAAGCCTTTGTATCTTTCATTCCTACAAATCTGCACTGCGCAACCTCCAGAGCCACTTTGTTCTTCCTAAGGTGGTGCCCAAAACTGAATCAAATATTCCAAAAGCTTCTGACCATGGCTTTATGCCAGTGCTTTTCAAACTTTTTTTCCTGGGACCCGCTTGGTCACAGGAGAATAGGGTCATGCCAGGTGCAGACTTCAGCCAGGTCCTTTGTGCCCTCTTGATGTGAAAACGGAAAATCCAACCTCGCAGATGTCGGTCGTCATGAAGGGCAATCGCAACAAAATGTTTGTTTTACTTCGCACTGGATACTCCTGGGAGATGGTACTCCAGAATGCTGACAGCCTCATGGGCTTTTGGAGTGTTTTAATGTGGTATCACAGGTCAGCTACAGCAGCATAGTCTTTCAATTTGGACACAGTAAGAAGTCTTGCAACAGCAGGTTAAAGTCCAACAGGTTTGTTTGGAATCACTAGCTTCATCAGGTGAGTGTTAATTTGGAGTCAGCTGCAAGTTAATAATTGACTCGGAGTGGGGGGTCTCAAACTCAAAAGGAATTTTTCACCCACCACCTCTTCCAAAATCTGAAACTTTTCTCATTTGCCAGTACTTCCCTACATATAACACACATGGGTTTCACATCCTTATTTGCATTGGCACAATTGACAAAACTAAACATCAAGAAACCAACTTATACTGCTTTGTTCCAGAGTTAAGTTTCTTTTTTGTTAGTTTTAATCAGACGCCCTGGAACTCTGTACAGTGGTAACATTCGGACTACTCTATCCTGCTGTGGACTGTCTTGGGCAGCGCTCTCCAGAAGATTCAGTTGAGAGATCCTGGCTACAAGATACACTGCCTATTTGTGCCTCTGGCCTTCTCTTGTAGGAAAATGATTAATCTTCACAGTCTTGCCTTGCTTGCCAGCAGCTAGAAAATGGAAGAAGTTCTCCACGGTGATTTGAAGCCAAAAGCACGTACAGGACGCTTCATGTTGTGTATGTGCAGGTCACGTGACCTGCTCACTACTGCTGCTTCTGGCCGGATGACTGCATACAGCCTTTCCTTTTCATTTAAAAGGTGGCAGCGGCCAACATTCTTTAAAAAAAAAAATTTAGGACTTCCGGGTGCGGCGATGACCAGCTGAGTCGCACGTTTCAGCAGCTCCCTGTGAAACGGACTTTTGGGCTCTTGATAGGAGCCCCAACGGCAATTTTAACGGCTGAAAACACCGTGCGGTAAACCAGAAGGGTGTTCCCCCTGGACACGGATGGAAAAAGGAGAGGAAAGTGGCCGGATTGCAGCGGATCCTTTGGAACAACGGCAAGGAAGGCAAGCAGAAACCAAGATGGCGTCGGAAGGTGGCAGTTTCATATGGGGCCCTGAACAACAAGAGTTTTTGAAACGCTGCGTGGAGGAGATAAAAAAGGAAATGAAGAAAGAGTTGTTGGCCCCGATATTACAGGCGATTGAAGGGCTGAAAGAGGAACAAAAGACCCAGGAGCAGGAGCTTCGGGTCGTGAAGGCGAAAGCAGCAGAGAATGAAAACGACATACAGGGCCTGGTGGTGAAGTCGGAGATACAGGAGGCACACCAGAAACGATCTGTGGAGAGGTTGGAGGCACTGGAAAATAACGCAAGGAGGAACAACTTGAGGATTCTTGGCCTTCCTGAAGGTGTGGAGGGGGCGGACGTCTGGGCATATGTGAGCACGATGCTGCACTCGTTAATGGGAGTGGAGGCCCCGACGGGTCCGTTGGAGGTGGAGGGAGCATACCGAGTTATGGTGCGAGGACCGAGAGCAGGAGAAGCTCCCAGAGCCATAGTGGTGAGATTTCTCCGTTTTAAGGATAGAGAAATGGTCCTTAGATGGGCGAAGAAAACTCGGTGTAGTAAATGGGAGAACGCGGTGATCCGCGTCTATCAAGATTGGAGTGCGGAGGTGGCGAGAAGGAGGGCGAGCTTTAATCGGGCCAAAGCGGTACTTCACAAAAAAAAGATAAAGTTTGGAATGCTGCAACCGGCAAGACTGTGGGTCACATATCAAGGGAGGCACCACTACTTTGAGACGGCGGATGAAGCGTGGACTTTTATTGTAGAAGAAAAATTGGAATGATTGGACTACGAAAATGAACGTTTGGACAAAGTGGTGGGACGAGTGGGGGGGGGGGCGAAGAGGGATTGTATGATTAATCCTGCGGTATGGTAACTTTTCTTTATCCCACAGGTGGTGATGGGGGGAGGTGGGGAGGGAGAGGAGATGGGGCGTTGGCCATGGGAGGCGGGGCCGAGGGAGAGGCGCGGGCTTGGTTCCCGCGCTATGATAATTATGGCGGGAATAGAGAAGCAGGAAGGAGGGGGCGCCGCACGGGGCGAGCCGTGATCACGGGGGGAAGCCGAGGTCAGCCAGAGTTTGCTGACTTCTGGGAGCAACATGGGGGGAGTAATTACGCTAGCGTGGGGGGGGGGGGGAATTACTGGGTTGCTGCTGCTGGGGAAAGGGGGGGGAGTGGGTACGGGAAAGGATGGGCGGGGGGGCACCGTCTGGGAGAAATACAGCCGCGTGGGAACTGGGCGAGAAGCTGGAAAAAGATGATGGCTAACCGGCAAGGGGGGCGGTGGGAAGCCCCCCAACTCGGCTGATCACGTGGAACGTGAGGGGGCTTAACGGGCCGATAAAGAGGGCACGAGTACTCGCACACCTTAAGAAACTTAAAGCAGATGTGGTCATGTTACAGGAAACGCACCTGAAACTGATAGATCAGGTTAGGTTGCGCAAAGGATGGGTAGGGCAGGTGTTCCATTCGGGGCTGGATGCGAAAAACAGGGGGGTGGCTATATTAGTGGGGAAGCGGGTAATGTTCGAGGCAAAGACTATAGTGGCGGATAACGGGGGCAGATACGTGATGGTGAGTGGCAAATTACAGGGAGAGATGGTGGTGTTGGTAAACGTGTATGCCCCGAATTGGGACGATGCCACTTTTATGAGGCGAATGCTAGGACGCATCCCAGACCTAGAGACCGGAAAGCTGATAATGGGGGGAGACTTTAACACGGTGTTGGAACCAAGGCTGGATAGGTCGAAGTCCAGGACTGGCAGGAGGCCGGCAGCAGCCAAGGTGCTTAAGGATTTTATGGAGCAGATGGGAGGGGTGGACCCGTGGAGATTCAGTAGACCTAGGAGTAAGGAGTTCTCGTTTTTCTCCTATGTCCATAAAGTCTATTCACGCATAGACTTTTTTGTGTTGGGTAGGGCATTGATCCCGAGGGTGAGGGGAACGGAATATACGGCTATAGCCATTTCGGATCATGCCCCACACTGGGTAGACTTGGAGATAGGGGAGGAAACAAGAGGGCGTCCACCCTGGAGAATGGACATGGGACTAATGGCGGATGAGGGGGTGTGCTTAAGGGTGAGGGGATGCATTGAAAAGTACTTGGAACTCAATGACAATGGGGAGGTTCAGGTGGGAGTGGTCTGGGAGGCGTTGAAGGCGGTGGTTAGGGGGGAGCTGATATCAATAAGGACACATAAAGGGAAGCAGGAGAGTAAGGAACGGGAGCGGTTGTTGCAAGAACTTTTGAGGGTGGACAGACAGTATGCGGAAGCACCGGAGGAGGGACTGTATAGGGAAAGGCAAAGGCTGCATGTGGAATTTGACTTGCTGACCACAGGCACTGCAGAGGCACAATGGAGGAAGGCGCAGGGTGTACAGTATGAATATGGAGAGAAGGCGAGCAGATTGCTGGCACACCAATTGAGCAAAAGGGGAGCAGCGAGGGAAATAGGGGGGGTGAGAGACGAAGATGGAGAGACGGAGCGGGGAGCGGAGAGAGTGAATGAAGTGTTTAAGACATTTTATAAAAAATTGTATGAAGCTCAACCCCCGGATGGGAGGGAGAGAATGATGGAGTTTTTGGATCGGCTGGAAATTCCCAAGGTGGAAGAGCAGGAAAGGATGGGATTGGGAGCACAGATCACGGTAGAAGAAGTGGTGAAAGGAATTAGGAACATGCAGACGGGAAAGGCCCCGGGACCGGACGGATTCCCAGTTGAATTTTACAGAAAATATTTGGACTTGCTCGCCCCGCTACTGACGAGGACCTTCAACGAGGCAAAGGAAAGGGGACAACTGCCCCCGACTATGTCAGAAGCAACGATATCGCTGCTTTTAAAGAAGGAAAAGGATCCGCTACAATGCGGGTCCTACAGACCAATCTCCCTCCTCAATGTAGATGCCAAGGTCTTGGCCAAGGTAATGGCAATGAGAATAGAGGAATGTGTCCCGGGGGTGGTTCATGAGGACCAAACTGGGTTTGTGAAGGGGAGACAGCTGAACGCGAACATACGGAGGTTGTTAGGGGTAATGATGATGGCCCCACCAGAGGGAGAAACGGAGATAGTAGTGGCGATGGATGCCGAGAAAGCATTTGATAGAGTGGAGTGGGATTATCTGTGGGAGGTGTTGAGGAGATTTGGGTTCGGAGAGGGGTATGTTAGATGGGTGCAGCTGTTGTATAGGGCCCCAGTGGCGAGTGTGGTCACGAATGGACGGGGATCGGCATATTTTCGGCTCCATAGAGGGACAAGGCAGGGATGTCCTCTGTCCCCATTACTGTTTGCACTGGCGATTGAGCCCCTGGCGATAGCGCTGAGAGGTTCCAAGGGATGGAGGGGAATACTTAGGGGAGGAGAAGAACACCGGGTATCTTTATATGCGGATGATCTGCTACTATATGTGGCGGATCCAGCGGAGGGGATGCCAGAAATAATGCGGATACTTGGGGAGTTTGGGGATTTTTCAGGGTATAAATTGAACATGGGGAAGAGTGAGCTGTTTGTGGTGCATCCAGGGGAGCAGAGTAGAGAAATAGAAGACCTACCGTTGAGGAAGGTAACAAGAGACTTTCGTTACCTGGGGATCCAGATAGCTAAGAATTGGGGCACATTGCACAGGCTAAATTTGACGCGGTTGGTGGAACAGATGGAGGAAGATTTCAAGAGATGGGATATGGTAGCATTGTCAATGGCAGGGAGGGTGCAGGCGGTTAAGATGGTGGTCCTCCCGAGATTCCTTTTTGTGTTTCAGTGTCTCCCGGTGGTGATCACGAAGGCTTTTTTCAAAAGGATAGAAAAGAGTATCATGGGTTTTGTTTGGGCCGGGAAGACTCCGAGAGTGAGGAAGGGATTCTTACAGCGTAGTAGGGATAGGGGGGGGCTGGCACTACCGAGCCTAAGTGAGTATTATTGGGCCGCTAATATTTCAATGGTGAGTAAGTGGATGGGAGAGGAGGAAGGAGCGGCGTGGAAGAGATTAGAGAGGGCGTCCTGTAGGGGGACCAGCCTGCAGGCTATGGTGACAGCCCCATTGCCGTTCTCACCAAGGAACTATACCACGAGTCCGGTGGTGGTAGCTACACTGAAGATTTGGGGACAGTGGAGACGACATAGGGGAAAGACCGGAGCACTGGGGGGGTCCCCGATAAGAAACAACCATAGGTTTGCCCCGGGGGGAATGGATGGGGGATATGGAATGTGGCAAAGAGCAGGTATAACGCAATTGAAAGATCTACTTGTGGATGGGAAGTTTGCGAGTCTGGGAGCGCTGACCGAGAAATATGGGTTGCCCCAAGGGAATGCATTCAGGTACATGCAATTGAGGGCTTTTGCGAGGCAACAGGTGAGGGAATTCCCGCAGCTCCCGACACAAGAGGTGCAGGACAGAGTCATCTCAAAGAAATGGGTGGGGGACGGTAAGGTGTCGGATATATATAGGGAAATGAGAGACGAAGGGGAGACTATGATGGACGAACTAAAAGGGAAATGGGAAGAAGAGCTAGGGGAGGAGATTGAGGAGGGGATGTGGGCAGATGCCCTAAACAGGGTAAACTCGTCGTCCTCGTGCGCCAGGCTAAGCCTGATTCAGTTTAAGGTATTACACAGGGCACATATGACTGGAACACGGCTCAGTAAATTTTTTGGGGTGGAGGATAGGTGTGCGAGGTGCTCGAGAAGCCCAGCGAATCATACCCATATGTTTTGGTCATGCCCGGCACTACAGGGGTTTTGGATGGGGGTGACAAAGGTGCTTTCGAAAGTAGTAGGAGTCCGGGTCGAACCAAGCTGGGGGTTGGCTATATTTGGGGTTGCACAAGAGCCGGGAGTGCAGGAGGCGAAAGAGGCCGATGTTTTGGCCTTTGCGTCCCTAGTAGCCCGGCGCAGAATATTGCTAATGTGGAAAGAAGCCAAGCCCCCGGGGGTGGAGACCTGGATAAATGATATGGCGGGGTTCATAAAGTTAGAGCGGATTAAGTTCGTCCTAAGGGGGTCGGCTCAAGGGTTTACTAGGCGGTGGCAACCGTTCGTCGAATATCTTGCGGAAAGATAGATAGGGGAGAACAAAGAAGGCAGCAGCAGCGGCCCAGGACTTGGGGGGGGGGGGGGGGGGGGGGGGTGTGGCCTGAGACAAGGCAGTTGCCAATTAGGGCTAGTTTTTATTTTTTGTTATTTAATATTTATTTATTTGTTGTTGTTTTTGTTTAAATTTAAAAAGGTCATTATTATCTGTATTGTTACAATGTTGTGTAAAGGATGCACAATGTACTGTGTTGGTTGACCAAAAATTTTCAATAAAATATTATTTAAAAAAAAAAAAAAAAAAAAATTTAGAGTACCAATTTTTTTTTTTTCCAATTAAGGGACAACTTTGCGTGGCCAATCCACCTATCCTGCACATCTTTGGGTTGTGGGGGTGAAACCTTCGCAGACACGGGGGGGAATGTGCAAACTCCACACAGACTGACCCAGGGCCGGGATTCGAACCCGGGTAACCACTGTGCCACTGTGCTGCCCTTCGGCCGCCATTCTCAATTAAAAGCTGGTTGTGGCCGTTGGGCGCTTCTCCTGCAATATGGACCACTGTGAAACTCGCGACCCACACTTTGAAAACTTCTGCTCTGTGCAACTGAAACAAAGCTTCCTCAACTTTGAATTGTTGTACAAGTTCTGATAGAGCCAGTTATCTTTACTCTCTTAGAGATGCCATATATAACAATACTCATGTAGTTAAAAGAATACTCCAAGCTCAGGTCCCACAATGGTCTTCCAAAGTGGCAGTTTGAATGTACACCTGCATTTTATCTCATCGGGCAGTCATTGCCATCATGGCTTGGATGGCTAACATTGCATTGCTGAGCATAGCCCTTATAATTTCAGTGAGAACTGGACTTTGGAAGCTGAAGTGCAATCATGATATGTCATTTGCTCCAAAGCATGGAAACGTAAAGGTTTTGCTCCTGTGAGGGAAACCAGCTACTTTTTTGCAAGCTTTCAAATCCAATAATCAACTTTTTAAAGGAAAAAATGTAAGGCCACATCTGCATGCATTTTTTTTTTTGAGATTTGGAAATATACCACCCCACATTTGTTGTTGGGTTTATTGATGAACCAGGCAGCTCTGTCATGTTTCTTTGCATGGTTGCATCCAGGATGGTTTATTTTAAACTGATAAACTGCTTTTGGTCCCTTTGGAACTCTTCCCCAGAGAGCAGTGGGGGCAGGGTCAGTGAATATTTATTAAGGCAGAGGAAGATAGCTTCGAGACTAACAGGGAAGTCAAAGTTTTTCATGCCTGTGGGTGGTAAGCAGAATGTGGAGGTGAGCACACAGTCAGATTAGCCATGATCTTATTGAATAGTGGAGCAGGCTTGAGGGGCTGAATGGCCAACTAATGTATTTATTCATATGTGTCATATAGTAAAACGTACTGCATATAGTGCTACAATTTCTAATGCATTTATATTTCTCCTTTTCAGGAAAATAAAGTAATACTAGAAGAATCAGGTATTGTTGAAGATCATCTTGAACTTTCTTCCTAAACATTGCATCTCTCCCATTTGCCCTTTTTTCTCTCAAAACATTCAGTAGTGAATGTAACAGCATTTTGTAGTATTGGTCCCTTGAACAACAAAGCTGTAGGAAGAATGGAAAACTGAGGTGATCTATCCATTTGGAAAATTATGCTGCGAGCTTTTACTGAATAGTGCTTTCAGGCAGCTTAACATAATGTTTTTCAGCTTGCAACCCTAGACAGTTGGGAAAGTTGATGTATTGCTTTTATCAATTCAAAAAGTGAGATTTTAATTGTCAATGAGTCTGAAACTGCAGTAAACTACTTAACGCAGGAAATAGTAGCAGAAGTAGGCCATTTGGTTCCCTGAGCCAGTAAGATATGCCTGATTTAAGTTGGTTACACCATCCTACATTCTCCTCAAATCACTTGATTTCTTTGTGAATAAAAAGTGTAACTAAGGTTTTGCAAGAAGGAAGTGAAATGTGCAAAACAATTCGAATCCATGGAATCCCTACCATGCAGAAGGGCGACATTCGGCCCATCGAGTCTGCACAACCCTCTGAAAGAGCATCCTACTTAGGCCCACTCCGCTGCCCTATCCCCATATTGTCACGTAACCTCACAATCTTGGATACTAAGGGGCAATATTTTAGCATGGCCATTCCACCTAACCTGCACATCTTTGGACTGTGGGAGGAAATTGGAGCACCTGGAGGAAACCGACGCAGACACATTTGACTCATAAAGATTCCTCCCCTGTAGAACAGTCTTTACCAAACTGTGTGTGTGTGTGTGGATTGGCAGCATGTCATAAGCCATGGCTTCCTAGTCAAGCTGTGTGTGTGTTTTATATATAATGTGGATGAGAAAATGTGCACTTGAATTTGATTCTCCTAGCAAAATTGCTTTTCACTCACTAGCCAAGAAGGAAAGTGTTTGGTGCATTGTTGTGCATTCCTTTTAAATTCAGCCGGTATTAATTTTTTAACATTTAGTTGCCCCATTCTTTAGAGTCAGAATTGCTATCTGGCTGCCTTGACCAAATTGTTTTGGCTGTTTTGATGCTCATTCAAGCTTCCTTCTGTGTAGGGGAGGATAGAGAAAACCTTAGATTACTTTTGGCCTTGGTCAACTCCAATCAGCTGATTAGCGACCAGGAAGAAGCAAAAGACTTTGTAAAAATGGCCAGGAGAAAAGTGAAGGGCAGCCATTCAGTGCATCTTATGTGCCAGTGCTGGCAATGCTGCATTGCTGTTTAGAGACTGCAATGGTGTGACCTATTGCTCTTTTTTATGGCGTTCCATTCGAGTTAAACAGGTTATTTTAATCACTTGTTATTTTTAGAAAAACTCATTTTTAGATATTCAATGCTGGTGGTGCCATGCGAAAATGTGTTTGTTAAAAGATGAGTGGAGATTACTGTTGTCCACTATTAGTGCATTTGGAACTTTAGGACTGAAAGGGAGGTTGTGTTCGCATCTCGCAGCCAGTGATATAGTTTTGAAGATGGTAGCTGTTATAATTTAGAAAATGCAGCAGCCAATTTCTGCACATGTAAGCATGAGCTAAATCATCTGATAATTTATTTTAATGATATTTGAAGGGTAGTGACTTTGATATTTTGTTTCTCTGAGATGGCAGGTGGAGCCACGGTTTAATGTCACCTCTGACAATGCGCGCACACAGCACAACACTGGAATTTCAGAATGGCTTATGTGCTCAAGTCTCTGGAGTGGGGTTTTAATTCAGAACCTCCTAACTTAGAGAAAATAGCGCTAGTGCAGAGCCAAATTCTGACTTCATCCAGAACCAAAGCTTCCAGTGTCTGATACTGTACGGAGGTGATCAAAACTGGGAGCTGGGGGAAGCAAAACTAAATCAAAAAATATCTGGTTAAGAAATCTTGTGGCCAATTGGGGTGAGTGGAAACAAATTTGGTACCGTGACTCAGACAAGAGAAGTTTACACCAAATAATGCAAAGAAATGGTGGCGAGGCAATATGCTTAGCACTGTGGGTGACAGCACTGGGGTGATCAAACTTCAGACATGTTTTATCCAGACTATACCCATGAGTTTCAAAGCTGTTTCAACACTTTACCAATTGTGCTTTCAATTACAGATTTGGTAGCATGTGTAAGTATATCAAACTACAGAAACCTGTCTTAAATCTTACAGACCAATAAATAAATTATTAGTTAACCTATTGCCAAGGATTTAGTTGCATGAGAGGGCAAGGAAATGAAGCAGGTTGAAATCATCAAGACCTGTTTGAATTTTCTGTGTCTGTGTACACAAAACATGAACGCACATTGAACTGAAGAGTTGGGACTGGTAGACCACATTTGTGTAGTGCCATCCTGCATGTTGTCAGTTATAGGGTATTTGAGGAGTTAAGTGTTGAATCTCTGGGTTCTCAATCCAGACGTTCCATTTCAGTTTACAGGAATTGAATTAATGGTTCACGTTCTGACCATTTGAAGTGCTCCTGTTAACATCTGGTGCAGTTATCTTGTCGCTTTGTGACATAGATGAGTAAGTAAGAATGTAATAACTATCACACTGTCAGTACCTTTCTTGTTCCCTCAGTTTTCCAATCTCCCAATGGATTCAAGGGTAGGGGAACATACTAGCTCCACATGTATATTTGCTGTAATATGTTGTAATTAAACCTTGTGCTATTCTATTCCATTAATCCCATAGAAAAGGAAAATGTAGCTGAGAATTCGGGGGAAACTTGTAGTTCAGTTCCTACAGAGGAGAAGCCCCCTGAAGATCCACAGCTATTGATGCAATTTATGGTTGATATGGATGCATACCAGAAAGAAGAGGAAAATAGCACTCTCGCTGAGGTTCCAGTGGAGGACAATACGTTGGACATGGATAATGCAATGCTTGTGGATGGACCCAAGATGGAGACTGACTATAATCAGCCTACCAAGGAAAAGGTGGACACTGAGAAGATGGATACAACTGAAAAAATGGACCAGTTGGAAAGTTGCCAGCAGGAGGAACATGAAGTAGAAAAGACAGAGACCGAGAGCATTGAGAAAGAACCACAGTCTGGACTTGAGGAATGTAAAGACAGTGCAATGAAACCAGAAGATGAAGGTTCTGACAAAGCAGCTAAGAATGAACCTTCGATTGTAGAGGGCAGTGATCAGACGAGGTTTGTTGTTTCTTAGTTTTAGACAAGATTTTCATTCATGCTAAGATGATTCCAGTAAACTTGTCTCATGAGCTGTCCTGCGCAGTGGTGGTAATTTTAAACCTTATTTCATTTTTGTTTAAAAGCTCTTAGAATCTTTTCCCACTATCGTTAGAGGCTGCTTTTGTTTATTCTTTGCACTCTCCTCCAACCTGCAAGACTGCTTAACAAATGGGGATTTTGCTCTGTGTGTACACTTCACTGATATCAAAATATAATTGAGGCATTTCTTGAACAGATCAGATTATAGCTGTGTCTAAAGCATCTTTGATATTCACCTGTAAACAACATGTTTGTAAGTGTTTCAATTACAGTGATGAACAGCTGACGGTAGCTGTAATAATGGGTAGGTATTGGAGAATTTATCTTGGACTTGATAGAAATGTTGGTACTTGATGTATTTCTTGAAACTATTAGTTTCTAAATGTCTAACAACATCCATATTTGTGTCTTTAGCTCAGAGGAAGCAAAAGATTCCAAATCGGCTACAAATCAGGAGAAAAGTAAGTTGTCGACTACAGATATAATCCATGTCAGCTTGTCCAACCCCAACCCACGATTCATGATTCACATAGTATTCAACAACTCATGAAGATATACCAAGCAGAAAGCAATACAGAATTTAGTAGAATCTCTCTCTAATCTGATCAGTTTTTTAAATTTTGTGATTTGGAGTGTCATTGAGATCAACAGTTTGTTATATAAGGTAACATTTTCATAGGGTTGGAGTTTGTATTAGGAACATAGGAGTGGGAGTAGGCCATTCAGCCCAGCAAGCCTGCTCCACCATTCAATACGATCATGGCTGCTCAACGCTTCAATGCCCTTTACACCCACCATCCTCATAAACCCGTTTATTACGTTTTTACGTTATTGTTAATCAGAAATCTATCAATCTCTACCATAAACATACTCAAGGACTGAGCTTCCAAAGCCCTCTGGTGTAGAGAATTTCAAACACTCCGAGCCCTCTGCGTAAAGCAATTTCTCATCTCGGTCCTAGGTGACATCCCCCTTATTGTGATATTTGGCACCCTGGTTCTAGACTCCCCAACTGAAGGAAACATCCTAGCTGCATCTACTCTGTCTATCCCTTTAAGCATTTTGTAGGTTTCAGTGAGATCATCTCATTCTTTGAAACTCTAGCGAATCCAGTGCCAGTTTTCCCAATATCTCTAGGTAAGGCAGTCCCATCATCCTCGGAACAAGTCTGGTGAACCTTCGTTGCTCTCCCTCTATGGCAATAATATCCTTTCTGAGGTAGGGGGACAAAGGCTGCCCACAGTGCTCCAGGTGTGGTGTAACCAAGTGTCTATAGACTTGAAGCAAGACCTCACTAGTACTCCAGCTCTTGCGATAAAGGCTAACATTCCATTAGCCTTCCTAATGGCTTGCTACACCTGCATATTGGCCTCCAGTGACTTACGGACAGGAACCAGGCCCCTTTGTACATCTACATTAAAAAATTGTTTTTGAGCATCCAATTATTCTTTTCCAATTAAGGGGCAATTTAGCATGACCAACTCACCTACCCTGTACATCTTTGGGTTGTGGGGGTGAGACCCACGTAGATACGGGGAGAATGTGCAAACTCCACATGGACAGTGACCCGGGGCTGGGATCGAACCTGGGTCCTTGGGGCTGTGAGGCAGCAGTGCTAACCACTGCGCCGCCCACATCTGCACTTGCTAATGTTTTACCCTTTTGGAAATAATTCTGTACGTTTGTTCCTCGTACTAAAGTAGATTACCTCACATTTTTCCACATTATCTTCCATCTGCTGTATTCTTGCCCACTCCCTAAGTCTGTCCAAATCTTCTTGTAGCTGATTTACATCTTCCTTACAACACACATTCCCGCCAAGCTTTATCATCTGTGAACTTGGGAATATTACATTTGGTCATGTCCGTATGTCCATTCATCGCATCCTTTATAATAGATTCTAGCATTTTACCTACTATTGATGTAAGCCTAACAGGTCTGCAGTTCCCTGTTTTCTCTCCCTTCCTTCTTAAGGAGGGGGGTGACATTTGCTAACTTGCAATATTCAGGAAGCATTCCAGAATCTAGAATTTTGGAAGAAGATCAATGCATCCACCAGCACTCTCGCAAACTCGTTCAAAGCATAATATCAGGTCCTAGGTACTTATCAACTTTCAGTTCTCTTAACTTTTCCAATACAACCTTTATACTTCTACTAATTTCCTTCAACTCCGCGTTCTCCCTAGTCTTTTGAATCTCTACATCAGGGAGATTTTTTGTACCTTCCTCAGAAAACAGACAAGAGTAATCATTTAGCTTCTTTGCCATTTCTCTTCCCCATTATGAATTCTCCTGACTTTGCCTTTCTCCTGACTTTGCCTTTAATGGACCCATATTTGTCTTAGAAGATTTTACAGTTCATTTTGATGTTTTTTGCGAGATTGCATTCATATTCTGTTCTCCCTTGATCAGTTTCTTGGTCTTCCTTTGCTATATTCTAAAAATCTCCCAATCCTCTGGTTTACTATGAGGTCTGGCAACTTTATAAGCCTTTTCTTTGATTTTTATGCAATTCTTAATTTCCGTTGTCAGCCAGTTTACTGGCTTTTTTTAAGTTTTTGCACCCTGAAGGAATGTATAGGTCCTGTACGCTTTGTAATAGTTCTTTGAAGACTATCCATAATATAATATCTATAATCTTTATTAGTGTCACAAGTAGGCTTACATTAACACTGCAATGAAGCTACTGTGAAAATCCCCTAGTCCAGCACTTGTTCGGGTACACTGAAGGAGAATTCAGGATGTCTAATTCACTTAACAGCACATCTTTCGGGACTTATGGGAGGAAACCGGAGCACGCGGAGGAAACCCATGCAGACACTGAGAGAATATACAGACTCCGCACAGACAGTGACCCAAGGCGGGAATTGTACCGGGCCCGTGGCTCTGTAAAACAACAGTGCTAACCACTGTGCTTCCGTCCATTGCCTGTACATGGTGTATTAATGTATTTTCCCAATCCACCTCAGCCAATTTGTGTCTCATGCCTTCATAATGTCCTTTATTTAACTTGTTACGATCTGCCTTTCAAACATAGAATCATAGAATGGCGAAACTTTGCTGCCTTGCCTCCAATGCAAATAGATGATTTCTTAAATGTGGAGACCAAAACTGCACACAGCACACAAAACTCTGTACAATTGTAGCAAGACCTCTTTATTCTTGTACTCCAATCTCCTTGCAATAAAGGACAACATGCCTTCCTATTTGCTTGCTGCAGCTGTATACTCCCTGTCTCTTCCATCTAAATCATGAATACACTGTAAATAGCACTGATCCTTGCGGCACCACTATTTGCTACCTGCCAACTTCTATCTGCCCACTCTGCTTTCTATCCGTTACCAATCCTTTAGCCATGCTAAAATACTACTCACAACTCCATGGGACTTTATCTTGCCTATTAATCTTTTGTGTGCACCTTATTGAATGCCTTTTGGAAATCCAGGTATACTACATCTACTGGTTTTCCCGTAATCTACTTTACTAGTTACATCCTTAAAAAAACTAATACATTTGTCGAGTAGGATTTCCCTTTAATAAAACCATGTTGATGTTCTAATCATATTACGTTTTTATACGTGCATTGTTGAGACCTCCTGAATAATAGATTGCAGCATTTTCCTGATGTTAGGCTAACAGGCCAATGGTTCCCTGTTCCCCTCTCCCTCCTTGCTTTAAGCATTGTCTAACATTTGGCAACTTCCAATCTAATGGGACTGTCGCCAAATCTAAATGTGAGGACTTTTCATCACTAACAATCCCTTGTGTATTTAGCAGTTTTAATAATACTGATTGATACCAAAAGAATTGTTTCCGAACGCCTTAATGTATGAGTATGGCTGCAGACCAATCATAGGAACAGGAGTAAGTCCCTCAAACCTATTGCCATTCAATGAGATCATGAGTGATCTGTGATCGAACCCCAGCCTTTAGCTCATGTCCCTTTAATACCCTTTAATATCTTTGCTTAATAAGAATCTAGTAGAAATTGGCTGAATGACGAGACAAATGTTGAAAGATTCCTTTTCGGTCTGGAAGAAAGTTTACAGTGGGGTTCCCCAACCCTTGCTTCTCTAGATGTATGTTAATGAGTTAGATTTTAATGTACTAAGCACATTCATGGGCGGTATGGTGGCAGTGGTTAGCCTCACGTGTGGTCCTTTATTGCAAGGAGATTGGAATGCAAGAATCCAGCCCCGGGTGACTGTGTGGAGTTTGCACTTCCCGTGTCTGCGTGGGTTTCCTCCAGCTGCTCCAGTTTCCTCCCACAGACCAGATGTACAGGTTAGGTGGATTGGCCATGATAACACTGATGTCCAAAAGGTTTGGTTGGACATCCCTTGGTGTCCAAAAGATTAGGTGGGGTTACGGGATAGGGTGGAAATCATGTTAGGTAGGGCGCTCTTTCTAAGGGCCGGTGCAGACTCGATGGGTCGAATAGCCTCCTACATTAAATTGTATGCATGTATTTTCAGATGCCGCAAAACCTGTAAGCATTGTGAACTGTGGTGGTGGGTAGGGAGACGCGATGGGGAAGAACGAGACATGTTGAAGTGATACGTTTGGGACGGACTGAGTAGAAACAATGTGAACTATTCTATTTAAAAACATTTAGAGCACCTAATTGTTTATTTTGTTCCCAATTAAAGGGCAATTTAGCATGGCCAATTCACCACCCTGCACATCGTTTTGGGTTGTGGGGGGTGAGACCCATGCAGACACAGCAAGAATGTGCAAACTCCACATGGACAGTGATCTGGGCCGGGATCGAACCTGGGTCCCCGGCGCTGTGAGGTAGCAGTGCTAACCACTGCGCCGCCACGCCAATGTAAACTATTCTAAAGGGAATATAGGAACAGAAATGGATGGACGGATTGGGGAGAACATCCTTGTGCAAAACGCTGGTTCAGTTTCAACTGAGTGTCTTGATTCTGAGCACCAAATGTAGGGATGATGTGCTTTGAAAGGGATTCAGAAAAGACGAGAACGATTCCAGGAATGAGTCTTCAGTTATGTGGATAGATTGGAGAAACTGGTATTGTTCTTGGGGAAAATAAACTAAATATTTAATAGAGGTGCCCAAAATCCCGAGTGGTTAGAGAAAAATTGTTCCCACTGGCAGAAGGATCAAAACACCAGAGATAACAGATTTCAAGTAATTGGCAAAAGAACCAAAGGCAACATGAGGAAAAGATTTTTCGGCCTGGGCTTTTGCTTCCATTCTCCCCACATCATTGAACGTCTCAACATTTGTTGGGTTTGAAACACTGGGCATATGCCCCATACTGGAAACAAGTAAAGCACATAGTGCTATCCTCAGATTTCTGTCTATTTGAGTGGATATTTACGATTGTGACATTCTTTTCCTCTATTGTCACTTTTAGATGCTTATGGTTTGGAAGTTGTTGCAGTTGGAGGAAGCACATGCTCTTGGTCTCAGGATTGAAGTGTTACAGTTGTGTAGCTTTTATGTAACTATTGCATCAGTTTTCCCCATGCAAAGTAATTATGAAAATTCTCCTGTGATCTAGGAAGAACTTTGGACACTACAGGCAAGAATCTTTGGGTGAGTGGTCTGTCCTCCGCTACCAGAGCAACAGACTTGAAGAACGTCTTCAGTAAACATGGCAAGGTGAGAGAGTTTTCATGTTATTGTTGGGAAAGGTGGTTAAAGGAGCTTCTAATGAGATATTGTTTTCCCACATTCTCAAGGTGCCTCAAAGTGGTTCACAAGCAATAGGTACACTTACTGAAGTGCAGTTATTGTTGTTATGTAAGCAAAATTGGCAAGATCCGACGAGCGACACAAACAGATGCATGATAAATTAGTCTGGTGGTGTTAGCTGAGGGAGGAATGTTGGGATTCACAGGGCGGCTCCTGCTTGAAGAGCTCTTTACCCGAAAGTCGGTGCAACTTCGTCCGAAAAGTGTAGCTGATGGTTGGAGGAGTTTCCCCGGGAGTGGTATGTCTGCTGGTTACCAAACCCGGCAAAAGAAGGTGAAAGACCTGGCCAAGGAGTTGGAAGAGACCTGTGGTGCAGCAGCCAGTGGAAGGATGGCAGAGGGGGAAGGCCTAGTGCAAGTTGGAAAGCCCCAGACGGAACAATTGAGCACTTTCATTAAGGAAGAGTTCCGCCAGCAGAGAAAGGAGATGCAGGAGGATCGCTTGAAGGCTATCGAAGGGGCTGTGGCACACCTGAAGGGCTCGATGGAGAAGCCAGAGGAATGTTTGGAGCACGGGTCGCAGGTCCGAGAGATTGAGAGAGCGATAACTGACCACAGCGATGAGGTGGTGGCATTGGAGGCGGAGGTGGGGCTTTTAAGGAGACTTTTGCAAGATGTTGAGAGCGAAGGTGTAGGAGCAGAAAAATACATTGAAAAGGCAGAATCTGTGGATAGTGGGCCTACCTGAAGGAGTGCAAGGTGCGAGTGCCACTAGGTACGTTTTTGAGGATGCTGGCGGGGCTGGTGGCGGCGGCCCCTGTAGTGGACAGAGCGCAAGGTCTCTTAGGCAGAAGCCTAGAGCGGTGGAGCTGCCGCGGGCAGTGATCGTGAGGCTCCATATGTTCGTGGAGTAAGAGAAGATTCTGTAGTGGGCCTGGGAGAAGTGCAACTGAGAGTGGGAGGCGAACAAGGTCTGACTATACCAGGACATTGGATCTGATCTGGCAAAACGGTGTGCGGAGCTCAACAAAGCCAATGCAATACTATATCAACAGCAGATCAGGTTTGGGGTGCTCTACCCGGCGAAGCTTTGGGTGATGTATCAAGGCCGGCAACACTATTTTGAGACCCCAGAAGTGGCCAATGACTTTATCAAGGAGCATAAACTGAGGGAGAACTGAATTGAACAAATCTGGGAGACCGAGGTGCTGGCACTTTGAAGTAGTTGGGAATACGGATGGAGTGGGGATTGGAGGGAGTGGGGGTTTTCTTTTCCTCCGATGTGGTGGAGCTGTTTCTTTTTTTATGTTGAATTGACAAAGGGAGGCAAAGAAAAATTTGTAAGGGGACTACTGTCCCCATCCCCCCTCCTGCTGCCAAGGGCTGTATTTTCTTTCGCTGCTTGTTCTTGGGGAAGGTGACCTGTGAGTCGAGATGGGGGAGGATGAGGTCAGCAGGGAACCTTCACAGAACAGAGAGGTGAGGGCGGGGGTCAGTGGGGGAAGCCTCTAGGCAGGCATTCCCACGATCGCAGGCAATACTGGTGAACGGAAGTGAGTTTGGGGAGAAGGCTGAGAGAGGTGACCGTAGGGGTTGACGAGGTGAGGTTGGAGAAGTATGGTCAGGGGCGGAGAAAGGGGCCATCTTGGATGGGCCAGTTATAGGGTGAAATTAACGGAGTTAGAGCCAAAAGGCGAGGATGGCGGAAGGTAGAGGGGAATGGAGGCGTAAGCCGCCGGAAAGGCTGATAACGTGGAACATGAGAGGGTTCAATGGGCCAGTCAAAAGATCTCTTGTCTTTGCGCACTGTCGGAGCTTGAAAGCGGAGGTGGTCTTTCTGCAGGAGATGCACCTTTGCGTTAAAAACCAGGTTAGGCTAAGGAAGTGGTGGGAGGGACAAGCTCTGGGTTTGATTCAAAGTCGAGGAGAGTGGCAATTGTGAGTAAGAAAATGGGGTTTGTGAGCGCGAGGGAAGTGAGGGACCCGGCTGGGAGATATGTGAGTGGAGTATTGGATGGTGTTGGTGAATGGGTATGCACCGAATTGGGATGATGTAGGTTTTATGAGCAGGTTGCTGGCCGCAATCCCAAATTTGGCCCCACACCAGTTGATTGGGAAGAGATTTTAATTGTGTCCTAGAGCTGAGGGTGGGCAGGTCGAGCCCCAGGTCAATGGGTAGGATACGAATGGCAAAGGAGCTGGGTGGAGTTATGGAGAAGATGGGTATGGTGGACCCGTGGCTCTTCCCAGGGGAAAGGGTGTATTCCTTTTTTTTCATGTGTACAGGGTATATTCCAGAATTGACATTTTGGTGGTGAGCTGGGAGATTTTGCTCTGGGTGGAGGGTCGGAGTACGCGGGGTTAGTAATCTCAGACCATTGGCTGCAGATTCAGCTTGGATCGAGGCGGGAGCGGAGGCCGGGGTGGTGGCTTGATTGCAGGTTGTTGGCTGAGAGGGGGTTTTGTGACAATAGTGCAGTCTGTGATTAAAGATTTTGTAGAATTGAATCAAAACGGGGAGGTCTCGGCGGCCACATTTTGGGAAGCGCTAGTCTCATTCAAGGCCCATGCGGATAGGCAAAGGATAGAGGAATATGAACGAGATAGTGGAGGTAGACAGGGAGTACTCGAAGGAGGGATTGGCAAGGAGAAAAACAAGTACAGGTGCAATTTGATAGGCTGACGACGGGAAGGCGGTAGGCCAGCTGCGTAGGGCAAGAGGGTGCACTACGAATACGCAGAGAAGGCGAGTCGAATGTTAGCACATCAGTTGTGGCGGCAGGATGCGTCCAGGGAAATATTGAGGATGCGGACCGGGGCAGGGAATGTGGTGCCTGAGCTGAATAAATGAGGCTTTTAGGGATTATTATAAGGAGCTGTACAGGGTGGAGGGGGGGTACAGTTCTTGGAAGAACTGGAGTTTCTAAAGCTGGGAGAAGAGAAGAGGCAGGTGCTAGAGGAGTCCCTAGTGCTGTTGGAGATATTAGACAGTATTATAAGGGACAGAAGTCGGGGGAGACCCAGGGCCCGCTGGCTACCCGGCGGAATTTTATAAGGAAATCGTGACCGACCTGGCACCGAATCTCTTGGGGGCGTTTCATGAGGCGTTGGAGAAGGGGGAGCTGCTGGATACGATGATGCAGGCAACGATCACTTTAATACCAAAAAAGGAGAAGGACCCATTGGAACATGGATCACAGGCCCATATCGCTGTTCAACAGGGATGCCCGCTGTTACCGCTGCTGTTTGCGCTGGCTATAAAGCCACTGGCAATGGCTCTTAGGGGGTCGGCAGGGTGGCAAGGAATTACGAGGGGACAAAACGAGCATTGGGTGTCACTCTGTGCCGACGACTTACTATTGTATGTTTCGGACCCACTGGAGAGCATGGAGAGGATCATGGGCCTGTTGGGGAAGTTTTGGCGGGTTCTCAGGTTTTAAGTTAAATGTAGGGAAAAGCGAGTGTTCCCGGTGAATGAGTTGGGTTGGTGAATCAATTTTTAAAAAAATAAACATTTTATTGAGGTATTTTTGATATAGTAACAACAACAAAATAAACAATATACATGAAACCATAAACATAGTGCAAAAGCCATTTATCTCTCGGACAGGTCCCACCCTTATTGACCCTCTACTCTAATCTAAACTACTACCCCTCCCGACCCGCTGACGATTAATTTCCCGCAAAGAAGTTGACGAACGGTTGCCACCTCCGGGTGAACCCTAACAGTGACCCTCTCAAGGCGAACACGATTTTCTCCAAACCGAGAAAGCTAGCCATGTCCAATAGCCAGGTCTCCGAATTCGGGGGCTTGGAGTCCGGGCTACCAGGGAAGTAAAGGTCAGAACGTCTGCCTCTTTCACCTGGGTCTTCTGACACCTAGGAAATCGCCACCTCTGGACTCAGCGCCACCCTTGTTTTTAACACCGTGAACATGTCTGCAAACCCCTGCCAAAATCCCCTAAGCTTTGGACATGTCCAAAACATGTGGACATGGTTCGCCGGTCCTCCCGCACATTTTGCGCACCTGTCCTCCACCCCAAAGAATCTGCTCATCCGGGCCACTGTCATGTGGGCCCGGTGAACAACCTTAAATTGTATCAGGCTGAGCCTGGCACATGTTGTGGACATGTTGACTCTACTCAACGTCTCTGCCCACAGACTATCCTCTATCTCACCTCCTAGCTCCTCCTCCCACTTTGTTGCTAACTTTAGCCTTAGTTTAATTGCTCTGTTCTTTCACCTTTGCTCTTGAGTCGCCGGGTATCTTTCTGATACTGCCACGTGGTTCAAGTCCGAGTAATGATCAATAATCCAACACACCGCTTAGTAAGAGTTAAATCAAAGCACATTTATTATATACAGTAATCAATACTTATGCATAAATTCTACGTCTAAGCTACTTCCGACAACTAACAGGCTGATACTTAACTTGGAAATGGCCCACCAGGTCAGGGAAACGAATGGCCTTTCATTCGGGTTCTGAGCCTGCGGGATTCGAAGCTGGTACAGATTGATAGCTAGGAGCGCCTATCTCGTAGCGAGCGTTGAAGTAAGACTTACGATTTGAGCGGCTGTTGAAGAGTGCAGAAGGCTAGCGGAAGGGTGCAGAAGGGTTGATTTGAACTTGGACTCTATTCTTATAGTCCCCAGGGGCTTCCCGCCTTTCGGGGCGGACCCTGTACCTGGTTCCAAGTGATTGGACTTTGTCCCAATCACTTGGTTCGATATTCTCCAATGCTGGAGCGATTCCTTGATCGATGGGCGGTCTTGAGGTGATCGTTCACCTCCCTTTGTGTCGGCTTCTGTTGGTGACGAAAAGTCTAGGTTGGCTTTGTGTGTCTAAATTGTTGCACATTGTTCCCAGGGATTGCTCATTAGTATTCAGATGGCTGGTGTTTTGTTGTGCTTATGGCTACAGGTATCGATCTTGTCTGGCCTTCCCAGAGGTGAATACACAGTCTACCTGCAGCTGCTTGTTTTAGTCCTTTTGGCTGATTTTCCCATCAGCCTTTTCCGTTCGCCATTTTAAATCAGGGTTAGCCATTCTACATCGGGAGTTAGCCATTTTAACTGGCTGCAACTTGCGCTTCAGCTCCTCGGTCTGCGTCTCCTCCGACCCCATAAGCTCCTTATAAATGTCCGAGACGCTCCCTTCTCCTAACCACCCTCTGGAAACTACCCTGTCCTGAATCCCCCTTAACAGTAGGAGCGGGAAGGTTGACACCTGTTTACGAAGGAAGTCCCCGCACCTGCAGATAGCTGAATTTGTTTCCCCCTTGCCAACCCAAACGTTTCCTCCAACGCCTTCATACTCGGAAAGCTCCCCTCTATGAACATATCCCCCATCCTCTCAATCCCCGTTCTCCGCCATAACCGGAACCCCCCCGTCCATACTCGCCGGGGTAAACCAGTGATTATCACAGATTGGGGCCCAGACCGATGCTCCCACCTGTCGTCTCCACTGGCCCCAAAGTCTCAGGGCCGCCGCCACCACTAGACCGGTGGAGTACCGTGCTGAGTGGAATGGCAGAGGCGCAGTTACCAACGCCCCCAAACTGGTGCCTTTACGGGCAGCACGGTAGCATTGTGGATAGCACAATTGCTTCAAAGCTCCAGGGTCCCAGGTTCGATTCCGGCTTGGGTCACTGTCTGTGTGGAGTTAGGTGGATTGGCCATGATAAATTGCCCTTAGTGTTGGGTGGGGTTACTGGGTTATGGGGATAGGGTGGAGGTGTGGACCTTGGGTAGGGTGCTCTTTCCAAGAGCTGGTGCAGACTCGATGGGCCGAATGGCTTCCTTCTGCACTGTAAATTCTATGAAGCCGCCTCCATACTCACCCATGCCGACCCCTTCCCCACCACCCACTTACTGATCATGGCGAAAATTAGGCAGCGCCAACCCACCCTCTCCCTGACTCCGCATAAGCATTACCTTCCTTACCCCCGGGCCTTGCCTGCCCAGGCGAAGCCCGTGATCACTGTTGATCCCACTTAAAAAAGTACCGCGGAATAAAGATGGGGAGACACTGAAATACAAATAAGAATCTTGGGAGGACTGTCATCTTCACCGTTTGCACCCTCCCAGCCAGAGACAACGGAAGCGCGTCCCATCTCCGAAAATCACCCTTCATTTGGTCCACCAGCCGGGCCAGATTCAATTTATGCAGTCGGTCCCATTCCGCCCCACTTGGATACCTAGGTACCACAAATATCTCACTCTTAGAACACAGAACATAGAACGATACAGGCCCTTCGGCCCACGATGTTGCACCGAAACAAAAGCCATCTAACCTACACTATGCCATTATCATCCATATGCTTATCCAATAAACCTTTAAATGCCCTCAATGTTGGCGAGTTTACTACTGTTGCAGGTAGGGCATTCCACGGCCTCGCCACTCTTTGCATAAAGAACCTCCTACCTCTGACCTCTGTCCTATATCTATTACCCCTCAGTTTAAAGCTCCCCTCAGTTTAAAGCTATGTCCCCACGTGCCAGCCATTTCCATCCGCGGGAGAAGACTCTCACTGTCCACCCTATCTAACCCCCTGATCATTTGGTATGCCTCTATTAAGTCTCCTCTTAACCTTCTTCTCTCCAACGAAAACAACCTCAAGTCCATCAGCCTTTCCTCATAAGATTTTCCCTCCATACCAGGCAACATCCTGGTAAATCTCCTCTGCACCCTCTCCAAAGCCTCCACGTCCTTCCGATAATGCGGTGACCAGAACTGTACGCAATACTCCAAATGAGGCCGTACCAGAGTTTTGTACAGCTGCAACATGACCTCATGACTCCGGAACTCAATCCCTCTACCAATAAAGGCCAACACTCCATAGGCCTTCTTCACAACCCTATCAACCTGGGTGGCAACTTTCAGGGATCTATGTACATGGACACCTAGATCCCTCTGCTCATCCACACTTCCAAGAACTTTACCATTAGCCAAATATTCCGCATTCCTGTTACTCCTTCCAAAGTGAATCACCTCACACTTCTCTACATTAAACTCCATTTGCCACCTCTCAGCCCAGCTCTGCAGCTTATTTATGTCCCTCTGTAACCTGCTACTTCCTTCCACACTGTCGACAACACCACCGACTTTAGTGTCGTCTGCAAATTTACTCACCCACCCTTCTGCGCCCTCCTCTAGGTCATTGATAAAAATGACAAACCGCAACGGCCCCAGAACAGATCCTTGTGGTACGCCACTTGTAACTGAACTCCATTCTGAACATTTCCCATCAACCACCACCCTCTGTCTCCTTTCAGCTAGCCAATTTCTGATCCACATCTCTAAATCACCCTCAATCCCCAGCCTCCGTATTTTCTGCAATAGCCTACCGTGGGGAACGTTATCAAACGCTTTACTAAAATCCATATACACCACATCAACTGCTCTGCCCTCGTCTACCTGTTCAGTCACCTTCTCAAAGAACTCGATATTAAGCTTATATACCCTGAAAACCGGGCAAATTCCCCTAGAGTCCTCATGATTTCTTCCATCCCCTCTATTGGGTCCGATACATACAGAAGCAGGTCATCCGCATAGAGCGAAACCCTGTGCTCCAGAGGCCCCCAGTCCCTCGACGCTCTGAGCAATTGGCAACGGTTCGACAGCCAGCGCAAACAACAGTGGGGAGAGGGGGCATCCCTGCCTTGTCCACGGTGCAGTTTAAAATAGTCCGATGTTGCCTTATTCGTCCGTACACTTGCCACAGGAGCCTGATACAGTAACCTAGCACACAGTAACCTGACACAGTCAATAACCCCGCCCGAATCTGAACCGTCCCAGTATCTCCCACTGATTGTCCCATTCTACCCGATCAAAAGCCTTTTCTGCATCCAATGCGATCACTACCTCCACCTCCCTACCTTCCGGGGGCATCATGATCACGTTTAACAGCCTTCTTACATTGGCCACCAACTGCCTGCCCGTAACAAATCCCATCTGGTCCTCCCCAATAACGTCCGGAACACAATCCTCGATCCTGGATGACAAGATTTTGGCCAGCAACTTGGCATTTACATTCAACAGGGAGATCGGCCTGTAGGACCCACACAGCTCCGGGCTGTTGGCCCGCTTAATAATCAGCAAAATCGTTGCCTGTGACATCGTCGGGGGCAACACCCCTCTTTCCTTTGCCTCATTGAACACTCTGAACAACACCGGCCCCAATGTCCCCGAGAACGTTTTATTAAACTCCACTGGGTACCCGTCCGGACCCGTGTCCTTACCCGCCTGCATGGCCTTCAAGCCCTCCACTATCTCTTCTAGCCCGATTGGGGCCCCAGTCCTTCTACCCGTGTTAGATGTTTTAGTTGCTGTGATATGAGGAGTCTAAAGTTCTGTTCCTTTTCCACCAACACATTTATTTCATTCCAACAGGCTTTGCACAAAACTCTGTAACTATACATCACCTGACAGAGGCCACCTGAAGCCCCTTTACATATCAGTGTCAATTAATGGATACTTAACATAAATGAGACAACTAATTGCAATGTCTCTTAACCCATTACTTAACAGTCTCCCCTTCCTTGGAGAAAAAAAATAATTAGGTGAAAACAAAATTTCAAGAAACTCAAACACACATGATTTCCCCCCCCTTTTTCTTTCAGTTTTTTTTTGTTTGGACGAGAACGAAAAAAAAAAGTCTCAGAAACAAGTGTCGTTGATTAACAATATCCAAAAGTTTCTGTGAACTCGCCCCTCTTTTCGTAAAACAGTCTTGACAGTTGATAGCTACTGTCGACTCATCTAATTTTTGTTAGTTCCCCTCTGTCCAACATCTGCTTCAAACTTGTGATGTCGATCCGTAACCTCTCTTCATTGACACTTTTTGTAGAGTGCACATTTTCCCACAGGGATTTAGTGTCAATGTGACCGTCAATAGGTATATTACCCTAATCCCAAAATTTCTGTCAATATCATACTTATATAAAAAGCCATATCCACCACCTCTACAAGGCTTAACGTCTCAGTAGCCAAAGTGCTTTTTACCACTCTTTATTTTCTTTGTTTCCCACACAAGCGGGCAACATTTACCATTGTTCCCCAAAAGGAAAATTATAAAACCTCCTGCGCTTGAAACCCCATCACATAAATTTGCGTAGGATACATTGAGAAGATGCATAAATTGAGTTTCAAGTGCCTAAAGTCACCTAAAACCGGGAACTTCAAAACACACTCCTGCATTTTTAGTTTGGCCGACGCTTTATTTGCTCTTATTATGTCTTCCACTTTGGGATCATTCATTTTTGTACTCAACGCTAAGACATCAAAATTCACGTCCAGTCTAGTCTGTCTACCTAACCAGTTCAGTTGCCCAATTAAACTTCGCAGTTGCTCTTTTTCTATCTTTGACACCATTGCGTCTTTTTGTGAAACTCGGCCACGACTAATTGCTATTGGGCTGATGCTTTCCAAATAAGATTGCTGATGTAAAGTTGCCCCTAACTTAGTCTGTCCAATTTCCAGTCCAATATATTTAAATGCACCGGAAGCCTGACTTCCAACCCTGAATTCTTTCCTCAAACCAGAGATTACAATAGCTTCAAAATCACTAGTCCCACCCCACAAACAAATCATCGACATGCATCATAAAAATGCCAGAAAGATTTCCTTTATAGTGCCAGTAAAACATTGCAGGATCTGCTTTCAACTGGCAACAGCCTAACTTTAACAAAACTGACCTTACCGAAAAATACCAGACTCTAGATGCATCATTTAATCCATATACACATTTGTTCAACTTCCAGAGTACCCCTTCTGTGTTCGCTGCTTCTTTAGGAGGACGGAGAAAAATATCTCTCTGGAGCTGATGCCCCTGCAAAAAGGCAACTTTTATATCTATAGATTTGCATTCCCATGCCTTTGTGGCTAATAGAGCCAAGAAGATCTTTAAAATAACCTTTTCTGCTGCAGGTGAATCTACCCTTAAGTCCTGATCTTGTAAGTTTTCTTCAAATCCCCTTGCCACAAGCCTTGCCTTTGCCTTCTAAGTTCCATCCGGAAGAACCTTTTCCGTGCAAATCCATCTGTGGGATAGAGCTCTTTGTCCCCTATCCGGTACTTCCGTGTAGATCCCAAATTCACTCCCAACTATGCAATTCTTGCTGTTTAGCATCTTTGATAACTTTTTCATCTAATTTATTTGAAGCCACCAAAATCTCACGTACATGTAGGCTTCTACTCCTAATAGTATTCGTAGTCTTACTCATGTTCCGAGATCTTGATAAACTACGTCCCCTCTCCCGTCTGGTATCTCGTTCTGTACTGCTACTGCTTGATCCTTCCCTTCTGCTGTGGGAAGTCCTTTCAATAGTTCTCGACCTTTTCCTGCGGACCTGTTCACTATCCGATGTACTATCTGAACTGGCATTGCGTTTCTGTGCCCTCCATTTTTGAACTTCGTTTTCCCAATCCATTGTCTTGACTCCTTCGCCTGAATGCTGTACATTCAACCAATGTTTATACTTTCCAGTGGCCTTCCCTGCTCTACTAATAACAGTTGCATCCTTCCATCGACTAGACCCTTCAGGCAAGTATGTCACTTTTGTACCAACTTTTGCCAGTTGCCCTATCGGAAAATTGGCCTGTTTTAATTCACCAGAAGTGTTGTGTTTCTCCCCAGAAACCCTGTCTATATCAGTTAATTGGTCCTCATAGTTCTGTAACACGTGTACCAGATGACTCTGGTTCCTCATCATGTCTGTCTGCTCTGTCTAAATTTGAAAATTTGTAATCTGTACCCATTATCCTTGATGAATGTACCCTAACAGTTTGATTACCATGTTACAAAATAATGGGTACATTAAAAAAACTGCTTGTCAATAGGACAATGCCTTCTTTCTGGTTACTGTCTTTGTCATCTTCTGACTCTTCCGTGTCAATTTATCCCTAGGCCTTTCCATTCATTAGAATTGTCTCTCTTATAGTATACCATGCCTCCTGCTGAGAAACAGCATCTGATGGCCGTACGTTATGTCTTAAAGCTCTGCGAATTCTTTCCGAGACTTCTGCTTCCAAAAAAGCTTTTCTACTGCTATGTAATGCATTTAAATGTTCAGCAAAACCAGAGCTAATTGTCGTCCCCATCCAAGCTGGAGGCTGGTCATCCAAAATGGACGGAATTTTAGGATTTCTACCAAACATTAATTGATGAGGACTATAGCCCCCAACCATCTGCAATGAATTCTTTGCATGTACTGCCCATGCTAAGGCTGAATTTAGCCTGCAATTTGGTCGATCTGCCAACATTTTTCGAAGCATATGATCGATGGCAGCATGATTTGTTTCACAGACGCCATTACTAAATGGGCTTTCTGCAGCCATAGTCATAACTCGGATATTCACGTTTTCACACATATCCCTAAACTCATCATTAGCAAATTCTCCCCCATTGTCCGCAAGGAATTTTGCAGGTGGACCCATTCCTGTCCCTATCCATTTTTCCACGATTTGATCCAGAATTACTCTCCTTTACTTCGTACAATCGTTGATTGACTAAATCTGGTTGCTGAATCTACAAAATGCAAAATAAATATATTATTTGCTTTATCCCAGACCTTAAGGTCCATGGCCACAATGTTGTTAAAATCCCTGGCCAAAGGTAGGGTTACTATCGGTCGTGCTGGTGTCCTTCTGTACTTCCTACAAACTTCACAGCGGTCACTAACCTGTTCTATCAGTTTAGTATAGTTGTCATCCCATACCCCTGCATCCTTTAATACATTTTTCAGCCTCTGAGGAGACTAATGTGCAAATTGCCTATGCAGTTTTAATACCACAAGCTTTTTATCAACTAAAGTCCCATTTTCAACTGCCATTAACACATCCTTAACCACTCTACTTGAAATATTATTTGTCAGTAATGGAAAGAATAGTGTCCCGACTGTAAATTGTAAGTCCACCGTCTTTCCAAAAACTGTTGTCTTATCCTGTTCCATATCCAGTTTCATGTGTGCTTTCTTCATAGACGGCCTGCTCAGAAGCAAAGGTATCTCACTTGATACAATATCCGTGCTAATGAAATGATTCACTCCGGCAATATTGCAAGGGATCACCACTCTTTTCAGCGACTTCAGAGTATTATCATCCCCAAACCTGAAACTCATGGAACTTTCAAATTTCTTAACCTTGTTACGATTTTCAGCATTCAAAGAGTCCAGGTAACATTTTAACCAGTCAATTCCACACACAGTAGATGTGCAGCCACTGTCCAAAACAGCACGGTTGAAGGATTCTGCAACCAACACCCTCATTACTGGTGTAAAACTGCTTGTCAATAGGACAATGCCGCCTTTCTGGTCACTATCGTTTTCCTCTTCTGACTCTTCCGTGTCACGTGTCGCTTCAAAAACACTATCCTAACGAGATGGACAGTTGAAAGCATAATGGTATTGAGAGTCACGTCGAAAACATCGATTTATCATGCCCCGTGCATTTCTGGGGTTCATCTTCCTATTGTAGGTGCTAACTGGGTTACTGTCTTCATTATTTCCTTGTCTTGGTCTCTGTCTATAGTCTTGAGCCCTGTTCGTAGCAATACGATTGTGCCATCCTGTTACTAGTGTATCTTCCATATTCTGCCTTATTGCAGGCTGACCTATTTGGGTCATCAGAGCCATCGGAATCGAATGTTTCCCGAGAAACTTTTGTAAAGCTTTTGTCATCTGTTCGAATAAGGTATCCTTATCAGTAAACTGAACTCCTGTCAAAGCCAGGAGCCTATCCGTGTTGCTCACTCTAGCACAGTCAAGTAATTTAAAGGCCAACACAGACTGTGGAAATTCCAGGTTGGTTCCTGCAGCCTTTTATATAGTCTCCCAAATTCCATTATATAGTCTTCCATGGAGATATCCTCCATTTTCCAGAACTTATCAAAATCTGACCATGCTTCATACGCACTTAACAAGTCATCTTTCTTATAAATCTTATCCATATAATGTAATAAAGTCTCCAGCCCTTCTGAGTCTAATTTCCAATTCCAGCTCAGAAAGCACTTTGTTTCGGATTTTACTGCCATATGGTAGAGAAAGAGCCAATGCTAAACCTTGTTTTCTCTTTCCCAAAGCAGTTACCTTAGTCCACATAACTACTGCACTTCACCATTGGTCATACGATTCACTTTCAGAAAATAAGGGAGGGTAGTCATATCCAGCCATCTTTATCCTCGGTTCAGCCACATATCCCTTTTTTTCTTTTCTCACTCACTCCTTGGTTTGATCTGGAAATGTTGTATCTTTCAACCCTTCACATTTACACAGCAACCATCCTCTGCTCCCAATTGTTAGACGTTTTAGTTGCTGTGATATGAAGAGTCTAAAGTTCTGTTCCTTTTCCACCAACACACATTTATTTCATTCCAACAGGCTTTGCACAAAACTCTAACTACACATCACCTGACAGAGGCCACCTGAAGCCCCTTTACATATCAGTGTCAATTAATGGATACTTAACATAAATGAGACAACTAATTACAATGTCTCTTAACCCATTACTTAACAACCTGCTCCCCGTCCACCTTTGGGAAATTCAGCCCCTCCAAGAAGTGCCTCATCCCCTCTGGCCCCGCAGGGGGTTCCGACCTCTACAGCCTGCTGTAGAAGTCCCTAAACGCCTTATTCGCCCCAACTGAATCACAACTAGGTTCCTGTCTCCGTCCTTTAGTTTCCCAATATCCATAGCTGCCTCCCTCTTCCTAAGTTGCTGTGCAAGCATTCTGCTGGCCTTCTCTCCATGTTCAAAGATCTCTCCATGTCCCTCACCTTTCTCAGCTGCTCCGCCGCCCTTCCTGTGGTCAGCAAGCTAAACTCCACCTGTAGCCTCCGCCGTTCCCTTAAAAGCCCTGCCTCTGGGGTCTCCGCATACCTCCCATCAACCTGTAGTATCTCCTTTACCAGTCGGTCCGTCTCTGCCCTATCCACCTATGGGACCGGATCGAGATCAGCTCCCCCCTGACCACCCCCTTCAGTGCTTCCCACACCACCGCTGCTGAAATTTCCCCCATGTCATTGACCTGCAGGTAGCTCTGAATACATTTCCTCAACCGCTCGCACACCCCTTCATCCGACAAAAGTCCCACATCCAACCTCCAGTGCGGGCGCTGGTTACTGTCTTTAGTAACCTGCAGGTCAGCCAATGCGGAGCATGGTCTGAGATTGTAATTGCCGAGTACCCCGTGTCCACCACCCCAGCCAGCAAGGCCCTGCTCAAAATAAAGAAATCAATCCGGGAATACACTTTATGCATGTGTGAGTAGAAGGAGAACTCCTTCACCCTCGGCTGCCCAAATCTACATGGATCCCCCCCCCCCGCCATCAGATCTATGAACCCTCTTAGTTCCTTTGCCATTGCTTGCACCCTGCCCGTTTTCGAGCTAGACCGGTCCAAGCCAGGGTCCATAACTGTTGGAAGACCCCCTCCCATGACCATCCTTTTGCGAGCCCAGGTCCGGTATCTTCCCCTGCATCCTCTTTATAAACTGCACATCATCCCAATTTGGCGCATACACATTTACTAATACCACCTGCCCCCCCTCTAGCTTCCGACAGACCCTAATGTATCGACCTCCCACGTCCGAGACTATTCTACCCACCTCCAACACCACCCGCTTATTGTTCAGGATTGCGACCCCTCTAGTCTTTGAATCTAGTCCCAAGTGAAAGACCTGACTGACCCAGCCTTTCCTCAGTCTAACCTGGTCCGTTACTCTAAGGTGCGTCTCCTGCAACATTACCACGTCCGCCTTTAATATCCCCCCCCCCCCCCCCCCAGTAACAACACCCTGTAACCCAACCCCTTTACTAAACCAAACATATGCACACCCCTCACTGCGTGTCCGAGAGCTAGCTCGCCCAGCTAGTTTGGTGGCCCCCATCCCTGGCGCCAGATAGTCTCCCACCTATTGTCCCCCCCCCCCCCCCGCTCATACAAACAAACTCCAATATCAAACAATCCCCACACTATTGCCCAACAGAAAAACACCAAGATCAAAACCAGTACACCTCCATCCCCCAACAGTGCAAATGAAAACCTTAACTCACTCAGCTGTACCGCTGGTTCCAAATCAATGCAAACGGCATCACAAACATCTTCAATGAAAGGCAAAACGAGAAACCTTTTACAAAAACAGCGAAACAAAAAGAAAAAACAAAAACATGAACGTTGCAGCCAAGTTCAAAAGTTCTCAATTCATCACCAGCCCTTTCTTTTTCGCAAAGTCCAATGAGTCCTCCGGCGACTCGAAGTAGAAGTGCTGATCCTCATGCGTGATCCAGAGCCGGGCTGGGTATAACAGTCCAAACTTCACCTTTTTCTTAAAAAATAATCGACCTGATCTGGTTGAAGCCTGCTCTCCTCCTAGCCATCTTTGCACTCAGGTCCTGGTAAACCTGCAGGATGCTTTTGTCCCATTTACAGCTCCGTGTCTGCTTGGCCCACTGTAGAATGCGCTCCTTATCCGAGAACCTGTGGAATCTCACCACCATTGCCCTCGGGGGGGCTGTCTCCCATTCCGGCTTCCTCGCGGGTGCTCTGTGAGCCCTATCCACCTCCAAGGGCTGGGAAAATGCCCCATCCCCTCGCAGCTTCACAAACATGTCTGCGATGTAAGCCCCAGCGTCCGTTCCTTCAGACCCCTCCGGGAGCCCAACGATTCTTAGGTTCTGCCGGTGGGACCTATTCTCTAGGTCCTCCACCTTCTCCAGGAGCTTTTTTTTTAAGATAAAGATAGATAGTTTTTTGAAGAATAAAGGGATTAAGGGTTATGGTGTTCGGGCCGGAAAGTGGAGCTGAGTCCACAAAAGATCAGCCATGATCTCATTGAATGGCGGAGCAGGCTCGAGGGGCCAGATGGCCTACTCCTGCTCCTAGTTCTTATGTTCTTCTGGTCCCTCAGCATCCCCACCTCCAGCTCCATCGCAGTCTGATGTTCCTCCTGCTCAGCCAGCGCCTTCTCCACCTTCCGGATCGCCCGATCCTGGGCGTCCAATCTATGCTCCAACCGCTCAATCGACTTTTTATCGGGTCCAAACGGTCCTGTTTCTGCGTAGCAAAGCCTTCCTGAATGACTTGCACCAGCTGCTCCATAGACTGCTGGGCCGACAAGCCAGAGGTCCGAACCTCCGCCATGCTGCCTTCTGTTACAGCTGCAGCCCAAGCCTTCTCTATCGTTTTGTTTCTGCCCTAACAAACCCTTCTAGTCCTTCTCTCCATGCACCAAAGTGGGAATTCAGTAAACGCTTGCCCCTAACATCCGTTTTACAATTCAAGTCCAGTAGAAAAACGGGGGGAAGGTCCAAAAGTCCGACCAGAGCGGGAGCCACCAAATGTGTGACTTACTCCTTCATAGCCGCCACCGGAAGTCGTCGGCGAACCGATTTAGGGGGATGCCATTTAAGGTGGCTAGAGACATGTTTCGATAGTGAGGGAATGGGCGATGCTTCACAAACGGAATTTGACAAAACTGTTGGAAGAGGCTAGCGAGGATCTCCAGATGTGGGATACACTGCACTTGACTTTGGCGGGGAAGGTCTAAGTCGTGAAGATGACCATTCTGCCGAAGTTCCTGTTCGTATTCCAGCCACACCTGATCGTAATACCGAAGGCCTTCTTTCGGAAACTGGACACAATTATTTCGGACGTTGTATGGGCAGAGAAGGTGCCACGGGTTAAGAGGACCCTGTTACAGAGGCAGCAGGAAGGGTTGGCGTTGCCGAACCTGCTTCATTACTATTGGGTGGCGAACGTGGAGATGAGTGAAGGAGAGGTAGAATGGGTTAGGATGGAGGAGGAATCCTGTAAGGGGTCCAGCTTAAGGGCAATGGTAATGGCAGCATTGCCAATGGTGCCGTGCAGATACTCAGGAAGCCTGGTGGTGCAGTCCATGGTGAAGATCTGGAACGAGCTGAGGAGGCACTTTAGGACAGAGGGGATGTGGGTGTTAACACCGTTGTGTGAAAACCACGGTTTTGAGCCGGGGGGATAGATAGCATGTAGCGGAAGTGGAGAGAAGTGGGGCTGGTGAAGCTGAGGGATTTGTATGTGGAGGAAGGGTTTGCCGGTATAGATTAATTGAAGGAGAGGAGGTGAGTCTAGGTACCTGCAGATATGGAACTTCGCGCGGAAGGTTTGGAAGGAGTTCCCCAGGTTGCCGAGGTACACCCTGCTGGAATGACTGTTGCTTCCGGATGTGGAAGGGGAGGACAAGATCGGAAACATATACACATGGCCGGATGAGCAGGTGGTGAAGATTAAGGAGAAGTGGGAGGGGGAGCTGGGTGGGGAGATAAACTGGGGAGTGTGGAGTGAGGTGCTACCTCCTCTTGCGCAAGGATGAGTCTGATACAGTTCAAGCTCATATGCAGGGTATACATGATGCGAGCAAGAATGAGTGGGTTCTTTCAGAGGGTGGCAGACGAGTGTGAAAAGTGTGGGCGGGGACCACTGAACCACGCACATGTTATGGGGCTGTGAAATGTTGGAGAGATTCTGGGCAGGAGTGTACGCGACGCTATCAAGGATAGTGGGGGAGGAGGTGGAGTCGGACCCGTGGTGGTATTTGGGATATCGGAGAAGCCGGAGCTGATGGAGAGGAGGAAGGCCGATGTTGTGGCCTTCTCCTCTCTGATTGCCTGGCAATGAATCTTATTGGAGTCAGCAACACCATTAGTGGTAGTGGCCTGGATGGGTGACTTCTATGACTATCTTCGGCTGGAAAAGATCAATTACGAGTTAAGGGGTTCAGCAGAGGGTTTCGAGGCAAGGTGTGGAATGTTCGTGACCGTGTTTGAGGGGTTGTTTGCCGGGGGGAGAGGGGGGGGGGGGGGTGGTGTGAAAAAGGGGGAATATTTGTACAAACCATATAGTCGTGTGCCTGAATTGTTTGTGTGTTGCAACCTTTCATATATATTTGAAATAAAAATACATTAAAAAAAAAAGAGAGTAATGTTAGTCAGGAACCAGAGCTCCTTGCTCTTTGAATGGTGCTTGGGATATTCTATGCCCACCTGAACAGTAGTTGAGGTGTGCTTCAAGCATCGCAGTGCTCTCTTGGTACAGCAGAGTATCAGCCCAGCATGTTCTCGAGTCCTTCAGTAAGGGTTAAACCCCAAACTGTCTGAAGCATGAGTGCGATCAACTGTGTCAGACAGATAGTTAATGATATCCAACTGCCGACAATTCACTTGAGCTAAACTAGCCAAATGAGATGCAAAAGGAGAGGGATAGTGTTACTGTAGGAGATAGGTGATGTTTATTTAAAGTGATATTTTATAATGTGACTGAAGTCGAATAATTTTTGAATTATTGTTGGATCTACCTGGTCTCCCTTAGTGTTCTTTGTATTAACACAGTGCTCCAGTCCATTTTAAAAAACATTTATTTATTGAGGTTTTCCATTTAACAAACTGCAACAAAGCCACAAATATTACGCAGCACTGCAAACAAAAAATACTCCATGTACATGAATACAGAGGGGGACAGGGGGACAGCAGTATAACTAGATCAATACAATCATTAGACATAATTTGATGCCTCTATAAACCTAACCAGAGAACAAAGGAGAAACAGGATATACAGCACACAATTCAACATAACCTCAATATCAGGCCCAGCACAGAACCAACATCATTCCATACATTTATACAGAGAGGACCAGCAGCAACACCTCCCAAGAAAAAAAAAGTGAGGAGAACTAGAACTAATGGGAGTGGATCACAGGCCCACCATGGGCCTGTAATCCCCGGTGAACGCTCATCAGTGCAGACGAGAACAAGCTGCTCATTCAAACAAGAAAGCCTCCCCGCCATGGGAGGGAGGTGCCATCAGGTTATCAACTAAAGTACAGGACTCTGCTCAACCCCCCCCCCCCCCCCCCCAAAAACACACACGCACAGAAGAAGCAAAACCCACCTCTGTGTTCCTAATAAGTGCCTTCGAGAAGGGACATCCCAGATCAAAAGAAGGGAAACAAACCCCTAAGGGAGGAACTTCCGAGCTGACGTAGGAATATTAGACACTGCCCAGCACTGCATGCCTTCACAAGAAGGATATTAAGGAAAACTACAGCACTGTCTCACGAGAGACACAAAAACTACTTCCCCATAGAAAACCCAATCACAACGAGGAGGACACTTTGGAAACCGCCACCTAAGAACATGAGGTCTAACCCCATCAAACCTCTCCTCATCCAAGGGATCAACTACGTAATATAGAAGCATGGCAAACAGTCTTTCTCTTCAACAAATCAGTCAAAGGTAGACCAAACCCAGCCGACATGCACCACCACTTAATGCCTTCTATTCTAATAGCTCTGGGGAGAAAAAATAGGGGACCCAAAAAGAACCCACTCCAACCTCCAGGAAAACTAATAAGGAACCCAGTCCAACCCCAGGATCCATAAATCTGCCCAGGTTATTAAAGGTGAGAAGCACAGATTCTTAAAGTCAAAATCAAAATAAAGACGCTCGGTACGTTAGGTAGCTTTAACTGGAGGAGGCTGAATCTCGGTGAGGACTTGACTAACCTTACCACTCAGCACCCTGCCATGGCTCCACTCATCTTCATTATAAATGAGATTGGGGTGTCGAAAAAACACTCCTTCCCATAACCACAATGATAGAACACATTAAAGAAAGGAATAATACTGTGCAGAGACCACATTTCACATAATCAATTCCATATGGTTTTGCTCGAACAGGTTATCAGACAACTCTCGCCCTCGTGCTCACACCTCGAATGCATCGCAATTTGGAGGTGTTGGGAGAGAATGCAATAGAGTAGGAGATGGTACAATTATTCCTGGCTGTTTATTGCATTGAAAATGTGGAGAGGTGAAACCATACCTTGCAGAGAGAATGTAGCAATGTTGATAAAACCAACAAGTTTCTGATGGTGATAGACTGCAGATGAAAGAAGGTTCTTTTCATGTCTGCAATTGAGAATGAGAAGTGCTTGATGATTTCGAATTAGATTTCAGTGTTGGATGGATTTGGGCTTCAGTTGGGAAAATATTAAGAGGGGGGCAAATTTCGGAGCTCCATTTGAGATTAAAATATTCTTAGACCAGGGATGGCGTCATTTTCTTTCTGCATTGAAAGGATAGAAGAGTTGAGATTTGATAGTGAAATGAAAGCCGACCTAGTCCCCGAGGACCAATGGCGCCTCTCCCCTTTTGAGAGGGAGCTGACTGGTTGTGATTAAACCTGAGGGTCACCTGAGCAGAGGGGCAAGGTTGAGAAGGTGGGGCCTTCGTGAATAACCTCAGCCTGGACGGAATTGAACGCACGTTGTTGGCATCGCTCCGCATTACAAACCAACTGTCCAGCCAACTGATTCCTGACTTTAGTGACAGTATGGTTGTACTAAAAGAGGAATGAAGATGGCAGGTAACCTACAGAAAGCTGAATGAATATTATTTAAAAAAAAATTTATTTTATAAATTTAGAGTACCCAATTCATTTTTCCAATTAAGGGGCAATTTAGCGTGGCCAATCCACCTAACCTGCACATCTTTGGGTTGTGGGGCCGAAACCCATGCAAACACGGGGAGAATGTGCAAACTCCACAGGGACAGTAACCCAGAGCCGGGATCGAACCTGGGTTAGCAGGGCTAACCCACTGCGCCACCGTGCTGCCCTGAATGAATATTATTGGTGTGAGGCTGGTAGTGGTATGACTACTCTGAATTGTGTGTTAGAGATATAATGTCATTCCGCCAAGGACCTGAGTTTGATGTCTGTGTGGAGTTTGCACATTCTCCCCATGTCTGTGTGGGTCTCACCCCCACAACCCTAAGATGTGCAGGTTTGGTGGTTTGGCCACGCTAAATTGCCCCTTAATTTGGAAAAGAAAAAAAATATAGTAAAATGTTTGTGTAAAAGTAAGTTGTGTTAAAATTGGTGAATGGAGGGAAATGTTGCTGTTGAGGACGGCAGGGTGGGAAAGGATATGCTTGCTGTGCAGTAACATACTGTCATTAAAATCTCAGCATGGAAACCGGTCATTTAGCCAAGTAAAAATGAAACTTTTTTGGCGTGGGCTGCAACAGTTTCGATTTGTCAAACATCAGTCCTTGTTCTTTAAGGTGGTATTATACTTGTACCTTTTTGAAGAAGTTCAGTATTTGCTTTTCATAACAAATTAACTTGCAAGTAAACTAGCCAAAAATGACTTCATGTAACAATATTTCCATAACTAATATCTCTTGCCCGTGATAATTCTCTTACAGGTTATTTGTGCCAAAGTGGTAACTGATGCTCGTAATCCTGGTGCACGATGCTATGGATTCATAACCATGTTAACACCCGAGGAGGCAACAGACAGCATCAACTCTCTGAATCAGTCTGAACTAAATGGACAAACCATCACTGTTGAAATGGTGAGCATATAGAAGTACGAATAGGAACTGTTAGCAGGCAGTTGAGATTTTGAATTTGCTGCACACTTTGCATCTGTAGATGAAGATGCTGTGCTCGTGCGAGAGATTTCTGGAAATACATCCTCTGGTTTATTGCCATCATTTGGTGTCTCAATATCTCATTTAATCTGGCATTCCTTACACACCAGTTCAAATTCACTCAGGAAATCATACGCAATAGCCCTTATTTGCATTTCATAGAATCATTTCAGTTCCATTCAGCCCATCGATTCTGCACGGACTCTGAAGAGCATTTTACATAGTCCCACTCACCTGCCTTATACTCATGATCTTGCACATTCATTCTTCTCAATGGAAATCCAATACCTCGATCAAACCTGCCTCTGCTGCTCTCTCAGACTCCAGCAACTCTCTGGGCGAAAAGATTATTCCTCGCATCTCTTTTTAACAATTAATTGAATCTGTATCCTCGAGCTCGTGATGCTCTCTGGAGTGGAAACAGTTTTGACCATAAGACGTACGAGTAGAAGTAAGCCATTCGCTCCTCCATTCAATGAGATCATACTGATCTGAAATGATCGTATTACAATCCCAGACCAGAACCCAACAATGGCTCGGATACTGGTCAGCAAACCTCATTTATTTTCATTTTGAAAGACTGAGGAAAGGAAAACCTTGCTCCGGGAGTGATTACAAGAAGAAACAGGGATATGGTACGTTAAAGCAAACTCTATAACTGCAGCACAGTGGGTAGCACTGTTGCTTCACAGCGTCAGGGTCCCAGGTTCGATTCCCGGCTTGGGTCACTGTCTCTGTGGAGTCTGCACATTCTCCCTGTGTCTGCGTGGGTTTCCTCCGGGTGCTCCAGTTTCCTCCCACAAGTCCCGAAAGACGTGCTGTTAGATAATTTGGACATTCTGAATTCTCCCTCTGTACCCGAACAGGCGCCGGAATTTGGCGACTAGGGGATTTTCACAGTAACTTCATTGCAGTATTAATGTAAGCCTACTTTTGATAATAAAGATTATTATTAACACAGTATTAAAATATCTTTAACTTCACACTAAAAAGTAACTTACAATTACCCCTTAAACAATACTACTCAAAACAGTAAATGCAATACCCATAATTGCTATCTTTATTCTCACTTAAACAACAAGAAAAAAAAAAAATCTCCACACTCAATCCACTATTAAATACCACTGGCACTCAAAATACTTGCTTTACAGAGATCTTCTTTGTGAAAGAGAGATCTCTCCTCTTTGTGAAAGACATGATCTGATTCCTGTCAGAACCATCCAGAAACTCTGGCTGATTGACTTCAGAAGATGCTACATGGCTTGTTTCAGCTCTCCGTGTTCTCTGATAAATCTACTTTAAAGACTGTTAATCCCTTTTAACTGAACTGCAGTGAGAGCAAACTGCTTGTCTTCTGCTCACCGCTTCATTCAGCTCACAACTGAACTGCTTTCTGCAAAATGCCTGATGCCGTAGTTCCATCCAGCAATGACATCATCTTGCCAAACTAAGGGGAATCCCCTTAATCCAAACAAAACTGCATTAGTCCAGTGTCACAGGCATCTCCGGAACAGCCAAATGCTGCATGACCTGGGCAAAAGGGAGTTAGTATATGATCTTTATTAGTGTCACATGTAGACTTACATTAACACTGCAATTAAGTTACTGTGAAAATCCCCTTGTCGCCACACTACGGCGCCTGTTCAGGTACGCAGGGAGAATTCCAAATGTCCAATTCACCTAGCAGCACGTCTTTTAGGACATGGGGGAGGAAACCAGAGCACCTGGAGGAAGCCCACGCAGACATGGGGAGAACATGCAGACTCCACATAGACTGAGCCAAGCCGGGAATCGAATTTGGGCCCCTGGCGCTGTGAAGCAACAGTGCTAACCACTGTGCTACCGTGCCGCCCAAGATATACAAATGGGGGCCAATTAATATGTTGGATTTCTAATTTTATTTTGAGAGATGTTGGTTCCTCTTGGAGATGGAAATAATGGATGTGATGCATAATTGAACAATCTGCTGCAACAGCAGTTCCTTGAACGTACAGTGTGTTTGTGTCTTCAGGCCAAAAGTGAACCTGGCTGTAAGAAGCGCACAGAACAGAAAGCAGGGACTATGAAGAAGGTCAACAAACAGAGTTCCAGCCGAAGAAGTGCACCTGATGGAGATCAATCTAAAGATAAGTAAGTGCTTCTATTGAAGACTACTCTCTGGTTTTACCAAAAGCTTTGTGCTGCAGAAATTTTATCGTTATTCCCCACTGGTTGTATCCTTTGTGCATTCACTAGGACCGGTCATTGTCAGAGGTAATTTTCCCTTCAAAATCTTTGCGTAATGTGACCCTAGAAAAAGATCATGTGGCCTTCTATTGATCCCATGCTGTGCATGAGCAGCATATCCTGTTGTATTCCCAAACCCAAACTGCCTGCATTTTGGGCTTATCTTGACCATTTGAACATACTTGACATCAGTAGAATCTCTATACAAGGGTGATTTACTTTTTCATCTGAAGGTGCTCTTGATTGAAGTGTTTCGATCCTCGACCAGAACTCTCCACCCCCAAAATTTTGTTGCAATCCAGTTAGGGACCAGCAACCTTTGTTGTGAAGCAGACAAAATTTGAAATCCCAGGTATTTACTAAGAGAATCAACCAAAGGTAAGTGGTTTAACTGTACAAAACTCAGCAAAGCCAACAGAACGCTATCTGTTCTATAATCTGTAACATCCAGAATTCATGAGGTAAATCTTATTAATAGACAAGCTTTGGTTGAACACACCACCAGCTGCACATTAAATGTCAGACACGGGCAGCATGGTGGCGCAGTGGTTAGCACTGCTGCCTCACCGTGCCGAGGTCCCGGGTTCAGCCAAACCCGGGTGAGCACGGATCTCTGGCTCACTGTCCGTGTGGAGTTTGCACATCCTCCCGTGTTTGCGTGGGTTTTGCCCCCACAACCCAAAGATGTGCAGGGTAGGTGGATTGGCAATGCTAAATTGCCCCTTAATTGGGAAAAATGAATTGGATACTCTTCATGTCAGATACAACCAAAACAGGTTCCATGAATTTCTCAGGAACCCATGCTGATGTCTGCGATCACGAGTCACCAAATCGTTTGAACTCTTGACTTCCTGACAAGGGATTTCAGCTCTCTTTCAGGGATTTCAGCTCTCTTTCAAAGCTATAGATGCTGATTTCCTTCAGTTGCTCCAACTTGGGCTGCCCAACTTGTCTGCTAGTTGATCAGTTACCTTTCTTGGACTGTGTCTCACTGGATTCCCAAGGCTGCACCCCAGCATCTAATTACCAGCAAGATTCTCACTCTGCAGCTACTCTAAGCATAGCACCAGTGCTTCCGGGCTTTCCTTTGTCCCAACAGCCAGTTTCACTGAGTTGCCACTGTTGCAGCGTTTTTCTGAACTCCAAACTCCCCAACTCCACCGAACAAATGCAGCACCTGCGGCCTCAGAGCCATAGCTCTCTTAGCTGCATGGAGCTGACCGTCCTCTTCTGTTCCTGACTCTTGTCATGCGGGCTTGTGTACTCCAGCCCATGGTCATTGTTTTTGCGCCACCCACGGCACATGCTGTCAGGGTGGCCGAGCTCTGCAATGTCTGAGGTAGGACCTGGAAGTCAATGTCCTCTGACTGCCACTGGAACCAAATGTGATGTGAAACAGGTTCTCAGCTTGAAGTCATTATCAAAAAAAAACACAATCAAACCAATTCTGAATTTCAAAAGAAAAACTGCAATGGTACATATGTGGCCCATCCACCTGTCGCTCCCTATGCTTGCACCGGAACTTGTGGGCATGCCAAGAATTATAGTCCTCAGCCACTCCAGAAAACCCAAGAACCCAACATTACAGATTCTCTCATAAGAGACAGCCAACTTATCCAGTGACTCTCTCCTCTTACAGACAGGCAAGATCTTGGGTTTTATGTCCAGTTTTGAGCTAGCCAGTGTGAAGTGACACCAATGGCAATTTTACCCCTGGATAAGGAAAAAAGGAATTAACTTGTACTCTTGCGTCTGGTTGCTATCCAAGGCTCTGCAAAACAAATACGTGGTTCTTGGATAAGAAAGTGATGTCCTGTTCATTCATTGCTACCATCCTGACCTATAATCTTTATTATTGTCACAAGTAGGCTTACATTAATGCTGCAATGAAGTTACTGTGATTCGCCCCTAGTTGCCACACTCTGGCGCCTGTTCAGGTACACTGAGGGAGAATTCAGAGTGTCCAATTCACCTGACAGCATGTCTTTCGGGATGTCTGGGAGGAAACCGGAGCACCCGGAGGAAACGACCGCAGACATGGGGAGAACGTGCAGACTTCGCACCGGCAGTGGCCCAAGCCGGAATCGAACCTGGGTCTCTGGCGCTGTGAAGCAACAGCGCTAACCGCTGTGCTACTCTGCCGTCATATTGACTCCCTTCCAACCTTCATGTTAAAAATCTCACCCTAGTTTTCAAACTGTCCCATATCCTTCTCCGTATCCCTAATCTGCTAATCATTTCTGGTATCTTGTGAATCCCCCGATTTGAATTATTCCACCATTGGCAGTTGTGCCTTCAGCTACCTGGATAGAAAGCTGGAATTCTCTCTCTAATCTTTTTCACCTCTCTACCTCCCTTTATCTCTTTCCTCATTAATTGCCCTCATCTATCGTAATATCTCATTATTTAGTTTGATGTCAGATTTTGTCTGATAAAGCTCCTGTGAAGTAACTTGTACGTTATACTCTGATAAAGGTGTAATTTTCAATCAATGCTTCTGTCACTGAATTGTAAATAAGCTCAGTATTGCATATGAAATACTTTACCCTGCTTGACTAAGAGAAAGTGTATGAAATATATGCCAATGATACTGGCTCAAACAGTTCATTCCATTTCAGGTCATCTGTCAATGGAAAAAAGGATTACAGAAATAACAACCAAGGAGGCTTCAAAAAACTAGTGGGTGAGGAGAGGAGAGACAGAAGGAGAGAAAAGGAAGATGGTGGATACAGACCACACGCAAGTAAGGGCAGCTGAGGGAAATGAGCATGCGAATAGTTAGCTGGACATTGGGTTAGCACATTACTGTTCACTCTGATTGAGGCTGGAACTCATTGATTAAAATCTCTTTACTGCCTGTAAAAGTCATTAAAGAAACGCAAGAACCAGAGTAGGCCATTTGGACCCCTCGCCATTCTACCCCCTTGCCCTCAATTCAGCTGCTGATGGCTGAACTGTACCTGAACTCCATTTCTTTGCCTTCGTACCTTAACCCTGATCCTCTTAGCGAACAAAACTCTAGTGATCTCGGACTTCAATTTCCATTGACCCCCGGCAAAGCAGCCATTTAAAAAAAAAATAAAAAATCTCAGGCACCTTAACCTCACCCACTCCCTCCCTCTACTGCACCTTCTGCAACCCCAAGGACAGCAGCCTGGGAGAACAAAATCCCAAACCTAAAGTATCTAAACCCATTCCTACTGGGCAGCTCATATTCCTTCTTCAGGTCCTCTAAGCTCACAAAGCTGCCCCCCCTCAAACAGGTCCCCGAACCACTCGATCCCTGCCTGCCGCCACCCTGAAACCTTGTGTCCAACACACACACACACACACACACACACACACACACACACACAACCCCGGTGTAAATTGTGATTGTCGCAAATCGGTGCGCAGACTGAGGCACCTTCCAACGACCGAAGCTTCTGCCATTTCCCCCATACCTTCAAGGCTGCCACCACCATGGGTTGGTGGAGTATCTGGCCGGCAACAGTGCTCCTAGACTCGTTGCCCAACAAGAGGCTGCCTCCATCCGCCCACATGCCGACTATACAGTCTGCGCAAATTTTTTTCCCTTCTTCACCCCCCCCCCCCTTTTCACTTTCAATTTCTGCCCACCTTACCAGTTTGCCGGTGTTCTGAAGTCTCATTGTTTTCAACAGATGTCTTATATTTCTGCTTTTTCCATTATCTGTTAATTTTCGAGTTATGCTCTGTTTACCTAGTGGGTCATTAACGTGCATGTAAAAAAAACACCAGTGATCTGAACATCAAAGCTCTGGGGGACACCGCTGTAGACCTCCCTCCAGACTAACTAATTTAGCATTTCTAGCAAAAATCGATTTATTTTGAGGCTGTTAATTCACAACCCATAACCCACTAGGATTGAGGAACTTTACATTGTGTGCCCAATAAATATTTTTTTTTATTTTTTTAAAATAAATGTAGTGTACCCAATTCATTTGTTCCAATTAAGAGGCAATTTAGCATGGCCAATCCACCTAGCCTGCACATCTTTCGGTTGTGGGGGCGAAACCCACACAAACACAGGGAGAATGTGCAAACTCCACACGGACAGTGACCCAGAGCTGGGATCGAACCTGGGACCTCGGCGCCGTGAGGCTGCAGGGCTAACCCACTGCGCCACCATCCTGCGCTCCCAATAAATATTATGATAGTCGAACTATGTGAGAAATTAAAAGCACAGCAGTGATTATGTTTTCAGTGAGTGCTTTCCTTTCTGATTTTTATCTAGGAAATCAAGGCGCAATGAGGAGAAGAAGTCGAGAAAGAAAAATGGTAGGTTCCTGAGCTGTGTGAAAGCCCTCTGGTTTTACAGTTGCAGCAGCTGATTGCAATGGTTCTTTGTTACTGATGTGGATTGTAGTGTGCTGCAGCTGAAAGGAGTGAGAAACATAATTCCCTGTCACTGCACTTCCTGATCTGAAGTATAGAGGAGTATCATGTTTAGCTAATTTGATTTGTTGCAACACCTTGCATTATCATTCTTTATTTTGATTTATGGCTGACTAATTTAAATATAATTTTTGGTACTTGTGTTTCCCACACACGGCACTGTTTGATTCTTTTAAAATAAATTTGAAGTGCCCAATTCGTTTTTGTTCCAATTAAGGGGCAATTTAGTGTGGCCAATCCACCTATCCCTCACATTTTGGGTTGTGGGGGTGAGACCCACACAGATACGGGGTGAATGTGCAAACTCCACACGGACAGTGACCCAGGGGCGGGATCGAACCCTGGTCCTTGGTGTCGTGAGGCAGCAGTGCTAACCATTGTGCCACCATACGGCCCACCGATTCTTTACCTAAAAGTCGGTATGTTTTTTGTAAACCCACTACGGTTTGTGATTGACTTAAAAAAACTTCTGTTGTGAAGACTCAACACTACTAACCCTTTGTTCAGCAAACACACAGATTTAATGCAAGAGATTTAAGTACAGTAAACAGAAGAAAGGTTTTTGGAGTTGTGGGGTGTTGGCATCCACATCCAGGGTTGGTGGTTAGGGCAGAATCTGTCAATATTATATGCTTAGTTGGACAGAACAAGGAACAAACCAGCATTCATATTGGAACATTGGAAATAGTAGGCCGTTTTGCCCCTTGAAGCTACTCAGCCTATCACCTAGATCATGACTGATCATCTACCTCAATGCCATTTCCCTGCACTACCCCTTCAAAAAACAATCAAATTCGTGAGACATGACTTTCCCCTTACAAAGCCATGCTGACGTTCCCTAATTAGCCCTTGCCTGTCTAAATGCCTGTAGATCCTGTCCCTCAGAATACCTTCTAACAATTTACCCACTACAGAAGTAAGGTTGACCGGTCTGTAGTTCCCAGGCTTATCCCTACAGCCCTTTTTAAACGAGGGCACAAGATTTGCTACCCTCCAATCTTCAGGCACCTCTCGTGTGGCTGGCGATGATTCAAAATCTCAGCTAGGGGACCGGCAATTTCCTCCCTAGCCTCCCACAACGTCCTGGGATACATTTCATTAGGTCCCAGGGATTTATCTATCTTGATGCGCTTTAATACCTCCAACACTGCCTTCTCTGTAATATGTACACTCCTCAAGACGTCACTTTTTATTTCCTTACATTGGTGCCTTTCAGAAAATACTGACAAGAAATATTCATTTTGGACCTCTCCCATCCCTTGTGGATCAGCACATAGATGACCTTGTTTATCCTTAAGAGGCCCTATCCGATAGTCCTTAGTCACCCTTTTACCCTTTATGTATCTGTAAAAGCTTTTTAGGTTTTCCTTTGCCTTATGTGACCAGACAATCGCATGTCCCCTTTTTGTCCTCCTGATTTCTCTCTTAACTCACTCCGACAAGCCCTATAATCGTCAAGGGATCCACTTGATCCCTGCTGTCTATGCATGTCATATGCCTCCTTTCTTTTGACCATGGCCTCAATATCCCGAATCATCCAGGGTTCCCTCCTTTTACCAGCCTTACCCTTACCTTTTATTGTTGAAGCAATGATGGCTTTAAGTCACACTTCATTCGAAAGAGAAAATGCTGGGAAATCTCAGCAAGTCTGGCAGCATCTATAGGGAGAGAAAAGAGCTAACGTTTCGAGTCCGATGACTCTTTGTCAAAGCCTAGCATCCGCAGTAATTTGTTTTTGTCCAGTCGCTCTTCATTCCTTGCTCTTACATATTCAAGGTCAGAGACCGGCTTGAAGTACAGAAATGTAGTATTCCATTGGACAGCAAGTGATGTATCAAATCAAATTGTGTGCTACTGATTTTACACGATACTGCATTTAAGTTGCTGCATTGCAGAAGACTTTGATCGCAGCTCAAAATAACATGTAGAGCTGTGGAGTTTAGTGTGCCAATGAACTCAGTCTTGGACTGGAGTTAACCTTCAATGACTTTATTTTTGTGGGAAAACAGATAAGGTCCAGGAGTCGACATAGAAGATCTCGCAGCAGAGATAGAGGAAGAAATTTTGTGTCCTTTGACAAACTGATAGCACTGAGAGAACGAGAACGCCATTGGGATCATAAGAGAGACCTCTGGGAAATCGAGAGAGACAGGTCAGTTCAACTTGCTGAATTTAAGATCCCTGCTCCCTTGATCTGAGTAACAAAAATGATCTAATTCTACATATTGATTAAAGATAGTTGTATATTAAATTAAGAGCAGTCATGCAAACAATTCAAAATTGATAGCAAGAGTACTGAGAACTTGCTCAGCGTGCATCTCTCACCCTCCCAGCCCCTTCCCGTCACTAGGACAAAAGATCCACTCTGCCCTGCATTTGTCACTAAAAAGTTGAAAGTACGCACAGCTGAGGGAACAATGTACACACCAGTATTTGCCAGAGTGAGGTTGATTGCCTGATGGGTTCTCCTGATCAGCTGCTGTAACTTTTGATGACATAGAGAGACTTTGTAGAACAGTGTTTACACCTAGGTTACTGTGATCTCTGCTGAAACTACAATCTTATCCCCCACAAATATTCAGCCTCTGTCATTTTAAGACATTGTTGCTTAAAAGGGTCAGTTGCTTATATCAACCAAAGAGCGAAAGCTGTTAACCATTGGCATGAAAGTCAATTTCAAAGTTGTTTTTAGTGTTTTAGCAGAAAGCTATAGCTCAAATTATTTTGTAAGTTAACAATTGTGTTCGCGCCTCATGAAACGTATCACCTGTGTTCACACCTGATTAAGGTCCGCTGAATGGAAAATTAAATATACAGAAGTAGCACCTCTTTGATGTCCAGTTGCTGTTTGTTTATTAGATACTTCCCATTCACTAAACATGGTTTGGGATTACAGTTTTACATAGTCTTTGGTATCTTCAGTAGTGATATCCAGTGTACATTAGAGCAGGGCTATCAATTACTTTGCTTCCCAGGATCTTTCCCATGTTACCAACACAATCTGGAGCTCCACTGTGATACTAATCCTTTCTGCAAAAATAAGTTACAAAAAATATGTATTCCTATTTGTGTACTTATTTTTTTGAAATTTATTTTACTGGCTTTTCCCATATTTATAAATCGTTGTTACTTATATACATTACATTTTTCTTGCCCGCGCTAATTCGCTTTATTTTACAGAGAGGTTTGTTTTGTCCTTCATTTGACTAATTGTACGTACATTTTGCTGCCCTCTGGATCGGTCTATGATATCCCCTCTTCCTCTCTCTTTCTCTCTCTCTCTCTTTCTCTCTCCCCCCCCCCAATTGGTTGCAGTACCCTTCCTCTTCTCTTGTGGTTTCCACAGGATTCTCCGACGTGCGATTAGGGAAGCGAAAGCAAGGGCGTTGGAGGGAGCCTTGCGCAGGAGGAGGTGGAGCTCACCCTGCTCAGTGCTTCGCTCCAGAGTCCCTATCCTACCTCTGTCCCCAGTTTGTCCTCCCATTTTTGTCTGGTCCCGTCCAGTGGTGTTCGGGCTCTGTCCAGTAGCTGTCCATATATTTTCCCACATAGGCACATGCTTGTGCCTATCAGGTCCTCTCGTAGTGTGCTTTCTGGGGCCCCGGGATACCCTATTGTCTCTTTGCAGAGGAAGTGCTTTATTTGGAGGTGTCTCAATTCCTGTCCTCGTGCTAGTTCCCACTTCCTCGTCAGTTCGTCCAGTGTCACCAGCCTGCGCCGTATGTAGAAGTTCCCGACTGTCAGTGTTCCCCCGTCCCGCTTCCATTTTTTGACGGTGGTATCTAGCATGTCTGGGGGGAATCTGTGATTGCCGCAGATGGGGGCCATAAGGGACATTTTGGTTATCCTGAAGTGCTGTGTCAACTGGGTCCACATTCTCAGTGTGGCTGCTACCACTGGGCTCGTTGTGTACCTTGTTGAGGAGGATGGGAGTGCTGCTGTGGCCAGGGTCCGGAGGGTTGTTCCTTTACAGGATGCCTCCTCCATTTGTACCCAATCTGTGTCGGGTTCTTGTATCCATCCCCTCACATTTTCTGCCGTTGCTGCCCAGTGGTAGTATTGTAGGTTTGGTAGAGCCAGGCCCCCTCTGACTTTTCCTCGGTTTGGGAATTCTCGGGTTCTTGCCCCCCCACACAAATGCCATGATTAGCCTGTCTATGTTTTGGAAAAAGGCCTTGGGGATGAAGATCGGGATGGATCTAAACAGGAAGAGGAACCTTGGCAGTACGTTCATCTTGATCGACTGCACTCTTCCCGCCAGGGAGAGTGGAAGTGAGCCCCACCGTTGAAGGTCTTTTCTTACTTCTTCCACCAGGCTGGTCAGGTTCCACTTGTGGATCTGTGTCCAGCCCCTGGCAATTTAGATCCCCAGATAACGGAATCAGTTCTGGGCCGTTTTGAACGGGAGCCCCTTCAGCTCTGTCCCTTCCCCTTTAGGGTTCACTGGGAATGTCTCACTTTTGCCCAGGCTAAGTTTGTAGCCTGCGAAGGTTCCAAACTCTTTCAGTATTTGCAGTATTGCCTTCAGTCCCTCCTGTGGCTTCGCGCCATAGAGGAGCAGGTCATCTGCATAGAGTGAGACTCTATGCTCTCTGCCTCCTCTCCGGATTTCCTTCCAGCTTTTTGCGTCCAGCAGGGCTATCGCCAGGGGTTTGATCGCTAGTGCGAACAAGAGTGGGGACAGAGGGCAGTCTCTCTGAAGCTGGAAGTATTCAGAGCTGGTGGTGTTAGTTCGTGCACTCACTTTGGGAGCGTTGTACAGGAGCCTCACCCAGGCAGTGAATCCTGCTCCAAGCCCAAACCGTTCCAGTACCTTGAGGAGGTAGCTCCATTCGACTCTGTCAAAGACCTTTTCTGCATCCAGGGAGACGATCACCTCTGGTGTTCTCTCCCTGGGATGGGGTCATTATCACATTCAGCAGCCGCCTGATATTTACTGTGAGCCGCCTACCCTTGACAAAGCCCGTTTGGTCCTCTGCGACCACCTCTGGTACCTTTGCGAGTATTTTCACATTCACATTCAGAGGTGTACAGTGTCCAGTAGAAGGTCTCGAATGCCTGATTGACCTCCTTTGGCTCTGTTACCAGTCTGCCTTTGCTATCCTTAACCTGCGCTATTTCCCTCGTGACTGCCTGCTTTCTCAGCTGGTGAGCCAATAGACGGCCAGCCTTGTCTCCGTGTTTGTAGAAGGTCCCCCGTGTCTGGCGGAGTTGGCACACTGCTTTCCTAGTAGATAGCAGGTTAAAGTCCATTTGCAGCTTTTTCCTCTCCGTCAGCAGCTCTACGGTCGGGGCCTCGGAGTACTTTCGATCGACTTCCAAAATGGATTCCACTAGCTGTTGCCTGGCCAACCTCTCTTCCCTATCTCTACTCGCCTTGTAGGCTATGATCTCTCCTCTGATCACGGCCTTCAGTGCCTCCCAAAACATGGAGGATGAGACCTCCCCGTTTTGGTTGTTACTAATGTAATTGCCTATGGCCTGCGATATTTTTTGGCAGAAAGCCTTGTCCTCCAGGAGGTCTGTGTCCAGCCTCCATGTGGGGCGCTGGGCCCGGCCTGTCTCCAACCTCTCATCCATATAATGTGGAGCGTGATCGGCGATAACGATCGCGGAGTCGTTCTCGTGATCGCTGGAAGTACCTATTTCCCCACTGCAAAGTAGCCGATACGTGTGTATACCTTGTGCACCTGCGAAAAGAACGAGAACTCCTTTTCTCCCAGGTGCAGGAACCTCCATGGGTCTCCCCCCCCCCCCCCCCCCCCCCAAAATCTGTTCCATGAAGGTCCATGAAGCCATGCCATGCCCAGTTCTGGGGTTTGATCGGTCGGTCAGTGGGTCCAGCACGCAGTTAAAGTCGCCTCCCCCATAATCAGTCGGCGTGTGTCAAGGTCAGGGATGTCCACCATGGTCTTCTTTATGAATTCTGAGTCGTCCCAGTTGGGAGCGTACACATTTACCAGTCTGACAGGTGCCCCTTCCAGGACCCCACTGACCATGACGTACCTTCCGCCTGGGTCCGCAACTGTCTTGGTTCCCGTAAACCTCGTCCTTTTGCTAATTAATATTGCTAACCCTCGTCCTGTAGCATGAGTGGTACGTCTGTCCCACCCAGCCCTTCCTGACCAGCAGGTGGTCCTTCTCCCTCAGGTGCATCTCTTGTAGGGGTAGGCTTCTTAGGTGGGCGAACACTCTGGATCTTTTCACTGGGCCGTTGAGTCCCCTTACATTCCAGGTAACAATCCTGATGGGAGGTTTCTGCCCCCCCCCCCCCCCCCCCCCCAGTCCTGTGGGATCGCTCATAATTACCTGGTGGATGCGCCCCTGCACTCCGAGGTTTCCCTTTGATAGGGGGCCGTCCAAAATGGCCAGGGTCACCGCTCTCACCATGGGGTCGGGCTCCAGCGCTCAGGGGTTTCCCTTTGCCCGGGGTCACCCAATGTGGCACCAGCTGTGTGTATGCCACACGGATGCGCTCCGGGGTCTCCCTCTGCCCTGATGCCCTTTCGAGTGGCTGTTTGCGGTACCCTCTTGGTTCCTTGTCCTACTCCACGCCTGCCGAGGCCTATGTCTGTACTGCTTCACTATCTCACCCTTCTCTTTGCTTCTCTTTTGTTCTGCGTTCTCCCCCAGACTTCCCCACCTCCCCCCCCAGCCTCTGTCCCTTTGCCGCCCCCCCCCCCCCCCCTCCCCTCCTTGTGCCAGATGCTCCCCTTCCCCTGAGAGGGACGCCGTGGCCCTCCTTCCTTCCTGCCCTCCCGTGCTGGCCCTCCTCGCTCGTACGGTGACCCTCCTCCCAGTATTTGCCCAGTTCTGGCCCTGTTTAAGCTTTCTCCTACTGGCCCTTGTCTCGTCCTCCTGTTTGCTTTCCTCACCCTCACTTCCCTCGCTCCACTCCTCCCCATTGCATTGAGAGAGGAGACAAGCTCTGAGACAAGACAGCACAGTCCCGCGCAAGGCATAACACATGTGCACAGTTCATGAGTCCATTGTCCTTGTTTGCGGTCTGTCCTCCATTCTGTTCTGGTTTTCCCTTCCTTTTCCGTCCCCATGTCTTTCATTGCGGTTGCGTGTGCTCCTCCAAAGAACAAAGAAAAGTACAGCACAGGAACAGGCCCTTCGGCCCTCCAAGCCTGTGCCGACCATGCTGCTCATCTAAACTACAATTTTCTACACTTCCTGGGTCCCAATCCCTCTATTCCCATCCTATTCATGCATTTGTCAAGATGCCCCTTAAATGTCACTATCGTCCCTGCTTCCACCACCTCCTCCGGTAGCGAGTTCCAGGCACCCACTACCCTCTATGTAAAAAAACTTGCCTCGTCCATCTGCTCTAAACCTTGCCCCTCGCACCTTAAACCTATGCCCCCTAGTAATTGACCCCTCTACCCTGGGGAAAAGCCTCTGAGTATCCACTCTATCTATGCCCCTCATAATTTTGTAGACCTCTATCAGGTCGCCCCTCAACCTCCGTCGTTCCAGTGAGAACAAACCGAGTTTATTCAACCGCTCCTAGTAGCTAATGCCCTCCATACCAGGCAACATCCTGGTAAATCTCTTCTGCCTCTCTAAAGCCTCCACATTCTTCTGGGAATGTGGCGACCAGAATTGAACACTATACTTCAAGTGTGGCCTAACTAAGGTTCTATACAGCTGCAACGTGACTTGCCAATTCTTATACTCCATGCCCTGGCCAATGAAGGCAAGCATGCCGTATGCCTTCTTGACTACCTTCTCCACCTGTGTTGCCCCTTTCAGTGACCTGTGGACCTGTACACCTTGATCTCTCTGACTTTCAATACACTTGAGGGTTCTACCATTCACTATATATTTCCTAACTGCATTAGACCTTCCAAAATGCATTACCTCACATTTGCCCGGATTAAACTCTATCTGCCATCTCTCCGCCCAAGTCTCCAAACAATCTAAATCCTGCTGTATCTGACAGTCCTCATGGCTATCCGCAATTCCACCAACCTTTTGTGTCGTCTGCAAACTTACTAATCAGACAGTTACATTTTCCTACAAATCATTTATATATACTACGAACAGCAAAGGTCCCAGCACTGATCCCTGTGGAACACCACTAGTCACAGCCCTCCAATTAGAAAAGCACCCTTCCATTGCTACTCTCTGCCTTCTATGACCTGGCCAGTTCTGTATCCACCTTGCCAGCTCATCCCTGATCCTGTGTGACTTCACCTTTTCTACCAGTCTACCATGAGGGACCTTGTCAAAGGCCTTACTGAAGTCCATTTAGACAACATCTACTACCCTACCTGCATCCATCATCTTTGTGATCTCTTCGAAAAACTCTTATCCAGTTAGTGAGACACGACCTCCCCTTCACAAAACCATGCTGCCTCTCACTAATACGTCCATTTGCTTCCAAATGGGAGCAGATCCTGTCTCGAAGAATTCTCTCCAGTAATTTTCCTACCACTGACGTAAGGCTAACCGGCCTGTAGTTCCCTGGATTATCCTTGCTACCCTTCTTAAACAAAGGAACAACATTGGCTATTCTCCAGACCTCCGGGACATCACCTGAAGACAGTGAGGATCCAAAAATTTCTGTCAAGGCCTCAGCAGTTTCCTCTCTAGCCTCCTTCAGTATTCTGGGGTAGATCCCATCAGGCCCTGGGGACTTATCTACCGTAATATTTTTCAAGACGCCCAACACCTCGTCTTTTTGGATCTCAATGTGACCCAGGCTATCTACACCCCCTTCTCCAGACTCAACATCTACCAATTCCTTCTCTTTGGTGAATACTGATGCAAAGTAATCATTTAGTACCTCGCCCATTTCCTCTGGCTCCACACATAGATTCCCTTGCCTATCCTTTCCCTGGCTACCCCCTTGCTTTTTATGTACGTGTAAAAAGCCTTGGGATTTTCCTTGACCCTATTTGCCAATGACTTCGTGACCCCTTCTAGCCCTCCTGACTCCTTGCTTAAGTTCCTTCCTACTTTCCTTATATTCCACACCGGTTTCGTCTGTTCCCAGCCTTCTCGCCCTGACAAATGCCTCCTTTTTCTTCTTGACGAGGCCTACAATATCTCTCGTTATCCAAGGATCCCGAAAATTGCCGTATTTATCCTTCTTCCTCACAGGAACATGCCGGTCTTGAATTCCTTTCAACTGACACTTGAAAGCCTCCCACATGTCAGATGTTGATTTACCCTCAAACACCCTCCACCAATCTAGGTTCTTCAGTTCCCGCCTAATGTTGTTATAATTAGCCTTCCCCCAATTTAGCACATTCACCCTAGGACCACTCTTATCCTTGTCCACCAGCACTTTAAAACTTACTGAATTGTGGTCACTGTTCCCGAAATGCTCCCCTACTGAAACTTCTACCTGGCTGGGCTCATTCCCCAATACCAGGTCCAGTACAGCCCCATCCCTAGTTGGACTGTCTACATATTGTTTTAAGAAGCCCTCCTGGATACTCCTTACATACTCTGCCCCTTCTAAGCACCTGGCACTAAATGAGTCCCAGTCAATATTGGGGAAGTTGAAGTCTCCCTGTTGTTTTTACTCTTTTCCAAAATCTGTCTACCTATCATAGAATTTACAGTGCAGAAGGAGGCCATTTGGCCCATCGAGTCTGCGCCGGCTCTTAGAAGGAGCACCCTACCCAAGGTCAACACCCCTATCCCCGTAACCCCACCCAACACTAATGGCAATTTTGGACACTAAGGGCAATTTGGCATGGCCAATCCACCTAACCTGCACATCTTTGGACTGTGGGAGGAAACCGGAGCACCCGGAGGAAACCCACGCACACACAGGGAGAACGTGCAGACTCCGCACAGACAGTGACCCAAGCCGGGAATCGAACCTGGGACCCTGGAGCTGTGAAGCAATTGTGCTAACCACCATGCTACCGTGCTGCCCTATCTGCTCCTCTATCTCCCGCTGGCTGTTGGGAGGCCTGTAGTAAACCCCCAACATTGTGACTGCACCCTTCTTATTCCTGATCTCTACCCATATAGCCTCACTGCCCTCTGAGGTGTCCTCCCGTAGTACAGCTGTGATAGTCTCCCGAACCAGTAGCGCAACTCCGCCTCCCCTTTTACATCCCCCTCTATCCCGCCTGAAACATCTAAATCCTGGAACGTTTAGCTGCCAATCCTGCCCTTCCCTCAACCAGGTCTCTGTAATGGCAACAACATCATAGTTCCAAGTACTAATCCAAGCTCTAAGTTCATCTGCCTTACCCGTAATACTTCTTGCAGTAAAACATATGCACTTCAGGCCACCAGACCCGATAGGAGCTCCCTGAACTCCTGCTGCAGGACCTCATGCCCCTTCCTGCCTATGTCGTTAGTGCCAATATGTACAGCAACCTCTGCCTGTTTGCCCTCCCCCTTCAGGATGCCCACTACCCGTTCGGAGACATCCTGGACCCTGGCACCAGGGAGGCAACATACCACCCTGGAGTCTCTGTCACGTCCACAGAAGCGCCTATCTGTGCCCCTGACTATAGAGCCCCCTGTGACTATTGCTCTTCTGCGCTTTGACCCTCCCTGCTCTGGCTGCTGCTGTTTTCCCCTGATAGGCTATCCCCCCCCTACAGTATCCAAAGGGGTATACCTGTTCGAGAGGGGGACAACCACAGGGGATTCCTGCACTGACTGCCTGCCATTCTGGTGGTCACCCATTTCTCTGCCTGCACCTTGGGTATGACCACATTTATATAACTGCTATCTGTGACTATCTGCAATACTATATGCCCAAGCATTGTGCCTTTTTCAGTTGGAATAAAAAGTGTGGGGGACAACTTCCCTGGTTCATTCCCCATGGTAACACTTCAACCAATCAACGTCAACATGCCTTTTATGAATTTAAACAGAAGCTTGGGTATCACTGCCACAGGTACATTCTCCATGACAACATTTTGACCAGTGTCCATCTGCCATATAATCAGCGTCCTTTCCTATGCAGTGTACATTGTTGTTCCCTTTCAAATTTGTCCAGACCAGTGCAAGATGAAAAGCTTCAACATATATTTTCTGCAGCATGCAATTGTGTGGTGATTGTTACTTTGAGCATTTAGTATTCAATTTTGTAAGTAGACCAGAGATATGCGCTGCCAGCTGTGGTTTGATTGTTTCAGCATGAACATTTTTTTCCTGCATGAAAGAATGCAGGAACTCAAACATATCTGTGGTCCCCTTACAGACTTGCAGTTCCCTATTGAACACACCAATTTTTTAACCCGAGGCAAAATATTGAGTTCTTCCACCTTGCGGCTTTATTCAGCTTGCCATGAATTCTTCACAAAACAACAAGTCATCTTTTGTTTCCTTACTGTACATCATCTGAACATAGTCAAGTAAATGGAACATTTTAGAGAATTCTATGGGTTCATCAAGTCCAATAGCAAAATCATTGCCATATAGTCAAGAATTAATGCAAAGCAAAACTGCATGGTCTGACATCAAATCAATCTGCGTTTGACAGTGCCATTTGACACCAGTACTTTTGCAATTCCTTGGTCTCCCTTATGATTTCATATGGCAATGCCAACCCCTCCGGAATCGTGCTTTTATGCTATAGCAATTTTAGTAAACGCCACTAAGGATGAGACAACAGACTTTTCATCAGCAGCAGTTGTTGTGGATTTCATTACTGTACTATCAGCTAGTTTGTTCAAAAAGCAAACATTACCTTAACTGTCTTAAATATCTAATTTGGAGAAATTAATTGGGGAATAATTATGCAGAAATTACATGCTGCAGTTGAGGTGGTTATATACAGTACAGACCTGTGGTATAACCACGTGAATTAAGTCAGTTGCTGTCCTGGTACACAAGAAGGGACATAGAAGTATGTGTATTATGGAGCCACAGTTCTTTCCCCAGATGACAAAACAAAATTAATTTTAATAAACTAAGCATGTTTTGTAGCAGGAATGAAAAATTAGAAGCATGTGTATTTTGGAGCCGCAGTACTTTCTCCAGATGACAACAAAACAAAATTAATTTTAATAAACTAAGCATGTTTTGCAGCAGGAGTGAAAACTTAGCAATGTCTTCAACCTGAGAGTGATCTTGGAGAAAATATGGGAATTGACCTGCATTTTTGTATCTTTTTAAATTGTGAACTATTAAAAGACCTTCAATTCAGTCAAATATAGAATGATTGAGGAGCCAGCAGGGTATTAGAACAGGAGTGTAGGCTCTTTAAGTCTGTTCTGCCATTTAGTGAAATCATGATGATCGGCCAAGCTCCTTCCACCTGCCTTTGATCCCATATCCCGTGATACCCTGAGCTAAAACTCTGTCAATCTTGGACGTAAGAGTTCCATTTGAGCCCGCGCACCAATAACCTGTTAGTCATTGAGTCACAGAAGGAGTCCATGCTGGCAATTTGTAGAGCAATCCAATCAGTCCCACCTCTAGCCCCATGTATTTCCACTTTGTCTTACCAAAACCTCACTTGTTGCCCCTTCCTTATATGATCGGTTAATGGATACAGCTTTTCTTTGTCGACTATATCTGAACTAGTTATAATCTTCTATACCTCTTTCAGGGAGGCGGTAGCGTAGTGGTATTGTCACTGGACTAATAATCCAGATATCCAGGGTAACGCTTTGGGGACACCAGGGCAAATGGTGAAATTTGAATTCAATTGAAATCTGGAATTACAAGTCTAAATGATGACCATTGTCAATTGTCGTAAAAATTAATGTCCTATTGGGAACTAAATCTGCCATCCTCACCTGGTCTATATGTGATTCCAGATCCAGGGCAATGTGGTTGACTTTTTTTTTTTTAAAACCCCCTCCGTTCAAGGGCAATCAGGGACAGGCAACAAATGTTGGCCTTGCCTGCAACACACATCCCATGAAACAAAGACTTTTTTCAAATCTCTCAATCTCCTTTGCGACAAGGGAAACAATTTCAGCTTTGCCAACCGAACCTTGGAGTTAAAATCTCTGATCCATTGAACTATTCTGGTAAATCTCCTCGCATCCTAAGTGTGGTGAGCAGAACTGATGCAGTACCATAGTTGTGCCCTAACTTCATAAAGGCTCAGCACAACTTGCCTGCTTCGTACCTCTGTTTAGAAACCCAAGGTCCTTTGTACTTCACTAATTACTCTTGTCAATGCCCTGCCATCTCTACACATGGACCCCAAGGCTTTCCTGTCCCAATGCACTCTTTAGAATGTTGCCAGTGAATCTATATTTCGTCTCCCTTTCCCTTCTGCCAAAATGCATCACATCACAATTCTCTAATAACGAGAAGACACCGATTTAAAGTAATTGGCAAACAGGAATGGACAGTTTTTTATGCAGTGAGTGAGGAGGTGAAATACAGCCTGAAATGGTGGTGGAAGCCGATTCAAGGGGATTTGGATGATACTTGAAAATGAGAGTTTGCAGGGCTATGGGAAAGAGTGGAGAAGTGGGGCTAATTGGATAATTTTGACCTGATGGGTCGAATAGCCTTCTTTATCCCGTAAGTTTCGATGAATCCTGATGTGTTAATTTTCTTTTTGCAGCAGAGGAAGTGAGATGTGGGAGCGAGAAAGCAGAAGGGAACGGGAAGGGAGAGAGATGCTGGCGAGGGAACGAGACCGACTGCAAATTGAGAGGATGCGTCTTGAAAGAGAGAGACTGGAGCGAGAGGCACTGGAAAGAGAAAGATTGCTCATAGAAGGGGTAAGGAAAGGAAACTGAAGGACGGACTATGGTAACACATACAGGCTACTTAAATGGAACGGAAAACTTTCCATTGTACCTACACAAAGAAAGATGGTTATTTTTTAAAAATGTGTTTTATTATGAACATCTATCGAAACAGGTTACAGCAAATAAACACTCCGGGAAACATGCTTCCCAACAATCAACTATACAGTTTGTACAACCTTTTCCTCTCTCTCTGCCGCCGGGCAATCGGAGAGGTGAAGGCCACGATATTGGCCTTCCTCCTCTTGATGAGCTCCAGCTTCTCTGAAACCCCAAAAATCGCCACCAAAGGATCCGGGTTCACCACCTATACAGTCCCTGGTAATACTCCCTGAATGCCTCATTTATCGTCCCCGGCTCCGACACCACATATCCAACCCCAGTCCATATCCTCAATATTTCCTGGACGCGGCCTGCTTCCGCAGCTGGTGCGCCAACATACAGCTCTCCTTCTCCCCATACTCATATTGCACCTCTCTTGCCCTAGGTAATTGCTCTACCGCACTCCCCGTTGTCAGCCCGTCACATTGCCCCTGCAACTTTTTACTCCTCGCCAATCCCTCCGTGGGTAGCCTCGAACATGCCCTGTCCGCCTCCACTATCTCGCTCATTAGGCGGTCATTTCCACGCGAGACTTAAAACAAGATAAATCCGCACGGACCACTACCTTCAGAGCTTTCCAAAAAATGTCCATCGACACCTCCCCATTCTGATTCAACTCCACATACTCCTTCATTGCCGCCCGCACCGTATCACAATAACCTCCATCCTCCAGCAGTCCTGCCCAAGTGCAGACCGTAAGGTTTGTACTGCTCCCACCTCCCCCAGAACCGGTTCCAACTTCCCAGGAATTTTAATCCGTCCCTCTTGCACGATCTCTCAAGCCACGTATTCATCAAGTGTTCGAACAGGAGCTGCAGTTGGACAACTCTTTCAAGTGAAGGAGCCAGGGATGCCTGAAGGGTCCCTGAATTCCCACATCGCACAGAGGAACATGACATGGGTCTGGGATCTCCTGCCATGACTTTAAGTTAACTTACAACAACAATTACAATTCCAAGCGAGAAAAGAAAAACTACTTACCAGCCACAAGCCAATCACTTACCTGCTGATTGAGGTGACTGAGTTGACTTCTCCCAGAATCCGCTTCTGCAGCTCTACTGGACGATGATCTTCCTCCTGTTTGTCACTGGAGGGGTTCTTCAGCTACCCACAGTACAGTCGATATGATGTTTTTCTGTGGCAGTGGGCACTTTTGAAGATAATTTTTGAATTATGCTGATGCCCGAGAATAGAAGCATTGGTTTGTAACAGACAAGAGAGACAAAACCATTTCTGCACCATTCATGGTGTTAGAGGCCTTTGTTGACATTGAGAAAGGTAATAAATGGAGAAAGAAATAATTGAGCCATGTCGATAGAAAGAAAAAGGAGGAAGATGGTGAAAAACAGGTTTTTCTGGAAGAATTAGATTGGATATAAATAAGTTGCATTGAAAGGCTTCAAATTTAATTTGTTTTTGCCCACGAGTGGTGTAGTGGAATTTGACTAGTAATATAAAATAAAATACAGAAGAAATAGAATAGTAGGGCTCATTTATTGCTAGAAGCGACTCGAGGGCCGAAGGGCCTGTTCTGTGCTGTACTGTTCTATGTTCTATACATTTGTACATGGGGACCCATTCTCTGCAAATATAAGTTCAAGCCGTGTGACTTTTGAGTTCCCTGGGAGCTTGAGGAGCCTATAAACAGCGTGAGAGGAGAGAGAGCCGGGAGACGCAGTGGTTGCTGGTTAAGTGTTTCATTTTTAGCTGTATTTTTACCTGTATTTAAGTTGGGCGGTTGCTAAACCCGAGACACTACACTTGTAGTGTCCCCCACCCTTCCACCTCCTCTAACCTAAGGGGTAAGCTCTTTCTTTTTCTTGTTTTGACTGCAAGTTATCTAGAGGGGATGGCAGGGAAGGCAGTGCAATGTTCCTCCAGCAGAATGTTTGAGGTGAGGGATGCCGTCAGTGTCCCTGCTGATTTCACCTGTGGGATGTGCACCCATCTCCAGCTCCTCAGAAACTGCGTTAGGGAACTGGAGCTCAATCTGGATGAACTGCGGGTCATTCGGGAGGCAGAGGTGGTCATAGATAGTAGCTTCAGGGATGTAGTTACTCCGAAGAATGAAGATAGATGGGTGACGGTGAGAGGGGCTGGGAGGAAGCAGTCCGTGCAGGGATCCCCTGTGGTCGTTCCCCTTAGTAACAAGTATACCGCTTTGGATACTGATGGGGGGGGAACTTACCAGGGGTAAGCCACAGTGACCGGATCTCCAGCACTGAGTCCATCCCTGTGGCTCAGAAGGGAAGGGGGGAGAGCAGGAGAGCAATAGTTATTGGGGACTCGATAGTTAGAGGGACAGATAGACGGTTCCGTGGCAACGAAAGAGACTCACAGATGGTATGTTGCCTCCTGAGTGCCAGGGTCCGTGACGACTCTGACCGTGTTTTCAGAATCCTTAAGGGGGATGGGGAACAGTCACAAGTCGTGGTACACATCGGTACCAACGATATAGGTAAGAGTAGGGACGGGGATTTAAAACAGGAATTTAGGGAGCTAGGGTGGAAGCTGTGAGCCAGGACAAACTATGATGTCATCTCTGGTTTGCTGCTGGTGCCAGGTGCTAGCGGGTTGAGGAACAGGAAGAGTGCAGATAAACACGTGGCTGCAGGGATGGCGTAGGAGGGAGGGTTTCAGTTACGTGGATAATTGGAGCACATTCTGGGGAAGGTGGGACCTGTACAAACAGGACGGTTTGTAGCTGAGCCAGAGGGGCACCGATATCCTGGGAGGAAAATTTGCTACGGCTCTTCGAAGGGGTTTAAACTAATTTGTCAGGGGGCTGGGAAAACAAACTGTAGTCCAGAAGCCAGTGTTGAGAGTAGTGAGGTACTGAGGAGGATATCAAGGTCGCAGGAGTGTACCGGCAGGCAGGAAGGTGTGTTGAAGTGATGCAAGGAGCATCCGGAATAAGGTAGGTGAACTTGAAGCATTGATTGGTACTTGGGACTACGATGTTGTAGCCATTATGGAGACATGGTTAGAACAAGGACAGGAATGGTTGTTGGAAGTTCTGGGGTATAGATGTTTCAGTAAGAGTAGGGAAGGTGGTAAAAGAGGTGGAGGAGTTGCATTGTTAATCAAGGATACTTTAATGGCTGCAGAAAGGTAGTTCGAGGGAGATCTGCCTACTGAGGTAATATGGGCTGAAGTTAGAAATAGAAAAGGAGCGGTCACATTGTTAGGAGTTTTCTATAGGCCCCCAAATAGGAATAGAGATGTGGAGGAAGAAATTGCAAAACAGACTATGGGTAGGTGTGGAGGTCTCGGTAGTTGCCATGGGTGACTTTAACTTCCGAATATTGATTGGAACCTCTATTGGTCGAACAGTTCGGATGGAGCAGTTTTTGTACAGTGTGTGCAGGAGGGTTTCCTGACACAATATGTGGATAGGCCGACAAGAGGTGGGGCCACATTAGATTTCGTACTGGGTAATGAACTCGGCCAAGTGTTAGATTTGTTTGTGGAGAGCACTTTGGAGATAGTGAACACAATTCGGTATCTTTCACTATTGCAATGGAGAGGGATAAGTCCATACGGCAGGGCAAGGTTTATAATTGAGGGAGGGGTAATTATGATGCGATTAGGCAAGAATTGGGGAGCATAAGATGGGAACAAAAACTGTCAGGGATGGGCACAAATGAAAGTGGAGCTTGTTCAAGGAACAAATACTGCGTGTCCTTGATAGGTATGTCCCTGTCAGGCAAGGAGCAAATGGCCGTGTGAGGGAACCATGGTTCACAAAAGAGGTTGACTGTCTTGTCAAGAGGAAAAAGGAAGCTTATGTAAGGATGAGAAAATAAGGTTCAGTTGGGTCGCTTGAGGGTTACAAGGTAGCAAGGAATGAGGTAAAGAAAGGGCTTAGGAGAGTTAGGAGGGGTCATGAGAAGTCCTTGGCAGGTCGGATCAAGGAAAACCCCAAGGCTTTTTACTCGTGAGAAATAAAAGAATGACCAGGGTGAGGTTAGGGCCGGTAAAGGACAGTTGTGGGACTTGTGCATGGAATCAGAAGAGATAGAAGAGGCGTTGAATGAATACTTAAGTGTTCACCGAGGAGAGGGGCTGGAGAGGGGCTATGTTTTTGAGGATGAGTGTGTGATACAGGCGGGTAGGCTGGAGGAGGTAGATCTTCTGAGGGAAGATGTATTATCAATTTTGAAAAACCTGAGGGTCGACAAGTCCCCTGGGCCAGATGGGATATATCCTAGGATTCTTTGGGAGGCAAGGGATGAGATTGCAGAGCCGTTGATCTTTGGGTCCTCACTGTACACTGGGATAGTGCCAGAGGACTGGAGAGTGGCGAATGTTGTTCCTCTGTTCAAGAAAGGGAATAAGAATGACCCTAGTGATTATAGGCCGCTTAGTCTTATTTCGGTGGTCGGTAAGTTAATGGAAAGGGTCCTGAGGGACAGGATTAATGACCATTTGGAAAGATGCAGCTTATTCCGGGATAGTCAACACAGATTCGTGAAGGGTAAGTCTTGCCTCACAAATTTGATTGAATTCTTTGACGATGTAACTAAGTGTGTAGGTGAAGGTAGAGCAGTTGATGTCGTATACATGGATTTCAGTAAGGCGTTTGATAAGGTGCCCCATGGTTGGCTCATGAAGAAAGTAAGGAGATGTGGGATAGAGGGAAATTTGGCCAATTGGATAAGTAACTGGCTATCACATAGAAGACAGAGGGTGGTGGTGGATGGAAAATTTTCAGACAGGAGACCAGTTGCCAGCGGTGTACCACAGGGATCAGTGCTGGGTCCTCTGCTATTTGTGATTTTTATAAATGACTTGGACGAGGGGGCTGAGGGGCGGTCAGTAAATTTGCTGATGACACCAAGATTGGTGGAGTAGTGGATGAGGTGGAAGGCTGTTGTAGGCTGCAAAGAGACATTGAATGGCAGATGGAGTTTAACCTTGATAAGTGCGAGGTGATTCATTTTGGAAGGACAAATTTGTATGCGGATTACAGGGTCAACGGCAGGGTTCTGAGGAATGTGGAGGAACAGAGAGATCTCTGAAGGTTGCCACTCAAGTGGATAGAGCCGTGAAGAAGGCTTATAGTGTATTAGCGTTTATTAACAGGGAGCTTGAGTTTAAGAGCCGTGGGGTTATGCTGCAACTGTACAGGACCCTGGTGAGACCACATTTGGAGTATTGTGTGCAGTTCTGGTCACCTCATTATAGGAAGGATGTGGAAGCATTGGAAAGGGTGCAAAGGAGATTTACCAAGATGCTGCCTGGATTGGAGGGTAGGTCTTATGAGGAAAGGTTGAGGGAGCTAGGGCTTTTCTCATTGGAGCGAAGGAGGATGAGAGGCGACTTAATAGAGGTTTATAAGATGATGAGGGGGATAGATAGAGTGGACGTTCAGAGACGATTTCAACAGGTGGATGTAGCTGTTACAAGGGGGCATAACTATAAGGTTTGGGGTGGGAGATATAGGAGGGATGTCCAAGGTGGGTTCTTTACTCAGAGAGTGGTTAGAGTGTGGAATGGACTGCCTGCTGTGATAGTGGAGTCGGACACTTTAGGAACTTTCAAGCGATTATTGGATAGGCACATGGAGCACACCAGAATGACATGGAGTGGGATAGTTTGATCTTGTTTTCGGACAAAGCTCGGCAAAACATCAAGGGCCGAAGGGCATGTTCTGTGCTGTACTGTTCTACGTTCTATACTTAATTTCTGCATGGCACCACCTTGGCCAATCAGAGTCAACGTGCCAGCCAATCGGCACCTTTTTTCTCCTGTGGTATGAATTAGTGATCGTTTGAAATTTGGCATTCATGCGTTTGTCCCGATGAGCACAAGATGAAAAGCTTCAACAAGGTGTATCTCTCCCCAATATTCATAGTCAACGATGTTCATAAAGATTGATTACTTGCGTGAGGATCTGAGTGGCACCAGGTGCCTGTGGGAACTTCTCCACAGCATGAACCTGGACAATCAGAAAATGAATGGGAAGAATCGAGGCTGGATGAATAGTAAAAATTAGAATGTGGTAATTTACTTGTATTTCTAAAGGTTTGATGGTCCACACGAGTCGTTCTGAAATGGTTCGGGCAGGTACAAATATTGAGCCAGTAACAAGAGTCCCCACAAATCTTACTGAAAATGACATTTGAAGCATTTGTTTGTTTACACCACTGCTGTGTTCCTTCCCACAGGAGAGGAGGCGCGAACAGGAGCGAATACGTCGAGAGAAAGAAGAACTATTCCGTGAAATGCGCTATGAACAAACTCTGAAAAGGCGTTATGATGATAGGTAAACACTGTTTAGTTCGCTTTTAAGATAATTGGAAGATGGGGAAATCCCCATCTCTGATAGTTATCCTAACAAATAAACTGTTGCATCATACAGGTTGACCAGGCCCAGATTTAGAATTTTTGATCACCAGCTGATCTTAGCCAGGCATCAGTAGAGGTGCTGAAATTACTTCAATATCCCAGTTTAGGGAGAGGAAAGGTTTTGGTTTCCTTTACTGACCTCTCCTTGTTAAGGATGTGACTGAGTTTGGTTGGATTGAATTAGACTACCAGGATCAGCTGTTTTGACTCTAGGCATCTGTCAAACTGGATACTGCTGGCAGTGTAGCTGAGAAATTAGGCAAGTAATTCATGAATTTAGACTGTAAATAACTTGTAAATGTATCTATTTTATAAAAGACAAACCTGGCTTACCGCCAGTAATGACCCTGAAATTCGAACTATCTCAAGTCTAAAAGCAAATGTACTCTGCTTGTCAGATGAAATTCAATACTGCAAAGTGTGAGGTGATATATTTTAGTAGGAAGAATGAGGAGAGACAATTGATGCTAAATGTTACAATTTTAATGGAGGGGAGTGAAGAAAGAGACCCTGGGGATGTTTGTGCCAAAATCATCCAGGTGGAAGAACAACATCAAGCAGCAGATAACACACATTGGATCCTAGGCTTTCTGAATTGAGGTAAAGAACAAAAAGCAAGACAAAGCCTTAATGAAATAATAGGCCACGGTTAAATTAATGTGTCCAATTCTGGGCATCACACTGGAGGAAAGCCTGAAGGCTTTGGTGTGGGTACAGAATTCGAATGGTTCAAGGGATAAGAGAATATAATTATTCAAATCGACTGGACTAGCTGTGGTTGTTCTACATAGAGTAGGTAAGGCTAAACAGAGATTTGACTGGTGGTTAAAATTCTAAAGGGTGAACTTCCGGGTGCGGCGATGACCAGCTAAGTCGCACGTTTCGGCAGCTCCCGGTGGAACGGACTTTTGGGCTCTGGATAGGAGCCCCAACGGCAATTTTAACGGCTAAAAACACCGTGCGGTAAACCAGAAGGGTGTTCCCCCTGGACACGGATGGAAAAAGGAGAGGAAAGTGTCCGGATTGCAGCGGATCCTTTGGAACAACGGCAAGGAAGGCAAGCAGAAACCAAGATGGCGTCGGAAGGTGGCAGTTTCATATGGGGCCCTGAACAACAAGAGTTTTTGAAACGCTGCGTGGAGGAGATAAAAAAGGAAATGAAGAAAGAGTTGTTGGCCCCGATATTACAGGCGATTGAAGGGCTGAAAGAGGAACAAAAGACCCAGGAGCAGGAGCTTCGGGTCGTGAAGGCGAAAGCAGCAGAGAATGAGAACTATATACAGGGCCTGGTGGTGAAGTCGGAGATACAGGAGGCACACCAGAAACGATCTGTGGAGAGTTTGGAGGCACTGGAAAACAACGCAAGGAGGAACAACTTGAGGATTCTTGGCCTTCCTGAAGGTGTGGAGGGGGCGGACGTCGGGGCATATGTGAGCACGATGCTGCACTCGTTAATGGGAGCGGAGGCCCCGACGGGTCCGTTGGAGGTGGAGGGAGCATACCGAGTTATGGTGCGAGGATCGAGAACAGGAGAAGCTCCCAGAGCCATAGTGGTGAGATTTCTCCGTTTTAAGGATAGAGAAATGGTCCTTAGATGGGCGAAGAAAACTCGGTGTAGTAAATGGGAGAACGCGGTGATCCGCGTCTATCAAGATTGGAGTGCGGAGGTGGCGAGCAGGAGGGCGAGCTTTAATCGGGCCAAAGCGGTACTTCACAAAAAGAAGATAAAATTTGGAATGCTGCAACCGGCAAGACTGTGGGTCACATATCAAGGGAGGCACCACTACTTTGAGACGGCGGATGAAGCGTGGACTTTTATTGTAGAAGAAAAATTGGAATGATTGGACTACGAAAATGAACGTTTGGACAAAGTGGTGGGACGAGGGGGGGGGGGGGGGGCGAAGAGGGGTTGTATGATTTAATCCTGCGGTATGGTAACTTTTCTTTCTCCCACAGGTGGTGATGGGGGGAGGTGGGGAGGGAGAGGAGATGGGGCGTTGGCCATGGGAGGCGGGGCCGAGGGAGAGGCGCGGGCTTGGTTCCCGCGCTATGATAATTATGGCGGGAACAGAGAAGCAGGAAGGAGGGGGCGCCGCACGGGGCGAGCCGCGATCACGGGGGGAAGCCGAGGCCAGCCAGAGTTTGCTGACTTCTGGGAGCAACATGGGGGGAGTAATTATGCTAGCGGGGGGTCTAGCGGTGGGGGGGGGGGGGGGGGGGGGCATTACTGGGTCGCTGCTGCTGGGGAAAGGGGGGAGTGGGTACGGGAAAGGATGGGCGGGGGGGCACCGTCTGGGAGAAATACAGCTGCGTGGGAACTGGGTGAGAAGCTGGAAAAAGATGATGGCTAACCGGCAAGGGGGGGGGGGGGGGTGGGAAGCCCCCCAACTCGGCTGATCACGTGGAACGTGAGGGGGCTTAACGGGCCGATAAAGAGGGCACGAGTACTCGCACACCTTAAGAAACTTAAAGCAGATGTGGTTATGTTACAGGAAACGCACCTGAAACTGATAGACCAGGTTAGGTTGCGCAAAGGATGGGTAGGGCAGGTGTTCCATTCGGGGCTGGATGCGAAAAACAGGGGGGTGGCTATATTAGTGGGGAAGCGGGTAATGTTCGAGGCAAAGACTATAGTGGCGGATAACGGGGGCAGATACGTGATGGTGAGTGGCAAATTACAGGGAGAGATGGTGGTTTTGGTAAACGTGTATGCCCTGAATTGGGACGATGCCAATTTTATGAGGCGAATGCTAGGACGCATCCCAGACCTAGAGGCCGGAAAGCTGATAATGGGGGGAGACTTCAACACGGTGTTGGAACCAAGGCTGGATAGGTCGAAGTCCAGGACTGGTAGGAGGCCGGCAGCAGCCAAGGTGCTTAAGGATTTTATGGAGCAGATGGGAGGGGTGGACCCGTGGAGATTCAGTAGACCTAGGAGTAAGGAGTTCTCGTTTTTCTCCTATGTCCATAAAGTCTATTCACGCATAGACTTTTTTGTGTTGGGTAGGGCATTGATCCCGAAGGTGAGGGGAACGGAATATACGGCTATAGCCATTTCGGATCATGCCCCACACTGGGTAGACTTGGAGATAGGGGAGGAAACAAGAGGGCGTCCACCCTGGAGAATGGACATGGGACTAATGGCGGATGAGGGGGTGTGCCTAAGGGTGAGGGGATGCATTGAAAAGTACTTGGAACTCAATGACAATGGGGAGGTTCAGGTGGGAGTGGTCTGGGAGGTGTTGAAGGCGGTGGTTAGGGGGGAGCTGATATCAATAAGGACACATAAAGGGAAGCAGGAGAGTAAGGAACGGGAGCGGTTGCTGCAAGAACTTTTGAGGGTGGACAGACAATATGCGGAAGCACCGGAGGAGGGACTGTATAGGGAAAGGCAAAGGCTGCATGTGGAATTTGACTTGCTGACCACAGGCACTGCAGAGGCACAATGGAGGAAGGCGCAGGGTGTACAGTATGAATATGGAGAGAAGGCGAGCAGATTGCTGGCACACCAATTGAGGAAAAGGGGAGCAGCGAGGGAAATAGGGGGGGTGAGAGACGAAGATGGAGAGACGGAGCGGGGAGCGGAGAGAGTGAATGAAGTGTTCAAGACATTTTATAAAAAATTGTATGAAGCTCAACCCCCGGATGGGAGGGAGAGAATGATGGATTTTTTGGATCGGCTGGAAATTCCCAAGGTGGAAGAGCAGGAAAGGATGGGATTGGGAGCACAGATCACGGTAGAAGAAGTGGTGAAAGGAATTAGGAACATGCAGACGGGAAAGGCCCCGGGACCGGACGGATTCCCAGTTGAATTTTACAGAAAATATTTGGACTTGCTCGCCCCGCTACTGACGAGGACCTTTAACGAGGCAAAGGAAAGGGGACAACTGCCCCCGATTATGTCAGAAGCAACGATATCGCTTCTTTTAAAGAAGGAAAAGGATCCGCTACAATGCGGGTCCGACAGACCAATTTCCCTCCTCAATGTGGATGCCAAGGTAATGGCAATGAGAATAGAGGAATGTGTCCCGGGGGTGGTTCATGAGGACCAAACTGGGTTTGTGAAGGGGAGACAGCTGAACACGAACATACGGAGGTTGTTAGGGGTAATGATGATGGCCCCACCAGAGGGTGAAACGGAGATAGTAGTGGCGATGGATGCCGAGAAAGCATTTGATAGAGTGGAATGGGATTATCTGTGGGAGGTGTTGAGGAGATTTGGGTTTGGAGAGGGGTATGTTAGATGGGTGCAGCTGTTGTATAGGGCCCCAGTGGCGAGTGTGGTCACGAATGGACGGGGATCGGCATATTTTCGGCTCCATAGAGGGACAAGGCAGGGATGTCCTCTGTCCCCATTACTGTTTGCACTGGCGATTGAGCCCCTGGCGATAGCGCTGAGAGGTTCCAGGAGATGGAGGGGAATACTTAGGGGAGGAGAAGAACACCGGGTATCTTTATATGCGGATGATCTGCTACTATATGTGGCGGATCCAGCGGAGGGGATGCCAGAAATAATGCGGATACTTGGGGAATTTGGGGATTTTTCAGGGTATAAATTGAACATGGGGAAGAGTGAGCTGATTGTGGTGCATCCAGGGGAGCAGAGTAGAGAAATAGAAGACCTACCGTTGAGGAAGGTAACAAGAGACTTTCGTTACCTGGGGATCCAGATAGCTAAGAATTGGGGCACATTGCACAGGCTAAATTTGACGCGGTTGGTGGAACAGATGGAGGAGGATTTCAAGAGATGGGATATGGTAGCATTGTCAGTGGCAGGGAGGGTGCAGGCGGTTAAGATGGTGGTCCTCCCGAGATTCCTCTTTGTGTTTCAGTGCCTCCCGGTGGTGATCACGAAGGCTTTCTTCAAAAGGATAGAAAAGAGTATCATGGGTTTTGTTTGGGCCGGGAAGACTCCGAGAGTGAGGAAGGGATTCTTACAGCGTAGTAGGGATAGGGGGGGGCTGGCACTACCGAGCCTAAGTGAGTATTATTGGGCCGCTAATATTTCAATGGTGAGTAAGTAGATGGGAGAGGAGGAAGGAGCGGCGTGGAAGAGATTAGAGAGGGCGTCCTGCAGGGGGACCAGCCTGCAGGCTATGGTGACAGCCCCATTGCCGTTCTCACCAAGGAACTATACCACGAGTCCGGTGGTGGTAGCTACACTGAAGATTTGGGGACAGTGGAGACGACATAGGGGAAAGACCGGAGCACTGGGGGGGTCCCCGATAAGAAACAACCATAGGTTTGCCCTGGGGGGAATGGATGGGGGATATGGAATGTGGCAAAGAGCAGGTATAACGCAATTGAAAGATCTATTTGTGGATGGGAAGTTCGCGAGTCTGGGAGCGCTGACCGAGAAATATGGGTTGCCCCAAGGGAATGCATTCAGGTACATGCAATTGAGGGCTTTTGCGAGGCAACAGGTGAGGGAATTACCGCAGCTCCCGACACAAGAGGTGCAGGACAGAGTCATCTCAAAGAAATGGGTGGGGGACGGTAAGGTGTCGGATATATATAGGGAAATGAGAGACGAAGGGGAGACTATGATGGACGAACTAAAAGGGAAATGGGAAGAAGAGCTAGGGGAGGAGATCGAGGAGGGGATGTGGGCAGATGCCCTAAACAGGGTAAACTCGTCGTCCTCGTGCGCCAGGCTAAGCCTGATTCAGTTTAAGGTATTACACAGGGCACATATGACTGGAACACGGCTCAGTAAATTTTTTGGGGTGGAGGATAGGTGTGCGAGGTGCTCGAGAAGCCCAGCGAATCATACCCATATGTTTTGGTCATGCCCGGCACTACAGGGGTTTTGGATGAGGGTGACAAAGGTGCTTTCGAAAGTAGTAGGAGTCCGGGTCGAACCAAGCTGGGGGTTGGCTATATTTGGGGTTGCACAAGAGCCGGGAGTGCAGGAGGCGAAAGAGGCCGATGTTTTGGCCTTTGCGTCCCTAGTAGCCCGGCGCAGAATATTGCTAATGTGGAAAGAAGCCAAGCCCCCGGGGGTAGAGACCTGGATAAATGATATGGCGGGGTTCATAAAGTTAGAGCGGATTAAGTTCGTCCTAAGGGGGTCGGCTCAAGGGTTTACTAGGCGGTGGCAACCGTTCGTCGAATATCTTGCGGAAAGATAGATGGGGGAAAACAAAGAAGGCAGCAGCAGCGGCCCTGGACTTGGGGGGGGGGGGGGGGGGGGGGGGGGGTGGCCTGAGACAAGGCAGTTGCCAATTAGGGCTAGTTTTTATTTTTTGTTATTTAATATTTATTTATTTGTTGTTGTTTTTGTTTAAATAAAAAAGGTCATTATTATCTGTATTGTTACAATGTTGTGTAAAGGATGCACAATGTACTGTGTTGGTTGACCAAAAATTTTCAATAAAATATTATTTTAAAAAAAATTCTAAAGGGTTTAGTCAATTAAAACTTGTTTCTAGTGGCTGTAGAGTCAAGGTGACAAACAAGAGAACCACATGTAAAGTGTGGAATCACGTTTTACACAAGTTATTAGGATTTTAAATGCCCGATTGATTGGTGGACACAGATTCAATAATAACCTTCAAAAGGGAATTGGATGATACTTGAAAGAAAAAGTATAGCAGTGATATTGGGGAGAGAGTGAAGAAAGAGACAGTGCAGCATTGGTGCACCAAATAACAGCCCCCTTTTTTCTTATCCACTCGTCAGATGCGAGTGTTGCTAGCTAGGCAGCATTTATTGCCCATCCCTAACTCACTGAGAAGGTGGCGATGAACTGCTGCCTTGAGCCGATGCAGTCCATTTGGTGTAGAGACACGTACAGTGCCGTGTGGGACGACGTTCCAGGATTTTGACCCAGCAACTTGAAGGAATGGCAACGTGTACCATCTACAAGATGCACTGCAGTAACTAACCAAGGTTCCTTAGACAGCACCTTCCAAACCCATAACCACTACCATAAAGAAGGACGAGCAGCAGATATCTGGGAACCCCACCACCTGGAGGCTTCCCTCCAAGTCACTCACCACCCTGACTTGGAAATATATCGCCCTTCCTTCACTGTCACCGGGGCAACATCATGGAACTCCCTCCCTAACAGCACAGTGGATGTACCTACACCTCATGGACTGCAGTGGTTCAAGAAGGCAACTCACCACCGCCTTCTGAAGGGCAAGTAGGGATAGGCAATAGAAATGCTGGCCTAACACCCAGTAAATGAATTTTTTTTAAATTACCAAGTCAGGATTGTTAGTGACTTGGGGGGGGGGGGGGGGGGAACTTCCAGGTTGTCGTGTTCCCAGGTGTCTGCTGCCCTTGTCCTTCTAGATGGTAATGGTCGTGAGTTTGGAAGGTACTGCCCAAGGAACCTTTGTGAGTTCCTGCAGTGCATCTTTTAGATGGTACACACTGTTGTTATATGCCTAGCCCAGTTCAATTTCTGGTCAATGGTAACCCCCAAGATGTTGATAGTGGGAGATTCAGGGATGGTAATGCCATTGAATACCAAGGAGAGATGGTTCTATCCTATCTTACAAAGAACAAAGAAATGTACAGCACAGGAACAGGCCCTTCGGCCCTCCAAGCCCGTGCCGACCATGCTGCCCAACTAAACTACAATCTTCTATACTTCCTGGGTCCGTATCCCTCTATTCCCATCCTATTCACGTATTTGTCAAGATGCCCCTTAAATGCCACTATCGTCCCTGCTTCCACCACCACCTCCTCCGGTAGCGAGTTCCAGGCACCCACTACCCTCTGTGGAACAAAAACATGCCTCGTACATCTACTCTAAACCTTGCCCCGCTCACCTTAAACCTATACCCCCTAGTAATTGACCCCTCTACCCTGGGGAAAAGCCTCTGACTATCCACTCTGTCTATGCCCCTCATAATTTTGTAGACCTCTATCAGGTCACCCCTCAACCTCCGTCGTTCCAGTGAGAAGAAACCCGAGTTTATTCAACCGCTCCTCATACCAATGCCCTCCATACCAGGCAACATTCTGGTAAATCTCTTCTACACCCTCTCTAAAGCCTCCACATCCTTCTGGTAGTGTGGCGACCAGAATTGAACACTACTCCAAGTGTGGCCTAACTAAGGTTCTATACAGCTGCACCATGACTTACCAATTCTTATACTCAATGGTCTGACAATGAAGGCAAGCATGCCGTATGCCTTCTTGACTACCTTCTCCACCTGTGTTGCCCCTTTCAGTGACCTGTGGACCTGTACACCTCGATCTCTCTGACTTTCAATACTCTTGAGGGTTCTACCATTTACTGTATATTCCCTACCTGCATTGGACCTTCCAAAATGCATTACCTCACATTTGTCTGGATTAAACTCCATCTGCCATCTGTCCACCCAAGTATCCAAACAATCTAAATCCTGCTGTATCCTCTGACTGTCCTCATCGCTATCCGCAATTCTACTAACCTTTGTGTCGTCTGCAAACTTACTAATCAGACCAGTTACATTTTCCTATACTATATATATATATATATATAATATATATTTATTTATATATACTACAAACAGCAAAGGTCCCAGCACTGATCCCTGCGGAACACCACTGGTCACAGCCCTCCAATTAGAAAAGCATCCTTCCATTGCTACACTCTGCCTTCTATGACCTAGCCAGTTCTGTATCCACCTTGCCAGCTCACTCCTGATCCCGTGTGACTTCACCTTTTGTGCTAGTCTACCATGAGGGACCTTGTCAAAGGCCTTACTGAAGTCCATATAGACAACATCCACTGCCCTACCTGCATCAATCATCTTTGTGACCTCAAAAAACTCTTATCAAGTTAGTGAGACACGACCTCCCCTTCATAAAACCATGCTGCCTCTCACTAATACGTCCATTTGCTTCCAAATGGGAGTAGATCCTGTCTCGAAGAATTCTCTCCAGTAATTTCCCTACCACTGAAGTAAGGCTCACTGGCCTGTAGTTCCCTGGATTATCCTTGCAACCCTTCTTAAACAGAGGAACAACATTGGCTATTCTCCAGTCTTCCGGGACATCACCTGAAGACAGTGAGGATCCAAAGATTTCGGTCAAGGCCTCAGCAATTTCCTCTCCAGCCTCCTTCAGTATTCTGGGGTAGATCGCATCAGGCCCTGTGGACTTATCTACCGTAATATTTTTTAAGACGCCCAACACCTTGTCTTTTTGGATCTCAATGTGACCCAGGCTATCTACACACCCTTCTCCAGACTCAACATCTACCAATTTCCTCTCTTTGGTGAATACTGATGCAAAGTAATCATTTAGTACCTCGCCCATTTCCTCTGGCTCCACACATAGATTTCCTTGCCTATGCTTCAGTGGGCCAACCCTTTCCCTGGCTACCCTCCTGATTTTTATGTACGTGTAAAAAGCCTTGGGATTTTCCTTAACCCTAATTGTCAATGACTTTTCGTGACCCCTTCTAGCCCTCCTGACTCCTTGCTTAATTCCTTCCTACTTTCCTTATATTCCACACAGGCTTCGTCTGTTCCCAGCCTTTTAGCCCTGACACATGCCTCCTTTTTCTTTTTGACGAGGCCTACAATATCTCTCGTTATCCAAGGTTCTCAAAAATTGCTGTATTTATCCTTCTTCCTCACAGGAACATGCCGGTCCTAAATTCCTTTCAACTGACACTTGAAAGCCTCCCACATGTCAGATGTTGATTTGCCCTCAAACATCCACCCCCAATCTAGGTTCTTCAGTTCCCGCCTAATATTGTTATAATTAGCCTTCCCCCAATTTAGCACATTCACCCTAGGACCACTCTTGTCCTTGTCCACCAGCACTTTAAAACTTACTGAATTGTGGTCACTGTTCCCGAAATGCTCCCCGACTGAAACTTCTACTACCTGGCCGGGCTCATTCCCCAATACCAGGTCCAGTACCGCCCCTTCTCTAGTTGGACTGTCTACATATTGTTTTAAGAAGCCCTCCTGGATGCTCCTTACAAACTCTGCCCCGTCTAAGCCCCTGGCACTAAGTGAGTCCCAGTCAATATTGGGGAAGTTGAAGTCTCCCATCACCACAACCCTGTTGTTTTTACTCTTTTCCATAATCTGTCTACCTATCTGCTCCTCTATCTCCCACTGGCTGTTGGGAGGCCTGTAGTAAACCCCCAACATTGTGACTGCACCTTTCTTATTCCTGATCTCTACCCATATCGCCTCACTGCCCTCTGAGGTGTCCTCCCGTAGTACAGCTGTGATATGCTCCCTAACCAGTAGCGCAACTCCGCCACCCCTTTTACAACCCCCTCTATCCCGCCTGAAACATCAAATCCTGGAACGTTTAGCTGCCAATCCTGCCCTTCCCTCAACCAGGTCTCTGTAATGGCAACAACATCATAGTTCCAAGTACTAATCCAAGCTCTAAGTTCATCTGCCTTACCCGTAATACTTCTTGCATTAAAACATATGCACTTCAGGCCATCAGAACCGTCGTGTTCAGCAACTTCTCCCTGTCTGCTCTGCCTCAGAGCCACACTGTCCATTCTCCCTCAATGCCCTCACCTTCTGACCTATTGCTCCCGTGCCCACCCCCCTGCCATACTAGTTTAAACCCTCCCATGTGACACTAGCAAACCTCGCGGCCAGGATATTTATGCCTCTCCAGTTTAGATGCAACCCGTCCTCCTTATATAGGTCACACCTGCCCCGGAAGAGCTCCCAGTGGTCCAGATAACAGAAACCCTCCCTCCTACACCAGCTGTTTAGCCACGTGTTTAGCTGCTCTATCTTTCTATTTCTAGCCTCACTGGCACGTGTCACAGGGAGTAATCCCGAGATTACTTGTTGGAGATGGTCTTTGCCTGGCACTTGTGTGGAGCAAATATTACTTGTAACTTGTCAACCCAGATGTACAGCTTGTATGTTGGTCACTTTTGTGCAAGATGTAGTGTACTGTTACAAATGAAAATGAGTAGTGATCTTGCATTTTATTTGCATATGAGTTTGGTCGGACATCGAGGTATTCCTGGCCAATAACTTTTGTTAGGAATTAGATTTAAGAGCTCTCTGCTATATAATTAATATGGTATGCTGCCACGGTTTAATTATATATTCATTATGCTTCTGTTACTGATCCATTTTATTGAGATTAAAAGTTGTGAAAAAGTCTTGTGCGCTCTTCTCACTGACATTGAAATAGAGTCGTAGAGGTCCACAGCACTGAAGAGACCCTTTGGCCCACACCGGTCAAAAACAACTACCTAACTATTCTAATCCCATTTCCCAGCACTTAGCCCATAGCCTTGTGTGCCTTGGGATCGCAAGTGCACTTTATATACTTCTTAAATTATATATGATAAAAAGATATATGATTATATGATATGTCTGTTCTTTGCTGTTATAATTGTCCTCAATAGAGAATCTTATATATTTGTTCCAGTGTGGCATCATCCACTTCAATTTAGTTTCAACTCATGTATTCTTTCTAATTACTATTTTTGTGTTTTTGGTGTATGGTTTTTCGAACAAGGATACCACAAGATACCAAGTATTGCGTGGGACATGGTGCTGGAACATATAAATGGCCAGGATCAGGAAAGATCATAGAATCCTTTCAGTGCGGAAGGAGGCCATTCAGCCCATCATGTTTACACCGGCCCTTGGAAAAAAACCCTACTTAAGCACACACCTCCACCCTATTCCTGTAACCCAGTAACCCCACCTAACCTTTTGGACACCAAGGGCAATTTAGCATGGCCAATCCACCTAACCTGCAGATCTTTAGACTGGGAGGAAACCGGAGCACCCAGAGAAACCCACGCAAATACGGGGAGGAAGTGCAAACTCCGCATAGTCCCACCCGAAGTTGGAATTGAACCTGGGTACCTGGAGCGTGAGGTAGCAGTGCACTCTGTGCCATCGTGCTGCCCTATCACCGTGCCCGCAGATCATTCTGGTTTATATGGCGAGTCTGAGAGTTGAAAGTTCAGCAGCATCCCTCAATTGATGTTTTCTTTTCGCAGATGCATATCTCGGCCTAGATTGTTTCACTGGACATAGGTCTGTCAATTTCCAAACCATTGACCAACTCCTAGTTCTATCTGATCTGCCAATCGCTTTCCCTTTTCGGACTTTCATCCCATTGGCCCTCACTTTCAGGGCCATAATGAACAGTCTTCAACATTCAACTTATCAGAAGGGCGGCACGGTGGTGCAGTGGTTAGCACAGCTGCCTCACGCGCCGAGGTCCCAGGTTCGACTCTGGCTCTGGATCACTGTCCGTGTGGAGTTTGCATATTTTTCCCGTTTCGCCCCCACAACCCAAAGATGTGCAGGGTAGGTGGATTGGCCACGCTAAATTGCCCCTTAATTGGAAAAAATGAATTGGGTACTCTAAATTTAAAATAAAACCTGATCAAAAGTGCACTTTAATGCACTTGATACGTTTTGGTGACTGTACCCAACGTGCAAGCATTCTGGGCTGACAAGTGGCATGTAACATTCGCTTCACACAAGTGCCAGGCAGTGGCCATTTCCAACTGGAGAGGTCTGACCATCTCCCCATGACGTTAAATGGCATTACCATCGCTGATGGGTGGCATGGTGGCACAGTGGTTAGCACAGCTACCTCAGAGCACCAGGGACCTGGTTCGATTCCGGCCTTGAGTGACTGGAGTTTTTACTTTCTCCCGTGTCTGGGTGGGTTTCCTCCGGGTGCTCTGGTTTCCTCCAACAGTTTAAAAACATGTAGGTTAGGTGGATTGGCCATATTAATTGCCTTTTGGTGTTCAGCAGTTAGGTGGGGAATGGGATTGGGAAGTGGGCCTGGGTGGGGTGCTCTTTCGGAGAGTCGATGCAGACTTGATGGGCCAAATGGCCTCCTGCATTGTAGGCATTCTTTGATACTATATTGATGCTGACATATATTGGATTTGGTGGCTTTATATTATGTTCTGGGTGATATGAAACCCACAATCTCATTTCCTTTGTACAGACTGATAGGAATCTGTCCACTAATTACTCCAAATCCTTTTCATGTGTTAGAATCACAGAATAGTACAGTACAGAAAGCTGTGATTCGGCTCAGTTTTGAAAGAGCTATCCGATTTTCCCCACACCTCTGTTCTCCCTCCCAATAGCGCAGCAAATTTTACTTTGAAAATTTATTATTGAGGCTGCTGCTACCATTCTTTCAGCCAGTGTATTCTCCTCTGCCTGCTCAACTCACTATGGAAATATTTTAATTTGTGCAGCCTTGGGTTCTTTTTTACCTCAAATCTCCCTTCGTGACCCTTCTGGTACTGCAACCAATTTGTTGTTTACTGTACGTATTTACATTGTGTTTATCGTATGGCCTATGTTTTTCATGTACAGAGCAATCTGCCAGGACTGAACGCAGAACAATACTTTTCACTGTACCTTGGTACACGTGACAAATCTAAATCCTTCAAGATTTTGAACATCAGTTCAATCTTTCCGAACCTTCTCTGCTCTAAGCAAGAAGCAGCCCAGTTTCTCTAGTCTTGGCACATAAATTGCATTTGGGTACCATTGTAAATCTCAGCACCTGGGGATTTTCACAATAACTTAATTGCAGTGATTTTAAAAATAAATTTAGAGTACCCAATTATTTTTTTCAATTAAGGGGCCATTTAGCATGGCCAATCCACCTAATTTGCACGTCTTTGAATTGTGGGGGTGAAACCCACGCAGACACGGGGAGAATGTGCAAACTCCACACGGACAGTGACTCAGGGCCGGGATTCGAACCCGGGTCCTCAGCTACGTAATCCCAGTGCTAACACTGCGCCATGTGCTGCCCTTTTCATTGCAGTGTTAATGTAAGCCTACTTGTGACACTAATAAAAATTATTACCGTGGCATTCTCTCTGAGATGAAGTGCTAGGAATCAACTGCGACATAACCAGTGTTTTTTAAAGGTTTCATAAAGATTTCCTCACGTTTGTCCATTATACCCCATTATACTGTAAAGCTAAGGTTCCCCAATGCCATTGTGTTCCCCACAGCTCCACTTGTCTCTGACCCTGCACCGTATAAACTGTACTATTTACTACCTTTTGCCTCTCTTCACACTTTGACCAAAATTAATGACTTTCACACATTTCTTAAGTTTCGATGTGCCTGCCCCACCAGACCAAAAAGCACTCGCTTTCCTTTTAAGCCCATGGGAGTTGGCTTTGCTGACAAGACTATTATGAGGCACTTAATCAAAGTCCATATACCCAACATCAATCTCAGTACAATCACTCACTCACCCTCTATTATTTTATCAAGGAACTCAATCAAGTTAGAAAAGTACAATTTACTTTCAATAAATCACTGCTGGCTTTCAGTTGTTACCTATATAGTTTCCATTTAATTTATTTGTTTCAATATTTATTTTCCTTCCACATCACATTGACATTGGATTTAATTTGTCATTTCAGTCCAACTCCCCAGGGTATCTCGGCTCCTGTACATTTGAACAATCAGCTACTGATTGCTTTTCCTCTTGGTGTCATTGGTATCATTTGCCGTCTTTTTGTCTCCACTTCAAGCAATGATCCTTTAAGAACTCGCTAATCACTTCCTGCTGTTCCACTTTTGACTACCCTGACGCCTTTGGCACAACCAATTGCCAACCTCCTTCAATAGCCCATCTATTCTCTGCTGTTCTATCTTGACAAATCCCCTATGCAGTCCTGTATCAAAGATTTTGCAGTTTGAATATACAGTGTCTGTGAAATTTCCTTTATTCACCTCAATGAATCCTAACGAGTATTGTTACCCACCAACTGCTATCCCTTCATACCTGGCCCCATGAAACCATACTGACTTGCGCTGATTATTTCCTTCTCTAGATATTTTTGGATACCTCCAACGTTTTACCTTTTTGGATACCTCGAACGTTTTACCAACTATACGCATCAGACTCCCAGATCTGTACTTTAACAGAACTATTCTTTCTCTCTTCTAAAGATAGGTGTTATGTTTCCTTCTCTCCAATCTGTACAACTGTGAGGTCCCCAGCAAAATGAAGCCATTTTCCTTATCCCTGTGTTCAGGTCATTTGGCCCTGTGGTCTTAGCCACTTTTGGCACCTTCAATCTTGCGTTTTGAAAGCCAAGATTGAATCTGCCTCCACCACCCATTTAGGCTTGCATTCCAGACCGTAGGTTCTCACTGTATAAATGTTATTTGTCTTGTTTCTTTTGCCAATCATTTTAAATCCGTGACCCTTTGTGTTCACCCTTCCTGCCAAGGCAACAGTTTCTCCCTATCTACTCTGTTCAGTCCATGAACATCTCTACCAGATCTCCTCTCAATCATCTCTAAGTAAGACAACCCAACTTCTCCAGTACAGCTGCTTTTTTTTTGAGAATGTTTTTATTGCAGTTTTAAAATTTATACACTATAGCAGACAAGGGTATGTTCATCAGGTACAATATACAGGAAATTTCCATCCCTGTAGGTCCTTTCTTTCTTCCACTGATCAGGTTTCACTTGTGGATCTGTGTCCAGTCGTGGGCAATCTGGATCCTTGAATGGTAGCCCCTCCAACTCTGTCCCTCCCCATCTCTGATTCACTGGGAAGACTTCACTCTTGCTCAGGTTGAGTTTGTAGCCCGAGAAGGCTCCAACCTCTCAGGAGCTTCATGATGGCCGTGGGGAAACAGGCCTAGGCTAATGGCAATGGGGAAACAGGCCTAGGCTGATGGCAATGGGGAAACAGGCCTAGGCTGATGGCAATGGGGAAACAGGCCTAGGCTGTTGGCCATGGGGAAACAGGCCTGGGCTAATGGCCATGGGGAAACAGGCCTAGGCTAATGGCAATGGGGAAACAGGCCTGGGGTAATAAAAAAAGGGGCAGCATGGTAGCATTGTGGATAGCACAATTGCTTCACAGCTCCAGGGTCCCAGGTTCGATTCCGGCTTGGATCACTGTCTGCGCGGAGTCTGCACATCCTCCCCGTGTGTGCGTGGGTTTACTCCGGGTGCTCCGGTTTCCTCCCACAGTCCAAAGACGTGCAGGTTGGGTAGATTGGCCATGATAAATTGCCCTTCGTGTCCAAAATTGTCCTTAGTGTTGGGTGGGGTTAATGGGTTATGGGGATAGGGTGGAGGTGTTGACCTTGGGTAGGGTGCTCTTTCCAAGAGCCGGTGCAGACCTGATGGGCCGAATGGCCTCCTTCTGCACTGTAAATTCTATGAAACAAAATAAATTCTATGAAATCCCTTCCATGCCGCTTTGTGGGTCTGAGGTGTAGAGGAGCAAGTCATCCACAGAGAGGGAGACTCTGTCTCTGTGCTCTCTGTATCCTCTTCGGATTCCCTTCCAGCTCCTCGACATTCTGAGGCTGATCGCCAGTGGCTCAATTGCCAGGGTGAATGAGTTTGTGGAAAGCGGGTATCCCTGTCTTGTGCCCTGTCCCCAGCCCAAACCGCTCTAGTACTTCTGAGGTGTCTATCTACTCTTTCAACCTGCCTGCCCTGCCATCTTCAACGACATATGTCCATATACACCAAGGTCCCTCTGTTCCTGCACCTCCTTTAGAGTTCAAAAATGTGCAGGTTAGGTGGATTGGCCAAGCTAAATTTCCCCTTAATTGGGGGAAAAAAAATAATAGTCTTCTGTTCTTCCAATTGCTCCTCAATCTATGGTGTTCTTAACCTACTGAGCACTCACTACTTTCAACCTTGCTTCCTATATAGTTTTAACATGCTGTCTGTTCCTTTTACCCTGCCAAGCTAGTTTTAATCCTTACTTCTGTTTTATTTACGCTCAGTATTTTGGTGCTAATGAAGTTTAGCCCCTCAGTCCCAGAACTGAGCCTAGTGTCCCAAACATCTATTCACGTGACATGGTAGTAATCCGCAGATTGTATTTCTAAGGGCCTCGTAATTTAAAAAAATAAATTTAGAGTGCCCAATTATTTTTTTCCAATTGAGGGCAATTTAGGGTGGCCAAGCCACCTAACCCTGCATATCTTTGGGTTATGTGAGTGAGACCCACGCAGACACTGGGAGAATGAGCAAACTCTACATGGACAGTGACCCGGTGCCTGGATCGAACCCGGGTCCTCCGTGTTGTGAGGCAGCAGTGCTAACCACTGTGCCGTCCTGGGGACTCTTTAATTTAGCATGAATTTCCTGAACATCTAATCTAAGGAGACCAATCATTCCATATCATACTAATCTTGCCAGACATTTGTTCAGGCACTGCATGATATTTTTCTTTTATTATTCAGAGAATGTGGGCATCACTGCTAAGGCAACATTTATTGCCTTTGAGAAATTGGTGAATTCAGCTGGCAAGTGAAATGGAGTTTGCCATTTTAGAGGGCAGTTAAGATGTACCCACATTCCAACGGATCTGAAGTCACATATAGACCAGACCATGGAAGATTTCCTTAAAAAACATCATGAACTAGATGACTTCATGCGATAATCTGTTAGTTTCACAGTCATCATTACCAATGCTAGTTTTTTATTCCATGGTTTCAAAATCTTACTAAATTAGATTTAAATTCCCCAGCTGCTTTGGTGGAATTTGTACCCATATCTCTGGTTCAATAGTCGAAGATCCTGGATTACTAGTCTTAGCATAAGCAGTATGCTGCTGTACCCTTCACCTTGGCACAGGGTGGAGGAGGGTGCCAACAGAGGCACAGTTGCAGATGGCCAGGCTAGTTGTGTACCATGTACACTTTCTTTGGAATTGACGGAATGAGGTGGGGCCCGTATCAGAGGAGACGGTGAAGGTTTTTTGGGGGACAGAAGCACATTATTAGGGTAATGTCGAAATACTTGTTCACTTCTTCTGAGCTGTATGCTTTAATATTTGGCCATCCTTGCTGTCGATCCGATTAGAAAAATGTTTGCATTTCTTCATACTGATCTTTTTTCACCTTGATGTCCACCAAAAGGACTTTGGGGGTCACCAATAATCAAGAGATCTAGCAAATTTACTTTTTAAAATTCATTTACGGGTAGTGGGTATTGCTGGTTAGGCCAGCATTTATTGCCCATCCCGAGTTGCCCTTCAGAAGGTGGTGGTGAGTTGCCTTTTTGAACCGCTGCAGTCCTTGAGGTGCAGTTACACCCACTATGCTGCTAGGGAGAGAATTCCAGGGTGTTGCCCCAGCGACAGTGAAGGAGCGGCGAAAAAATTTCTAAGTCAGGGTGCTGAGTAACTTGGAGAGGAAGCTCCAGGTTGTGGGGTTCCCAGGTATCTGCTGCTCTTGTCCTAGATGGAATGGGTCGTGGGTTTGGAAGGTGTTGTCGAAGGAACCTTGGTGAATTACTGCAGTACATCCTGTGGATGGCACACGGCTGCCACTGTTCGTCGGTGGTGGAAGACTTGAATGTTTGTGGAAGGGGAAAGCAGTGAAGCGGGCTGTTTTGTCCTGGATGATGTTGATCTTCTTGAGTGTTGTTGGAGCTGGATTCATCCAGGCAAGTGGAGAGTATTCTATTGCACTTCTGACTTGTGCCTTGTAGATGGTGGTCAGGAGGCGAGTTACTTGCCACAGGATTCCTAGTCTTTGAATTGCCCCGGTAGCCACAGTATTAATGTGGCTAGTCCAGTTCAGTTTCTGATCAATGGCAACCCCCAGGATGTTGACTGTGGGGGATTCAGCGATGTTAATGCCATTGAATGTCATGGGGTGGTGGTTAGATCCTCTCTTGAAGGAGAAGTACATTGCCTGCCACTTGTGTGGCGCGAGTGAACAAAGATCAAAGAAAAGTACAGCACAGGAACAGGCCCTTCGGCCCTCCAAGCCAGTGCCGATCATGCTGCCCGTCTAAACTAAAATCTTCTACACTTCCTGGGTGCGTATCCCTCTATTCCCATACTATTCATGTATTTGTCAAGATGCCCCTTAATTGTCACTCTCGTCCCTGCTTCCGATAGTGACATAGAATCATAGAATCATAGAAGTTTACAGCATGGAAACAGGCCCTTCGGCCCAACCAGTCCATGCCGCCCAGTTTTTTACCATTAAGCTAGTCCCAGTTGCCCGCACTTGGCCCATAACCCTCTATACCCGTCTTACCCATGTAACCATCTAAATGCTTTTTGAAAGACACAATTGTACCCGCTTCTACTACTACCTCTGGCAGCCCATTCCAGACACTCACTACCCTCTGAGTGAAGAAATTGCCCCTCTGGGCCCTTCTGAATCTCTCCCCTCTCACCTTAAACCTATGCCCTCTAGTTTTAGACTCCCCTACCTTTGGGAAAAGATGTTGACTATATACCTTATCTATGCCCCTCATTATTTTATAGACCTCTATAAGATCACCCCTAAGCCTCCTACGCTCCAGGGAAAAAAGTCCCAGTCTATCCAGCCTCTCCTTATAACTCAAACCATCAAGTCCCGGCAACATCCTAGTAAATCTTTTCTGCACTCTTTCTAGTTTAATAATATCCTTTCTATAATAGGGTGACCAGAACTGCACACAGTATTCCAAGTGTGGCCGTACCAATGTCTTGTACAACTTCAACAAGACGTCCCAACTCCTATATTCAATGTTCTGACCAATGAAACCAAGCATGCCGAATGCCTTCTTCACCACCCTGTCCACCTGCGACTCCACCTTCAAGGAGCTATGAACCTGTACTCCTAGATCTCTTTGTTCTATAACTCTCCCCAACGCCATACCATTAACTGAGTAGGTCCTGGCCTGATTCGATCTGCCAAAATGCATCACCTCACATTTATCTAAATTAAACTCCATCTGCCATTCGTCGGCCCACTGGCCTAATTGATCAAGATCCCGTTGCAATCCTAGATAACCTTCTTCACTATCCACTGTGCCACCAATCTTGGTGTCATCTGCAAACTTACTAACCATGCCTCCTAAATTCTCATCCAAATCATTAATATAAATCACAAATAACAGTGGACCCAGCACCGATCCCTGAGGCACACCACTGGTCACAGGCCTCCAGTTTGAAAAACAACCCTCTACAACCACCCTCTGCCTTCTGTCGTCCAGCCAATTTTGAATCCAATTGGCAACCTCACCCTGGATCCCGTGAGCTTTAACCTTCTGCAACAACCTACCATGCGGTACCTTGTCAAAGGCTTTGCTAAAGTCCATGTAGACAACGTCTACTGCACTACCCTCATCTACCTTCTTGGTCACTCCCTCAAAAAACTCAATCAAATTTGTGAGACATGATTTTCCACGCACAAAGCCATGCTGACTGCCCCGAATCAGTCCTTGCCTCTCTAAATGCTTGTAGATCCTGTCTCTCAGAATACCTTCTAGCAACTTACCTACTACAGACGTTAGGCTCACCGGTCTGTAGTTCCCAGGCTTTTCCCTGCTGCCCTTCTTAAACAAGGGCACAACATTCGCCACTCTCCAATCTTCAGGCACCTCACCTGTGGCTGCCGATGATTCAAATATCTCGGTTAGGGGACCCGCAATTTCCTCCCTAGCCTCCCACAACATCCTGGGATACATTTCATCAGGTCCCGGGGATTTATCTACCTTGATGCGCTTTAAGACTTCCAGCACCTCCTCCTCTGTAATATGCACACTTCTCAAGACATCACTATTTATTTCCCTTAGTTTCCTAACATCCATGCCTTTCTCCACCGTGAATACCGATGAGAAATATTCATTCAGGATCTCACCCAACTCTTGTGGCTCTGCACATAGATGCCCTTGTTGATCCTTAAGAGGCCCTACTCTGTCCCTAGTTACTCTTTTCCCCTTTATGTATCTGTAGAATCTCTTTGGATTCTCCCTTGCATTATTTGCCAAAGCAATTTCATGTCCCCTTTTTGCCCTCCTGATTTCCCTCTTAACTCTATTTCGACAATCTCTATACTCTTCAAGGGATCTACTTGATCCCAGTTGCTTATGTACGTCATATGCCTCCTTCTTCTTTTTGACCAGAGTCTCAATATCTCGAGTCATCCAGGGTTCCCTACTTCTACCAGCCTTGCCCTTCACTCTAAAGGGAATGTGCTTACCCTGCACCCTGGTTAACACATTTTTAAAAGCCTCCCATTTACCAGCCGTCCCTTTGTCTGCCAATAGTCTCCCCCAATCTACCTCTGCAAGTTCCTGTCTGATACCATCAAAATTGGCCTTGCCCCAATTAAGAATTTTAACTCTTGGGCCAGACCTATCATTCTCCATAGCTATCTTAAAACTAATGGAATTATGGTCACTTGTCCCAAAGTGATCCCTCACTAGCACTTCTATCACTTGCCCTTCCTTATTTCCCAAGACGAGGTCAAGTTTTGCCCCCTCTCTAGTCGGTCCATCCACATACTGAATGAGAAATTCCTCCTGAATACACTCAACAAATTTCCCTCCATCCAAGCCCCTAATGCTATGGCTGTCCCAGTCAATGTTGGGAAAGTTAAAGTCCCCTACTACTACCACCCTATTATTCTTGCAGCTATCTGTAATCTCCTTACATATTTGCTCCTCAATTTCCCGCTGACTATTTGGGGGCCTGTAGTACAGTCCTACCAAGGTGATCTCTCCCTTCTTATTTTTCAGTTCCACCCATATAGACTCAGTGGGCGAACCCTCGGATATATCCCCTCTAAGTACTGCCGTGATGTTCTCCCTAATCAAAAACGCCACTCCCCCTCCTCTCTTACCTCCTGTTCTATCCTTTCTATAGCATCTGTACCCCGGAACATTGAGCTGCCAGTCCTGCCCCTCCCTTAGCCATGTTTCAGTCATAGCTATAATATCCCAGTCCCATGTGCCCGTCCATGCCCTGAGTTCATCCGCTTTGCCCGTCAGGCCCCTTGCATTGAAATAAATGCAGTTTAATGTAGACCTTCCTTGCTCTCTGCCCTGCTTTCTCTGGTCATGCTTTACACACTCTCCCTTCCTGCCTTTTGTTTCTGTCCCCACTGACTTCCTACATCGGTTCCCATCCCCCTGGCACATTAGTTTAAACCCTCCCCAACTGCACTAGCAAACACCCCCCCGAGAACATTGGTTCCGGTCCCACCCAGATGCAGACCGTCCGATTTGTACAGGTCCCACCTCCCCCAGAATCGGTCCCAATGTCCCAGGAATTTGAAACCCTCCCTCTTGCACCATCTCTCAAGCCACGTATTCATCCTAGCTATCCTGTCATTCCTACTCTGACTATCACGTGGCACTGGTAGCAATCCTGAGATTACAACCTTTGAGGTCCTACTTTTTAGTTTAACTCCTAACTCCCTAAATTCAGCTTGTAGGACCTCATCCCGTTTTTTACCTATATCGTTGGTGCCTATATGCACCACGACAGCTGGCTGTTCACCCTCCCCCTCCAGAATGCCCTGCAGCCGCTCCGAGACATCCTTGACCCTTGCACCAGGGAGGCAACATACCAACCTGGATTCTCGTTTGCGTCCGCAGAAACGCCTGTCTATTCCCCTTACAATTGAATCCCCTATCACTATAGCTCTGCCACTCTTTTTCCCGCCCTTCTGTGCAGCAGAGCCAGCCACGGTGCCATGAACCTGGCTGCTGCCACCTTCCCCTGGTGAGCCATCTCCCCCAACAGTTTCCAAAACGGTAAATCTGTTTTGGAGGGAGATGACCGCAGGGGATCCCTGCACTGCCTTCCTACTCTTCCTCTGTCTGTTGGTCACCCTTTCCCTATCTGCCTCAGTAATTTTAATCTGCGGTGTGACCAACTCACTGAATGTGCTTTCCACAACTTCCTCAGCATCGCGGATGCTCCAAAGTGAGTCCATCCGCAGCTCCAGAGCCGTCAAGCGGTCTAACAGGAGCTGCAGTTGGACACACTTCTTGCAGATGAAGGAGTCAGGGACACCAGAAGGGTCCCTGACTTGCCACATCTCACAAGAGGAGCATGACACGGGTCTGAGCTCTCCTGCCATGACTTAAACCTGAAGTTAAATTTGAACTACACTACACAGCTAGGAGAAAGTCAAAGAGAGAGAAATCACTTACCAGTTACAAGCCAATCACTTACCTGCTGGCTGTGATGCAATTGCTCCAGAGACTCCCTCACAGGTCTGCTTCTCTGCACCTCCTTCAGGTGAGCACCAAATTCCCTTAACTAGTTAATTACTTTACTTCATTAACTTGATTTTTTTTTTTTGTCACTCCCCTCTTACCCTCACTCAGCCTTACCCAAACTCAGATACACTCTGTTTGCCTTCAGCACTCCGTTTCTAAAGGCACTTCAGCCACACCCTTTGTATCCTTCCTGATTTACAGTCAGCCAATAGGCCTGCTCCCAAAACTGATCTCTCTCCCAAACAGCTGACCTGCAAGGTAAGGAAGTGGTTAATCAGTACTTACCTCACCCACAGCGCGCCCTTTTAAACTGTCCCCTCTGCCTCGCATTTAAGGGGCATCTTGACAAATACATGAATAGGATGGCACTTGTCAGCCCAAGCCTGGATATTGTCCAGGTCTTGCTGCATTTGGACATGTACTGTGGAGTCACGAATGGTGTTGAACATGTAATCCGCAAACATCCCCACTTCTGACCTTATGCTGGGAGCGAGGTCATTGATGAAGCAGCTGAAGATGGTTGGGCCGAGGACACTACCCTGAGGAACTCCTTCAGTGATGTCCTGGAGTTGAGATGATTGACCTCCAACCACCATAACCATCTTCCTTTGTGCCAGGTATGACCCCAACAGTGGAGAACTTTCTCCCTGTTTCCCATTGACTCCAATTTAGCTAGGGCCCTTTGATGCCATGCTCGGTCAAATGCTGCCTTGATGTCAAAGGCAGTCACTTTCACCTCACCTCTGGCATTCAGCTCTTTAGTCCATGTTTGCACCAAGGCTGTAATGAGGTCAGGAGCTGAGTGACCGTGGCGGAACCCAAACTTGGTGTCCGTGAGCAGGTTATTGCTGAGTAAGTGCCGCTTGATAGCACTATCGATGACTCCTTCCATCACTTTGCTGATGATGGAGAGTAGACTGATAGGGCGGTAATTGGCTGGGTTGAATTTGTCCTCTTAATTGTGTACAGGGCATACCTGGACAACTTTCCATATTGCCGGGTAGATGCCAGTGTTGTTGTACTGGAACAGCTTGGCTAGGGTTGCAGCAAGTTCTGGAGTACAAGCCTTCAGTACCATTGCCGGAATATAGTCAGGGCCCATAGCCATTGCAGTATCCAGTGCCGTTCCATGAAATGGAGTGAATCTTATTGGCTGAAGACTGACATCTGTGATGTTGGGGACTTCTGGAGGACACCGAGATGGATCATCCACTTGGCATTTCTGGCTGAAGATTGTTGCGAATGCTTCAGTCTTGTCTTTTGCACATGTGTGCTGGGCTCCTCCATCATTGAGGATGAGGATATTTGTGGAGTCTCCTCCAGTGAGTTGTTTAATTGTCCATCCACTGCTGTATGTGGCAGGACTACAGAGCATAGCTCTGATGTGTTCGTTGCGGAATCTCTTATCTCTGTCTATTACTTGCTGTTTATGCTGTTTGGCACACAAGTAGTTCTGTGTTGTAGCTTCACCAGGTCGACACCTCATTTTTCAGTATGCCTGATGTTGCTCCTGACATGCTCTCCTGCACTCTTCATTGAATCAGGGTTGATCCCCTAACTTGGTGGTAATGGTAGAGTGGGGGATATGTCGGGCCGTGAGGTTGCAGATTGTGGTTGAATACAATCCTGCAGCTGCTAATGGCTCACAGTGTCTCATGGATCCCCAATCTTGAGCTGCTCGATCTGTTCGAAGTCTATCCCATTTAGCAGGGTTGTAGCGCCACACAACAGAATGGAGGGTGTCCTCAATGTGAAGACAGGACTTTGTCTCCACAAGGACTGTGCAGTGGTCACTTCTACCGATACTGTCATGGGCAGATGCACCTGCAGCAGGCAGATGGATGAGGTCAAGTATGTTTTTCCTCCTTGTTGGTTCCGTCACCATTTCCTGCAGTCCCAGTCTAGCAGTGATGTTCTTTTGGACCCGGCCAGTTCGGTCCATGGTGTTACTACCGAGCCATTCTTGGTGATGGACGTTGAGGTCTTCCACCCAGAATAGAACCCCCCCCCGGGTTGCTGCTGACCATTGTCTACCGTCCTGCCAGGAAGTCCAAGAACGGTTGCCACCGCCTAAAGAACCCTTGTACCGATCCCCTTAAGGCGAATTTCACCCCCTCCAATTTAATAAACCACGCCATATCGTTGATCCAAGATTCCACGCTTGGGGGTCTCGCATCCCTCCACTGAAGAAGAATCCTTCGCCGGGCTACCAGGGACGCATAGGCCAGAATACCGGCCTCTTTCGCCTCCTGCACTCCCGGCTCCCCTGCAACCCCGAATATTAGGAGTCCCCAGCCCGGCTTGACCCTGGATCCTACCACACCGTCCTCGCTACGCCCTTCCAAAATTCCTCCAGTGCTGGGCATGCCCAGAACATATGGGTGTGATTTGCTGGGCTCCCTGAGCACCTAACACACCTGTCCTCTCCCCCAAAGAACCGGCTCATCCTTGTCCGGGTCATGTGTGCCCTGTGCAGCACCTTAAACTGTATGAGGCTGAGCCTCGCGCACGAAGAGGAAAAGTTCACCCTCCCTCGGGCATCTGCCAACATACCCTCTTCGATCTCCTCTCCCAACTCCTCCTCCCACTTACCTTTCAACTCCACCACCGAGGCCTCCTCCTCCTCCTGCATCACTTGGTAAGTTTCCGAGATCTTCCCCACTCCAACCCACCCCCCCGAGAGCACCATGTCCTGTACTGTGCGTGGCAGCAGTCGCGGGAATTCCACCACTTGCCGCCTGGCAAACGCCCTTACCTGTAAATATCTGAAGGTGTTCCCCGGGGGAGCCCGTACTTCTCCTCCAGTTCACCCAGGCTCGCGAACTTCCCATCCACGAACGGGTCCCCCAACCTTCCTATCCCTGCCCTGTGCCACCCCAAAAACCCTCCATCTATTCTCCGTGGGACAAACCGGTGGTTCCCCTGTATTGGGTCCACACCGAGGCCCCAACTCCTCCTCCTCCTCCCCCCCCCCCGTGCCGCCTCCACTGCCCCCAGATTTTGAGGGTAGCCGCCACTACCGGGCTTGTGGTATACCTCATTGGAGAGAGCGGCAGCGGCGCCGTTGCCAGCGCCTCCAGACTCGTACCCTCACAAGACGCCGTCTCCAGCCTCTTCCATGCAGCCCCCTCTATCACCCACTTGCGCACCATCGCCGCATTGGCGGCCCAATAGTACCACAGAGGTTGGGCAGCGCCAGCACCCCCCTCTCTCTACTCCGCTCCAGGCACCCTTCTCACCCTCTGAGTCCCTCGCGCCCACACAAACCCCATTATGCTCTTTTGACCCGCCTAAAGAAGGCCTTCGGGATAAACATGGGGAGGCACTGGAACAGGAACAAAATCCTTGGGAGCACCGTCATCTTAACTGACTGCACCCTACCCACCAGGGACAGCGGCAACACCTCCCACCTCTTGAACTCCCCCTCCATTTGCTCCACCAGCCTCGTGAAATTAAGTCTATGCAGGGCCCCCCAGCTCCTGGCCACCTGGGCCCCCAAATACCTGAAGCTCCTCTCCACCCTTTTTAATGGGAGCTCGCCAATCCCCCTCTCCTGGTCCCCTGAGTGAACCACAAACAACTCGCTCTTCCCCATGTTGAGCTTGTACCCTGAGAAATCCCCGAACTGCCTGAGGATCCTCATTACCTCCGGCATTCCCCCCACCAGATCCGCCACATATAGCAGCAAGTCGTCCGCTTAGAGCGACGCCCTATGCTCCTTCCCGCCACGCACCAACCCCCTCCAGTTCCTCGACTCCCTCAGTACCATAGCCAGGGGTTCAATCGCCAGTGCGAAGAGCAGGGGGGACAGGGGACACCCCTGTCTCGTCCCTCGATGCAACCAAACGTACTCAGACCTCCTCTTGTTCATGGCCACACTTGCCATCAGGACCTCGTACAACAACCTAACCCACCTGACAAACCCCTCCCCGAGCCTCTTCAGCATCTCCCACAAGTACCCCCACTCTACCCCATCGAAGGCCTTCTCCGCGTCCATCGCCACCACTATCTCCACCTCCCCCTCCCTCGCCGGTATCATAATAACGTTCAGGAGCCTCCGCACATTCGCGTTCAACTGCCTCCCCTTCACGAACCCCGTCTGGTCTTCGTGGATCACCTGCGGCACACAATCCTCAGTTCACGTGGCTAAGACCTTCGCCAGCACCTTGGCATCGACATTTACCAACGAAATTGGCCTGTAAGACCCACACTGCAGGGGATCCTTGTCTCGCTTCAGGATCAAGGAGATCAGTGCCCGGGACATCGTCGGGGGCAAAGCCCCCCCCTCCCTTGCCTCATTGAAGGTCCTAACTAGCAACGGGCCCAGTAGGTCCACATATTTCTTGTAGAATTCGACCGGAAAACCATCCGGCCCTGGTGCCTTCCCCGCCTGCATACTCCCTATCCCTTTGGCCAGCTCCTCCAGCCCAATCGGGGCCCCCAATCCCTCTACCAGTCCCCCCTCCACCTTCGGAAACCTCACTTGGTCCAGAAAGCGGCCCATCCCTCCCTCCCTCCAGTGGGGATTCGGACCGATAGAATTCCTTATAAAAGTCCTTGAAGACCCCATTGATGTCAACCCCACTCCGCACCACACTCCCTCCCCTATCCTTAACTCCCCCGATCTCCCTAGCTGCGCCCTGCTTCCGAAGCTGATGCGGCAGCATCCGACTTGCCTTTTCACCATACTCAAATCGACCCCTGGGCCTTCCTCCACTGCACCGCCGCCTTCTTGGTGGTCAACAGGTCGAATTTGGCCTGGAGGCTACGCCTCTTCCTTAACAGTCCCTCCGGCACCTCCGCATACCTCCTGTCTACCCTCACCATCTCCCCTACCAGCCTCTCCCTCTGCTCCCTCCTCTCCTTGTGGCCCCCCCCCCATTATCAGGCCCCCCACTTCCAAGTCCGGTATCTGACCCAACATGCGCCGCATAAAACCCGCATCGTCCCAGTTCGGGGAATACACATTGACCAGCACCACCCTCTCCCCTTGCAGCTTACCACTTACCATTACGTACCTGCCGCCATTGTCTGCCACAATGCTCGATGCCTCGAACGACACCCTCTTTCCCACCAAGATCGCCACCCCCAATTTTTGGCACCCAGCCCTGAGTGAAACACCTGACCTACCCACCCCTTCTTACCTGGTCTGCCACTTTCAGGTGTGTCTCCTGGAGCAGGACCACATCTGCCTTCAGCCCCTTCAGGTGCGCGAACAACCGGGCCCGCTTGACCGGCCCGTCCAGTCCCCTTACATTCCAGGTTATCAGCTGGATCAGGGGGTTACCCTCCCCCGCCGACCAGCCATAACCCCTCCTTGGCCAGCCCCGCGCCTGCACCCCACGCCCGGCCCGTTCCCCACAGCGACAGACCCCCGTCCCAACCCCCTCTACTCTCTCCAGCTCCCCCTTGACCATAGCAGCAGCAACCCGGTTCTCTCTCTCTCCCTCTCTCTCTCTCTCTCTCTCTCTCTCTCTCTCTCTCTCTCTCTCTCTCTCTCTCTCTTTCCCCCCCCCCCCCCCCCCCCCCCCCAAAAAAAAGCTAGGATCCCTCCTAGCTGCTTTACTCCCCTCATTGCACTCCCGCAAGTCAGCTGACCCCGGCTACTCCCGCCTCTCCTTCGACTCCTCCCATTGTGGGACATGCCCTCCTCCTCCATTACCCATCCACAGGCTCTCCGCCTCCCCCTTCCATCCCAAGCGCGGGAAACAACCCTCGCTTCCCGGCCCCGCCCCCTCCAGCCTTCAGCGCGAGAAAAAGCCCGCGCTTTCCACCTGCCCGGCCCCGCCACCTCTGACGCAGCTCCTTTTACAGGCCCAGTCCCCTCACCCCCGACTCGGGCCTCCCCCTCCCCCGCGGGGCCCCATCCCCCCCCTACCGGCCATCCACCCCTACTCCATTTACTTACCCCCCTCCAAGAGCCCACCCGACAGACCCAACCAAAACAGTGCCCAACCCACCCTTACCACCCTCATCGAACCAAACAACAGAAATATAGAGCAAAGGACCCCCCCATAAAGTGTAACACCCCAACAGCAATCCCCGGCCACCCATCCCGACCCCCAATTTGTGTCCAGCTTCTCTGCCTGGACAAAGGCCCACTCCTCCTCCGGAGACTCAAAATAATGGTGCCGGTCCTTGTAGGTGACCCACAGTCGCGCCGGCTGCAGCATGCCAAACTTCACCCCCTTCCTGTGGAGCACCGCCTTCGTCCGATTGTTACCGCCCCTCCTCTTCGCCACCTCCGCACTCCAGTCCTGATATATCCGAACCTCTGCGTTCTCCCACCTGCTGCTCCTCTCTTTCTTGGCCCACTTGAGCACACACTCCCGATCAGCGAACCGATGAAACCGCACCAGCACCGCCCACGGCGGCTCGTTAGCCTTGGGCCAGCACTCTATGGGCCCCTTCCAGCCCCTGGAAGGACCCCGCTCCCATCAGCGAGTTCAGCATGGTGACCACATAGGCCCCCACGTCCGACCCCACCAGCCCCTCCGGGAGGCCCAGAATCCGCAAATTCTTGCGCCTCGACCGATGCTCCATCTCCTCGAACCGTTCCTGCCATTTCTTGTGGAGCGCCTCGTGCGCCTCCACCTTTACCGCTAGGCCCAAGATCTCGTCCTCGTCTGAGATCTTTTGTCGGACCTCGCGGATCGCCACCCCCTGGGCCGTCTGGGTCTCGAGCAGCTTGTCGATAGAAGCCTTCATCGGCTTCAGCAGGCCCGCTTTAATCTCCCTGAAGCAGCGCTGGATAACCTCCTGCTGCTCCTGCGCCCACTGCATCCACGCTGCCTGGTCCCCGCCCGCCGCCATTTTGCTCTTCTTCCCTCGCACCTTCTTTGGGTTCACCACCACTTTTTTAGTCGCCCCGCTCCTGGTCCAAGCCATTCACTGTCGGGGAACTATTGCAATCTCCTTCCCACACCGGAAAAGTCCGTTTTTAGCGGGAGCTGCCGAATGTGCGACTTACCTCCGCATAGCTGCAAGTGGCCGCAGATTTCCTTCCCTGAATGACATTAGTAAACTTAGATGGGTTTTTACAACAATTGACGATGGTTTCATGGCCATTAGACTTTTAATTCCAGATATTTTATGTGCAGGTTAGGTGGATTGCGCGGGGTTACGGGTTGGGGCGGGGAAGTGGGCCTCGATAGGGTGCACTTTCAGAGGGTTGGTGCAGATGGGCAAAATGTCGGCCTCCTGCACCGCAGGGATTCTACGGACAAGGATCAGGCACTATTTCTTATCAATAATTGTGACACTTTGTTTCTTACTGTTATTCAGCATTGAGTAGTGAGAGGTTCTGACCTAAACATGCACCCACTGGATTTTGGCTAACATTTATTGAGAGGTTATTATTGTCCTTTTAGCCCTTTGAGTAGAGATTGGAGCACTGATCGCAGCCGGAAGACGGATGTATTTCATGATCGCTCCTGGCAAGGAAGCATGGATAGTGGAATGATGTCGAGGGATCATTGGCAAGGTAAAAGCTTAACAAATTGTGTTTCTGAATAATATGAAGAAAGTGTTTTTACTACTTACATTCCATCTCTCAAGTTGAATACAAATAAGTTCCCACTAGTCAATGAGCTGCTTACCAGAGCGCAAACATTTAAGGCCATCACCAAAGAAATGAAGGTAAATTATTCGAAACGTTTCATTCGTACCTCAAAATAGCCTGTCAGAAAATGTGAGGCCAATTGTGAATGCTGATAACACATTGCTGATGGGTCACGTTCCCTGTCCTCAGCGGTGGATGCCATGCCATGTAATTAATGAGGCTGAAGTTTTTTGTAAAGGACCTGGATGATGGGTGAGGGAGCATAGAATAGAATCATTACAGCATAGAAGGCCATTTGACCAATTGTGTCCAATTTGCTCTCCTAATGAACAATCCACATAGTGCCACTTCATGCCTTCTCCCCACCTTCCTGCACATTCTCATTTTTAGACCTACAGAAAATGTAGAAATATTTATTGCAGAGAAGGAGACCACTCTGTCCATCGTATCTGCGCCAGCTAAGAAATGAGCCATGCAGCCTAATCCCATTTTCCAACACTTGATCTGTCGCCCTGAACGTTATGAACTTCAGGTGCATATTCAGCCACCTTTTAAATGAGTTGAGGGTTTCTGCCTCTATTAACATACTGCTGCAGACCTTCATTGAGAACATTTGGAAAGAGGTCTTCCAGAGACCATGAGTTACATTTTTTTTTGTTCTGAGTTGAGTATTTTCTCTAGACACATCACAGGACTGGTTGAGCTGAAAAGTCTGTTTCTATGATATATATATTCTAGCTAATTGATAAATTTCATTTTTATACACACAAATAAATATATAATAGTGTGTATTTAATGTGGGAGAAACAGCTCTTCATCTCAATCTTTACTCACCATTGTTTAGTATCTGGGTTTCTACAGTCATAAATGAGAGGAAATACACCAAACAGAAAAGACTGAACCAATTTGTGCATTTCAAATATATCTATTGCAATACTTAGTATTACAAATAGTTCCACTTAAGTATGTTTAGATCAGGACTTTATTCAGAACATCACACCAAACTATTGCAAGAAAAATGAATGCAACTGGTGTAACAATTTTGAGTGCATTACAGAAAAAAAACCTGTTTGGAACTGTTCCCAGTCACCTTTTGTTTCGTTCAACTGAACATATGTTCAGGCCTATTGGTGTATTTGTGAAGAACAGTTATGGCACATAAGTGTATTTTAAAAATGGCAAAGCTTTGGAATGTGCCTTTTAGGAGAACAGCATCCTTGAATCCGGAACATAGGAACTGGAGTAGGCCCCTCGTGCCTGTCCTGCCATTCAATGAGGTCATGGTTGATCTGTGACCTAATTCCATATACCTGCCTTTTGCCCATATCCCTTCATATTTTTGCTTAACAAAAATCTATCTATCTCAGATTTTAAATAAGCACTTAATCTAGCTTTAACTGTTGTTTTTGCTTAACAAAAATCTATCTCAAATTTAAAATAAGCACTTAATCTAGCTTCAACTGCTGTTTTTTTTTTAAAAAATGTTTTTATTCTCCATTTTCACATTTTCCTTCAAAATTTACATCCCACCCACAAACCGTAAACGGTAACAAATACAAAATAAATCCCCTTAACAATACCAACGATCCCATCCTCCCACCACCCCAAGCAACGGCCCACCTGTCAATATATGCATCCAATAAAACAAACCCTCCCACGGTGGCAACAAAAAAAACGAAGGAGAAAAAGAAAAAGGAGGCCGGGACCGCCCATGGTCACCATTGACCTATAGAGTTTCCCCCCCCCCCCCCCCCCCCCTCCCAACACTCAACGCCCTCCAACCTCTGAAAGAGTACCGTACATGATACCCAAGAGTTGTACCCCCCCCCCCCCCAAGTCTCCAACTCCTCCCCCCAACCTCTGTTCCTTCCCCCCAACTTTCCACCCCGGCTAGACCACTCGGCCCCTGTTCTGCCAGGCTCCGATGGCCGCAGCCCCTCCCCCCACCTCATTCAAGTTCACTGGCCGGCTTAAACCAGCCAGCGCGGAGGCTCCCGCCCGGGTCCCCCTCCCCCTTGCCCGGCCCCAGGAAAGCCCAGAAATCCCCTTTTAGCGCACACAGCCCGCATATCCACCTACACCCCAAAGGGCCCTCATTTTGAGTGAAAGTCCCATCACTTCCCTTGTCCAAATATATACAACATTGGCTCCTTTAGCCCATACACCCGCACGCAGTGAAACAAAAAAGAAGAAAATACAGTCATGAGGTCACATCGGCACATGGCCATTTCTCAATATCTCAGTTCTGCCACAGTCCTTCTGCCTTCGCAAACTCCTCCGCTGCTTCCGCCGTTCCAAAATAAAAGTCCCTGAGCTTGTAAGTCACCCTCAGCTTCGCTGGATATACAATGCCGCACTGCACCGTGCTAATGTACAGTGCCCTCTTCACCCGGTTGAAGGCAGCCCGCCTCCTCGCCAGCTCCACCGTAAAGTACTGGTATACACGTATACCAGCTCCAGCCCACTGCACCACCCGCTTCTGCTTGGCCCAGCTCAGGACCTTCTCCTTCACACTGTACTTACAGAAGCACAGTCGCTACCCTTGTCGGCTCACTCGCCTTTGGTACAGGCCTCCACGACCGATGAGCCCGATCCAGTTCATATCGGGAGGGATCCTCCCCCTCCTCCGCGGCAAAATACTCAGTCGGCCTCGGTCCTTCAACTCCTTCGGGCAGCCCCACAATCTTCAAATTCTGTCGCCTGGATCTGTTTTCTAGGTCTTCCATTTTTCCTCGCAGATCCTTGTTAATGTCCATCACCTTCCACATCTCCTTCCCCATCGAGGCAAGTTGATCACCGTGCTGCAATAACGTCTCCTCCACTTCCTTCAGCGCCTCCCCTTGCTATCGCACCTCCGCCACTGCGCTCGCCCCCGCTTTCATCACCGGGGAAATCGCCTCCTCCACCAGCACACTCAAAACCTCTCTCATCTCCTTCCTCATTGTCTCCATGTATTTTGTAAACTGCCTTTTGAATTCCGCAGCCATCACCGTAGTTATTTCTTCAGCCGTAAGCAATGCGGCCTCCCCTGGTGCTCCAGCCTCCATTTTCCTTGGTGACCCCGCGGTGACCTTTCCACTCCCCGACGGACCTTCAGCTGTTTTCCTTATGGATGTTCTTTTGCTCACCCTCGACATTTTTCTTCACTGTGCCTTCACTCTTCCGCCTTCGTGCCTTCTCCCTGCTTTTTCTACCTCCGTGGACCCTAGGACCGGGCTTAAAGCCCCGAAAATGGCGTTCCCGAACGGGAGCCCTCCATTGTGCGGCCGCCTGCCGTCACCGGAAGTCCCCTTCAACTGTTGTTTTTGCTTAACAAAAATCTATTTATCTCAGATTTAAAATAAGCACTTAATCTAGCTTCAACTGTTGTTTGTGGGAGAGTTCCAAACCTCTACCACCCTTTTGAGTGAAGAAGTTCTTCCTAACATCTCTCCTGAATGGTTTAGGCCTAAACTTTAGATTATGCCACCTAGTTTTAGAATCTCCAATCAGTGGAAATAGTCTGTCTTTACCTACGTTGTCTTTCCCTGTTAATATCTTGAATACTTTGATCAGATCACACCATAACCTTCTAAATTCTAACGAAAACGGGTCTAATTTGAGAAATCTCTCCTCGTAACTCAACCCCTGTAATCCAGATGTCATTTTTGTAAACCTAATTTGCACTCCCTCATGCCAAAATATCCTTCCTGGTGCCCAGAACTGCTCACAGTACCCCAAGTGGGGCCTAATCAGGGTTTTGTATAGCTGCAGCATAACCCCTGTGTCTTTATATTTCAGTCCTATAGATATAAAAGCTAGCATTCCAATAACGTTTTTCATTTATTTTTTGCACATGTTCCTGGCATTTTAAAGACCTATGCACCTGAACCTCTCCAAGTCTCTTTGGACATCCACTATACCTAACCTCTTTCCATTTAGAAAGTACTCTGCTCTATCCTTTTATGGCTCAAAATGGATAACCATAATTGGATCCAATATTGTGGGAGGTACTTTTGGAAAACCCGCGAGGTGTTTTTTCTGCTTTTGTATGTATATGTACATTAATGTCAAATGAAACAAAATGTCAGTCCACTGAAGGGGAAGGAGGCAGCGACAGCAGAGTATGTTAAGCATAGAATTAACTAAGAGTCTCCTGCCGAAACGGGCCTTTGGCCAAAATGATCTGTGCCAGTATTAATATGCCACCCCCTTCAACTCATCCTGTCATCCTTCTAATCCATTCTACCATGTGCTTATTTTGTTTTTTCTGAAATGCATAGTTCTGTGTTCCATTTAGTTATGAATGTTTAATGATTTTTTTGATTAATGAAATAAGTCAGGTGAAATGAGAAATTGTTAGTGACCTTGGGGCCAGTTCGAAGAATAGATGTGGTCAATCCTGTATGTAAAGAAATTGGGACGTTGGGTTGAGGTTAGTTTGGGTATATCCAGTGGTTTGCCATCAGTGAAATGACTTCCTTGAACTAACTTGATGAAGGGATCAGGAGAAAATCTGCAAGAGTTTATTGTGGAAATTGATTTTCACCTCTTGAATCTATTTCCCCAGCCCTCTTCACTGAACATCACCAAACGTGGTGGTTGAATCTTCCTGATGGTCGTCTTGTGTGCCATACTCGTCAACTGTTGACAGTGGCAATATCCATTTGACAGGGAACTGTGTTCCAAGTGGATGGTATGGTGTCCAATTTAAAGCCTTTCCTAGGCGCGGCACGGTGGCTCAGTAGTTAGCACTGCTGCCTACGACGCTGAGAACCCGGGTTCGACCCCGGCCCCAGGTCACTGTGTGGAGTTCTCACATTCTTCCGTGTCTGTATGGGTTTCACCCCCACAACCCAAAGATGTGTAGGTCAGATGGATTGGCCATGCTAAATTCCGAAAGACGTGCTGTTAGGTAATTTGGACATTCTGAATTCTCCCTCTTGGTATAACCGAACAGGTGCTGGAATGTGGCATTGAGTTACTTTATTCATTTACAGTATGTGGGCATCGCTGGCTTGGCCAGCATTTATTGCCCGTCCCTAACATTTGAGCCAACCACTTGTCTGTGGATCTGGAGACCATGTAAGGACAGCATTTTCTTTCCCTAAAGGACATTAGTGAGCCGGATGGGTTTTTACGACAATAGGCAATATAGTCATAATTAGACTGCTAACTCCGGATATTTTTGAATTGAGTTCAAATTTCACCATCTGCCGTGGTGGTATTTGAACCCAGGTCCCGGGATCTCGCCTTGGGTCTCTGTTTACTAATCCAGTGACAATACCACTGTGTCATTGCCTCCCCAACTGATAAGAAAATGGAATGACGAAAGTTAGTTAAATCACCTATTTCCACACCCCATATTCATAACCACCCATCTGACTGCAGAGGGAAAGGCACTGAACCGTTTCAACTTCAGATCAAAAGGAGCTGGTGTAGTTGTGCCGATTGTATCGCTTAGCAAGTAGCAGTCATGTGCATGATTGTCCTTCTGCCAAGTCACGTTGGCATGGTCATACTAATTAAAGCTATGCTGCTCTGATGTATGCACAGAATGAACACCCAACTGGAATCTCTTTTACCATAGTGACTTCAGAGATCTTGTTCGATCTTGTTTAATTTGGGTGTAATGATTTACTGACCTTGTATGTTCCCTGAAGTGCTTGCATGTTTTTTGAATGACTAATTGAGTGTGTGAAAGCTTGGTTACTAACACACTGTTGTTGCAGGTGGCGATCGGGGCATGTCTGGCCCGTCAGGGACAGGTTACAATATGCAGAGAGGAGGTGGAGGAGGACTGCAGAAGTAAGTAGCACAGAAATCACTTCTTGGCTACATTTCGGAAGAACATCAGTTATCTTAGGTCTTATTAAAAACACTGACTCATGTATCCTCAGAGTCTGATTTGATAAAATTTCTGACCATGTGCTTTATTCAATATTTGGCAATATAGATAAGCACAAATGGAATTTAACCCTACCTGTGTTGAGTATTTTATTTCTTCTAATGTAACACCATGCCACTTTATATGCAGGCATTTCACACAACAGCTTTTGTTTTCTGACTCGACAAGACATTGCAATTTCCCTGGCGCCCCATTATACTCAACGGCTCTTTCCATAATTTTACTGTCAAATTATGCCAAAGTGTCACCACACACCATTTCCTCTGTCACGCAGAATTAATTGTAATGCACTAGATTTTATTGTGATTTCAGACCAGACTCCCAATAGTGACTAGGATACTGGACGGAAACTCCAATATTTTAGTTATTTGTAAGACACTGTGGAAAGAATGATTCGCTCCAGGAGTGATTGCATGATGAAATAGGAATTTGGTATTTTTAAAACTAAACTTTATTGGGAATACAATATTAAACTTTTTAACTTCACACCGGAAAATAACAGTATACAATTACTCCTTAAACACTACTACTCAATTCCCCATTAAACAACAAGAAAAGAAATACACAGCTCTCAATCCATCTTAAAATCAGCATGGCATAGAGTGACAATTGTTCTACAAAACAGATTTGGCTCCTGTTAGAACCTCTTCAGATTCTGGCTGAATGTCTTCAAAACCCTGGTTCACCTGGTGTGTTTCAACTTCTTCCTCGTCCCCAGAAGATTGTTCTGCTTTAAATATTATTACTCTTGTGCAAATCATCCTACTGTGAGTGAGATATGGGTCTGTGTCAGACAGATCAGCCTTTAACTCCTCTCCAAAGCTTTTCCAAAATTTGTCTCCGCATTCCTTGACTCCATCCAACAGTGACATTATCTCCCCAAGATGAAAAACAAATCAACTCTGCAGGCTGAAAGCACATTAACTCCTCAGCCCTCCACCCCCCAAGTCAAACCACAGTGCATTAGCCGAGACTGAAAACACCCATAATATTTGGTACCTGCTTTGCTCAACATCGCTTCAGCTTGTGGGTCAAGAATCATCCCACCTCGCCAGCCTTGGGCCCAACCACTGGTGTTTGTGATAGACATGTGTGCTGGAGTATCTCCTATATGGCCTTGCTCCAAACCCATGGATTCCACTTTTGACAAAGCAGAATTTGACTAAGTTGCCAAAAGGTAGAAATTGTAATTCAGTGCAGCGATATGTTAAGAACCCCGTTGATGCTACCTGCGAGTGTCTCAAAACCACGAAGGATAACTTGAAGCACTGGTTCTTAGTGGTATATTTTTGTTTGGAATAATGCAAGGAACCGTGTACAACCCAGTGAGGAACCAGTCCAGTTGTTGGGCAAGCAATCAAATATTTATTAAAGTAAAAGAAAAAAGTACATGAAAAGACTAATATACATTGTGACACTGGGGTTGCGAATAACTAAACACCGTTTTATCTGCAGGTACCTCTTGTTCCCAAAATATATCCACATTCCAGACCAGACCCCAATAGTGACTAGGATACTGGACGGAAACCCCAATATTTTAGTTATTTGTAAGACACTGCGGGAAGAATGATTCGCTCCAGGAGTGATTGCATGATGAAATAGGAATTTGGTATTTTTAAAACAAAACTTCATTGGGAATACAATATTAAACTTTTTAACTTCACACCTGAAAAGAACAGTATACAATTACTCCTTAAACACTACTACTCAATTCCCCATTAAACAACCAGAAAAGAAATACACAGTTCTCAATCCATCTTAAAATCAGCATGGCATAGAGTAATAATTGTTCTACAAAACAGATTTGGCTCCTGTTAGAACCCCTTCAGATTCTAGCTGAATGTCTTCAAAACCCTGGTTCACCTGGTGTGTTTCAACTTCTTCCTCGTCCTCAGAAGATTGTCCTGCTTTAAATATTATTACTCTTGTGCAAATCATCCTACTGTGAGTGAGATATGGGTCCGTGTCAGACAGATCAGCCTTTAACTCCTCTCCAAAACTTGTCTCTGCATTCCTTGATTCCATCCAACAGTGACATCATCTCCCCAAGATGATAAACAAATTAACTCTGCAGGCTGAAAGCACATTAACTCCTCAGGGGATCCCCTCCCCAAGTCACACAGTGCATTAACCTAGACTGAAAACACATTCCTCTGGTCAATTTTATCTTCTAGCTCCTAAAAGCTCCCAGGCTCTGAAAAACAAAAATCCTTTTCAAAAGCATGACCATTGCAGTCAAACACACCATAACCCCAGGCTTTTAACATTTAAAGTGCCTCGATATTTAGAAGCCAATATTCCTAAAATCCTCCATTAGTCACAATGTGCACCTCAATCCCAAAGTGGTCCCCTGACTACCAGCGATGGAAGACTTTGGTGTAGTCCGGACCACGATTGCCTGAAGAGCTGAATGGACAGTTTGCCATGCACGGTGCCACAGTATTTATAATTGCTACATTAGAGAAAGCACTGGCCAACCGAATCATTGAAAAAGGACATTAATGGTTTTTTCAGCACCATTTCCCAGCGCATTTCATTTGCCTCTCCTTTGTTCTGATCTATTTGTGGCCTTTGTCCTGTCCTGTTCATGCTTTGCTCTGAAAGCTTTTCAGTACTGTGCAGGTACAGAAAATCTGCTCCCTGCCTTGCCAGCAATTTTAAGAGAGGCCAATTTGTCACTACTTTCTACATATCTCGACCCTGCTCTACCTCCCACTCCCTGGGTCTGGAACACAAAGATGCTGAGGTAAAACCATCAACATGCAGCTGGCAACTTAGGTCATCAACTTCAGACCTGGGCGGTTGGCTGATTTGTGTAACACTCCTTCAAATATTTGTCAGCAGAATCGGCATTTGTTTAATGTGTTGCTCAGCTGATCTAACACTGACTGAAGCTTGTGCTGTCTGACTGCAGCAGCATTTTGGTTATGAATCAGGGCACATGTTCCCAGTGTGTTTCTAAACTTAATTGAACAGCATCACAGGTTATTTCACCTAATCATCCTCTCACCCATAACCCTTGGTACCTGCTTTGCTCAACATCTATTCAGCTTGTGGGTCAAGAATCATCCCACCTCGCCAGCCTCAGCCCAAACACTGGTGTTTGTGATACACGTGTGCTGGAATATCTCCTGTATGGCCTTGGTCCAAACCCATGGATTCCACTTTTGACAAAGCAGAATTTGTCTATGTTGCCAAAAGGTAGAAATTATAATTCAGTGCAGCAATACGTTAAGAACCCCGCTGATGTTACTGCGAGTGTCTCAAAAACCCAACGGATAACTTGAAGCACTGGTTCTTAGTGGTATATTTTTATTTGGAATAATGCAAGGAACCGTGTACAACCCAGTGAGGAACCAGTCCAGTCGTTGGGCAAACAATCGAATATTTATTGAAGTAAAAGAAAAAAGCACGTGAAAAGACTAATATACATTGTGACACTGGGTATGCGAATAACTAAACACCGTTTTATATGCAGTTACCTCTTGTTCCCAAAATATATCCACATTCTCTGAACTTATTGAGGCACCCTTTTTCCCAAGCAACATCCAATGTTGGTAAATCTATAGGTCAAATCCAGTTAATAGTTTCCACATAATACCACTTCAGTGACCAAGTCTGGGAAAACAACTCTTCTGGTTCAGCGAAGGCATGGAACTGCATCTTTGAGAGAGGAGAATATCTGCAATCTGCCGTCACTTCTAAATGTTAAATGGAACAGGCCTCCATGGTTCGTATCATCGACGGAACTGGATTGTCTGACTGTTGGAAGGAGAGCTAGCTTCCTTCCCCAATGAGGGTGGTAACAGTTATATTGTTCAGTCTACGTTTTAAAAAAAAAAAGTTTATTAATTTGAAAGACACTTTCATTTTCCAATCGTTTCTTCGCTCTTCTACCTTATCAACCATTACAAAGATTTAAGAGCATGCATTAACAATAAAATGATACCCAGAGAATTTACGCCCAATGCTCCCAAAAATTTTATACCCGTGATAAAGCGGCAACAGTGCCGTTCTCTCTCCCAGCCACATGAATAATTTTAAAATGAAACGGATGAATAACAACAGGCTCCATCGGAAGGACCTGGTGTTCTGATCACAATTTTCTCAGGAATTCTAGGGGAATATGGTCCGGATATATGATTGTTTCTGTGGGTTTACTGGCAACGTAAATCTAAAAATGTAATGCCAGTACCAAGTCTATTTTTCAATGGTACAATATTTCTGTTGGTGACCATTTAATTTACTTGACAAATATCCCAATGCTCTCTCAATATCAAGTTCCTGTAGCAACATGGCTCCCACACCAGTGTCATTGGCATCCAGTTTAAACTGCTTGTCGTAGTTTGATGCGGCGAATGCTGGTTTTGTTGTTAACAGTTTTTTAATGTTTGAATGTTGCTTTGTAGTCCTGTCAAATTCAAGTGCTGCTTGTTCTTCAAAGGTTCTGAGTGGTGCTACCACACTGCTAAAGTTCAGCACGAACTTGTAGATTGAATCAGCTCATTCCTAGAAATCTTAATGTCTCTTTTCTTGTGATGAGTTCTGGAAAATCCCAAATGGCCTGTATTTTTGCATCTTGTTTCACTATGTCCCAGATATGAAATTTGGGCTTTAACAAATTTGCCTTTTGCTAGATTCATGACAAGATTGGCTCCTTTCAAGCGGTCAAACAGTTCTTTGAAGTGGCACAAATGTTCTCCCCACCTTTGAACATCACTAAATCATCAATGTATACTGCACAATGCCTCAGATGGTTAATCACTTCATTTGTGCGTCTCAGAAAAGTTGCAGGTGTGTTCATCATCCTGAGCAACAGAACTTTGAATTGATAAAGTCTATTGGCGTTACGAATGTGGAGATTTCCTTTGCCCTCTCGGTCAAAGGTAATTTTAAGCAAGTCTATCTTTGTGATGAATTTAGACTGTTTTCTTTCGATGCAATCTTCCGAACGTGGACTAGGAAACAAATCCCTTATGGTGACTATTCATTTGCCTGTCGTCCACACAAAATCTTGTGTTCCTTCCAGTTTTGGCACCAGTACGATAGGGGAGCTCCAATCACTAGAACTCAATTCAATAATGTCTTTTTTGAGCATATATTCAATTTCCTTCCGTGCATGTGACAACCTTTCTGGATTTAACCTATATTGATGTTGCTTTGTTGGAACTGTGTCTCCCACATCTACATACGTTACTACTCCTTTCCACCTAATGTATCCCCACAAATACATATATAGGACTGCAGTAACTCTCAATTCATTGGCTCTCATCTGGAAGATAACTTAACCAGTTGTTTAAATTTTCAGGACTTCCTGATTGTCCAAATGAATTTTAGGAAAGTCACTGTCAGAATTTAAACCCTTCGTTATTATCAAGAACTCGTGCTTGGTCCTCATCTCTATCCCAATACTAAAGCATGTTAATATGACACACTGCGATTTACAGCTTATCCGTTGTGCATACAAGATAATTAACCTTCCTGAACTTTCTGGGGTATGACCCACTAAATCTGGTTGTCTGTGGTTCACCTGACGGGGGTAATAAAACGAGCACAAAACTACAAGCCTGTACTTTCCTATCAGCCATTGCTTTTGTTCTCTATTAGTGCTGTCTTTAAATGTTTCCTTGCCACTTCGCAGGCACCATTCAGTCTTTCTCGGAAATTTGAGACGTAGCCTAGGGATTCTGGTTTAATCATTGTTCTTGGATTAATTTCAGTGGTCCTCTAACTTCCTGTCCATAGACCAATTCAAAAGGACTAAATCTGGTCGAATCATTTGGTGTATCCCTAATAATGAATAATAAAAATGGAACCCCTTTGTCCCAATCATGAGGGTAATCTTGCCTGTATGCTCTCATCATGGGTTTCAAAGTTTGATGCTACCTCTGTAATGCTCCCTGTAACTCTGGATGATATGCTGATGAGTTGTACTGTGTTATCTTCAGGCTAGTGATGGTCTTTTTAAATAATCTGGACATTAAATTTGACCCTTGATCTGATTTGTATCTTTGGTAAGCCATATCTAGTAAAGAACTTGGTAATTCCTCTACCATTCTCCTGGCTGTAATGTTTCTTAATGGTATGGTTTCAGGAAATCTAGTGGATTTTTCCAAAATAGTTAAGTTTCGATTTCCCTCTCATAATCTTGACAACGGTCCTACACAATTGATTAGCACTCTTGTAAAAGGTTCTTCAAAAGCTGGAATAGGGAACAAAGATGTGGTTTTATTTTGGCTTGTGGTTTTCCTATTACTTGGCAGGTATGACAGAAGTTACCTACATCTTCATGTAGTCCGGGCAGGTGCAACTGTTTTGGGATCTTTTCTTGGGTTTTCCTTATTCCGAGATATCCTCCTAATGGAATTTCATGAGAGGTTCTTATAATCTCTCTCCTATACTCCCTATAGGAGGTAATACAGTTTGATGTATTTGTCCTTTGTACTGACATGTAGTGGGTGCCATTTTCTGGTCAGTATTTGATCCTGGACATATTAGCATTCAGGGAGACACTGAGCTTCCAATGCTGAGTAAACTGTCTGAGAATTCTGTTTTAATTTGGAATCACCCTGTTGTAATTCTGTCTCTTTGAATTAAGCACATCTTTCTCATCGCCTTTGTTTTGCTAATGCAGCTTGATAAAGATCAGATAATCTGATCTCACTTGTCTTTGCCTCTGTTCGCACCCGCTCCCTCTTTTGCCTTATTTTATGAGCCTGTACATCACTACACACTCGGGGAAACTTCCCTGGGTGGTCTGTTTGTAATGCCTCTGTATCTGGGTTTTCTACTGGCTGTTCAACCACAGTGGGCATCACTACTAGCTGTGATCCTGTTTTATCATTCCCTAGGATGAAGTAAATCGCTGCAATGAGCAATGTTTCTAGCATTCCTGCAGTCACTTCTGTCTTCAAGCTATGTTTATTTTACCAATGGATTTTTTCTTGTTTTGCCATGAAAGTTGCTGATCAGATACTCTTGCTTCAATATTTGGACAACAAATACCAAAACATTAGGGGGTTGATTCGCACCTCTCCAGATTTTAATATTTTTTCCCATTCTAGTCATCCCCATCTCCTGCCTTCTCTCCATAACCCCTGATCCCCATCAGCCATCTGCTGGTCACTGCCCATGTAGCATTTTGGGCACACATTCATTCCTATTGTTTGCTATTTCCCTCTGTGTCTTTCCCTTTGTTGGGGGCAGGTATAGAATTTTTAGAATCATAGAATTTACAGTGCAGAAGGAGGCCATTCGGCCCATTGAGTCTGCACCGGCTCTTAGAAAGAGCACCCGACCTAAGCCCACACCTCCACCCTATCCACATTACCCAGTAACACCACCCAACACTAAGGGCAATTTTGGACACTAAGGACAATTTAGCATGGCCAATCCACCTAACCCGCACATCTTTGGACTGTGGGAGGAAACCGGAGCACCCGGAGGAAACCCACGCACACACGGGGAGAACATGCAGACTCCACACAGACAGTGACCCAAGCCGGGAATTGAACCTGGGACCCTGGAGCTGTGAGGCAATTGTGCTAACCACAATGCTACCGTGCTGCCCTATGTTGCCCTAGGTTTAGCTTAGTTGGTTGGGCAGCTAGTTTGTGATGCAGAAAAGGCCAACAGCATGGGTTCAATTCCCATACTGGCTGAGGTTATTCATGAAGGCCCTACCTTCTCAGCTTTTCCCCTCACCTGAGGTGTGGTGATCCTCATATTAAATCACCACCAGTCAACTTTCCTCAAAGGGGAAAACAACCTATGGACATCTGAGACTGGCGACTTTACTTTTTACTTGTATCCCTCTGTGTATATCCTACCATCTTGTCCTCCAGCCTCTGATTTCATATTTCCTGTTATAAGATTTATAACCCCATCTGGCTTTCGGTGTAACCCCCAGCATACCTACTTGGAGTGGTCCAGTTTATTACAATGAAAGCATCTTAACTTTCCTAATTTATCATCCTCTGATGAATATCATCTTTATTTTGTGGTGAAGCCTCCTTGGAATTTTGACCACTCCTCTTGTTTGACTGTCCTTTCTCGCACCTTCCCATTTTCTTTCTTTCTCAGATTTAAGTGTGTCGAAAGAAAGGCTTTGACCTCTGAACTAACTCATAATTGTCGGCAAGCTCTGCTGCGTGTCTTGCAATTTTAACTCTTTATTTCTCTAAATGAGCCCGTAAACATTTTCGGTAACAAGACTTTAAAATCTTCCAACAGAATCATTTCTTGATGTCTTCTGTTTTTAATGCTCTTACCCACCTATCAAAATTACTTTGTTTAACCATTTCAAATTCAATACAAGTCTGCCCAGGCTCAAGTTCATATTGAACTTTTGTCTGAAAATCTTGGTTCTAACTCAAGAACTCCGTATAGCTCTCTTCACCGTCTTGTATTCCTCATACCTTTCCTCTGACAAAGGCACATAGACTTCACTAGCCCTACCAACGAGTTTACTTTGTAAAGCAGCGTCCAAATATTGTGTGACCATTACATCTGTTTGGCTATTAAAGATGCTTTAAAAAGGTTTTGCCGTCCCTTTCATCAAACTTTGGAAGTGCCTGTACAAATCTAAACATCTCCACACTAGGTTCATGTCTAAAACCACTTTCTTCCTCATCCAACTCTGTCCCGGCTGTAATTCACTGCATTTTAATTTGATGTGTCCTCTTTTCTCCTTTACTCTTTCTGCCATTGTTAACTTCTGCATTTCCACTTTCCTTTGGAAAGCTCTCTTTTTCTCCTGCAATTCTAATTTCTCTTTAGCTAATTCAATTTCTCCACTTTTCGAAGTACGGAGTCTGTCTGACACTGCTTGTATATTTAAATGGGTTGCTAGGCTTTCAATTATTTCAATTTACTTGGCCCCTGTAGATAATCCTAATTCCAATTTATTTGCCAATTCCATCAATTTCACTTTGGGGTACACTTTTCAAAATTGCTAAGGTTATATTGTCTACTTTCAAATAAGCCTGGGCAAGAACCATCTTTGTAGTCTCCTTACTTTAAATAACAAGTTTTCACTTGGTTCATGTCTTCCTCACTCTCTCAACTTTAAAAAGGTCACAAATCCCCTTCACCTAAAAGGAACTATGCTTTTTAAAATACCACAATTTTGTTAACCTCGCTGATGTTACCTGTGAAAGTGTCTCAAAACCCGAAGGATAACTTGAAACGCTGGTTCTTAATGGTGTATTTTTTAGTGGTGCATTTTTGTTTGGAATAATGGAACGAACAATGTACAACCTAGTGAGGAGCCAGTCCACTCATTGTGTAAACAATTGGTAAAGAATATTTATTAAAGAAAATAAAACACCACAAAAGACTAATTAATTATTAATATCTGAACAAAATATACTCCCGTTCCTTGACCTCACTGAGACACTCCTTTTGCCAAGCTGCATCCAATGTTAGTAGCTCTAGGTCAAATCCAATTAATAGTTACCTCACAATGCCACTTTGGTGACAAAGTCATAGAGTTTTACAGCACAGAAAGAGACCCATCGTGTCCACTCTGACCATCAAGCACCTAACTATTCTAATCCCATTTTCTAACAGTTGGTCCGTAACCTTGTATGCTATGGCATTTGAAGTGCTCATCTAAATACTTCTTAAATGTTGTGAGGGTGCCCGCCTCCTCCAGCCTTTCAGGCAGCGAGTCCAGATTCCAGCCACCCTCTGGGTGAAAAAGTTTTTCTTCACATATCCTTTAAACCTCCAGCCCTTAACCGTCAATCTATGCCCCCTGGTTATTGAGCACTCCGCTAAAGGGGAAAGAAAGTACCTTCCTATCCATGCCCCTCATAATTTTGTACACTTCAATCAGGTCCCCCTTCAGCCTTCTTTGCTCCAGGGAAACTACCCCAGCCAATCCAGTCTCTTGGTAGCTGAAATGATCCTGCGGCAACATCCTGGAGAATCTCCTCTGCACCTTCTCCATTGCAATCACTTCCTTTCTATAGTGTGGTGACCAGAACTGTACACAGTTCTCCAGCTGGGGCCTAACCAGCGTTTAATACAGCTTCAGCACAACCTCCCAGCTCTTATTTTAATGCCTCGATCAATAAACGCAAGAATCCCATAGGTTTTCTGAACCACCTCATCTGCCTGTCCTGCTGTTTTCAGAGATCTGTGAACCAGCACACCAAGGTCCCTTTGATAATCTTCCTGCGGTCTGACCATTCATTGTATATTCCCTGTTAGTCGTCCCAAAATGCATTAGCTCACACTTTTCATGGTTAAATTGCATTTGCCGACCCATGGTTAGATGGGTTGCCCATCTAATCAACCGGTCTATATCGTCCTGTAATCCAAGGCCTGTCGTCTCACTACCGCACCAATTTTGTGTGATCTGCAAACTTACTTATCATACCTCTTACATTTACATCCAGACCATTATAGTGTATACTACAAGTAACAAGGCACCCAGCCACCAATCCCTGCGGAACATGCCTGGACACAGACTTCCAGTCATAAAAACAACCTTTGACTACCACCCTCTGGCGCCTACCACTCAGCCACTTTTGGATCCAGTTTGCCAAATTGCCCTGGATCCAATGGTCTCTTACCATCATCAGCCTTCAATGTGGGACCTTGCCAAAAGCCTCACTAAAGTCCATGTAGACTACATCAACCGCACTACTCTCATCTACACATCCCATCACGTCTTCAATAAATTCAAATTTGTAAGACATGATCTCCTTTTGACAAAATCATGCTGACTATCCTTGATTAATCCTTGCCTCTCCCAAGTGGAGATCAATTCTTTGGCACCTCTCCTTTGGACAGAAAATTTGAACATTTTGGTCAGAGCTGTTGCAGTCTCCTCCCTTGTCTCCCACACCAATCCGGGATACATCTCTGTCCCGGGGATTTAAGACCCGTTAAAACTGTTCATCCCTCCTCCCTCAATGTTAACTTGTTCAAGTAAATCACAATGCACCTCCCTGATTTCATCCTTTTCCTTAGTCAGCGCAGATGCGAAGTACTCCTTTAAACCTGACCTATAGGACGGCACGGCAGCGCAGTGATTAGCACTGCTGCCCCAGGTCACTGTCCGTGTGGAGTTGGCACATTCTCCCCACGTCTGTGTGGGCATCACCCCATAACCCAAAGATGTGCAGGGTAGGTGGATTGGCCATGCCCCTTAATTGGGAAAAAAAAATGGGTACTCTAAATTGATAAAACAAACAAATAAATAAAACCTCACCTATACCTTCGATTCCATACACACACATTGCCATGTTGGTCCTTAATGGGCCCGACTCTTACCTGTGTCAACCTCCTGCCCTTAATATACTTCTAAAACACCTGTTAGAAAAAATAATAACAGGATAGTCTGGGAACATGTCTCTTCCTAGTTCAGTGAAGGCACAAAACTGTCTTTTAGAGGAGAATATCTGCCATGACTAAATGTGAGATGGAAAAGACCGCTGTGACTATGGAACTGGTCTGTCTAACTGTTGGATGGTGAACTAGCCTCCTTCCTGAACCAGGATGGTAACAATTCTGTTCAGTCTCTAATGTTCCCCTCACTGAATTCTGCAGTCTGCCTCTCAAATTCACTGCGAATTTATCATTTGTATAACCCCACTGATGTCTGGTAAATGATGTTTCTGATATAGCCACTCTCACCTCAATGTCTCTTGCCTCCTAATCTTGTAACTGGACAAATCATATCTCTGTATTCTTTCAGAAACTGCTAGTCTTGTTACTTGTCTGTTATTTTATTTTCATCTCAAGTTCACTGTTGATCTCGTTAACTTCCTGCATTCCTGGCGATGTGCAAATGCATAAAGTAGCTGGGATGCTGGGCAAACAACTCTTAGCTTGTGAAAATGAATTCAGTAAATTCTCTAATTTGTGGTCTGGCTTTAGAAAAGGACTGAAAAGCTGTTGGATTGTTGTAAAAACCTAACTGTAGTCGGTCATTGTCTTATGGGAAGATAATCTGTCACCCCTACCCATAATGGGTCTACGGTCCGCACCATAAGGTTGATTTGTAATGCCTTCTGCACCTAGGGATTGGCAGTAAATGCCATTGACCACATCCCAAGAACAAATGATGAGAGGTCAGTGAGAAACATCAAGTGGGGATAGAATGGATTTGTGGGGGAAAAATTAGAAATAGCAGAGACAACAGGGGGATCAGGGGTTATGGGGATGAAAAACACGTCAGCCATGATTGAATGGCGGAGCAGACTCGATGGGGTGAATGGCCTGATTCTGCTCCTATGGTTTTTGGTCCAATGGGATACGCTATGAAGAGAAAGTTTCAGTACCAACGATTGAGAACAAGGGAATGAAAATTAGGAAGCAATAATTGTTATACTGTGAATTGGTGTCCTTTCCTCCTTCACCCCACACTTTCCTGACTCATTAAGCATAACTAATTAAGCTTAATACGTTAGAGGACCACAAAAATAAAACATAATAATTTACATGAAACCCAAAAAGTGGTTGGCGGCTGTAACAATCTGTCTGAAGGCACTCTGTTTCTGTGCTATTGAAATACGTCATACCTAAGAAGCTGCATAGGGATAGGAGCATTGGTGGGCATAGCATTTAGAAATTCATTCCAACTTTTGTGTAATTGTTCCAAAGACCTTGGAGGATGTAACCCTTCTTTTCAAAAGGGGAATGATAAACCAGGTCAGCATGGACCGTTAACACAAACAGAAAGAAAAAATCGTCCTACAGTAAGTGAGAGGTTAAAATTGCCAAATGTAAACAAAGTAATGTCCGGATTTCCAATTGAATTTTCCAAAGTGCCACATAAGCGTGTAGTAAAGATTAAATCCCATATAATTAAAAGTAAAGTACTGACATGAGTAGCGGAATGGTTTAAGGATACAAAGCAGAGTAGAATTACATAACCTTATATAGCACAGAAACTGATGTATGCTGATGTTTATCCCCTCGCTTTACTTGTCTCACCAGCTCGGTGTTTCAATATATTCCTTTCTCCCATGTGTATTTATCTAATTTTCTTCTGCTAGTGGCCTCAACTACCGACTGCTGGTGGTAGCCATTTTCACATTCTAATCACTCTGGGTAAAGAGGTTTCTTTGAATTCCTTGTTGGATGTATTATTGGCAACTTTATTCTGGCTTTTAGTTCTGATCTCTCCCAGCAACTGGAAACATATCCACACAATTACCCTTTAAATCCCCAGAATATTAAGAGGCCAGCAGTTGCCCCTTAGCCATCTCTCCTCTTGAGATAGTCACCATTATAAAATGAAACGTTCCCACATTGATGAGGAATAGCTAATGGGTCCAATCATCTATTTTAGGGGGTATCCCTCCATTTACCCACATCATTAAATCAAACCCCACAGAAGTTGGCTATTTGGCTCATTGTGCCTGTTGTAAAGGTTGCTATGGGTCTGAGCATTTAAAAAAGCTTACAAAAGGACTGGGTCCTGCAGTCTCAGAAGCGTCAGTAGTTACCTGCTGTGCCAGTTATGCTGTAAGTGAAGCTGTAATTGATATTTATGATAAGATGCTGTTTCTCTCACGCTCAGTATGTTAGCCTGCAGATCCATAACAATCCACTAGATGGCAGTACACAACAAGAACATAAGTTGCTGTTAGCAATCTTTACACCCACCTCCTGTTAGGATTCAAACTCCCTTCCTAAAACTTGCAGTCAATGTTAATACCAAGCCCAGCTCATGCTATTATTATGGTCCCAGACCAGTACCAATACGTGTTAGGATACTGGACTGAAACCCGCAAATTTTAGTTTATTTGTAAGACTGCAGAAATAATGATTTGCTCCAGGGGCAATTGCACAAAGGGGCAGGGCTTTGGTATTTTTAAAACAAAACTTTATTGTGAATACAATATTAAACTTTTTAACTTCACACCCGCAAAGAACGGCTTACAATTAATCCTTAAACACTACTCAATTCCCATTAAACAACAAGGGAAGAGACATACAGCTCTCTTTATCTTAAAATCAGAGTGGCATAGAGCACTACTTGCATTATAAACCAAATTTGGCTCCTGTTAGAATACTTTCAGACTCTGGCTGAAGTCAGCTTCTTCCTTGAGAATTGTGAACTCTGTCAGATCAGGCTTCATCTCTCCAAATCCTTCTCTAAAGCTGATGTTCTGCATTGCTTAGCTCCACCCAGCAATCACATCATCTCCCCAAGCTGAAAACAAATGACTTCTGCAGACAGAGGGCCCGATCGATGACCCGAAAAGCAGCTCGCCGTGGCATAGCATAGCCAATAGAAGCTGGGAGACCCCACTCCCGGAATCTACCTTGCTCACAACGCCTCATAAGGTCTTATAAATTTGGAGCACCCAATTCTTTTTTTCCAATTAAGGCAGAATTTAGCGTGGCCAATTCACCTACCCTGCACATCTTTGGGTTGTGGGAACGAGACCCACACAGACGTGGGGAGAATGTGCTAACTCCACACAGGCTGTGACCCAGAGCCAAGATCGGACCCATGTCCCCGGTGCTGTGAGGCAGCAGTGCCAAACACTGCCCCGCTTAGCACAATCTCATGCGATCTCACGAGACGCTGCGGTGTGAATTGCGCCCATTGTGGACAGGATAACCTTTAGGCAAATCTGCATGTTAGAGCGATACAGCTAGTCTCACTGTAATATACAGTTACCTGAGGTGTTGGGATCTATCCCCTTCGCTTCGGAGACCTTGGGCGAGTTGTTTTGTACTGGTCCCCACAAATTGTGACCAGTCGGAACAGCACTCTTGGGGTCTCCAAAAAGGATCAGAGGCCCCCAGATGAATGCCCTTTGGACAGGGTGGTACTGTGGCATAGCTGGTGCCACCCGGACACCCTGGCATTGCCAGCCTGGCAGTGCCACCTGGATGCCATCCTGGCACTGCTAAGGTGCCCAGGTGGCACTGCCAGGTTGGTATTATCTGCGCGGTAGCGATCGGGCAGGGGTTCCCTGTGCAGGGGTTGGGTTGGGGGGGGGGGGGGGTCAGGGATTGGGACGACAGCTGCCTAATCTATGAATCTCTTAATTCACAGCACTTTTAAAAAATAAATTTATAGAGTACTCTATTCTTTTTTTTCCAATTGAGGAGCAATTTAGTGTGGCCAATCCATCTACCTGGCACATCCTTCTGGGTTGTGGGCTAAGACCAGTGCATACATGGGGAGAATGCAAACTTCACCAGATTCTGGATCGAACCTGGGTCCCCGGCACTGTGAGGCAGCAGTGCTAGCCACTGTACCGCCGTGCTGCTGAACTTACCTGAACTAAAGATATCCGCTTGATCCACGACCTACTCTTGTTCTTTACTAATCATCTGATCAAACATGGTTTCTGACAACTGAACCTCAACCTCCCTATCGTTACTCTTCAAGTTCTCTTCCTCCTGTCTCAACCTGTGGCTTTGTGATCTGGATACCACACAATCAGGAAACACTCCTGGATATACTTCTTGCAACTTCTCAGTTGTTTGACTTTCCAGTGGCATTTCACCCACAGAAGACTGCACTCCCACTGTGATCCAAATGTATCACTACCTAGCATAAATTGTATCTCTGAACAGGGTAATTGTGGACTCAGTGTCAGACAGATCAGACTTCACCTCTTCTCTCCCAAAAGCTTTCTCCAAAACTGACCCTCTGCATCCTTTGGCTCCACCCAGCAATGTCACCATCTCCCCAAGCTGAAAGAAAATTAACTGTGCAGACTGCAAATGCATTAACTCACTTGGGACTTTCCCCAGTCAAACCACAGTACATTCGCCCAGTCTGAAAAACTACATTCCTTTGGTCAATTTCACCTTCTGGCTCCTAGAATCTCCCAGGCCTTTACAAAACATGACCACTGCAGTCAAACACACAGGAACTCCAGGTTTATAACCCTTAACTTGTCCCAATATTTAGGAGCCAATATTCCTAAAATCCTCCATTTGTCACACTAGTGCATCCCTGGACACCCCAACACTTCCCCCATGTCAGCAAAGATTAGTGTGGCACATTACAACACTCCGCTGCTGTTAGGATAATCAAACACCATAGTCATGTGGGGTCTCGCCCAGTGGATAGTTCCTCCATCCTACCCAGCAACATATTCCTCCCAATGCTGCACTCCCCAAACATCCTACTGCTAGTGCTTGGTACAACCCCACATGCCCATCGCTTTTATCAATGAAAGAATTTTCAGATTCTCAGTTATGCGAGGGGGGTGTTATAAATGAGGAACATGGGGAAAACTAGGAATATGTTCAATAGTGCTAAGAAGATTAAGAGGATCTTGTACCTATTCAGTTTTGGATCAATTTGAGAGAGGAAATAGAAAAAAAGAGCAATTCCATTGCTTATTGAATCTGAAAGAAGGAGACGCGAGAGTGGAACGTGCACTAAAAGATTGAATGGGTCGAGGAATTCACACTAAAAGATTATTAGAAACCTGAATGCATAATAACCACAAGGCGTGTTTAAAGCTGAATTAATCACAGCATTTCATAGGAAATGAATTAGACTTGCAAAGATTTTGAAGAATACAGGGAATTGGTTTGAGAGCAGCTAAATCGAGCATGCTGCAAACACCTCCGGCGCAATGGGCTGAATGACTTGTGCGGGAGTTGTGTGTTCAATAAAGTTGTTGCCAATTTCTGTACCTTCAGTTCTCTAAAGGCTTGCCCTTGGACTGTGAGCATGTGCTATCTTCACACTCTTGCTACTTGCTTATTTCAAACGTCCTTAGAGCCGAGTTTATGTTTTGTCTTTATAACTTTATAAATAACCTGCTGTAATCCTTGGTTTTCACAGTCAAGGGAACTACATGCAAGGGGGTTACCAACAAAGTTCCATGACTTTCGATAATCGCACGAGCCAAATGATGGCAAGACTAAACATGTCAGGAGGGAGTGCTTCAGGAGGTTACCAGCGCCCTTACTAAAATGTTTCAATACTTTCAAATGAAGGAAATGTTTTTGGTATTTGTTTCAAGATTCTGGAGTCAATTTTTGTTTATTGTCTTGAAGTATTTAAACTGTATGTTTTAAAGTGACTTCTCACTTTGTAATTCATAACTTGTTTTGTTAAATGTGTGCGCCTTGACAAAGAATCGATAAATCAATTTTTGTCTTTTTCTATCACAAGCTGTTTGAAGCCATGTAGTGTGTTTATTACTGATATTACTTAAATTCTCCCGTGGCTGTCTGACATACCAGACAAGACCATAAATCTCAAAATCTATTATCAGCTGGGAATCCTATGTGCAGTGTTTAATTGTCCGGTAGAAAAGTACCAGCAATCAAATTGGCATTTTGATTGGTTTTCAAAACATTTTCCAATTAAGGAACAATTTATTGTGGCCAATCCACCTACCCTGCACATCTTTGGGTTGTGGCGGTGAGACCCACACAGACACAGGGAGAATGTGCAAACTCCACGCAGAGCCGGGATCGAACCTGGGTCCTCAGCACCGTGAGGCAGCAGTGCTAACCACTGCGCCACCCAGCGCTCCTGCATTTTGATAGTTGAAGGGAGGAATCAAATCTTAATTGAAAATTTAGGTAAGTAAAGAATATAAAAGTTGCTTCAGCTTCTTGTTTCAATATACATTCAGCATTTTGGAATGAAAATTGACTGGCTTGAATTGCAGTTATTTTGGCTGAAAACCCAAACCTTTTCCACACACTGTTCTTTTCTTCAATCTGTCTGCAATTTGGGCGAAGGACAGAAACCCAGTTTCACCTTATTTTCTTAATTGTCAGCCTAGAAGTGTTGCCTATTGTAGCTTGCAGCTCATCTGTGTTCTAAAAGACCTTTCACAAATTAAATTTGAGGTCCAAGTTATTTTTTTCCAGAAGAGAGTGAAGCCCAAGGCTTATGTAAACCTTTTTGGGTGCAGAGAGTACAATTAATAACAAGGTTGCAAAGTGGTGCATATACCTCACTAGTGGCCTCTTATTTTATGTTTAGCAGATGCAAAGGCCTTGTTGTTTTTAATGTACATGCATGCTTGATAATGCTACATTTTCCTGTAACTTTTTTAAAAATACTGAAGTTATAAGTATAATGGTAAAAATTGCAAACAGAAAAACCAGCCGCAATATAAATACTTTCCTGGTGTACCATTTTCCTCTTGTTAATACCCCCTGGAATTTAGTTTGCATTTGGGACAGCTAGGAGGATGACGGCAAGGCCATCCATTAGCAAACAATTTGTTTTCAACTGTTTGTTACGTGTACAATGACCTGGAAATTTTGTTTCTCACAAACATTAATTAAAATAGATTCACCCACTCTTCACTTAGAATACGAGAATTCTCTTCACCCAATCATAGAATCTATCCTACAGTGAAGAGACAGATCCTTTGGCCCATTGTGTTTGTTCCGGGTTCTATTAGAGTTTTCCCATCAGCCCCTATTTCCCTATAGCTCTGTATTTCTTTTCTTTTTCAACTGTCTACCCAATTCTCCTATGAAATTTAATATTCAGTTTGTTACCACTACACTTTCAAGCAGCACAACTAGGTCATCATAACTCAGTGTCAAAAAAAAAAAGAAATCCTCATCTACTGTTTGGCATTTGATTACCAACCCTTATTTATGTTATCAAGTCCCTTAATAATTTTGAACACCTATTGGATTTTCTGTTGGCCTTCTCTGCTTCAAGGAGAACATCCCTAGGAGAACATTCTCCACTCTTCCCACCTAAGTGAAGTACCTCATCCCTGGTACTGTTCTGATAAATCTATCTCTATCCTTTCCTAGGCCTTGACATTCTTCCTAAAATAGAACCCAGAATTCAGTGCGGTGCTCCAGTTCAGGTCGAACTAGTGGTTTATGAAGATTTAGCATCATTTGTTTTTGTCTTTTTACCCTGCTTACACTTTAGATCCTGTATTTTAAAAATATCTTTATCAACTTGTCCTGCCAGCCACGAAACCTGTGTTTGTGAATCCCACCTCCTAGGTCTTTCTGACCTGCACCACTTCAAATTGTATAGTTTATTTCAGTGTTTTTCAAACATTTTTGCCCGGGACCCATTTTTACCAACCAGCCATCCTTCGGGACCCACGCTGGCTGACTCAGGAATCACACCGCCCAAACTGCGTGACCACCATTTTCATTTACCTTTAACGTGACAGGTGAGCCTGCTTGGTCCTCACAATCTCATTTGCTTTGTCATTCAACGTTACATTTCTGATGAGGACTTCAGCTGATAGTTTAAGATCTTACTACATCCGTTGAAAAAAATCAAAAAAATTCTTGAACTCACCATGTTTTATCCTCAAATGTCTTTTAAGTTATGAAGGTTTTAATCTTTCATTTGCCAGAACTTCCCTGCATATAACACACACAAACTTTGTATCCTGATTTATAGTGGCATAATTAATAAACCCTTCCTCAAGAAATCATCTTTATCGTAGAATTTACAGTGCAGAAGGAGGCCATTCAGCCCATCGAGTCTGCACCGGCTCTTGGAAAGAGCATCCTACCCAAGGTCCACACCTCCACCCTATCCGCATAACCCAGTAACCCCACCCAACACTAAGGGCAATTTTGGACACTAAGGGCAATTTAGCATGGCCAATCCACCTAGCCTGCACATCATTGGACTGTGGGAGGAAACCGGAGCACCTGGAGGAAACCCGCGCAGACACGGAGAGAATGTGCAGACTCAGCACAGACAGTGACCCAAGGCGGGAATCGAACCTGGGACCCTGGAGCTGTGATGCAATTGTGCTAACCACTATGCTACTGTGCTGCCCTTTATGCTGCTTTGTTCCTGATTTCAGCTTCTTCATGGGTTGTTCACCAGAGGTCCTGGAGCTCACACCAGCACTGCTGGCAGCTGCAAAATGAAGGACTGTCTCTCGTGCCCAGAGCATGTGACGTCAGTGTACAGGGTGCGTGATCTGCTCCCTGCCGCCGCTTCTGGAGAGAAGACTCCATCGATGTTCAAAAAGAATCTGCTCCTGAGTCAGCAGCTGACCCCAGGAGGAGGTGGTCTACCCGTTGGGCTCCGGACCTGCACACTGCTGAGGGGGCACACATGCGTGGGATGGCTGGTATTTTGAAAGCCGGTCGCGATCCGGAACGCCTGGACAGATGACCCTGCCGCCCTACCGACACCTTCCTCCGACAAACCCGTGGGTCGTGACTCTGAAAATGACTGGTTTTGTTAATGTTACTTTTTCTCATTCTTCCTAGCAAAATGCATCATTTTGCAACTCTCTATATTGTTTCATCTGCATGTGCTCATTTCACTCGTCTATGTCCTGAGGTCTGTTACTACATTTACAAGTTTTCTGTGACATTTGAAATTATGCTCTTCATAACCAGGGTGTAGGACATGTGTATCAAAAAGAATACTGGTCCTAATACAGACCCTGTGGTGATCGCACTATATATTTCCCTCAAGCCTGAAAGCCAACTCTGCTTTTGGGCCCTTAGCCAATTGTGCATTCCCGCTGCTACTATCTGTTTAACTTCATGAGCTTCAATTTTGTTAACAGATCAATATGACACTTTGTCAAAGTTATGGCCATTGTAAACCCCTATTTTCACCTGATTCTCTACCTCAGCGCAGCAGCCACTGACTGGAAGGATGCTTACCTTTAGCACCTTCAGATTGATTACTCCTTGCTGGCTCCACATCCTCCACCTTGTGAGCTCCAGCTTGTGTTGTCCACATCCTTATCCTAATCAATCCCACTCACCCATTTTCTCCCTCTCCCACATTCAGAAGATCAGCCAGTGCCTTAAATTTTAAATTCTCACTCTTGTGTTTAAATCCTTGGTTCTGTCCTACCCACCCTCTCTGCAACATGTGTAGCCCTACAATTGTGTCAGACCTCTGATCCTTCAACTCTGGTTAGTAAAGTCCTGCTTTTTTTACTCCTCCATTAGTAGCTATGCTCAACTGCCCATTCCTATTCCCCTAAACACCTCGCTCTTCAGCTCCCTCTTAAGACCACATTGCTCCCTATCAACTACCAACTGAAGGCTGACACTTGAATAGCCACGTTACCGAGAGATACTGGTTGGGTGTTGGATGAGAAAACTGGAGTATGCCTTGTGGAGAGAAACGAATTGGGAGGGAGAAGGGGGAAGATGTTGAAAATACACCTGCAAATGACAATGTCATCTAAGTCAAGGGAGAAGATGGTTCAACCGTGAAACCAATTTGAAAAGCAGCTGCGGAGGATCATGTTCGACCAATATTTGTTTTTGTTAGGGGCACAGAGGGAGATCTGTGTTGTGAATAATGGAACTGGTGGGAACACAAAAGCATTCTCTATGCCATGAATAGCACCCAAACACGGAACAATTCATGAAATGCCTGGCTTGTCGGAGCCAGGGTGGTAAAGTATCCCCTGATACTTTACAAGTCTGCAAGAAGCCTAGTGCCTCCCTGGGGTCACTTTATGACACCTCCAGGCAGCTAAGAGAGTACCTTTGCCAGACGGTAGGTGTTTGATGTGGATGGACTAAATAAAGATTTATCAAGTCCGCAATATGCAGAATGTTATGACCTGAAATTCCGAGCTAGCTGCCTAATTAGTTCAGGTACTGACTTTCTGGTACCTGATTTCAAATCTAACCAAGCGGATGGAGTAAAAGCCTCATCAGCTTGTAATGTCATTGCCCTAGAGATTAGGACATGCCCAAAATGTGCTCAGGATAGGCACACGGTGCACTTGGCGGAGGGCCTCACTATGACCAAGCCAATGATTTGTGGACATGTCGTAGACAACCCCAGATTGCTGGCCAGTGAAGAGTACTCTTAAGATCGCACCACAGCAACATCAGCAGCAGCCCTTGGTAAGTTATTAAAGGGAGCCGGGAAGTGGGAACTACCAAGTGAGGAGGGATTCTCGCACTAGTTGGGGAGACATAGTGGTGTTTGGGCGGATGTAAGTAGTGGATGGCACTAGTCAGGAATCAGTGGCAATCAGAGAGGGTAGGGGTTTCAGTGACAATGGTATTTGTTCGAAGGATTGGGGTAAGCACCCCATCTCTTCACATTTGGGGAAATACTTTCTAAGCGCCTTGTTTGCCATTGTTATACTGTATGCAGGCCTGGCTTTCCTGGGTGTAGAGGTATTTTTAAGTAGGAGTTTGGTCCCTTGTTTGAATATGCTAAGAGCCTAATAGGCACAGGCCCTATATCAGTATAGCAGACAGCACACCATGTGGAGTGTGCATTATAGAGTGTACCTGTCACACTGCAGGCTTCGGAGGCACTGCAATCAAATTGTTTATCCTCTTTTTAAAAAAAATTATTTAGAGTACCCAATTAATTTTTTCCAATTAAGGGGCAATTTAGCGTGTCGAATCCACCTACCCTGCACATCTTTGGGTTGTGGGGGTGAAACCTACGCAAACACGGGGGTTTATTCTCTTTTAATCATCTGAAGGAGCTGAACACTCACCAATAATACTTTGAATAAAAATAAACTTGTTCCTTACAGTGAATACAAGCATTGGATCCAACATCATTGTGTCAGAAGAAATTGCTATAATAGGGCCAGAACCAGAGCCAACATAATGACCAGGAATGATCAACTCTTCAGTACTTAGAACTGTAACCTTCAACCCTTTCCTGAACCAGACTTGTAACCCCCTTTTGGGGAGGGGGTTAAAGCATTTACAGAATTTACACAGATTTATTACTGAGTAGGGTGTCTAGTATTTTACAGTCTGTAAGGGCTATAAATTAAATTACTTTAGTCTGAACCCTGGTTCAAGCGGGTGTGATTCAGCAGTCGAGAGCTGTGTAATTCATCACTTAATCAGCTTCACTCAAAAGGGCTACAGGGTGGATCTACTAGTAAACAGTGAAGAGTGTGCTTCTAACCGTGGAACTAAGGCACGCTGATGGACTTGAGGGAGCCTTATGCCTGACCTGGGAGTAGTTGATGGGATAGTGCAAAGGAATTGTTGTTTGCATTCCTTGTTATCTCTGACATTGAGTAATGATGTTGGCTATGAAAAAAATACCAAACTTTTATTTCCCAGAATTAATGAGGGTAAGTTCCAGTTAGCCTACCCCAAGTTACTGTAAACAGACCCTTGGATGATGTTAAACTTACGTGTTTAACAGCATTATGTACCAATTGGCCCAACTGATTACGCCCGATGCAATAGGATTGTGGGTCTTGTTGGTTCAGTATCCTGCATCAGATTGTTAACTGAGGCCACCCAGTACAACAAGCAAGCATAGATACCCCTGATTACAATTTGTACATTATCTGGTTGAACTCCAGGTATCCAATCAGTAATCAGCAATGTTTGGTACTGAGGGGCATTAGCCGAATACTCCTTGTGGTTTTTGCAGTTGACAAATGTTTACTTTGTCCTTCATTGTGCACATATTCTCAAGTGGTAGAGATTGCTGTAGATCTGTAGCACTTCAAAGAGAATAGCTAATGCACCAAGAAACTAAAATGCCCATCAGTTTTGCAGCCTGGTGAATAATGTGTAGGCGTTGGTACATTGCCCTACTCCCACACCTTCCCAAAAACTTGCATTTGACAGAATAAAGCATTCTCTGACAAGGGGCAGGATCCTCCGACCCCCCGCCGGATCGGAGAATCGCCGGGGAGCGACGTGAATCACGCCCCCGCCGGCCGCCGAATTCTCCTGCAGCGGAGATTCAGTGGGGGCAGGAATCGCGCGGTCGGCGGGCCCCCCCAGCGATTCTCCGGCCCGCAGTGGGCCGAAGTCCCGCTGCCGTAATGCCGGTCCCGTCGGCGTGAATTCAACTACCTCCCTTACCAGCGGGTCCAGGCGGCGCGAGCGGGCTCTGGGGTCCTGGGAGGGGCACGGGGCCCCAGGGGGTGCCCCCACAGTGGCCTGGCCCGCGATAGGGGCCCACCAATCCGCGGGTGGGCCTGTGCCTTGGGGGCACTCTTACTACACATCGGCCGTGTAGGTTTCCGCAAAGACCGATGCGCGAGGATGACGTCATCAATCGCTGACACTCCCACGCATGTGCGGACTTCCACCGGCCGGCAGAGTCCCTAAGGCCCCGGCTGGTGTGGCGCCAAAGGCCTTCCATGCCAGCCGGCGGGGCGGCAACCACTCCGGCACGGGCCTAGCCCCTAAAGGTGAGGGCTTGGCCCATAAAGGTGCAGAGAAATCCGCACCTTTGGGGCGGCCCGACACCAGAGTGGTTCATGCCACTCCATCCCGTCGGGACTCCCCGCCCCGCCGGGTAGGGGAGAATCCCGCCCCAGAAATCTGGTATCACATCTTGGTGTAACTTCCTACTGGATCTCAGCTATCTTATTCATTAGCATTTATCTAGCATTTTGTTGCTAGAGATTAGAGTAGGAAGTGAAACCAGTCAGAAGATATGAAAGCTTCATTTTTCTGAAGGAATTTGTCAGTAAAATGAGATTGCTAGCTGCAGTTTAGCTTCAGGACCTGGTGCAGCTCAGATAGGTAAAAAAAGATACATACATAGATACATAGAAGGTAGCAGCAGGAGGAGGCCTTTTGGCCCTTCGAGCCCGCTCTACCATTGATCATGATCATGGCTGAAAATCCAACTCAATAGACTAATCCTGCTTTCTCCCAGAACCTTTGATCCCATTCTCCCCAAGTGCTATATCCAGCTGCCTCTTGAATATATTCACTGTTTTAGCATCAACTACTTCCTGTGGTAATGAATTCCACAGACTCACCACTCTTTTGGTGAAAAAAATATCCTCATCTCTGTCCAAAATGGTTTACCCTGAATCTTCAGAATGTGACCCCTGGTTCTGGACACACCCACCATCAGGAACATCTTCCCTGCATCTACCCTGTCTAGTCCTGTTAGAATTTTATAAGTCTCTATGAGATCCCCCCCTCATTCTTCTGAACTCCAACGAGAACTCTAGTCAATCTCTCCTCATATGACAGTCATGCCATCCCTGGAATCAGTGGTAAACCTTTGCTGCACTCCCTCGAGAGCAAGGACACCTTTCCTCAGAAAAGGAGATCAAAACTGCACACAATATTCTAGATGTGGCCTCACCAAGGCCCTGTATAATTGCAACAACACACCCCTGCTCCTGTACTCGAAACCTCTCGCAATGAAGGCCAACATACCATTAGCCTTCTTTACTGCCTGCTGCACCTGCATGCTTACCATCAGCGAATGGTGCACAAGGACACCTAGGTCCCACTGCAAACTCCCCTCTCCCAATTTACAACCATTCAGGTAGTAATCTGCCTTCCTGTTTTTTCTTCCAAATTAAACAACCTCACACTTATCCAAATTATACTGCATCTGCCATTGATTTCCCCACTTGCCAGATGTGTCCAGATCATGCTGTAGGATCTCTGCATTCTCGTCACAGTTCATCCTCCCACCCAACTTGGTATCATCTGCAAACTTTGAGATGTTACATTTTGTTCCCCTTCCCTGCCGCCTCCTATGTTTAGAGCAGTTCAGAGCTGCCAGTATAAATTAATCTACATCTCAATCAAAATTGCATCGTAATTACAATTCATGAAACAGCCTCAGCTTGCAGCACAGAACAAAGCCATTCAATCCATCGTGTCTGCAAGTTCTTTGTTAGAGCCCCTCAAACGAAAAAAAATCTTAGCTCCTGCTCTCGGTAGAAGAGGATTCAATGATCACTGTCTGGACGACTGCCTGTGACAAAACATTCCATATTTCAACCACCCTCTCACCATCTTGGGAGAGTTTGGACTACGAAGGAGGTTGGCAGCTGTTCTGATATTTTCAATTTAGTAGATTAAAATTAATGGAAGGAAATCAAACGATTGTCAATTGAAACAAAAGTGCAAATTCTGCAAATTGGAACTAAAAACCAAAGGAGATTGTTTAGCAACTTCGTACAGTGAAGGTTCACTAGAGTGGTTCCTGGGATGAGGGAGGTTGGCCTATGATGAGAGGCTGAGGAAACTGGGTTTCTCTTCTCTGAAGTTTAGGAGAATGAGAGGTGATCTCAACACTCAATATTCTGAAGGGGTTTGACAATTCTGACAGATAGTTTCCGCTGGTCGGAGAATCTAGAACGGTTAGGATTATATTTTCAAGGATAATCTCAGGATAAGGGGGCCCATCACTTAGGGCTGAGATTAGGAGGAAGTATTTGACAGGGTTGTGAATCTTTGGAATTCTCTACCCCGGGGGTTGTGGATAGTTTACCACTTAATACATTTCAGGCTGGGATAGACAGATTTTTGGTGTCCCGGAATCGAGGGAGATGGAGAGCGGGCAGGCAAGTGGAGTTGAAACAAAGATCAGTAATGATCATATTGAATGAAGGAGCAAACTTTATACATGATATACTCCTGTTTCTGGTGTTTTTATATACATGATTCAGGATGTCCCAAAGTAGTTCACAGCCCACTAAATATGAGGAAATGCATCATATGACTTGTATATAGCAAGGTATACCTGCTTAGGTTTCACAATGGTGTTTGAGGGTTACATTTTATTGACAGAGAGCATCCTTGCCCCCTTCCATTATGACATGGTCTAACATCAAATACAAAAAAACCCCACCTCCAGTGCAGCGCTCCTATCAGAATTTAAAAAAACGTTTTTATTGATTTTCATTTGTATTTATAACAAAGAGAAAAGGTAGAACACAGGAAACAAGGCGTATTAACAGTTGAATCTAAATGATCGGTTACAACAACAATATCATAAACTATATACATACATAAAAACATAGAGAAAATAGAAGCAGAAGAAAGCCATTTGGCCCTTCGACCCTGACCCACCATTCATTAATGTCATGGCTGATCATCAAGTTCAATACCCTGAAACCGCCTTTCCCCAAATCCCTCAATCCCTTTCACCCAAGACCTCTCTAATTCCTTCTTGAAATTACACAATGTTTTGGTCTCAACTACTTTCTGTGGTAGTGAATTCCACAGGTTCATCAATCTCTGGGTGAAGAAATTTGTCCACACCTCAGTCCTAAAAGGTTCACTCCTTATCTTCAAACTATGGCCCCTAGTTCTGGACTCCCCCACCATTGGGAACATTCTTTCTGAATCTGCCCTGTCTAATCCTGTTAGAATTTTATAAATTTCTATGAGAACCCCTCTCACTTTTCTTAACACCAATGAACATACTCCTAACCGATTTAAGGCCTGATTCTCAGGTCTCATTGCACTCTCTCTCTTGCTCGAACGTAATGAAGCCGGTTATTAGTGGGAGAGGCCCAAAACGAGAACCATGCCGGGTGCCAAACAGTTTGCGATGCAACCGGCCCGCTCCCGTAGGCAAGATCGGGATTCCGCTGTAGCGTGGTGAGAAACCAATTATCACCACTTAAGCCCTATTTCCATAAAATTAACGGGAGCCATCACATATCCAATGGCTTCCCGTGATTCAATGGCCTCCCCAGCAAGTGGTCACACTGGCACCGATTAGCATTCCTTTTGAAAAACGTGAACCTGGCGGAAGAGCTTCTGCGGGGAGCCAATTGAGGAGAAGCCATCTTTGCTCACAGGCAAAGAGCTTGGGTTTGCTGGGCATGCCCCTGGCGGGTGTCCTCTGGGGCACTTGCCAACGGTACATGCACAGCCGGGCCGCCCTATCCCCTGTGCTGACTTCAAGATGCGTCCTCATCAGAGGGGTGGAACCTCGGGGAGCTAGTGGCCACCATCCCCACTCCATGGGACGGGTCAGGGTTGGCACCCAGTGCTGTCTGCTCCTGCTCGGTGCCCACAGGGCCCCGGGGTTCACCTCGGGACAGAGGGGCAACAAGTTCGAGCCCCGAATTCCCCTGCTTCATCTGGGCCTGGCAGCTCTGCTGGCTCCCCGATGTCTGCACCATCTTGTAGACGCTCTCGGCAATCCTCAGTGACTGGGACATGCTCTGCAGCGCCTTGGCCATTCCCATCTGAATCTATCCTGTCTAATCCTGTTAGAATTTTATAAATTTCTAAATTGCCCTTAGTGTCCACAAAGGTTGGGTGAGGTTACCGGGATAGGGTGGAGGTGTGGGCTTGGGTAGGGTGCCCTTTCCAAGGGCTGGTACAGACTCGATGGGCTGAATGGCTTCCTGCACTGTTGATTCTATGATTGTGCTTGATCTTACTGTTTTTCATTTTTTGTTTTGTATATAGTTTCCCCAGAGTTAATGTTTATAAATTGTTTATAGCTTTAGCTACAAGTGTTCTTGTAATATAAATCAGGTCATCCGACAAGAACATCACACCACCCACCTCCCGTTTTGTTCCCCCCTCCTCTTTTTCCCCTGTCTCGTTCACTCCCCCCCCTCCCCCACAGGTTGCTGGTGACAAACAGGTCCTCAAAGAGGTTGGTGAATTGCCTCCATGTATTCCGATCCCCTGATGGAAAATTTTATTTTCTCCAATTTCAAGAATTCCGCTAAGTCGGACAGCCGTCAACATTCTTGGGTGACGCTGGTGATCTCCAGCCAAGCAGGAGTCTCCTGTAGATGATCAGGGAGGCAAAGGCTAGGGCGTCTGCCCCTCTCTCCATAAAGAGTTCCGATATCCCGAAGACCACTACTAGTGGGCATGGCTGCTCCCTCACCCCCGCAACCCTGGACAAGACTTTGAAAAAGGCGGTCCAGTACACAACATGTTTGGGGAAGGACCAGAACATCTGGGCATGGTTGGCTGGGCCTCCATGGCACCTTTCACATCTGTCCTCCACCTCTGGGAAGAACCCGCTCATGCGTGTCGTGGTCAAGTGCGCTTTGTACACCATCTTTAGCTCCCTTAGGCACAACCCTGCACATGAGGAGCTGAAAGTCTGCCCTATGCAGTGCTTCGATGCAGAGTCCTCCCCCTATCTCCATGCCCAGCTCCTCCTCCCACTTTTCCCGTGTCTCGTCCAGTGGGGCCCTTACCTCTAACATTCGTTCATTTACGTCGGCACCGTTACTGTCCGAGTATTTGCCCATTACCAGCAGTTTGTCGAGTAAGGTGTGTCTGGGTAGCTGGGGGTTTGTGGCGGTCTCCTTGTGGAGGACGTTCCTCAATTGCAGGTATCCGAGCTCATTCCCTTTCAAGAGCTGAAGCTTTTCTGATAGTTCCCCCAGCATTGCTTCTTTGCCGTTTATGTAGAGGTCCCCTACTGTCAGTATACCCTCGTCCTGGCTCCATGTTTTGAAGGAGGCATCTACTGTTGCCGAGATGAATTTATGGTTTTTGCAGATTGGGGCCGCAGCGAACATTGGGCCAAGATTGAAATGATGCCTGAGCTGGTTCCAGGTCCACAGCATGGACGCCACCACCGCTTTCTCGAGTATTTGGCAGGGAGAAATGGGAGTGGGGCTGTAGCCAGTGTCTGGAGGGATAATAATAATCTTTTATCGTCACAAGTAGGCTTACATTAACACTGCAATGAAGTGTACCGTGAAAAGCCCCTCGTCGCCACATTCTGGCGCCTGTTCGAGTATACAGAGGGAGAATTCAGGATATTCAATTCACCTGACAGCACGTCTTTCGGGACTTGTGGGAGGAAACCGGAGCACCCGGAGGAAACCCACGCAGACACGGGGAGAATGTGCAGACTCCACACAGACAGTGACCCAAGCCAGGAATCGAACCTAGGACCCTGGAGCTGAGAAGCAACAGTGCTACCCACTGTGCTACCATGCTGCCCACAGGGATGTCCCAATACCTCCCAATGGAGGTCTCCTCCATTCGCAATCATTCCGCCTCTGGCTCTCTCACCCACCCTGACACTTTCTGCGTTCACTGCCCAGTGGTAGAGTAGGAGATTCGGCAGTGCCAGGCCTCCCATATTCCTCCTCCTTTGTAAGATGCTTTTATGGATTCTGGGATTTTTTTCCCGCCCACACAAACAACTTTCCGGACTTGATTTATCTACTTTAGTGAAGAAGGTCTTGGGGATGAAGATTGGGAGGGATCTGAATCAGAAGAGAAATCTTGGCAGCACGTTCATTTTTATTGTCTGCACTCTTCCCATCAGGGAGAGCGGGAGCGAATCCCACCTCCGCAGGTCTCTCTTTTTGGACATTCTGAATTCTCCCTCAGTGTACCCGAACGGGCACCGAAATGTGGCGACGAGGGGCTTTTCACAGTAACTTCATTGCAGTTTTAATGTAAGCCTACTTCTGACAATAAAGATTATTATTATTATTTACCTCCTCCGCTGGGCTCGACAGTTTCCACTTATGGATCTGCGCCCAGTCGTGGGCTATCTGGATCTCCAGGTATTGGAATTTAGTTTGGGACAGTTTGAACGACAGCCTCTCCAGCTCTGGTTCTCCCCTTGGTGCTTACGGGGAAGATTTGGCTCTTTCTCAGGTTAAATTTGTAACCTGAGAAGGCTCCGAACTTCATTAAGATTTATTATTACTCCCATGCTGGCTAGGGGGTTTGAGGATTAGAGGAGCAGGTAATCCGCATAGAGAGACTCTATGCTGCCTGTCTCCCCCCTGGATGCCTCTCCAATGATCTGAGAGTGATAGCCAGTGGCTCGATTGCCAGGGCAAATAGCAACAGGTACAAATTCAGAGCTGGTGGCATTTGTCTGTACACTCGCCATGGGAGCGCCGTACAGTACTTTCATCCACAAAGTAAACCCTGGCCCAAACCCACACCACTCAGCACCCTCCATGAGGTTATCAGATTCTGGTCTTTGCTTCACAACAGCCTCTTTTCCCAGAGAGAGAGCCATCCGATTCTGAAAAGCACCTCAAAGAAATAATGTCCAGTCACCCAAGGTTGGAATTGAACCCTTGACACTGGCACTATGAGGCAGTAGGGCTAACTATTGTGTTACCGTGCCGCCCATTGTTGTTGGCTAGTAATCTAGAGACTCAGGGGAATGCTCTGACTATTGTTGAAGAACTCCTTTGATAAATTGGTCACCTCATGATACCTCTGATCTTAGGAGAGGATAAGCTCCTCATATCAGGCAAAAAGGAGGTTCTGTTGCAGATTGTTCCGGAACCTGGGAGTTGTGTTGAGTTTTCACACTCAAATCACACACCTAAATAACAAATACATCACAAAATACTAAAAAAACTCTTAAAAAAAAAAAATATTTTTATTCTCCTTTTTCACATTCTCTCCCAAATTTACACCCAACAATAATCAGTAACGAATGTAATGCCAATCCCCATATCAATAAAAACGATCCCATCCTTCCACCAACCCCCAAACATTAGCGCGAATTTTAACATAAACAAATGACAAAGAGGGATCAGGAATCACCCATAGTTACCATTAACACAGACAGTCCCCCTCCCCCCAATTCTCCCAACACCCCCCCCTAATGTTCGATGTGATCCAATTCTCAAAAGTGCATAATGAATAACACCCATGAATTGTAGAACACCTCCATCCTTCCCCTCAGTTCAAATTTGATATACTAAAAACTTCTTGAAGTGGTTTTGATTTAATCACCATTTCATTCACAACATTGGAAAACAGTCTTCATACTTGAGAGGATAATTCAGTTGGAAGTGCTTATACGAACAGGCTAATCCTCTCAGTGCTGAACAGCACATAAACCGTCCATTAAACCATGAGGAATTATGGAGCGCACTCCTTTTCAGCTGCCTCCCCAAGTTTGTCACCATCCTCAACTTGCCCCACGATGACATGTAAACCACGATCCTGACAAATGGATCCACCACAGACCCAATTCATGTTCGGACTGGGGTCAAGGAAGGCTGTGTCATCGCACCAACACTTCTCGAGCTTCCATGCTGCAATGCCCCATCTCAGGTCCCTCAGCAAACTGCCTGCTGGAGTGGAACTAAACCACAGAACAAATGGGAATGTGTTCAAACTCCGCCATCAGAGCTCTCACTCAGGCCAATATCCCCAGCATCGAAGCATTGACCACGCTCGATCGGTTCCAATGGGTGGACCACATGGTCCACATGCACTGGACTCCCAAAACAAGTGTTATTCTCGGAGCTTCGACATAGCAGGAGGGCCCCAGGAGGGCAGAGGAAGCGTTTCAAGGACACCCTCAAAATCTCCTTGAAAAAGTGCAACTTCTCCACCGACACATATGAATCCTTGGCCCAAGACCACCCGGAGTGAAGGAACAGCATCCGGCAAACAGCTTTGACAAAGAATCATTGGATTCAAAACGTTAGCTCTTTTCTCTCCCTACAGATGCTGCCAGACCTGCTGAGAATTTCCAGCATTTTCTCTTTCGCATCCGGGAAGGAGCTGTTCACCTTGAGTTTCATCACAGAGAGAAAGCTAAACCCAAGTGTCGACAGTGAGAAGAGCCTATACCCAGGCACCCCACGCACACACTCCTCCAACCATAGACTGCCCCATCTGTGACAGAGACTTGGGCCACATATTGGATCCTCAATCACTGGTCAACTCATTTTTAATATGGAAGCAAATCATCCTTGACTGGGAGGGCATGCCTAAGAAGAAGAGAAGCATTTAGCCTCTCATTGCTGAACGACACATTCACCCTCTCAGTGCTGAACGCCACATTCACCCTCTCATTGCTGAACGCCACATTCACCCTCTCATTGCTGAACGACACATTCATCCTCTCATTGCTGAACGACACATTAACCCTCTGTAGAAGATTGTAGTTTAGTCGGGCAGCATGGTCGGCACGGGCTTGGAGGGCCGAAGGGCCTGTTCCTGCGCTGTACGTTTCTTTGTTCTTTGTTGTTTGACACATTGACCCTCTCAGTGCTGAACGACACATTGACCCTCTCATTGCTGATCGGCACATTCACCCTCTCACTGCTGAACGACACATTAACCCTCTAATTGCTGAACGACACATTCACCCTCTCATTGCTGAACGACACATTCACCCTCTCATTGCTGAACGACACAGTAACCCTCTCATTGCTGAATGACACATTCACCCTCTCATTGCCGAAAGACACATTAACCCTCTCATTGCTGAACGACACATTCACCCTCTCAGTGCTGAACGACACATTCACCCTCTCATTGCTGAACGACAAAGTAACCCTCTCAGTGCTGAACGACACATTCCCCCTCTCATTGCTGAACGACACATTCACCCTCTCATTGCTGAACGACACATTCACCCTCTCATTGCTGAACGACACATTCACCCTCTCATTGCCGAAAGACACATTAACCCTCTCATTGCTGAACGACACAGTAACCCTCTCTGTGCTGAACGACACATTCCCCCTCTCATTGCTGAACGACACACTCACCCTCTCATAGCTGAACGACACATTCACCCTCTCATTGCAGAACAACACATTCACCCTCTCAGTGCTGAACGACACATTCACCCTCTCATTGCTGAACGACACATTCACCCTCTCATTGCTGAATGACACATTCACCCTCTCATTGCTGAACGACACATTCACCCTCTCATTGCTGAACGACACATTCACCCTCTCAGTGCTGAACGACACATTAACCCTCTCTTTGCTGAGCGACACATTCACCCTCTCATTGCTGAACGACACATTCACCCTCTCATTGCTGAATGACACATTCACCCTCTCATTGCTGAGCGACACATTCACCCTCTCATTGCTGAACGACACATTCACCCTCTCATTGCTGAACGACACATTCACCCTCTCATTGCTGAGCGACACATTCACCCTCTCATTACTGAATGACACATTAACCCTCTCAGTGCTGAACGACACATTCACCCTCTCATTGCTGAACGACACATTCACCCTCTCATTGCGGAATGACACAGTAACCCTCACATTGCTGAACGACGCAGTAACCCTCTCATTGCTGAACGACACATTCACCCTCTCAGTACTGAACAACACATTCACCCTCTCAGTACTGAACAACACATTCACCCTCTCATTGCTGAACGACACATTCACTCTCTCATTGCTGAACGACACATTCACCCTCTCATTGCTGAACGACACATTCACCCGCCCATTGCGGAATGACACAGTAACCCTCTCATTGCTGAACGACACAGTAACCCTCTCATTGCTGAACGACACATTCACCCTCTCAGTGCTGAACGACACATTCACCCTCTCATTGCTGAACGACACATTCACCCTCTCATTGCTGAACAACACATTCACCCTCTCAGTACTGAACAACACATTCACCCTCTCATTGCTGAACGACACAGCAACCCTCTCATTGCTGAACGACACATTCACCCTCTCAGTGCTGAACGACACATTCACCCTCTCATTGCTGAACGACACATTCACCCTCTCATTGCTGAACAACACATTCACCCTCTCAGTACTGAACAACACATTCACCCTCTCATTGCTGAACGACACAGTAACCCTCTCATTGCTGAACGACACATTCACCCTCTCAGTACTGAACAACACATTCACCCTCTCAGTACTGAACAACACATTCACCCTTTCATTGCGGAATGACACATTCACACTCTCATTGCTGAACGACACTGTAACCCTCTCATTGCTGAACGACACAGTAAACCTCTCATTGCTGAACAACACATTCACCCTCTCTCTGCTGAATAACACATTCACCCTCTCATTCCTGAACGACACATTCACCCTCTCATTGCTGAACGACACATTAACCCTCTCATTGCTGAACGACACATTCACCCTCTCATTGCTGAACGTCATATTCACCCTCTCAGTGCTGAATGACACCTTAACCCTCTCATTGCTGAACGACACATTCACCCTTTTATTGATGAACGACACATTAACGCTCTCATTGCTGAATGACACAGTAACCCTCTCATTGCTGAACGACACATTCACCCTTTCATTGCTGAATGACATTGTAACCCTCTCAGTGCTGAACGACACATTCACCCTCTCAGTGCTGAACGACACATTCACCCTGTCGTTGCTGAACGACACATTCACCCTCTCAGTGCTGAACGACACATTAACCCTCTCATTGCTGAATGACATTGTAACCCTCTCAGTACTGAACGACACATTCACCCTCTCACTGCTGAACGACACATTCACCCTCTCAGTGCTGAACGACACATTCACCCTCTCACTGCTGAACGACACATTCACCCTCTCAGTGCTGAACGACACATTCACCCTTTCATTGCGGAATGACACAGTAACCCTCTCATTGCTGAACGACACAGTAACCCTCTCAGTGCTGAACGACACATTCACCCTCTCATTGCTGAACGACACAGTAACCCTCTCAGTGCTGAACGACACATTCACCCTCTCAGTGCTGAACGACACATTCACCCTTTCATTGCTGAACTACACAGTAACCCTCTCAGTGCTGAACGACACATTCACCCTTTCATTGCGGAATGACACAGTAACCCTCTCAGTGCTGAACGACACATTCACCCTCTCAGTGCTGAACGACACATTCACCCTTTCATTGCTGAACGACACATTCACCCTCTCATTGCTGAACGACACATTAACCCTCTCAGTGCTGAACGACACATTCACCCTTTCATTGCTGAACGACACACTAACCCTCTCAGTGCTGAACGACACATTCACCCTCTCAGTGCTGAACGACACAGTAACCCTCTCATTGCTGAACGACACATTCACCCTCTCTCTGCTGAACAACACATTCACCCTCTCATTGCTGAGCGACACATTCACCCTCTCATTGCTGAACGACACATTAACCCTCTCAGTGCTGAACGACACATTCACCCTTTCATTGCTGAACGACACACTAACCCTCTCAGTGCTGAACGACACATTCACCCTCTCATTTCTGAACGACACATTCCCCCTCTCATTGCTGAACGACACATTCACCCTCTCTCTGCTGAACAACACATTCACACTCTCATTGCTGAACGACACATTAACCCTCTCATTGCTGAACGACACATTCACCCTCTCATTGCTGAACGACACATTCACCCTCTCATTGCTGAACGACACATACACCCTCTCATTGCTGAGCGACACATTCACCCTCTCATTGCTGAATGACACATTCCCCCTCTCATTGGGGATTGACACTTTCACCCTCTCATAGCTGAACGACACATTCACCCTCTCAGTGCTGAACGACACACTCACCCTCTCAGTGCTGAACGACACATTCACCCTCTCAGAGCTGAACGACACATTCCCCCTCTCATTGCTGAACGACACATTCACCCTTTCATTGCTGAACGACACATTCACCCTTTCATTGCGGAATGACACACTCACCCTCTCAGTGCTGAACGACACATTCACCCTTTCATTGCGGAATGACACATTCACCCTCTCAGTGCTGAACGACACATTCACCCTCTCAGTGCTGAACGACACACTCACCCTCTCAGTGCTGAACGACACATTCACCTTCTCAGTGCTGAACGACACATTCACCCTCTCATTTCTGAACGACACATTCCCCCTCTCATTGCTGAACGACACACTAACCCTCTCAGTGCTGAACGACACATTCACCCTCTCATTGCTGAACGACACATTCACCCTCTCAGTGCTGAACGACACATTCACCCTCTCATTGCTGAACGACACATTCACCCTCTCATTGCTGAACGACACATTCACCCTCTCATTGCTGAACGACACATTCACCCTCTCATTGCTGAACAACACATTCACCCTCTCATTGCTGAACGACACATACACCCTCTCATTGCTGAGCGACACATTCACCCTCTCATTGCTGAATGACACATTCCCCCTCTCATTGGGGATTGACACATTCACCCTCTCATAGCTGAACGACACATTCACCCTCTCATTGCTGAGCGACACATTCACCCTCTCATTGCTGAACGACACATTCACCCTCTCATTGCTGAGCGACACATTCACCCTCTCATTGCTGAATGACACATTCCCCCTCTCATTGGGGATTGACACATTCACCCTCTCATAGCTGAACGACACATTCACCCTCTCAGTGCTGAACGACACATTCACCCTTTCATTGCGGAATGACACACTCACCCTCTCAGTGCTGAACGACACATTCACCCTTTCATTGCTGAACGACACATTCACCCTCTCATTGCTGAACGACACATTCACCCTCTCATTGCTGAACGACACACTCACCCTCTCATTGCTGAACGACACACTAACCCTCTCAGTGCTGAACGACACATTCACCCTCTCAGTGCTGAACGACACAGTAACCCTCTCATTGCTGAACAACACATTCACCCTCTCATTGCTGAACGACACATTCACCCTCTCATTGCTGAACGACACATTCACCCTCTCATTGCCGAACGACACATTCACCCTCTCATTTCTGAACGACACATTCACCCTCTCTCTGCTGAACGACACATTCCCCCTCTCATTGCTGAACGACACATTCACCCTCTCAGTGCTGAACGACACATTCACCCTCTCATTGCTGAACGACACATTCACCCTCTCATTGCTGAGCGACACATTCACCCTCTCATTGCTGAATGACACATTCCCCCTCTCATTGGGGATTGACACATTCACCCTCTCATAGCTGAACGACACATTCACCCTCTCATTGCTGAACGACACATTCACCCTCTCATTGCTGACGGACACATTCACCCTCTCAGTGCTGAACGACACATTCACCCTCTCATTGCTGAACGACACATCCACCCTCTCATTGCTGAACGACACATTCACCCTCTCATTGCTGAATGACACATTCCCCCTCTAATTGGGGATTGACACATTCACCCTCTCATAGCTGAACGACACATTCACCCTCTCATTGCTGAACGACACATTCACCCTCTCATTGCTGAATGACACATTCCCCCTCTCATTGGGGATTGACACATTCACCCTCTCATAGCTGAACGACACATTCACCCTCTCAGTGCTGAACGACACACTCACCCTCTCAGTGCTGAACGACACATTCACCCTCTCAGAGCTGAACGACACATTCCCCCTCTCATTGCTGAACGACACATTCACCCTTTCATTGCTGAACGACACATTCACCCTTTCATTGCGGAATGACACACTCACCCTCCCAGTGCTGAACGACACATTCACCCTTTCATTGCGGAATGACACATTCACCCTCTCAGTGCTGAACGACACATTCACCCTCTCACTGCTGAACGACACATTCACCCTTTCATTGCTGAACGACACATTCACCCTCTCATTGCTGAACGACACAGTAACCCTCTCAGTGCTGAACAACACACTAACCCTCTCAGTGCTGAACGACACATTCACCCTCTCATTTCTGAACGACACATTCCCCCTCTCATTGCTGAACGACACATTCACCCTCTCTCTGCTGAACAACACATTCACCCTCTCATTGCTGAACGACACATTCACCCTCTCAGAGCTGAACGACACACTCACCCTCTCAGTGCTGAACAACACATTCACCCTCTCATTGCTGAACGACACATTAACCCTCTCATTGCTGAACGACACATTAACCCTCTCATTGCTGAACGACACATTCACCCTCTCTCTGCTGAACAACACATTCACACTCTCATTGCTGAACGACACATTCACCCTCTCATTGCTGAACGACACATTCACCCTCTCATTGCTGAACGACACATTCCCCCTCTCATTGCTGAGCGACACATTCACCCTCTCATTGCTGAATGACACATTCCCCCTCTCATTGGGGATTGACACATTCACCCTCTCATAGCTGAACGACACATTCACCCTCTCAGTGCTGAACGACACACTCACCCTCTCAGTGCTGAACGACACATTCACCCTCTCAGAGCTGAACGACACACTCACCCTCTCAGTGCTGAACAACACATTCACCCTCTCATTGCTGAACGACACATTAACCCTCTCATTGCTGAACGACACATTCACCCTCTCATTGCTGAACGACACACTCACCCTCTCAGTGCTGAACGACACATTCACCCTCTCAGAGCTGAACGACACATTCCCCCTCTCATTGCTGAACGACACATCCACCCTTTCATTGCTGAACGACACATTCACCCTTTCATTGCGGAATGACACACTCACCCTCTCAGTGCTGAACGACACATTCACCCTTTCATTGCGGAATGACACATTCACCCTCTCAGTGCTGAACGACACATTCACCCTCTCATTGCTGAACGACACAGTAACCCTCTCAGTGCTGAACGACACATTCGCCCTCTCATTGCTGAATGACACATTCCCCCTCTCATTGGGGATTGACACATTCACCCTCTCATTGCTGAACGACACATCCACCCTCTCATTGCTGAACGACACATTCACCCTCTCATTGCTGAATGACACATTCCCCCTCTCATTGGGGATTGACACATTCACCCTCTCATAGCTGAACGACACATTCACCCTCTCAGTGCTGAACGACACATTCACCCTCTCAGTGCTGAACGACACATTCACCCTCTCATTGCTGAATGACATCGTAACCCTTTCATTGCTGAACGACACACTCACCCTCTCAGTGCTGAACGACACATTCACCCTCTCATTGCTGAACGACACATTCACCTTTCATTGCTGAATGACATCGTAACCCTTTCATTGCTGAACGACACATTCACCCTCTCATTGCTGAACGACACATTCACCCTCTCAGTGCTGAACGACACATTTACCCTCTCAGTGCTGAACGACACATTCACCCTCTCAGTGCTGAACGACACATTGACCCTCTCAGTGCTGAACGACACATTCACACTTTCATTGCTGAACGACACACTCACCCTCTCAGTGCTGAACGACACATTTACCCTCTCAGTGCTGAACGACACATTCACCCTCTCAGTGCTGAACGACACATTCACACTTTCATTGCTGAACGGCACACCCACCCTCTCAGTGCTGAACGACACATTCACCCTCTCAGTGCTGAACGACACATTCACGCTCTCATTGCTGAGCGACACATTCACCCTCCCATTGCTGAACGACACATTCACCCTCTCAGTGCTGAACGACACACTCACCCTCTCAGTGCTGAACGACACATTCACCCTTTCATTGCGGAATGACACACTCACCCTCTCAGTGCTGAACGACACACTCACCCTCTCAGTGCTGAACGATACACTCACCCTCCCATTGCTGAACGACACATTCACCCTCTCATTGCTGAACGACACACTCACCCTCTCAGTGCTGAACGACACATTCACCCTCTCATTGCTGAACGACACACTCACCCTCTCATTGCTGAACGACACATTCACCCTCTCAGTGCTGAACGACACATTCACCCTCTCAGTGCTGAACGATACACTCACCCTCTCATTGCTGAACGACACAGTAACCCTCTCATTGCTGAACGACACACTCACCGTCTCAGTGCTGAACGACACATTCACCCTCTCAGTGCTGAACGACACATTCACCCTCTCATTGCTGAACGACACAGTAACCCTCTCATTGCTGAACGATACACTCACCCTCTCAGTGCTGAACGACACAGTAACCCTCTCATTGCTGATCGACACATTCACCCTCTCATTGCTGAACGACACAGTAACCCTCTCATTGCTGAACGACACACTCACCCTCTCAGTGCTGAACGACACATTCACCCTCTCAGTGCTGAACGACACATTCACCCTCTCAGTGCTGAACGACACACTCACCCTCTCAGTGCTGAACGACACATTCACCCTCTCATTGCTGAACGACACAGTAACCCTCTCATTGCTGAATGACACATTCACCCTCCCATTGCTGAACGACACAGTAACCCTCTCATTGCTGAACGACACATTCACCCTGTCGTTGCTGAACGACACATTCACCCTCTCAGTGCTGAACGACACAGTAACCCTCTCATTGCTGAACGACACATTCACCCTCTCAGTGCTGAACGACACATTCACCCTCTCAGTGCTGAACGACACATTCACTCTCTCATTGCTGAACGACACATTCACCCTCTCATTGCTGAACGACACATTCACCCTCTCAGTGCTGAACGACACATTCACTCTCTCATTGCTGAACGACACATTCACCCTCTCATTGCTGAACGACACATTCACCCTCTCATTTCTGAACGACACATTCCCCCTCTCATTGCTGAACGACACATTCACCCTCTCTCTGCTGAACAACACATTCACACTCTCATTGCTGAACGACACATTAACCCTCTCATTGCTGAACGACACATTCACCCTCTCATTGCTGAACGACACATTCACCCTCTCATTGCTGAACGACACATACACCCTCTCATTGCTGAGCGACACATTCACCCTCTCATTGCTGAATGACACATTCCCCCTCTCATTGGGGATTGACACTTTCACCCTCTCATAGCTGAACGACACATTCACCCTCTCAGTGCTGAACGACACACTCACCCTCTCAGTGCTGAACGACACATTCACCCTCTCAGAGCTGAACGACACATTCCCCCTCTCATTGCTGAACGACACATTCACCCTTTCATTGCTGAACGACACATTCACCCTTTCATTGCGGAATGACACACTCACCCTCTCAGTGCTGAACGACACATTCACCCTTTCATTGCGGAATGACACATTCACCCTCTCAGTGCTGAACGACACATTCACCCTCTCAGTGCTGAACGACACACTCACCCTCTCAGTGCTGAACGACACATTCACCTTCTCAGTGCTGAACGACACATTCACCCTCTCATTTCTGAACGACACATTCCCCCTCTCATTGCTGAACGACACACTAACCCTCTCAGTGCTGAACGACACATTCACCCTCTCATTGCTGAACGACACATTCACCCTCTCAGTGCTGAACGACACATTCACCCTCTCATTGCTGAACGACACATTCACCCTCTCATTGCTGAACGACACATTCACCCTCTCATTGCTGAACGACACATTCACCCTCTCATTGCTGAACAACACATTCACCCTCTCATTGCTGAACGACACATACACCCTCTCATTGCTGAGCGACACATTCACCCTCTCATTGCTGAATGACACATTCCCCCTCTCATTGGGGATTGACACATTCACCCTCTCATAGCTGAACGACACATTCACCCTCTCATTGCTGAGCGACACATTCACCCTCTCATTGCTGAACGACACATTCACCCTCTCATTGCTGAGCGACACATTCACCCTCTCATTGCTGAATGACACATTCCCCCTCTCATTGGGGATTGACACATTCACCCTCTCATAGCTGAACGACACATTCACCCTCTCAGTGCTGAACGACACATTCACCCTTTCATTGCGGAATGACACACTCACCCTCTCAGTGCTGAACGACACATTCACCCTTTCATTGCTGAACGACACATTCACCCTCTCATTGCTGAACGACACATTCACCCTCTCATTGCTGAACGACACACTCACCCTCTCATTGCTGAACGACACACTAACCCTCTCAGTGCTGAACGACACATTCACCCTCTCAGTGCTGAACGACACAGTAACCCTCTCATTGCTGAACAACACATTCACCCTCTCATTGCTGAACGACACATTCACCCTCTCATTGCTGAACGACACATTCACCCTCTCATTGCCGAACGACACATTCACCCTCTCATTTCTGAACGACACATTCACCCTCTCTCTGCTGAACGACACATTCCCCCTCTCATTGCTGAACGACACATTCACCCTCTCAGTGCTGAACGACACATTCACCCTCTCATTGCTGAACGACACATTCACCCTCTCATTGCTGAGCGACACATTCACCCTCTCATTGCTGAATGACACATTCCCCCTCTCATTGGGGATTGACACATTCACCCTCTCATAGCTGAACGACACATTCACCCTCTCATTGCTGAACGACACATTCACCCTCTCATTGCTGACGGACACATTCACCCTCTCAGTGCTGAACGACACATTCACCCTCTCATTGCTGAACGACACATCCACCCTCTCATTGCTGAACGACACATTCACCCTCTCATTGCTGAATGACACATTCCCCCTCTAATTGGGGATTGACACATTCACCCTCTCATAGCTGAACGACACATTCACCCTCTCATTGCTGAACGACACATTCACCCTCTCATTGCTGAATGACACATTCCCCCTCTCATTGGGGATTGACACATTCACCCTCTCATAGCTGAACGACACATTCACCCTCTCAGTGCTGAACGACACACTCACCCTCTCAGTGCTGAACGACACATTCACCCTCTCAGAGCTGAACGACACATTCCCCCTCTCATTGCTGAACGACACATTCACCCTTTCATTGCTGAACGACACATTCACCCTTTCATTGCGGAATGACACACTCACCCTCCCAGTGCTGAACGACACATTCACCCTTTCATTGCGGAATGACACATTCACCCTCTCAGTGCTGAACGACACATTCACCCTCTCACTGCTGAACGACACATTCACCCTTTCATTGCTGAACGACACATTCACCCTCTCATTGCTGAACGACACAGTAACCCTCTCAGTGCTGAACAACACACTAACCCTCTCAGTGCTGAACGACACATTCACCCTCTCATTTCTGAACGACACATTCCCCCTCTCATTGCTGAACGACACATTCACCCTCTCTCTGCTGAACAACACATTCACCCTCTCATTGCTGAACGACACATTCACCCTCTCAGAGCTGAACGACACACTCACCCTCTCAGTGCTGAACAACACATTCACCCTCTCATTGCTGAACGACACATTAACCCTCTCATTGCTGAACGACACATTAACCCTCTCATTGCTGAACGACACATTCACCCTCTCTCTGCTGAACAACACATTCACACTCTCATTGCTGAACGACACATTCACCCTCTCATTGCTGAACGACACATTCACCCTCTCATTGCTGAACGACACATTCCCCCTCTCATTGCTGAGCGACACATTCACCCTCTCATTGCTGAATGACACATTCCCCCTCTCATTGGGGATTGACACATTCACCCTCTCATAGCTGAACGACACATTCACCCTCTCAGTGCTGAACGACACACTCACCCTCTCAGTGCTGAACGACACATTCACCCTCTCAGAGCTGAACGACACACTCACCCTCTCAGTGCTGAACAACACATTCACCCTCTCATTGCTGAACGACACATTAACCCTCTCATTGCTGAACGACACATTCACCCTCTCATTGCTGAACGACACACTCACCCTCTCAGTGCTGAACGACACATTCACCCTCTCAGAGCTGAACGACACATTCCCCCTCTCATTGCTGAACGACACATCCACCCTTTCATTGCTGAACGACACATTCACCCTTTCATTGCGGAATGACACACTCACCCTCTCAGTGCTGAACGACACATTCACCCTTTCATTGCGGAATGACACATTCACCCTCTCAGTGCTGAACGACACATTCACCCTCTCATTGCTGAACGACACAGTAACCCTCTCAGTGCTGAACGACACATTCGCCCTCTCATTGCTGAATGACACATTCCCCCTCTCATTGGGGATTGACACATTCACCCTCTCATTGCTGAACGACACATCCACCCTCTCATTGCTGAACGACACATTCACCCTCTCATTGCTGAATGACACATTCCCCCTCTCATTGGGGATTGACACATTCACCCTCTCATAGCTGAACGACACATTCACCCTCTCAGTGCTGAACGACACATTCACCCTCTCAGTGCTGAACGACACATTCACCCTCTCATTGCTGAATGACATCGTAACCCTTTCATTGCTGAACGACACACTCACCCTCTCAGTGCTGAACGACACATTCACCCTCTCATTGCTGAACGACACATTCACCTTTCATTGCTGAATGACATCGTAACCCTTTCATTGCTGAACGACACATTCACCCTCTCATTGCTGAACGACACATTCACCCTCTCAGTGCTGAACGACACATTTACCCTCTCAGTGCTGAACGACACATTCACCCTCTCAGTGCTGAACGACACATTGACCCTCTCAGTGCTGAACGACACATTCACACTTTCATTGCTGAACGACACACTCACCCTCTCAGTGCTGAACGACACATTTACCCTCTCAGTGCTGAACGACACATTCACCCTCTCAGTGCTGAACGACACATTCACACTTTCATTGCTGAACGGCACACCCACCCTCTCAGTGCTGAACGACACATTCACCCTCTCAGTGCTGAACGACACATTCACGCTCTCATTGCTGAGCGACACATTCACCCTCCCATTGCTGAACGACACATTCACCCTCTCAGTGCTGAACGACACACTCACCCTCTCAGTGCTGAACGACACATTCACCCTTTCATTGCGGAATGACACACTCACCCTCTCAGTGCTGAACGACACACTCACCCTCTCAGTGCTGAACGATACACTCACCCTCCCATTGCTGAACGACACATTCACCCTCTCATTGCTGAACGACACACTCACCCTCTCAGTGCTGAACGACACATTCACCCTCTCATTGCTGAACGACACACTCACCCTCTCATTGCTGAACGACACATTCACCCTCTCAGTGCTGAACGACACATTCACCCTCTCAGTGCTGAACGATACACTCACCCTCTCATTGCTGAACGACACAGTAACCCTCTCATTGCTGAACGACACACTCACCGTCTCAGTGCTGAACGACACATTCACCCTCTCAGTGCTGAACGACACATTCACCCTCTCATTGCTGAACGACACAGTAACCCTCTCATTGCTGAACGATACACTCACCCTCTCAGTGCTGAACGACACAGTAACCCTCTCATTGCTGATCGACACATTCACCCTCTCATTGCTGAACGACACAGTAACCCTCTCATTGCTGAACGACACACTCACCCTCTCAGTGCTGAACGACACATTCACCCTCTCAGTGCTGAACGACACATTCACCCTCTCAGTGCTGAACGACACACTCACCCTCTCAGTGCTGAACGACACATTCACCCTCTCATTGCTGAACGACACAGTAACCCTCTCATTGCTGAATGACACATTCACCCTCCCATTGCTGAACGACACAGTAACCCTCTCATTGCTGAACGACACATTCACCCTGTCGTTGCTGAACGACACATTCACCCTCTCAGTGCTGAACGACACAGTAACCCTCTCATTGCTGAACGACACATTCACCCTCTCAGTGCTGAACGACACATTCACCCTCTCAGTGCTGAACGACACATTCACTCTCTCATTGCTGAACGACACATTCACCCTCTCATTGCTGAACGACACATTCACCCTCTCAGTGCTGAACGACACATTCACTCTCTCATTGCTGAACGACACATTCACCCTCTCATTGCTGAACGACACATTCACCCTCTCAGTGCTGAACGACACATTCACCCTCCCATTGCTGAACGACACATTCACCCTCTCATTGCTGAACGACACATTCACCCTCTCATTGCTGAACGACACACTCACCCTCTCAGTGCTGAACGACACATTCACCCTCTCAGTGCTGAACGACACATTCACCCTCTCATTGCTGAACGACACAGTAACCCTCTCATTGCTGAACGACCCATTCACCCTCCCATTGCTGAAGGACACAGTAACCCTCTCATTGCTGAACGACACATTCACCCTGTCGTTGCTGAACGACACATTCACCCTCTCAGTGCTGAACGACACAGTAACCCTCTCATTGCTGAACGACACATTAACCCTCTCATTGCTGAACGACACATTCACCCTCTCAGTGCTGAACGACACATTCACCCTCTCATTGCTGAACGACACATTCACCCTCTCATTGCTGAACGACACATTCACCCTCTCATTGCTGAACGACACATTCACCCTCTCAGTGCTGAACGACACATTCGCCCTTTCATTGCTGAATGACATAGTAACCCTTTCATTGCTGAACGACACAGTAACCCTCTCAGTGCTGAACAACACATTCACCCTCTCATTGCTGAACGACACATTCACCCTCTCATTGCTGAACGACACATTCACCCTCTCATTGGTGAACGACACATTAACCCTCTCAGTGCTGAATGACACATTCACCCTCTCATTGGTGAACGACACATTAACCCTCTCAGTGCTGAACAACACATTCATCCTCTCATTGCTGAACGACACATTCACCCTCTCATTGGTGAACGACACATTAACCCTCTCAGTGCTGAATGACACATTCACCCTTTCATTGCTGAATGACATAGTAACCCTTTCATTGCTGAACGACACACTCACCCTCTCATTGCTGAACGACACACTCACCCTCTCATTGCTGAACAACACATTCACCCTCTCAGTGCTGAACGACACATTCACCCTCTCAGTGCTGAACGACACACTCACCCTCTCAGTGCTGAACGACACATTCACCATTTCATTGCTGAATGACACAGTAACCCTCTCAGTGCTGAACGACACATTCACCCTCTCAGTGCTGAACGACACACTCACCCTCTCAGTGCTGAACGACACACTCACCCTCTCATTGCTGAACGACACATTCACCCTCTCATTGCTGAACGACACATTCACCCTCTCATTGCTGAACGACACACTCACCCTCTCATTGCTGAACGACACACTCACCCTCTCATTGCTGAACAACACATTCACCCTCTCAGTGCTGAACGACACATTCACCCTCTCAGTGCTGAACGACACACTCACCCTCTCAGTGCTGAACGACACATTCACCATTTCATTGCTGAATGACACAGTAACCCTCTCAGTGCTGAACGACACATTCACCCTCTCAGTGCTGAACGACACACTCACCCTCTCAGTGCTGAACGACACACTCACCCTCTCATTGCTGAACGACACATTCACCCTCTCATTGCTGAACGACACATTCACCCTCTCATTGCTGAACGACACATTCACCCTTTCATTGCTGAACGACACATTCACCCTCTCATTGCTGAACAACACATTCACCCTCTCATTGCTGAACGACACATTCACCCTCTCATTGGTGAACGACACATTAACCCTCTCAGTGCTGAACGACACACTCACCCTCTCATTGCTGAACGACACATTAACCCTCTCATTGGTGAACGACACATTCACCCTCTCATTGCTGAACGACACATTCACCCTCTCATTGCTGAACGACACATTCACCCTCTCATTGCTGAACGACACATTCACCCTCTCATTGCTGAACGACACATTCACCCTCTCATTGCTGAACGACACATTCATCCTCTCATTGCTGAACGACACATTCACCCTCTCATTACTGAATGACACACTCACCCTCTCAGTGCTGAACGACACACTCACCCTCTCAGTGCTGAACGATACACTCACCCTCCCATTGCTGAACGACACATTCACCCTCTCATTGCTGAACGACACACTCACCCTCTCAGTGCTGAACGACACATTCACCCTCTCATAGCTGAACGACACATTCACCCTCTCAGTGCTGAACGACACACTCACCCTCTCATAGCTGAACGACACATTCACCCTCTCAGTGCTGAACGACACATTCACCCTTTCATTGCGGAATGACACACTCACCCTCTCAGTGCTGAACGACACATTCACCCTTTCATTGCTGAACGACACATTCACCCTCTCATTGCTGAACGACACACTCACCCTCTCATTGCTGAACGACACACTAACCCTCTCAGTGCTGAACGACACATTCACCCTCTCAGTGCTGAACGACACACTCACCCTCTCATAGCTGAACGACACATTAACCCTCTCATTGCTGAACAACACTTTCACCCTCTCATTGCTGAACGACACATTCACCCTCTCATTGCCGAACGACACATTCACCCTCTCATTTCTGAACGACACATTCCCCCTCTCATTGCTGAACGACACATTCACCCTCTCTCTGCTGAACGACACATTCCCCCTCTCATTGCTGAACGACACATTCTCCCTCTCAGTGCTGAACGACACATTCACCCTCTCATTGCTGAACGACACATTCACCCTCTCATTGCTGAGCGACACATTCACCCTCTCATTGCTGAATGACACATTCCCCCTCTCATTGGGGATTGACACATTCACCCTCTCATTGCTGAACGACACATTCACCCTCTCATTGCTGAATGACACATTCCCCCTCTCATTGGGGATTGACACATTCACCCTCTCATAGCTGAACGACACATTCACCCTCTCAGTGCTGACCGACACATTCACCCTTTCATTGCTGAATGACACACTCACCCTCTCATTGCTGAACGACACATTCACCCTCTCAGTGCTGAACGACACATTCACCCTCTCAGTGCTGAACGACACATTCACCCTCTCATTGCTGAGCGACACATTCACCCTCTCAGTGCTGAACGACACATTCACCCTCTCATTGCTGAGCGACACATTCACCCTCTCATTGCTGAATGACACATTCCCCCTCTCATTGGGGATTGACACATTCACCCTCTCATTGCTGAACGACACATTCACCCTCTCATTGCTGAATGACACATTCCCCCTCTCATTGGGGATTGACACATTCACCCTCTCATAGCTGAACGACACATTCACCCTCTCATTGCTGAATGACACATTCCCCCTCTCATTGGGGATTGACACATTCACCCTCTCATTGCTGAACGACACATTCACCCTTTCATTGCTGAATGACATAGTAACCCTTTCATTGCTGAACGACACACTCACCCTCTCATTGCTGAACGACACACTCACCCTCTCATTGCTGAACGACACATTCACCCTCTCAGTGCTGAACGACACATTCACCCTCTCAGTGCTGAACGACACACTCACCCTCTCATTGCTGAACGACACATTCACCCTCTCAGTGCTGAACGACACATTCACCCTCTCAGTGCTGAACGACACATTAACCCTCTCATTGCTGAACGACACATTCACCCTCTCATTGCTGAGCGACACATTCACCCTCTCATTGCTGAATGACACATTCCCCCTCTCATTGGGGATTGACACATTCACCCTCTCATTGCTGAACGACACATTCACCCTCTCATTGCTGAATGACACATTCCCCCTCTCATTGGGGATTGACACATTCACCCTCTCATAGCTGAACGACACATTCACCCTCTCAGTGCTGACCGACACATTCACCCTTTCATTGCTGAATGACATAGTAACCCTTTCATTGCTGAACGACACACTCACCCTCTCATTGCTGAACGACACATTCACCCTCTCAGTGCTGAACGACACATTCACCCTCTCAGTGCTGAACGACACATTCACCCTCTCAGTGCTGAACGACACATTCACACTTTCATTGCTGAACGACACACTCACCCTCTCAGTGCTGAACGACACATTCACCCTCTCAGTGCTGAACGACACATTCACCCTCTCAGTGCTGAACGACACATTCACACTTTCATTGCTGAACGACACACTCACCCTCTCAGTGCTGAACGACACATTCACCCTCTCATTGCTGAACGACACACTCACCCTCTCAGTGCTGAACGACACATTCACCCTTTCATTGCGGAATGACACACTCACCCTCTCAGTGCTGAACGACACACTCACCCTCTCAGTGCTGAACGACACATTCACCCTTTCATTGCGGAATGACATACTCACCCTCTCAGTGCTGAACGACACACTCACCCTCTCAGTGCTGAACGACACATTCACCCTCTCAGTGCTGAACGACACATTAACCCTCTCATTGCTGAACGACACATTCACCCTCTCAGTGCTGAACGACACATTCACCCTCTCATTGCTGAACGACACATTCACCCTCTCAGTGCTGAACGACACATTCACCCTCTCATTGCTGAACGACACATTCACCCTCTCATTGCTGAACGATACATTCACCCTTTCATTGCTGAACGACAATTCACCCTCTCAGTGCTGAACGACACACTCACCCTCTCAGTGCTGAACGACACATTCACCCTTTCATTGCGGAATGACACACTCACCCTCTCAGTGCTGAACGACACACTCACCCTCTCAGTGCTGAACGACACATTCACCCTCTCAGTGCTGAACGACACATTAACCCTCTCATTGCTGAACGACACATTCACCCTCTCAGTGCTGAACGACACATTAACCCTCTCATTGCTGAACGACACATTCACCCTCTCAGTGCTGAACGACACATTAACCCTCTCATTGCTGAACGACACATTCACCCTCTCAGTGCTGAACGACACACTCACCCTCTCATTGCTGAACGACACACTCACCCTCTCAGTGCTGAACGACACATTCACCCTCTCATTGCTGAACGACACATTCACCCTCTCATTGCTGAACGACACATTCACCCTCTCATTGCTGAACGACACACTCACCCTCTCAGTGCTGAACGACACATTCACCCTTTCATTGCGGAATGACACACTCACCCTCTCAGTGCTGAACGACACACTCACCCTCTCAGTGCTGAACGACACATTCACCCTTTCATTGCGGAATGACACACTCACCCTCTCAGTGCTGAACGACACACTCACCCTCTCAGTGCTGAACGACACATTCACCCTCTCATTGCTGAACGACACATTAACCCTCTCAGTGCTGAACGACACATTCACCCTCTCATTGCTGAACGACACACTCACCCTCTCAGTGCTGAACGATACATTCACCCTCTCATTGCTGAACGACACATTCACCCTCTCATTGCTGAACGATACATTCACCCTTTCATTGCTGAACGACACATTCACCCTCTCAGTGCTGAACGACACACTCACCCTCTCAGTGCTGAACGACACATTCACCCTTTCATTGCGGAATGACACACTCACCCTCTCAGTGCTGAACGACACACTCACCCTCTCAGTGCTGAACGACACATTCACCCTCTCATTGCTGAACGACACATTCACCCTCTCAGTGCTGAACGACACATTAACCCTCTCATTGCTGAACGACACATTCACCCTCTCAGTGCTGAACGACACATTAACCCTCTCATTGCTGAACGACACATTCACCCTCTCAGTGCTGAACGATACACTCACCCTCTCATTGCTGAACGACACATTCACCCTCTCAGTGCTGAACGACACATTCACCCTCTCATTGCTGAACGACACATTCACCCTCTCATTGCGGAATGACACACTCACCCTCTCAGTGCTGAACGACACATTAACCCTCTCATTGCTGAACGACACATTCACCCTCTCAGTGCTGAACGACACATTAACCCTCTCATTGCTTAACGACACATTCACCCTCTCAATGCTGAACGACACATTCATCCTCTCATTGCTGAACGACACATTCACCCTCTCATTACTGAATGACACACTCACCCTCTCAGTGCTGAACGACACACTCACCCTCTCAGTGCTGAACGATACACTCACCCTCCCATTGCTGAACGACACATTCACCCTCTCATTGCTGAACGACACACTCACCCTCTCAGTGCTGAACGACACATTCACCCTCTCATAGCTGAACGACACATTCACCCTCTCAGTGCTGAACGACACACTCACCCTCTCATAGCTGAACGACACATTCACCCTCTCAGTGCTGAACGACACATTCACCCTTTCATTGCGGAATGACACACTCACCCTCTCAGTGCTGAACGACACATTCACCCTTTCATTGCTGAACGACACATTCACCCTCTCATTGCTGAACGACACACTCACCCTCTCATTGCTGAACGACACACTAACCCTCTCAGTGCTGAACGACACATTCACCCTCTCAGTGCTGAACGACACACTCACCCTCTCATAGCTGAACGACACATTAACCCTCTCATTGCTGAACAACACTTTCACCCTCTCATTGCTGAACGACACATTCACCCTCTCATTGCCGAACGACACATTCACCCTCTCATTTCTGAACGACACATTCCCCCTCTCATTGCTGAACGACACATTCACCCTCTCTCTGCTGAACGACACATTCCCCCTCTCATTGCTGAACGACACATTCTCCCTCTCAGTGCTGAACGACACATTCACCCTCTCATTGCTGAACGACACATTCACCCTCTCATTGCTGAGCGACACATTCACCCTCTCATTGCTGAATGACACATTCCCCCTCTCATTGGGGATTGACACATTCACCCTCTCATTGCTGAACGACACATTCACCCTCTCATTGCTGAATGACACATTCCCCCTCTCATTGGGGATTGACACATTCACCCTCTCATAGCTGAACGACACATTCACCCTCTCAGTGCTGACCGACACATTCACCCTTTCATTGCTGAATGACACACTCACCCTCTCATTGCTGAACGACACATTCACCCTCTCAGTGCTGAACGACACATTCACCCTCTCAGTGCTGAACGACACATTCACCCTCTCATTGCTGAGCGACACATTCACCCTCTCAGTGCTGAACGACACATTCACCCTCTCATTGCTGAGCGACACATTCACCCTCTCATTGCTGAATGACACATTCCCCCTCTCATTGGGGATTGACACATTCACCCTCTCATTGCTGAACGACACATTCACCCTCTCATTGCTGAATGACACATTCCCCCTCTCATTGGGGATTGACACATTCACCCTCTCATAGCTGAACGACACATTCACCCTCTCATTGCTGAATGACACATTCCCCCTCTCATTGGGGATTGACACATTCACCCTCTCATTGCTGAACGACACATTCACCCTTTCATTGCTGAATGACATAGTAACCCTTTCATTGCTGAACGACACACTCACCCTCTCATTGCTGAACGACACACTCACCCTCTCATTGCTGAACGACACATTCACCCTCTCAGTGCTGAACGACACATTCACCCTCTCAGTGCTGAACGACACACTCACCCTCTCATTGCTGAACGACACATTCACCCTCTCAGTGCTGAACGACACATTCACCCTCTCAGTGCTGAACGACACATTAACCCTCTCATTGCTGAACGACACATTCACCCTCTCATTGCTGAGCGACACATTCACCCTCTCATTGCTGAATGACACATTCCCCCTCTCATTGGGGATTGACACATTCACCCTCTCATTGCTGAACGACACATTCACCCTCTCATTGCTGAATGACACATTCCCCCTCTCATTGGGGATTGACACATTCACCCTCTCATAGCTGAACGACACATTCACCCTCTCAGTGCTGACCGACACATTCACCCTTTCATTGCTGAATGACATAGTAACCCTTTCATTGCTGAACGACACACTCACCCTCTCATTGCTGAACGACACATTCACCCTCTCAGTGCTGAACGACACATTCACCCTCTCAGTGCTGAACGACACATTCACCCTCTCAGTGCTGAACGACACATTCACACTTTCATTGCTGAACGACACACTCACCCTCTCAGTGCTGAACGACACATTCACCCTCTCAGTGCTGAACGACACATTCACCCTCTCAGTGCTGAACGACACATTCACACTTTCATTGCTGAACGACACACTCACCCTCTCAGTGCTGAACGACACATTCACCCTCTCATTGCTGAACGACACACTCACCCTCTCAGTGCTGAACGACACATTCACCCTTTCATTGCGGAATGACACACTCACCCTCTCAGTGCTGAACGACACACTCACCCTCTCAGTGCTGAACGACACATTCACCCTTTCATTGCGGAATGACATACTCACCCTCTCAGTGCTGAACGACACACTCACCCTCTCAGTGCTGAACGACACATTCACCCTCTCAGTGCTGAACGACACATTAACCCTCTCATTGCTGAACGACACATTCACCCTCTCAGTGCTGAACGACACATTCACCCTCTCATTGCTGAACGACACATTCACCCTCTCAGTGCTGAACGACACATTCACCCTCTCATTGCTGAACGACACATTCACCCTCTCATTGCTGAACGATACATTCACCCTTTCATTGCTGAACGACAATTCACCCTCTCAGTGCTGAACGACACACTCACCCTCTCAGTGCTGAACGACACATTCACCCTTTCATTGCGGAATGACACACTCACCCTCTCAGTGCTGAACGACACACTCACCCTCTCAGTGCTGAACGACACATTCACCCTCTCAGTGCTGAACGACACATTAACCCTCTCATTGCTGAACGACACATTCACCCTCTCAGTGCTGAACGACACATTAACCCTCTCATTGCTGAACGACACATTCACCCTCTCAGTGCTGAACGACACATTAACCCTCTCATTGCTGAACGACACATTCACCCTCTCAGTGCTGAACGACACACTCACCCTCTCATTGCTGAACGACACACTCACCCTCTCAGTGCTGAACGACACATTCACCCTCTCATTGCTGAACGACACATTCACCCTCTCATTGCTGAACGACACATTCACCCTCTCATTGCTGAACGACACACTCACCCTCTCAGTGCTGAACGACACATTCACCCTTTCATTGCGGAATGACACACTCACCCTCTCAGTGCTGAACGACACACTCACCCTCTCAGTGCTGAACGACACATTCACCCTTTCATTGCGGAATGACACACTCACCCTCTCAGTGCTGAACGACACACTCACCCTCTCAGTGCTGAACGACACATTCACCCTCTCATTGCTGAACGACACATTAACCCTCTCAGTGCTGAACGACACATTCACCCTCTCATTGCTGAACGACACACTCACCCTCTCAGTGCTGAACGATACATTCACCCTCTCATTGCTGAACGACACATTCACCCTCTCATTGCTGAACGATACATTCACCCTTTCATTGCTGAACGACACATTCACCCTCTCAGTGCTGAACGACACACTCACCCTCTCAGTGCTGAACGACACATTCACCCTTTCATTGCGGAATGACACACTCACCCTCTCAGTGCTGAACGACACACTCACCCTCTCAGTGCTGAACGACACATTCACCCTCTCATTGCTGAACGACACATTCACCCTCTCAGTGCTGAACGACACATTAACCCTCTCATTGCTGAACGACACATTCACCCTCTCAGTGCTGAACGACACATTAACCCTCTCATTGCTGAACGACACATTCACCCTCTCAGTGCTGAACGATACACTCACCCTCTCATTGCTGAACGACACATTCACCCTCTCAGTGCTGAACGACACATTCACCCTCTCATTGCTGAACGACACATTCACCCTCTCATTGCGGAATGACACACTCACCCTCTCAGTGCTGAACGACACATTAACCCTCTCATTGCTGAACGACACATTCACCCTCTCAGTGCTGAACGACACATTAACCCTCTCATTGCTTAACGACACATTCACCCTCTCAATGCTGAACGACACATTAACCCTCTCAATGCTGAACGACACATTCACCCTCTCAGTGCTGAACGATACACTCACCCTCTCATTGCTGAACGACACATTCACCCTCTCAGTGCTGAACGACACATTCACCCTCTCATTGCTGAACGACACATTCACCCTCTCATTGCTGAACGACACATTCACCCTCTCATTGCTGAACGACACACTCACCCTCTCAGTGCTGAACGACACATTCACCCTCTCAGTGCTGAACGACACATTCACCCTCTCATTGCTGAACGACACAGTAACCCTCTCATTGCTGAACGACACATTCACCCTCTCATTGCTGAACGACACACTCACCCTCTCAGTGCTGAACGACACATTCACCCTCTCAGTGCTGAACGACACATTCACCCTCTCATTGCTGAACGACACAGTAACCCTCTCAGTGCTGAACGACACAGTAACCCCCACATTGCTGAACGACACATTCACTCTCTCAGTGCTGAACGACACATTCACCCTCTCAGTGCTGAACGACACATTCACCCTCTCATTGCTGAACGACACATTCACCCTCTCATTGCTGAACGACACAGTAAGCCTCTCATTGCTGAACGACACAGTAAGCCTCTCATTGCTGAACGACACATTCACACTCTCATTGCTGAACGACACATTCACCCTCTCATTGCTGAACGACACATTCACCCTCTCATTGCTGAACGACACATTCACCCTTTCATTGCTGAATGACATCGTAACCCTTTCATTGCTGAACGACACACTCACCCTCTCAGTGCTGAACGACACATTCACCCTTTCATTGCTGAATGACATAGTAACCCTTTCATTGCTGAACGACACATTCACCCTCTCAGTGCTGAACGACACATTCACCCTCTCATTGCTGAACGACACAGTAAGCCTCTCATTGCTGAACGACACATTCACCCTCTCATTGCTGAACGACACACTCACCCTCTCAGTGCTGACCGACACATTCACCCTTTCATTGCTGAATGACATCGTAACCCTTTCATTGCTGAACGACACACTCACCCTCTCAGTGCTGAACGACACATTCACCCTCTCATTGCTGAACGACACATTAACCCTTTCATTGCTGAACGACACACTCACCCTCTCATTGCTGAACGACACATTCACCCTCTCATTGCTGAACGACACATTCACCCTCTCACTGCTGAACGACACACTCACCCTCTCATTGCTGAACGACACATTCACCCTCTCATTACTGAACGACACATTAACCCTCTCATTGGTGAACGACACATTCACCCTCTCATTACTGAATGACACAGTAACCCTCTCATTGCTGAACGACACACTCACCCTCTCATTGCTGAACGACACACTCACCCTCTCAGTGCTGAACGACACATTCACCCTCTCATTGCTGAACGACACACTCACCCTCTCATTGCTGAACGACACACTCACCCTCTCATTGCTGAACGACACACTCACCCTCTCATTGCTGAACGACACACTCACCCTCTCATTGCTGAACGACACACTCACCCTCTCAGTGCTGAACAACACATTCACCCTCTCAGTGCTGAACGACACATTCACCCTCTCATTGCTGAACGACACACTCACCCTCTCAGTGCTGAACGACACATTCACCCTCTCATTGCTGAACGACACATTCACCCTCTCATTGCTGAACGACACATTCACCCTCTCATTGCTGAACGACACATTCACCCTCTCATTGCTGAACGACACATTCACCCTCTCATTGCTGAACGACACATTCACCCTGTCGTTGCTGAACGACACATTAACCCTCTCATTGGTGAACGACACATTCACCCTCTCATTACTGAATGACACACTCACCCTCTCAGTTCTGAACGACACACTCACCCTCTCATTGCTGAACGACACATTCACCCTCTCATTGCTGAACGACACACTCACCCTCTCAGTGCTGAACGACACACTCACCCTCTCATTGCTGAACGACACATTCACCCTCTCAGTGCTGAACGACACATTCACTCTCTCATTGCTGAACGACACATTCACCCTCTCAGTGCTGAACGACACATTCACCCTCTCATTGCCGAAAGACACATTAACCCTCTCAGTGCTGAACGACACGTTCACCCTCTCAGTGCTGAACGACACATTCACCCTCTCAGTGCTGAACGACACTTTCACCCTCTCATTGCTGAACGACACACTCACCCTCTCATTGCTGAACGACACATTCACCCTCTCAGTGCTGAACGAAACATTCACTCTCTCATTGCTGAACGACACATTCACCCTCTCAGTGCTGAACGACACATTCACCCTCTCATTGCCGAAAGACACATTAACCCTCTCAGTGCTGAACGACACATTCACCCTCTCAGTGCTGAACGACACATTCACCCTCTCAGTGCTGAACGACACTTTCACCCTCTCATTGCTGAACGACACATTGACTCTCTCATTGCCGAACGACACATTAACCCTCTCAATGCTGAACGACACATTCACCCTCTCAGTGCTGAACGACACACTCACCCTCTCATTGCTGAACGACACATTCACCCTCTCATTGCTGAACGACACATTAACCCTCTCTGAGCTGAATGACACAGTAACCCTCTCATTGCTGAACGACACAGTAACCCTCTCATTGCTGATCGACACATTCACACTCTCATTGCTGAGCGACACATTCACCCTCTCAGTGCTGAGCGACACATTAACCCTCTCCGAGCTGAATGACACAGTAACCCTCTCATTGCTGAACGACACATTCACCCTTTCATTGCTCAACAACACATTAACCCTCTCATTGCTGAACGACACATTCACCCTCTCATAGCTGAACGACACATTCACCCTCTCATTGCTGAACAACACATTCACCCTCTCATAGCTGAACGACACATTCACCCTCTCATTGCTGAACGACACATTCACCCTCTCATTGCTGAACGACACATTCACCCTGTCGTTGCTGAACGACACATTAACCCTCTCATTGGTGAACGACACATTCACCCTCTCATTACTGAATGACACACTCACCCTCTCAGTTCTGAACGACACACTCACCCTCTCATTGCTGAACGACACATTCACCCTCTCATTGCTGAACGACACACTCACCCTCTCAGTGCTGAACGACACACTCACCCTCTCATTGCTGAACGACACATTCACCCTCTCAGTGCTGAACGACACATTCACTCTCTCATTGCTGAACGACACATTCACCCTCTCAGTGCTGAACGACACATTCACCCTCTCATTGCCGAAAGACACATTAACCCTCTCAGTGCTGAACGACACGTTCACCCTCTCAGTGCTGAACGACACATTCACCCTCTCAGTGCTGAACGACACTTTCACCCTCTCATTGCTGAACGACACACTCACCCTCTCATTGCTGAACGACACATTCACCCTCTCAGTGCTGAACGAAACATTCACTCTCTCATTGCTGAACGACACATTCACCCTCTCAGTGCTGAACGACACATTCACCCTCTCATTGCCGAAAGACACATTAACCCTCTCAGTGCTGAACGACACATTCACCCTCTCAGTGCTGAACGACACATTCACCCTCTCAGTGCTGAACGACACTTTCACCCTCTCATTGCTGAACGACACATTGACTCTCTCATTGCCGAACGACACATTAACCCTCTCAATGCTGAACGACACATTCACCCTCTCAGTGCTGAACGACACACTCACCCTCTCATTGCTGAACGACACATTCACCCTCTCATTGCTGAACGACACATTAACCCTCTCTGAGCTGAATGACACAGTAACCCTCTCATTGCTGAACGACACAGTAACCCTCTCATTGCTGATCGACACATTCACACTCTCATTGCTGAGCGACACATTCACCCTCTCAGTGCTGAGCGACACATTAACCCTCTCCGAGCTGAATGACACAGTAACCCTCTCATTGCTGAACGACACATTCACCCTTTCATTGCTCAACAACACATTAACCCTCTCATTGCTGAACGACACATTCACCCTCTCATAGCTGAACGACACATTCACCCTCTCATTGCTGAACAACACATTCACCCTCTCATAGCTGAACGACACATTCACCCTCTCATTGCTGAACGACACATTCACCCTGTCGTTGCTGAACGACACATTCACCCTCTCATTGCTAAACAACACATTCACCCTCTCATAGCTGAACGACACATTCACCCTCTCATTGCTGAACGACACAGTAACCCTCTCATTGCTGAACGACACATTCACCCTTTCATTGCTCAACGACACATTAACCCTCTCATTGCTGAATTACACAGTAACCCTCTCAGTGCTGAATGACACATTCACCCTCTCATTGCTGAATGACACAGTATTCAATGATTTTTAAAAAAAATATATTTTATAGAATTTTATTTCCATAGAACAATTTTTCCCCTCTTACAAAGCAAACGTAACAATAAAGAAATTTTTAACAATACACAAATAACAAAACCCCATTATCTTTTGACATAAACTAAACTAAACCCCCCCCCCCTCCCCCCTCCCCCCTACCCCCCCCCCCCCCCCCCCTGGGTTGCTGCTGCTGGTCATCTGTCTTCCCTCTAATGTTCCCCTAGGTAGTCGAGAAATGGCTGCCACCGCCTGGTGAACCCTTGAGCCGACCCTCTCAGGGCAAACTTTATCTGCTCCAATTTAATGAACCCCGCCATATCATTTACCCAAGCCTCCAGTCCGGGGGGTTTCGCCTCCTTCCACATGAGTAGGATCCTGCGCCGGGCTACTAGGGACGCAAAGGCCACAACGTCGGCCTCTTTCGCCTCCTGCACTCCCGGCTCATCCGCAACTCCAAATAGAGCTAACCGCCAGCCTGGTTTGACCCGGGCCTTCACCACCTTCGAAATCACTCCCTTCACTCCCTTCCAATACCCTTCCAGTGCCGGGCACGCCTAAAACATATGTGCGTGGTTTGCCGGGCTCCCGCCACACCTCCCACATCTGTCCTCCACTCCAAAGAACCTGCTCAATCTTGCTCCCGTTATGTGTGCTCTATGTAGCACCTTAAATTGAATCAGGCTAAGCCTGGCTCATGAGGAAGAGGAATTTACCCTGCTTAGGGCATCAGCCCACATACCCTCCTCTATCTCCTCCCCTAGTTCTTCTGCCCACTTTCCTTTTAGTTCGCCCACCGACTCCTCCCCCTCTTCCCTCATCTCTCGGTATATCTCTGACACCTTGCCCTCTCCAACCCACACCCCTGAAAGCACTCTGTCCTGAATCCCCTGTGTCGGGAGCAACGGAAATTCCCTCACCTGTTGTCTAGTAAACGCCCTCACCTGCATAGATCTCAAGAAGTTTCCCCGGGGCAACTTATACTTTTCCTCCAATGCTCCCAAGCTCGCAAAAGTCCCATCTATAAATAAATCTCCCACCCTCCTAATTCCCAACTGGTGCCAGCTCTGAAATCCTCCATCCATTCTTCCTAGGGCGAACCTATGGTTGTTCCTGATTGGGGACCCCACCAGGGCTCCCCGCACCCCTCTCTGTCGCCTCCACTGTCCCCAGATATTCAATGTTGCCGCCACCGCCGGGTTCGTGGTAAACTTTTTAGGTGAGAACGGTAGCGGCGCCGTCACCAGCGCCTCTAAACTCGTCCCTTTACAGGACTTTCTCTCCAGTCTTTTCCACGCCGCTCCCTCACCCTCCATCATCCATTTACGTTTCATTGCCACATTGGCGGCCCAATAGTAATCGCCCAAGTTCGGTAGTGCCAATCCTCCTCTGTCCCTACTACGCTGAAGGAACCCCCTCCTTACTCTCGGAACTTTCCCTGCCCACACGAAGCTCGTGATGCTCCTGTCTATTTTATTAAAAAAGGTCTTGGTGATTAGTATAGGGAGATATTGGAATACAAATAAGAACCTCGGGAGGACCATCATCTTAATTGCTTGCACCCTGCCCGCCAGCGACAGAGGCTGCATGTCCCACCTCTTGAAGTCCTCCTCCATTTGTTCTACCAGCCGTGTCAGATTAAGTCTGTGCAAGGTTCCCCAGCTCCTAGCGATCTGAATCCCCAAGTATCGGAAGTTTTTTTCCACTTTCCTTAGAGGCAAGCCTTCTATCTCTCTACTCTGGTCCCCTGGATGTATCACAAATAATTCACTCTTCCCCATGTTTAGCCTATACCCCGAGAAATTCCCGAACTCCCTCAACATTCGCATAACCTCTATCATCCCCCCCGCTGGGTCCGACACGTATAACAATAGGTCATCTGCGTATAACGAGACTCGGTGTTCTTCTCCCCCTCCCACCCAGGTTGATAGGGTTGTGAAGAAGGCCTATGGAGTGTTGGCCTTTATTGGTAGAGGGATTGAGTTCCGGAGTCGGGAGGTCATGTTGCAGCTGTACAGAACTCTGGCCGCATTTGGAGTATTGCGTACAGTTCTGGTCACCGCATTATAGGAAGGACGTGGAGGCTTTGGAGCGGGTGCAGAGGAGATTTACCAGGATGTTGCCTGGTATGGAGGGAAAATCTTATGAGGAAAGGCTGACGGACTTGAGGTTGTTTTCGTTGGAGAGAAGAAGGTTAAGAGGAGACTTAATAGAGGCATACAAAATGATCAGGGGGTTGGATAGGGTGGACAGTGAGAGCCTTCTCCCGCGGATGGATATGGCTGGCACGAGGGGACATAACTTTAAACTGAGGGGTAATAGATATAGGACAGAGGTCAGAGGTAGGTTCTTTACGCAAAGAGTAGTGAGGCCGTGGAATGCCCTACCTGCTACAGTAGTGAACTCGCCAACATTGAGGGCATTTAAAAGTTTATTGGATAAACATATGGATGATAATGGCATAGTGTAGGTTAGATGGCTTTTGTTTCGGTGCAACATCGTGGGCCGAAGGGCCTGTACTGCGCTGTATTGTTCTATGTTCTATGTTCTATGTTCTAATCACCCCTCTCCATTTCCTGGAGTCTCTCAACGCCATAGCCAGAGGTTCAATTGCCAACGCGAACAACAATGGAGACAGCGGGCATCCCTGTCTTGTTCCCCTATATAGTCGGAAATACTCCGATCTTTGTCGACCCGTAACTACACTTGCCGTTGGAGCCCCATAAAGAAGTTTAACCCAGCTAATAAACCCGTTCCCGAACCCAAACCTCCTTAACACTTCCCATAAATACTCCCACTCCACCCTATCAAATGCCTTCTCTGCATCCATTGTCGCCACTATCTCTGCTTCCCCCTCGACTGGGGGCATCATTATCACCCCTAATAGTCGTCGCACGTTAACATTCAGTTGTCTCCCTTTTACGAACCCTGTCTGGTCTTCGTGCACCACCCCCAGGACACAGTCCTCTATCCTCGATGCCAGTACCTTTGCCAACAATTTGGCGTCCACGTTCAATAATGAAATAGGTCTATAGGACCCGCACTGCAACGGATCTTTATCCCTCTTCAAAATTAGCGATATCGTCGCCTCCGACATCGTCGGGGGCAGAGTCCCCCCTTCCCTGGCCTCATTGAACGTCCTCACCATCAACGGGGCCAACAAGTCCACATATTTTCTGTACTATTCCACCGGGAACCCGTCTGGTCCCGGGGCCTTCCCTGCTTGCATGCTTCCCAGTCCCTTAATAACCTCGTCCACCCCAATCGGTGCCCCCAGGCCTACCAACTCCTGCTCCTCCACTTTCGGGAACCTCAATTGGTCCAGGAACTGCCGCATCCCCTCCTCTCCCTCTGGGGGTTGAGACCTATACAGTCCCTCATAGAAGGTCTTGAACAACTCATTTATCTTTCCTGCCCTTCGCACCGTGTCTCCCCTTTAGTCTCTAATTCCTCCTATCTCCCTCGCTGCTGTCCTCTTTCGCAATTGATGAGCCAACAGGCGACTAGCCTTTTCCCCATATTCATACCTCCTCCCCTGTGCCTTCCTCCACAGTACCTCCGCCTTTCTGGTGGTCAGAAGGTCAAACTCCGTCTGGAGTCGTCTCCTCTCCCTGTACAGTTCCTCCTCCGGGGTCTCTGCAAATTCCCTATCCACCCTTAAAATCTCCCCCAGTAATCTTTCCCTTTCCTTGGCCTCTATTTTCCTTTTGTGGGCCCCAATGGAGATCAGCTCTCCTCTGACCACCGCTTTTAGTGCTTCCCATACCACTCCCACAGGGATCTCGCCGTCGTCATTGACCTCCAGGTATCTCTCAATACACCCCCGCACTCTTGCACACACTCCCACATCCGCCATCAATCCCACATCTAATCGCCAGAGTGTTCTCTGCTCTCTTTCCTCTCCTAATTCCAGGTCCACCCAATGTGGGGCATGGTCCGAAACCGCTATGGCTGAATTCTCAGCTTCTTCCACCCTAGAGATCAACGACCTTCCCAAAACAAAAAAATCTATCCGGGAGTACACTTTATGGACATGGGAGAAGAAGGAGAACTCCCTAGCCCTAGGTCTAAGAAATCGCCATGGATCCACTCCCCCCATTTGGTCCATAAACCCCTTAAGTACCTTGGCCGCTGCCGGCCTTCTTCCGGTCCTTGAGCTGGATCTATCTAGCCCCGGGTCCAGCACCGTATTAAAGTCCCCTCCTAAAATCAAGTTTCCTACCTCCAGGTCCGGTATACGCCCCAGCATCCGTCTCATAAATCCCGCATCGTCCCAGTTTGGGGCATACACATTAACCAACACGACCTCCATTCCCTCCAGCCTGCCACTCACCATTACATATCTACCTCCGCTATCTGCTATGATGTTCTTTGCTTCAAATGCTACCCGTTTCCCCACCAAAATGGCCACCCCTCTGTTCTTTGCGTCAAGTCCTGACTGGAACACCTGTCCCACCCATCCTTTCCTTAACCTAACTTGGTCCGCCACCTTTAGGTGCGTCTCTTGGAGCATAACCACGTCTGCCCTTAGTCCTTTCAAATGCGCGAGCACTCGGGCCCTTTTTATCGGTCCGTTCAGGCCTCTCACGTTCCACGTGATCAGCCTCACTAGGGGGCTACCTGCCCTCCTCCCGTGTCGACTAGCCATTACCTTCTCTAGGCCAGTCCCATATCCCGCCTCCGCGCTCCCACTCGCTCCCCCAGCGTCGCATACCATCCCCGTCCACCCACTCTTTAGCCATTTCCTTTTGGATTTCCGCAGCAGCAACCCAGTTGTCCCCCCCCCCCACCCCCCCCACCCGCTAGATTTCTTTCTAGCGTGATTGCTCCCCCCATATTACTTCCGTAAGTCAGCTGACTTCAACTGACCCCGGCTACTCCTGCTCACTCCTCGACCCCCCCGTGTGGGGAACTCCCATCCGCCTTGCGCCTGTCTTCCCGCCTTATTCTTTCTGGCGCGGGAACATCCCTTTACCTGACCCGCCTCTTATGGCGCAGCTCCTTTTCCCCTCCCCCTCCCCTTCCCCATTCTCCAACTATGTCCCGTCTTCACCCCCCTCACCGGCGCCCACATTTCCCAATGTCTCCCCCCTTCCCAATTTACTTCTCAATTAACTTCAACCATAACATTAACAATAACATTTCCTGCAGCATCAGTCCCTCAGTTCCGATCCAATTTCTCCTCTTTGATAAAGGGCCATGCTTCCTCCGCCGTCTCGAAATAATGGTGTCTCTCCTGATACGTGACCCATAGTCTTGCCGGCTGCAGCATCCCGAACTTCACCTTCCTTTTATGCAACACCTCTTTGGCTCGGTTAAAGCTCGCCCTCCTTCTCGCCACCTCCGCACTCCAATCCTGGTACACCCGTACCACTGCATTCTCCCATCTGCTACTCCGCACCTTTTTAGCCCATCTCAGGACCTCTTCTCTATCCTTAAGGCGGTGAAACCGCACGATTATCGCCCTGGGTGGTTCTCCCGCCTTTGGTCTTCTCGCCGGGATCCGATGTGCTCACTCCACCTCCAAGGGGCCCGTAGGGGCCTCAGCACCCATCAGTGAGCTCAGCATCGTACATGCATAAGCTCCACAGTCCACTCCTTCCACACCCTCAGGGAGACCCAGTATCCGAAAGTTCTTCCTTCGCGCTCCGTTTTCTAGGGCCTCGATCCTTTCAGTACACTTTTTATGAAGTGCCTCGTGCGTCTGTGTCTTAACCGCCAGGCCCAGGATCTCGTCCTCATTATCTGTCACCTTCTGCTCCACCACACGGAGCTCTGTCTCCTGGGTCTTTAGTGTCTCCTTGAGCCCCTCAATTGCCTGTAGCATCGGGGTCAGCACCTCCCTCTTCAGCAGCTCCACGCACCGTCTCAAAATTTCATCCTGCTCAGGCCCCCATGTCGCCTGCGCTTTCTCCGCCGCCATCTTGTGCTTCTCTCTTTCTGACCCTTTAGTCGACGATTCCTCGCGTCCCTTCTCACACACCCCACACCGCGTTGCGTTGTCAAAAGATTCCCCGTTGGGGCTCTTAAAGGATCCTGAAGGTCTTTCGGAGCTGGAGCCGCCGAAACGTGCGGCTAGCAAGGCATCACCGCAACCGGAAGTCTAACCCTCTCATTGCTGAACGACACATTCACCCTCTCATTGCTGAACGACACAGTAACCCTCTCAGTGCTGAATGACACATTCACTCTCTCATTGCTGAACGACACAGTAACCCTCTCATTGCTGAACAACACATTCACCCTCTCATTGCTGAACGACACAGTAACCCTCTCATTGCTGAACAACACATTCACTCTCTGTGTTGAACGACACATTCACCCTCTCAGTGCTGAACGACACATTCACCCTCTCAGTGCTGAACAACACATTCACTCTCTGTGTTGAACGACACATTCACCCTCTCAGTGCTGGACGACACATTCACCCTTTCATTGCTGAACGACACATTCACCCTCTCAGAGCTGAATGACACATTCACCCTCTCAGTGCTGAACGACACATTCACCCTCTCAGTGCTGAACGACACATTCACCCTCTCAGTGCTGAACGACACATTCACCCTCTCAGAGCTGAATGACACAGTAACCCTCTCAGTGCTGAACGACACATTCACCCTCTCAGTGCTGAACGACACACTCACACTCTCATTGCTGAACGACGCATTCACCCTCTCATTGCTGAACGACACATTCACCCTCTCAGAGCTGAATGACACAGTAACCCTCTCAGTGCTGAACGACACATTACCCTCTCATTGCTGAACGACACATTCAACCTTTCATTGCTGAGCAACACATTCACCCACTCATTGCTGAACGACACATTCAACCTTTCATTGCTCAACGACACATTAACCCTCTCATTGCTGAATGACACAGTAACCCTCTCAGTGCTGAACGACACATTCACCCTTTCATTGCTGAACGACACATTAATCCTTTCATTGCTGAACGACACATTCACCCTCTCATAGCTGAACGACACATTCACCCTCTCATTGCTGAACGACACATTCACCCTCTCATTGCTGAACGGCACATTCACCCTCTCATAGCTGAACGACACATTCACCCTCTCATTGCTGAACGACACATTCATCCTCTCATTGCTGAACGACACATTCACCCTCTCATAGCTGAACGACACATTAATCCTTTCATTGCTGAACGACACATTCACCCTTTCATTGCTGAACGACACATTAATCCTTTCATTGCTGAACGACACATTCACCCTCTCATAGCTGAACGACACATTCACCCTCTCATAGCTGAACGACACATTCACCCTCTCATTGCTGAACGACACATTCATCCTCTCATTGCTGAACGACACATTAACCCTCTCATTGCTGAACGACACATTAACCCTCTCATTGCTGAACAACACATTCACCCTCTCAGTGCTGAACGACACATTAACCCTCTCATTGCTGAACGACACATTCATCCTCTCATTGCGGAATGACACATTAACCCTCTCATTGCTGAACGACACATTAACCCTCTCATTGCGGAATGACACATTAACCCTCTCAATGCTGAACAACACATTCACCCTCTCATTGCTGAACAACACACTCACCCTCTCAGTGCAGAACGACACATTCACCCTCTCATTGCTGAACAACACATTCACCCTCTCATTACTGAATGACACATTAACCCTCTCATTGCTGAACAACACATTAACCCTCTCATTGCTGAACGACACATTCATCCTCTCATTGCGGAATGACACATTAACCCTCTCATTGCTGAACGACACATTAACCCTCTCATTGCGGAATGACACATTAACCCTCTCAATGCTGAACAACACATTCATCCTCTCATTGCTGAACAACACACTCACCCTCTCAGTGCAGAACGACACATTCACCCTCTCATTGCTGAACAACACATTCATCCTCTCATTGCTGAACGACACATTCACCCTCTCATTGCTGAACAACACATTCACCCTCTCAGTGCAGAACGACAGATTCACCCTCTCAGTGCTGAACGACACATTCACCCTCTCAGTGCTGAACGACACACTCACCTTCTCATTACTGAACGACACATTCACCCTCTCATTGCTGAACGACACACTCACCTTCTCATTGCTGAACGACACATTCACCCTCTCATTGCTGAACGACACATTAACCCTCTCAGTGCTGAACGACACACTCACCTTCTCATTACTGAACGACACATTAACCCTCTCAGTGCTGAACGACACATTCACCCTCTCATTGCTGAACGACACATTAACCCTCTCAGTGCTGAACGACACACTCACCTTCTCATTACTGAACGACACATTAACCCTCTCAGTGCTGAACGACACACTCACCCTCTCATTGCTGAACGACACATTCACCCTCTCATTGCTGAACGACACATTCATCCTCTCATTGCTGAACGACACATTCACCCTCTCATTGCTGAACGACACATTCACCCTCTCATTGCTGAACGACACATTCACCCTCTCATTGCTGAACGACACATTAACCCTCTCAGTGCTGAACGACACACTCACCCTCTCATTGCTGAACGACACACTCACCCTCTCATTGCTGAACGACACATTCATCCTCTCATTGCTGAACGACACATTCACCCTCTCATTGCTGAACGACACATTCACCCTCTCATTGCTGAACGACACATTCACCCTCTCATTGCTGAACGACACATTAACCCTCTCATTGCTGAACGACACATTAACCCTCCATTTGCTGAACGACACATTCACCCTCTCATTGCTGAACGACACATTAACCCTCTCATTGCTGAACAACACATTCACCCTCTCAGTGCTGAACGACACATTCACCCTCTCAGTGCTGAACGACACATTCACCCTCTCATTGCGGAATGACACAGTAACCCTCTCAGTGCTGAACGACACATTCATCCTCTCATTGCGGAATGACACATTAACCCTCTCATTGCTGAACGACACATTAACCCTCTCATTGCGGAATGACACATTAACCCTCTCATTGCTGAACGACACATTAACCCTCTCATTGCTGAACAACACATTCACTCTCTGTGTTGAACGACACATTCACCCTCTCAGTGCTGAACGACACATTCACCCTCTCAGAGCTGAATGACACAGTAACCCTCTCAGTGCTGAACGACACATTCACCCTCTCAGTGCTGAACGACACACTCACACTCTCATTGCTGAACGACGCATTCACCCTCTCATTGCTGAACGACACATTCACCCTCTCAGAGCTGAATGACACAGTAACCCTCTCAGTGCTGAACGACACATTACCCTCTCATTGCTGAACGACACATTCACCCTCTCAGTGCTGAACGACACATTCACCCTCTCAGTGCTGAACGACACATTCACCCTCTCAGTGCTGAACGACACATTCACCCTCTCAGAGCTGAATGACACAGTAACCCTCTCAGTGCTGAACGACACATTCACCCTCTCAGTGCTGAACGACACACTCACACTCTCATTGCTGAACGACGCATTCACCCTCTCATTGCTGAACGACACATTCACCCTCTCAGAGCTGAATGACACAGTAACCCTCTCAGTGCTGAACGACACATTACCCTCTCATTGCTGAACGACACATTCAACCTTTCATTGCTGAGCAACACATTCACCCACTCATTGCTGAACGACACATTCAACCTTTCATTGCTCAACGACACATTAAACCTCTCATTGCTGAATGACACAGTAACCCTCTCAGTGCTGAACGACACATTCACCCTTTCATTGCTGAACGACACATTAATCCTTTCATTGCTGAACGACACATTCACCCTCTCATAGCTGAACGACACATTCACCCTCTCATTGCTGAACGACACATTCACCCTCTCATTGCTGAACGGCACATTCACCCTCTCATAGCTGAACGACACATTCACCCTCTCATTGCTGAACGACACATTCATCCTCTCATTGCTGAACGACACATTCACCCTCTCATAGCTGAACGACACAATAATCCTTTCATTGCTGAACGACACATTCACCCTTTCATTGCTGAACGACACATTAATCCTTTCATTGCTGAACGACACATTCACCCTCTCATAGCTGAACGACACATTCACCCTCTCATAGCTGAACGACACATTCACCCTCTCATTGCTGAACGACACATTCATCCTCTCATTGCTGAACGACACATTAACCCTCTCATTGCTGAACGACACATTAACCCTCTCATTGCTGAACAACACATTCACCCTCTCAGTGCTGAACGACACATTAACCCTCTCATGCTGAACGACACATTCATCCTCTCATTGCGGAATGACACATTAACCCTCTCATTGCTGAACGACACATTCACCCTCTCATAGCTGAACGACACATTAATCCTTTCATTGCTGAACGACACATTCACCCTTTCATTGCTGAACGACACATTAATCCTTTCATTGCTGAACGACACATTCACCCTCTCATAGCTGAACGACACATTCACCCTCTCATAGCTGAACGACACATTCACCCTCTCATTGCTGAACGACACATTCATCCTCTCATTGCTGAACGACACATTAACCCTCTCATTGCTGAACGACACATTAACCCTCTCATTGCTGAACAACACATTCACCCTCTCAGTGCTGAACGACACATTAACCCTCTCATTGCTGAACGACACATTCATCCTCTCATTGCGGAATGACACATTAACCCTCTCATTGCTGAACGACACATTAACCCTCTCAATGCTGAACAACACATTCACCCTCTCATTGCTGAACAACACACTCACCCTCTCAGTGCAGAACGACACATTCACCCTCTCATTGCTGAACAACACATTCACCCTCTCATTACTGAATGACACATTAACCCTCTCATTGCTGAACAACACATTCACCCTCTCAGTGCTGAACGACACATTAACCCTCTCATTGCTGAACGACACATTCATCCTCTCATTGCGGAATGACACATTAACCCTCTCATTGCTGAACGACACATTAACCCTCTCATTGCGGAATGACACATTAACCCTCTCAATGCTGAACAACACATTCATCCTCTCATTGCTGAACAACACACTCACCCTCTCAGTGCAGAACGACACATTCACCCTCTCATTGCTGAACAACACATTCATCCTCTCATTGCTGAACGACACATTCACCCTCTCATTGCTGAACAACACATTCACCCTCTCAGTGCAGAACGACAGATTCACCCTCTCAGTGCTGAACGACACATTCACCCTCTCAGTGCTGAACGACACACTCACCTTCTCATTACTGAACGACACATTCACCCTCTCATTGCTGAACGACACACTCACCTTCTCATTGCTGAACGACACATTCACCCTCTCATTGCTGAACGACACATTAACCCTCTCAGTGCTGAACGACACACTCACCTTCTCATTACTGAACGACACATTAACCCTCTCAGTGCTGAACGACACATTCACCCTCTCATTGCTGAACGACACATTAACCCTCTCAGTGCTGAACGACACACTCACCTTCTCATTACTGAACGACACATTAACCCTCTCAGTGCTGAACGACACACTCACCCTCTCATTGCTGAACGACACATTCACCCTCTCATTGCTGAACGACACATTCATCCTCTCATTGCTGAACGACACATTCACCCTCTCATTGCTGAACGACACATTCACCCTCTCATTGCTGAACGACACATTCACCCTCTCATTGCTGAACGACACATTAACCCTCTCAGTGCTGAACGACACACTCACCCTCTCATTGCTGAACGACACACTCACCCTCTCATTGCTGAACGACACATTCATCCTCTCATTGCTGAACGACACATTCACCCTCTCATTGCTGAACGACACATTCACCCTCTCATTGCTGAACGACACATTCACCCTCTCATTGCTGAACGACACATTAACCCTCTCATTGCTGAACGACACATTAACCCTCCATTTGCTGAACGACACATTCACCCTCTCATTGCTGAACGACACATTAACCCTCTCATTGCTGAACAACACATTCACCCTCTCAGTGCTGAACGACACATTCACCCTCTCAGTGCTGAACGACACATTCACCCTCTCATTGCGGAATGACACAGTAACCCTCTCAGTGCTGAACGACACATTCATCCTCTCATTGCGGAATGACACATTAACCCTCTCATTGCTGAACGACACATTAACCCTCTCATTGCGGAATGACACATTAACCCTCTCATTGCTGAACGACACATTAACCCTCTCATTGCTGAACAACACATTCACTCTCTGTGTTGAACGACACATTCACCCTCTCAGTGCTGAACGACACATTCACCCTCTCAGAGCTGAATGACACAGTAACCCTCTCAGTGCTGAACGACACATTAACCCTCTCATTGCTGAACGACACACTCACACTCTCATTGCTGAACGACGCATTCACCCTCTCATTGCTGAACGACGCATTCACCCTCTCATTGCTGAGCAACACATTCACCCTCTCATTGCTGAACGACACATTCAACCTTTCATTGCTCAACGACACATTAACCCTCTCATTGCTGAATGACACAGTAACCCTCTCAGTGCTGAACGACACATTCACCCTTTCATTGCTGAACGACACATTAATCCTTTCATTGCTGAACGACACATTCACCCTCTCATAGCTGAACGACACATTCACCCTCTCATTGCTGAACGACACATTCACCCTTTCATTGCTGAACGGCACATTCACCCTCTCATAGCTGAACGACACATTCACCCTCTCATTGCTGAACGACACATTCATCCTCTCATTGCTGAACGACACATTCACCCTCTCATAGCTGAACGACACATTAATCCTTTCATTGCTGAACGACACATTCACCCTTTCATTGCTGAACGACACATTAATCCTTTCATTGCTGAACGACACATTCACCCTCTCATAGCTGAACGACACATTCACCCTCTCATAGCTGAACGACACATTCACCCTCTCATTGCTGAACGACACATTCATCCTCTCATTGCTGAACGACACATTAACCCTCTCATTGCTGAACGACACATTAACCCTCTCATTGCTGAACAACACATTCACCCTCTCAGTGCTGAACGACACATTAACCCTCTCATTGCTGAACGACACATTCATCCTCTCATTGCGGAATGACACATTAACCCTCTCATTGCTGAACGACACATTAACCCTCTCATTGCGGAATGACACATTAACCCTCTCAATGCTGAACAACACATTCATCCTCTCATTGCTGAACAACACACTCACCCTCTCAGTGCAGAACGACACATTCACCCTCTCATTGCTGAACAACACATTCACCCTCTCATTACTGAATGACACATTAACCCTCTCATTGCTGAACAACACATTCACCCTCTCATTGCTGAACGACACATTAACCCTCTCATTGCTGAACAACACATTCACCCTCTCAGTGCTGAACGACACATTAACCCTCTCATTGCTGAACGACACAGTAACCCTCTCAGTGCTGAACGACACATTCACCCTTTCATTGCTGAACGACACATTAATCCTTTCATTGCTGAACGACACATTCACCCTCTCATAGCTGAACGACACATTCACCCTCTCATTGCTGAACGACACATTCACCCTCTCATTGCTGAACGGCACATTCACCCTCTCATAGCTGAACGACACATTCACCCTCTCATTGCTGAACGACACATTCATCCTCTCATTGCTGAACGACACATTCACCCTCTCATAGCTGAACGACACATTAATCCTTTCATTGCTGAACGACACATTCACCCTTTCATTGCTGAACGACACATTAATCCTTTCATTGCTGAACGACACATTCACCCTCTCATAGCTGAACGACACATTCACCCTCTCATAGCTGAACGACACATTCACCCTCTCATTGCTGAACGACACATTCATCCTCTCATTGCTGAACGACACATTAACCCTCTCATTGCTGAACGACACATTAACCCTCTCATTGCTGAACAACACATTCACCCTCTCAGTGCTGAACGACACATTAACCCTCTCATTGCTGAACGACACATTCATCCTCTCATTGCGGAATGACACATTAACCCTCTCATTGCTGAACGACACATTAACCCTCTCATTGCGGAATGACACATTAACCCTCTCAATGCTGAACAACACATTCATCCTCTCATTGCTGAACAACACACTCACCCTCTCAGTGCAGAACGACACATTCACCCTCTCATTGCTGAACAACACATTCACCCTCTCATTACTGAATGACACATTAACCCTCTCATTGCTGAACAACACATTCACCCTCTCAGTGCTGAACGACACATTAACCCTCTCATTGCTGAACGACACATTCATCCTCTCATTGCGGAATGACACATTAACCCTCTCATTGCTGAACGACACATTAACCCTCTCATTGCGGAATGACACATTAACCCTCTCAATGCTGAACAACACATTCATCCTCTCATTGCTGAACAACACACTCACCCTCTCAGTGCAGAACGACACATTCACCCTCTCATTGCTGAACAACACATTCATCCTCTCATTGCTGAACGACACATTCACCCTCTCATTGCTGAACAACACATTCACCCTCTCAGTGCAGAACGACACATTCACCCTCTCAGTGCTGAACGACACATTCACCCTCTCAGTGCTGAACGACACACTCACCTTCTCATTACTGAACGACACATTCACCCTCTCATTGCTGAACGACACACTCACCTTCTCATTGCTGAACGACACATTCACCCTCTCATTGCTGAACGACACATTAACCCTCTCAGTGCTGAACGACACACTCACCTTCTCATTACTGAACGACACATTAACCATCTCAGTGCTGAACGACACATTCACCCTCTCAGTGCTGAACGACACACTCACCTTCTCATTACTGAACGACACATTAACCCTCTCAGTGCTGAACGACACACTCACCTTCTCATTACTGAACGACACATTAACCCTCTCAGTGCTGAACGACACATTCACCCTCTCAGTGCTGAACGACACACTCACCTTCTCATTGCAGAACGACACATTAACCCTCTCAGTGCTGAACGACACACTCATCCTCTCATTGCTGAACGACACATTCACCCTCTCATTGCTGAACGACACATTCATCCTCTCATTGCTGAACGACACATTCACCCTCTCATTGCTGAACGACACATTCACCCTCTCATTGCTGAACGACACATTCACCCTCTCATAGCTGAACGACACATTCACCCTCTCATAGCTGAACGACACATTCACCCTCTCATTGCTGAACGACACATTCATCCTCTCATTGCTGAACGACACATTAACCCTCTCATTGCTGAACGACACATTAACCCTCTCATTGCTGAACAACACATTCACCCTCTCAGTGCTGAACGACACATTAACCCTCTCATTGCTGAACGACACATTCATCCTCTCATTGCGGAATGACACATTAACCCTCTCATTGCTGAACGACACATTAACCCTCTCAATGCTGAACAACACATTCACCCTCTCATTGCTGAACAACACACTCACCCTCTCAGTGCAGAACGACACATTCACCCTCTCATTGCTGAACAACACATTCACCCTCTCATTACTGAATGACACATTAACCCTCTCATTGCTGAACAACACATTCACCCTCTCAGTGCTGAACGACACATTAACCCTCTCATTGCTGAACGACACATTCATCCTCTCATTGCGGAATGACACATTAACCCTCTCATTGCTGAACGACACATTAACCCTCTCATTGCGGAATGACACATTAACCCTCTCAATGCTGAACAACACATTCATCCTCTCATTGCTGAACAACACACTCACCCTCTCAGTGCAGAACGACACATTCACCCTCTCATTGCTGAACAACACATTCATCCTCTCATTGCTGAACGACACATTCACCCTCTCATTGCTGAACAACACATTCACCCTCTCAGTGCAGAACGACAGATTCACCCTCTCAGTGCTGAACGACACATTCACCCTCTCAGTGCTGAACGACACACTCACCTTCTCATTACTGAACGACACATTCACCCTCTCATTGCTGAACGACACACTCACCTTCTCATTGCTGAACGACACATTCACCCTCTCATTGCTGAACGACACATTAACCCTCTCAGTGCTGAACGACACACTCACCTTCTCATTACTGAACGACACATTAACCCTCTCAGTGCTGAACGACACATTCACCCTCTCATTGCTGAACGACACATTAACCCTCTCAGTGCTGAACGACACACTCACCTTCTCATTACTGAACGACACATTAACCCTCTCAGTGCTGAACGACACACTCACCCTCTCATTGCTGAACGACACATTCACCCTCTCATTGCTGAACGACACATTCATCCTCTCATTGCTGAACGACACATTCACCCTCTCATTGCTGAACGACACATTCACCCTCTCATTGCTGAACGACACATTCACCCTCTCATTGCTGAACGACACATTAACCCTCTCAGTGCTGAACGACACACTCACCCTCTCATTGCTGAACGACACACTCACCCTCTCATTGCTGAACGACACATTCATCCTCTCATTGCTGAACGACACATTCACCCTCTCATTGCTGAACGACACATTCACCCTCTCATTGCTGAACGACACATTCACCCTCTCATTGCTGAACGACACATTAACCCTCTCATTGCTGAACGACACATTAACCCTCCATTTGCTGAACGACACATTCACCCTCTCATTGCTGAACGACACATTAACCCTCTCATTGCTGAACAACACATTCACCCTCTCAGTGCTGAACGACACATTCACCCTCTCAGTGCTGAACGACACATTCACCCTCTCATTGCGGAATGACACAGTAACCCTCTCAGTGCTGAACGACACATTCATCCTCTCATTGCGGAATGACACATTAACCCTCTCATTGCTGAACGACACATTAACCCTCTCATTGCGGAATGACACATTAACCCTCTCATTGCTGAACGACACATTAACCCTCTCATTGCTGAACAACACATTCACTCTCTGTGTTGAACGACACATTCACCCTCTCAGTGCTGAACGACACATTCACCCTCTCAGAGCTGAATGACACAGTAACCCTCTCAGTGCTGAACGACACATTAACCCTCTCATTGCTGAACGACACACTCACACTCTCATTGCTGAACGACGCATTCACCCTCTCATTGCTGAACGACGCATTCACCCTCTCATTGCTGAGCAACACATTCACCCTCTCATTGCTGAACGACACATTCAACCTTTCATTGCTCAACGACACATTAACCCTCTCATTGCTGAATGACACAGTAACCCTCTCAGTGCTGAACGACACATTCACCCTTTCATTGCTGAACGACACATTAATCCTTTCATTGCTGAACGACACATTCACCCTCTCATAGCTGAACGACACATTCACCCTCTCATTGCTGAACGACACATTCACCCTTTCATTGCTGAACGGCACATTCACCCTCTCATAGCTGAACGACACATTCACCCTCTCATTGCTGAACGACACATTCATCCTCTCATTGCTGAACGACACATTCACCCTCTCATAGCTGAACGACACATTAATCCTTTCATTGCTGAACGACACATTCACCCTTTCATTGCTGAACGACACATTAATCCTTTCATTGCTGAACGACACATTCACCCTCTCATAGCTGAACGACACATTCACCCTCTCATAGCTGAACGACACATTCACCCTCTCATTGCTGAACGACACATTCATCCTCTCATTGCTGAACGACACATTAACCCTCTCATTGCTGAACGACACATTAACCCTCTCATTGCTGAACAACACATTCACCCTCTCAGTGCTGAACGACACATTAACCCTCTCATTGCTGAACGACACATTCATCCTCTCATTGCGGAATGACACATTAACCCTCTCATTGCTGAACGACACATTAACCCTCTCATTGCGGAATGACACATTAACCCTCTCAATGCTGAACAACACATTCATCCTCTCATTGCTGAACAACACACTCACCCTCTCAGTGCAGAACGACACATTCACCCTCTCATTGCTGAACAACACATTCACCCTCTCATTACTGAATGACACATTAACCCTCTCATTGCTGAACAACACATTCACCCTCTCATTGCTGAACGACACATTAACCCTCTCATTGCTGAACAACACATTCACCCTCTCAGTGCTGAACGACACATTAACCCTCTCATTGCTGAACGACACAGTAACCCTCTCAGTGCTGAACGACACATTCACCCTTTCATTGCTGAACGACACATTAATCCTTTCATTGCTGAACGACACATTCACCCTCTCATAGCTGAACGACACATTCACCCTCTCATTGCTGAACGACACATTCACCCTCTCATTGCTGAACGGCACATTCACCCTCTCATAGCTGAACGACACATTCACCCTCTCATTGCTGAACGACACATTCATCCTCTCATTGCTGAACGACACATTCACCCTCTCATAGCTGAACGACACATTAATCCTTTCATTGCTGAACGACACATTCACCCTTTCATTGCTGAACGACACATTAATCCTTTCATTGCTGAACGACACATTCACCCTCTCATAGCTGAACGACACATTCACCCTCTCATAGCTGAACGACACATTCACCCTCTCATTGCTGAACGACACATTCATCCTCTCATTGCTGAACGACACATTAACCCTCTCATTGCTGAACGACACATTAACCCTCTCATTGCTGAACAACACATTCACCCTCTCAGTGCTGAACGACACATTAACCCTCTCATTGCTGAACGACACATTCATCCTCTCATTGCGGAATGACACATTAACCCTCTCATTGCTGAACGACACATTAACCCTCTCATTGCGGAATGACACATTAACCCTCTCAATGCTGAACAACACATTCATCCTCTCATTGCTGAACAACACACTCACCCTCTCAGTGCAGAACGACACATTCACCCTCTCATTGCTGAACAACACATTCACCCTCTCATTACTGAATGACACATTAACCCTCTCATTGCTGAACAACACATTCACCCTCTCAGTGCTGAACGACACATTAACCCTCTCATTGCTGAACGACACATTCATCCTCTCATTGCGGAATGACACATTAACCCTCTCATTGCTGAACGACACATTAACCCTCTCATTGCGGAATGACACATTAACCCTCTCAATGCTGAACAACACATTCATCCTCTCATTGCTGAACAACACACTCACCCTCTCAGTGCAGAACGACACATTCACCCTCTCATTGCTGAACAACACATTCATCCTCTCATTGCTGAACGACACATTCACCCTCTCATTGCTGAACAACACATTCACCCTCTCAGTGCAGAACGACACATTCACCCTCTCAGTGCTGAACGACACATTCACCCTCTCAGTGCTGAACGACACACTCACCTTCTCATTACTGAACGACACATTCACCCTCTCATTGCTGAACGACACACTCACCTTCTCATTGCTGAACGACACATTCACCCTCTCATTGCTGAACGACACATTAACCCTCTCAGTGCTGAACGACACACTCACCTTCTCATTACTGAACGACACATTAACCATCTCAGTGCTGAACGACACATTCACCCTCTCAGTGCTGAACGACACACTCACCTTCTCATTACTGAACGACACATTAACCCTCTCAGTGCTGAACGACACACTCACCTTCTCATTACTGAACGACACATTAACCCTCTCAGTGCTGAACGACACATTCACCCTCTCAGTGCTGAACGACACACTCACCTTCTCATTGCAGAACGACACATTAACCCTCTCAGTGCTGAACGACACACTCATCCTCTCATTGCTGAACGACACATTCACCCTCTCATTGCTGAACGACACATTCATCCTCTCATTGCTGAACGACACATTCACCCTCTCATTGCTGAACGACACATTCACCCTCTCATTGCTGAACGACACATTCACCCTCTCATTGCTGAACGACACATTAACCCTCTCATTGCTGAACGACACATTCACCCTCTCATTGCTGAACGGCACATTCACCCTCTCATAGCTGAACGACACATTCACCCTCTCATTGCTGAACGACACATTCATCCTCTCATTGCTGAACGACACATTCACCCTCTCATAGCTGAACGACACATTAATCCTTTCATTGCTGAACGACACATTCACCCTTTCATTGCTGAACGACACATTAATCCTTTCATTGCTGAACGACACATTCACCCTCTCATAGCTGAACGACACATTCACCCTCTCATAGCTGAACGACACATTCACCCTCTCATTGCTGAACGACACATTCATCCTCTCATTGCTGAACGACACATTAACCCTCTCATTGCTGAACGACACATTAACCCTCTCATTGCTGAACAACACATTCACCCTCTCAGTGCTGAACGACACATTAACCCTCTCATTGCTGAACGACACATTCATCCTCTCATTGCGGAATGACACATTAACCCTCTCATTGCTGAACGACACATTAACCCTCTCATTGCGGAATGACACATTAACCCTCTCAATGCTGAACAACACATTCATCCTCTCATTGCTGAACAACACACTCACCCTCTCAGTGCAGAACGACACATTCACCCTCTCATTGCTGAACAACACATTCACCCTCTCATTACTGAATGACACATTAACCCTCTCATTGCTGAACAACACATTCACCCTCTCAGTGCTGAACGACACATTAACCCTCTCATTGCTGAACGACACATTCATCCTCTCATTGCGGAATGACACATTAACCCTCTCATTGCTGAACGACACATTAACCCTCTCATTGCGGAATGACACATTAACCCTCTCAATGCTGAACAACACATTCATCCTCTCATTGCTGAACAACACACTCACCCTCTCAGTGCAGAACGACACATTCACCCTCTCATTGCTGAACAACACATTCATCCTCTCATTGCTGAACGACACATTCACCCTCTCATTGCTGAACAACACATTCACCCTCTCAGTGCAGAACGACACATTCACCCTCTCAGTGCTGAACGACACATTCACCCTCTCAGTGCTGAACGACACACTCACCTTCTCATTACTGAACGACACATTCACCCTCTCATTGCTGAACGACACACTCACCTTCTCATTGCTGAACGACACATTCACCCTCTCATTGCTGAACGACACATTAACCCTCTCAGTGCTGAACGACACACTCACCTTCTCATTACTGAACGACACATTAACCATCTCAGTGCTGAACGACACATTCACCCTCTCAGTGCTGAACGACACACTCACCTTCTCATTACTGAACGACACATTAACCCTCTCAGTGCTGAACGACACACTCACCTTCTCATTACTGAACGACACATTAACCCTCTCAGTGCTGAACGACACATTCACCCTCTCAGTGCTGAACGACACACTCACCTTCTCATTGCAGAACGACACATTAACCCTCTCAGTGCTGAACGACACACTCATCCTCTCATTGCTGAACGACACATTCACCCTCTCATTGCTGAACGACACATTCATCCTCTCATTGCTGAACGACACATTCACCCTCTCATTGCTGAACGACACATTCACCCTCTCATTGCTGAACGACACATTCACCCTCTCATTGCTGAACGACACATTAACCCTCTCAGTGCTGAACGACACACTCACCCTCTCATTGCTGAACGACACACTCACCCTCTCATTGCTGAACGACACATTCATCCTCTCATTGCTGAACGACACATTCACCCTCTCATTGCTGAACGACACATTCACCCTCTCATTGCTGAACGACACATTCACCCTCTCATTGCTGAACGACACATTAACCCTCTCATTGCTGAACGACACATTAACCCTCCATTTGCTGAACGACACATTCACCCTCTCATTGCTGAACGACACATTAACCCTCTCATTGCTGAACAACACATTCACCCTCTCAGTGCTGAACGACACATTCACCCTCTCAGTGCTGAACGACACATTCACCCTCTCATTGCGGAATGACACAGTAACCCTCTCAGTGCTGAACGACACATTCATCCTCTCATTGCGGAATGACACATTAACCCTCTCATTGCTGAACGACACATTAACCCTCTCATTGCGGAATGACACATTAACCCTCTCATTGCTGAACGACACATTAACCCTCTCATTGCTGAACAACACATTCACTCTCTGTGTTGAACGACACATTCACCCTCTCAGTGCTGAACGACACATTCACCCTCTCAGAGCTGAATGACACAGTAACCCTCTCAGTGCTGAACCACACATTCATCCTCTCAGTGCTGAACGACACACTCACACTCTCATTGCTGAACGACGCATTCACCCTCTCATTGCTGAACGACACATTCACCCTCTCAGAGCTGAATGACACAGTAACCCTCTCAGTGCTGAACGACACATTACCCTCTCATTGCTGAACGACACATTCAACCTTTCATTGCTGAGCAACACATTCACCCTCTCATTGCTGAACGACACATTCAACCTTTCATTGCTCAACGACACATTAACCCTCTCATTGCTGAATGACACAGTAACCCTCTCAGTGCTGAACGACACATTCACCCTTTCATTGCTGAACGACACATTAATCCTTTCATTGCTGAACGACACATTCACCCTCTCATAGCTGAACGACACATTCACCCTCTCATTGCGGAACGACACATTCACCCTCTCATTGCTGAACGGCACATTCACCCTCTCATAGCTGAACGACACATTCACCCTCTCATTGCTGAACGAGACATTCATCCTCTCATTGCTGAACGACACATTCACCCTCTCATAGCTGAACGACACATTAATCCTTTCATTGCTGAACGACACATTCACCCTTTCATTGCTGAACGACACATTAATCCTTTCATTGCTGAACGACACATTCACCCTCTCATAGCTGAACGACACATTCACCCTCTCATAGCTGAACGACACATTCACCCTCTCATTGCTGAACGACACATTCATCCTCTCATTGCTGAACGACACATTAACCCTCTCATTGCTGAACGACACATTAACCCTCTCATTGCTGAACAACACATTCACCCTCTCAGTGCTGAACGACACATTAACCCTCTCATTGCTGAACGACACATTCATCCTCTCATTGCGGAATGACACATTAACCCTCTCATTGCTGAACGACACATTAACCCTCTCATTGCGGAATGACACATTAACCCTCTCAATGCTGAACAACACATTCATCCTCTCATTGCTGAACAACACACTCACCCTCTCAGTGCAGAACGACACATTCACCCTCTCATTGCTGAACAACACATTCACCCTCTCATTACTGAATGACACATTAACCCTCTCATTGCTGAACAACACATTCACCCTCTCAGTGCTGAACGACACATTAACCCTCTCATTGCTGAACGACACATTCATCCTCTCATTGCGGAATGACACATTAACCCTCTCATTGCTGAACGACACATTAACCCTCTCATTGCGGAATGACACATTAACCCTCTCAATGCTGAACAACACATTCATCCTCTCATTGCTGAACAACACACTCACCCTCTCAGTGCAGAACGACACATTCACCCTCTCATTGCTGAACAACACATTCATCCTCTCATTGCTGAACGACACATTCACCCTCTCATTGCTGAACAACACATTCACCCTCTCAGTGCAGAACGACACATTCACCCTCTCAGTGCTGAACGACACATTCACCCTCTCAGTGCTGAACGACACACTCACCTTCTCATTACTGAACGACACATTCACCCTCTCATTGCTGAACGACACACTCACCTTCTCATTGCTGAACGACACATTCACCCTCTCATTGCTGAACGACACATTAACCCTCTCAGTGCTGAACGACACACTCACCTTCTCATTACTGAACGACACATTAACCCTCTCAGTGCTGAACGACACATTCACCCTCTCAGTGCTGAACGACACACTCACCTTCTCATTACTGAACGACACATTAACCCTCTCAGTGCTGAACGACACACTCACCTTCTCATTACTGAACGACACATTAACCCTCTCAGTGCTGACCGACACATTCACCCTCTCAGTGCTGAACGACACACTCACCTTCTCATTGCTGAACGACACATTAACCCTCTCAGTGCTGAACGACACACTCACCTTCTCATTACTGAACGACACATTAACCCTCTCAGTGCTGAACGACACACTCACCCTCTCATTGCTGAACGACACATTCACCCTCTCATTGCTGAACGACACATTCATCCTCTCATTGCTGAACGACACATTCACCCTCTCATTGCTGAACGACACATTCACCCTCTCATTGCTGAACGACACATTCACCCTCTCATTGCTGAACGACACATTAACCCTCTCAGTGCTGAACGACACACTCACCCTCTCATTGCTGAACGACACACTCACCCTCTCATTGCTGAACGACACATTCATCCTCTCATTGCTGAACGACACATTCACCCTCTCATTGCTGAACGACACATTCACCCTCTCATTGCTGAACGACACATTCACCCTCTCATTGCTGAACGACACATTAACCCTCTCATTGCTGAACGACACATTAACCCTCCATTTGCTGAACGACACATTCACCCTCTCATTGCTGAACGACACATTAACCCTCTCATTGCTGAACAACACATTCACCCTCTCAGTGCTGAACGACACATTCACCCTCTCAGTGCTGAACGACACATTCACCCTCTCATTGCGGAATGACACAGTAACCCTCTCAGTGCTGAACGACACATTCATCCTCTCATTGCGGAATGACACATTAACCCTCTCATTGCTGAACGACACATTAACCCTCTCATTGCGGAATGACACATTAACCCTCTCAATGCTGAACGACACATTAACCCTCTCATTGCTGAACAACACATTCACTCTCTGTGTTGAACGACACATTCACCCTCTCAGTGCTGAACGACACACTCACCCTCTCAGTGCTGGATGACACATTCACCCTTTCATTGCTGAACGACACATTCACCCTCTCAGTGCTGAACGACACATTCACCCTCTCAGTGCTGAACGACACATTCACCCTCTCAGAGCTGAACGACACACTCACCCTCTCATTGCTGAACGACGCATTCACCCTCTCATTGCTGAACGACACATTCACCCTCTCAGTGCTGAACGACACACTCACCCTCTGATTGCTGAACGACGCATTCACCCTCTCATTGCTGAACGACACATTCACCCTCTCAGAGCTGAATGACACAGTAACCCTCTCAGTGCTGAACGACACATTCACCCTCTCATTGCTGAATGACACATTTACCCTCTCATTGCTGAACGACACATTCAACCTTTCATTGCTCAACGACACATTCACCCTCTCATTGCTGAACGACACATTCACCCTCTCATAGCTGAACGACACATTCACCCTCTCATTGCTGAACGACACATTCACCCTTTCATTGCTGAACGACACATTAATCCTTTCATTGCTGAACGACACATTCACCCTCTCATAGCTGAACGACGCATTCACCCTCTCATTGCTGAACGACACATTCATCCTCTCATTGCTCAATGACACATTCACCCTCTCATAGCTGAACGACACATTAATCCTTTCATTGCTGAACGACACATTCACCTTCTCATTGCTGAACGACACATTCACCCTCTCATTGCTGAACGACACATTAACCCTCTCAGTGCTGAACGACACACTCACCTTCTCATTACTGAACGACACATTAACCCTCTCAGTGCTGAACGACACATTCACCCTCTCAGTGCTGAACGACACACTCACCTTCTCATTACTGAACGACACATTAACCCTCTCAGTGCTGAACGACACACTCACCTTCTCATTACTGAACGACACATTAACCCTCTCAGTGCTGAACGACACATTCACCCTCTCAGTGCTGAACGACACACTCACCTTCTCATTGCTGAACGACACATTAACCCTCTCAGTGCTGAACGACACACTCACCTTCTCATTACTGAACGACACATTAACCCTCTCAGTGCTGAACGACACACTCACCCTCTCATTGCTGAACGACACATTCACCCTCTCATTGCTGAACGACACATTCATCCTCTCATTGCTGAACGACACATTCACCCTCTCATTGCTGAACGACACATTCACCCTCTCATTGCTGAACGACACATTCACCCTCTCATTGCTGAACGACACATTAACCCTCTCAGTGCTGAACGACACACTCACCCTCTCATTGCTGAACGACACACTCACCCTCTCATTGCTGAACGACACATTCATCCTCTCATTGCTGAACGACACATTCACCCTCTCATTGCTGAACGACACATTCACCCTCTCATTGCTGAACGACACATTCACCCTCTCATTGCTGAACGGCACATTAACCCTCTCATTGCTGAACGACACATTAACCCTCCATTTGCTGAACGACACATTCACCCTCTCATTGCTGAACGACACATTAACCCTCTCATTGCTGAACAACACATTCACCCTCTCAGTGCTGAACGACACATTCACCCTCTCAGTGCTGAACGACACATTCACCCTCTCATTGCGGAATGACACAGTAACCCTCTCAGTGCTGAACGACACATTCATCCTCTCATTGCGGAATGACACATTAACCCTCTCATTGCTGAACGACACATTAACCCTCTCATTGCGGAATGACACATTAACCCTCTCATTGCTGAACGACACATTAACCCTCTCATTGCTGAACAACACATTCACTCTCTGTGTTGAACGACACATTCACCCTCTCAGTGCTGAACGACACACTCACCCTCTCAGTGCTGGACGACACATTCACCCTTTCATTGCTGAATGACACATTCACCCTCTCAGTGCTGAACGACACATTCACCCTCTCAGTGCTGAACGACACATTCACCCTCTCAGTGCTGAACGACACATTCACCCTCTCAGAGCTGAACGACACACTCACCCTCTCATTGCTGAACGACGCATTCACCCTCTCATTGCTGAACGACACATTCACCCTCTCAGTGCTGAACGACACATTCACCCTCTCATTGCTGAACGACGCATTCACCCTCTCATTGCTGAACGACACATTCACCCTCTCAGAGCTGAATGACACAGTAACCCTCTCAGTGCTGAACGACACATTCACCCTCTCATTGCTGAATGACACATTAACCCTCTCATTGCTGAACGACACATTCAACCTTTCATTGCTCAACGACACATTCACCCTCTCATTGCTGAACGACACATTCACCCTCTCATAGCTGAACGACACATTCACCCTCTCATTGCTGAACGACACATTCACCCTTTCATTGCTGAACGACACATTAATCCTTTCATTGCTGAACGACACATTCACCCTCTCATAGCTGAACGCCGCATTCACCCTCTCATTGCTGAACGACACATTCATCCTCTCATTGCTGAACGACACATTCACCCTCTCATAGCTGAACGACACATTAATCCTTTCATTGCTGAACGACACATTCACGCTTTCATTGCTGAACGACACATTAATCCTTTCATTGCTGAACGACACATTCACCCTCTCATAGCTGAACGACACATTAATCCTTTCATTGCTGAACGACACATTCACCCTTTCATTGCTGAACGACACATTAATCCTTTCATTGCTGAACGACACATTCACCCTCTCATAGCTGAACGACACACTCACCCTCTCATTGCTGGACGACACATTCACCCTTTCATTGCTGAACGACACACTCACCCTCTCAGTGCTGAACAACACATTCACCCTCTCAGTGCTAAACGACACATTCACCCTCTCAGTGCTGAACGACACATTCACCCTCTCAGAGCTGAATGACACAGTAACCCTCTCAGTGCTGAACGACACATTCACCCTCTCAGTGCTGAACGACACACTCACCCTCTCATTGCTGAACGACGCATTCACCCTCTCAGTGCTCAACGACACATTCACCCTCTCAGTGCTGAACGACACACTCACCCTCTCATTGCTGAACGACGCATTCACCCTCTCATTGCTGAATGACACATTCACCCTCTCATTGCTGAATGACACATTAACCCTCTCATTGCTGAGCGACACATTCACCCTCTCATTGCTGAGCAACACATTCACCCTCTCATTGCTGAATGACACATTAACCCTCTCATTGCTGAACGACACATTCAACCTTTCATTGCTCAACGACACATTAACCCTCTCATTGCTGAACAACACACTCACCCTCTCAGTGCAGAACGACACATTCACCCTCTCATTGCTGAACAACACATTCATCCTCTCATTGCTGAACGACACATTCACCCTCTCATTGCTGAACAACACATTCACCCTCTCAGTGCAGAACGACAGATTCACCCTCTCAGTGCTGAACGACACATTCACACTCTCAGTGCTGAACGACACACTCACCTTCTCATTACTGAACGACACATTCACCCTCTCATTGCTGAACGACACACTCACCTTCTCATTGCTGAACGACACATTCACCCTCTCATTGCTGAACGACACATTAACCCTCTCAGTGCTGAACGACACACTCACCTTCTCATTACTGAACGACACATTAACCCTCTCAGTGCTGAACGACACATTCACCCTCTCATTGCTGAACGACACATTAACCCTCTCAGTGCTGAACGACACACTCACCTTCTCATTACTGAACGACACATTAACCCTCTCAGTGCTGAACGACACACTCACCCTCTCATTGCTGAACGACACATTCACCCTCTCATTGCTGAACGACACATTCATCCTCTCATTGCTGAACGACACATTCACCCTCTCATTGCTGAACGACACATTCACCCTCTCATTGCTGAACGACACATTCACCCTCTCATTGCTGAACGACACATTAACCCTCTCAGTGCTGAACGACACACTCACCCTCTCATTGCTGAACGACACACTCACCCTCTCATTGCTGAACGACACATTCATCCTCTCATTGCTGAACGACACATTCACCCTCTCATTGCTGAACGACACATTCACCCTCTCATTGCTGAACGACACATTTACCCTCTCATTGCTGAACCACACATTAACCCTCTCATTGCTGAACGACACATTAACCCTCCATTTGCTGAACGACACATTCACCCTCTCATTGCTGAACGACACATTAACCCTCTCATTGCTGAACAACACATTCACCCTCTCAGTGCTGAACGACACATTCACCCTCTCAGTGCTGAACGACACATTCACCCTCTCATTGCGGAATGACACAGTAACCCTCTCAGTGCTGAACGACACATTCATCCTCTCATTGCGGAATGACACATTAACCCTCTCATTGCTGAACGACACATTAACCCTCTCATTGCGGAATGACACATTAACCCTCTCATTGCGGAATGACACATTAACCCTCTCAGTGCTGAACGACACATTCACCCTCTCAGAGCTGAATGACACAGTAACCCTCTCAGTGCTGAACGACACATTCACCCTCTCAGTGCTGAACGACACACTCACACTCTCATTGCTGAACGACGCATTCACCCTCTCATTGCTGAACGACACATTCACCCTCTCAGAGCTGAATGACACACTCACCTTCTCATTGCTGAACGACACATTAACCCTCTCAGTGCTGAACGACACACTCACCTTCTCATTACTGAACGACACATTAACCCTCTCAGTGCTGAACGACACATTCACCCTCTCAGTGCTGAACGACACACTCACCTTCTCATTGCTGAACGACACATTAACCCTCTCAGTGCTGAACGACACACTCACCTTCTCATTACTGAACGACACATTAACCCTCTCAGTGCTGAACGACACACTCACCCTCTCATTGCTGAACGACACATTCACCCTCTCATTGCTGAACGACACATTCATCCTCTCATTGCTGAACGACACATTCACCCTCTCATTGCTGAACGACACATTCACCCTCTCATTGCTGAACGACACATTCACCCTCTCATTGCTGAACGACACATTAACCCTCTCAGTGCTGAACGACACACTCACCCTCTCATTGCTGAACGACACACTCACCCTCTCATTGCTGAACGACACATTCATCCTCTCATTGCTGAACGACACATTCACCCTCTCATTGCTGAACGACACATTCACCCTCTCATTGCTGAACGACACATTCACCCTCTCATTGCTGAACGGCACATTAACCCTCTCATTGCTGAACGACACATTAACCCTCCATTTGCTGAACGACACATTCACCCTCTCATTGCTGAACGACACATTAACCCTCTCATTGCTGAACAACACATTCACCCTCTCAGTGCTGAACGACACATTCACCCTCTCAGTGCTGAACGACACATTCACCCTCTCATTGCGGAATGACACAGTAACCCTCTCAGTGCTGAACGACACATTCATCCTCTCATTGCGGAATGACACATTAACCCTCTCATTGCTGAACGACACATTAACCCTCTCATTGCGGAATGACACATTAACCCTCTCATTGCTGAACGACACATTAACCCTCTCATTGCTGAAGAACACATTCACTCTCTGTGTTGAACGACACATTCACCCTCTCAGTGCTGAACGACACACTCACCCTCTCAGTGCTGGACGACACATTCACCCTTTCATTGCTGAATGACACATTCACCCTCTCAGTGCTGAACGACACATTCACCCTCTCAGTGCTGAACGACACATTCACCCTCTCAGTGCTGAACGACACATTCACCCTCTCAGAGCTGAACGACACACTCACCCTCTCATTGCTGAACGACGCATTCACCCTCTCATTGCTGAACGACACATTCACCCTCTCAGTGCTGAACGACACATTCACCCTCTCATTGCTGAACGACGCATTCACCCTCTCATTGCTGAACGACACATTCACCCTCTCAGAGCTGAATGACACAGTAACCCTCTCAGTGCTGAACGACACATTCACCCTCTCATTGCTGAATGACACATTAACCCTCTCATTGCTGAACGACACATTCAACCTTTCATTGCTCAACGACACATTCACCCTCTCATTGCTGAACGACACATTCACCCTCTCATAGCTGAACGACACATTCACCCTCTCATTGCTGAACGACACATTCACCCTTTCATTGCTGAACGACACATTAATCCTTTCATTGCTGAACGACACATTCACCCTCTCATAGCTGAACGACGCATTCACCCTCTCATTGCTGAACGACACATTCATCCTCTCATTGCTGAACGACACATTCACCCTCTCATAGCTGAACGACACATTAATCCTTTCATTGCTGAACGACACATTCACGCTTTCATTGCTGAACGACACATTAATCCTTTCATTGCTGAACGACACATTCACCCTCTCATAGCTGAACGACACATTAATCCTTTCATTGCTGAACGACACATTCACCCTTTCATTGCTGAACGACACATTAATCCTTTCATTGCTGAACGACACATTCACCCTCTCATAGCTGAACGACACACTCACCCTCTCATTGCTGGACGACACATTCACCCTTTCATTGCTGAACGACACACTCACCCTCTCAGTGCTGAACAACACATTCACCCTATCAGTGCTAAACGACACATTCACCCTCTCAGTGCTGAACGACACATTCACCCTCTCAGAGCTGAATGACACAGTAACCCTCTCAGTGCTGAACGACACATTCACCCTCTCAGTGCTGAACGACACACTCACCCTCTCATTGCTGAACGACGCATTCACCCTCTCAGTGCTCAACGACACATTCACCCTCTCAGTGCTGAACGACACACTCACCCTCTCATTGCTGAACGACGCATTCACCCTCTCATTGCTGAATGACACATTCACCCTCTCATTGCTGAATGACACATTAACCCTCTCATTGCTGAGCGACACATTCACCCTCTCATTGCTGAGCAACACATTCACCCTCTCATTGCTGAATGACACATTAACCCTCTCATTGCTGAACGACACATTCAACCTTTCATTGCTCAACGACACATTAACCCTCTCATTGCTGAACAACACACTCACCCTCTCAGTGCAGAACGACACATTCACCCTCTCATTGCTGAACAACACATTCATCCTCTCATTGCTGAACGACACATTCACCCTCTCATTGCTGAACAACACATTCACCCTCTCAGTGCAGAACGACAGATTCACCCTCTCAGTGCTGAACGACACATTCACACTCTCAGTGCTGAACGACACACTCACCTTCTCATTACTGAACGACACATTCACCCTCTCATTGCTGAACGACACACTCACCTTCTCATTGCTGAACGACACATTCACCCTCTCATTGCTGAACGACACATTAACCCTCTCAGTGCTGAACGACACACTCACCTTCTCATTACTGAACGACACATTAACCCTCTCAGTGCTGAACGACACATTCACCCTCTCATTGCTGAACGACACATTAACCCTCTCAGTGCTGAACGACACACTCACCTTCTCATTACTGAACGACACATTAACCCTCTCAGTGCTGAACGACACACTCACCCTCTCATTGCTGAACGACACATTCACCCTCTCATTGCTGAACGACACATTCATCCTCTCATTGCTGAACGACACATTCACCCTCTCATTGCTGAACGACACATTCACCCTCTCATTGCTGAACGACACATTCACCCTCTCATTGCTGAACGACACATTAACCCTCTCAGTGCTGAACGACACACTCACCCTCTCATTGCTGAACGACACACTCACCCTCTCATTGCTGAACGACACATTCATCCTCTCATTGCTGAACGACACATTCACCCTCTCATTGCTGAACGACACATTCACCCTCTCATTGCTGAACGACACATTTACCCTCTCATTGCTGAACCACACATTAACCCTCTCATTGCTGAACGACACATTAACCCTCCATTTGCTGAACGACACATTCACCCTCTCATTGCTGAACGACACATTAACCCTCTCATTGCTGAACAACACATTCACCCTCTCAGTGCTGAACGACACATTCACCCTCTCAGTGCTGAACGACACATTCACCCTCTCATTGCGGAATGACACAGTAACCCTCTCAGTGCTGAACGACACATTCATCCTCTCATTGCGGAATGACACATTAACCCTCTCATTGCTGAACGACACATTAACCCTCTCATTGCGGAATGACACATTAACCCTCTCATTGCTGAACGACACATTAACCCTCTCATTGCTGAACAACACATTCACTCTCTGTGTTGAACGACACATTCACCCTCTCAGTGCTGAACGACACATTCACCCTCTCAGAGCTGAATGACACAGTAACCCTCTCAGTGCTGAACGACACATTCACCCTCTCAGTGCTGAACGACACACTCACACTCTCATTGCTGAACGACGCATTCACCCTCTCATTGCTGAACGACACATTCACCCTCTCAGAGCTGAATGACACAGTAACCCTCTCAGTGCTGAACGACACATTACCCTCTCATTGCTGAACGACACATTCAACCTTTCATTGCTGAGCAACACATTCACCCTCTCATTGCTGAACGACACATTCAACCTTTCATTGCTCAACGACACATTAACCCTCTCATTGCTGAATGACACAGTAACCCTCTCAGTGCTGAACGACACATTCACCCTTTCATTGCTGAACGACACATTAATCCTTTCATTGCTGAACGACACATTCACCCTCTCATAGCTGAACGACACATTCACCCTCTCATTGCTGAACGACACATTCACCCTCTCATTGCTGAACGGCACATTCACCCTCTCATAGCTGAACGACACATTCACCCTCTCATTGCTGAACGACACATTCATCCTCTCATTGCTGAACGACACATTCATCCTCTCATAGCTGAACGACACATTAATCCTTTCATTGCTGAACGACACATTCACCCTTTCATTGCTGAACGACACATTAATCCTTTCATTGCTGAACGACACATTCACCCTCTCATAGCTGAACGACACATTCACCCTCTCATAGCTGAACGACACATTCACCCTCTCATTGCTGAACGACACATTCATCCTCTCATTGCTGAACGACACATTAACCCTCTCATTGCTGAACGACACATTAACCCTCTCATTGCTGAACAACACATTCACCCTCTCAGTGCTGAACGACACATTAACCCTCTCATTGCTGAACGACACATTCATCCTCTCATTGCGGAATGACACATTAACCCTCTCATTGCTGAACGACACATTAACCCTCTCATTGCGGAATGACACATTAACCCTCTCAATGCTGAACAACACATTCATCCTCTCATTGCTGAACAACACACTCACCCTCTCAGTGCAGAACGACACATTCACCCTCTCATTGCTGAACAACACATTCACCCTCTCATTACTGAATGACACATTAACCCTCTCATTGCTGAACAACACATTCACCCTCTCAGTGCTGAACGACACATTAACCCTCTCATTGCTGAACGACACATTCATCCTCTCATTGCGGAATGACACATTAACCCTCTCATTGCTGAACGACACATTAACCCTCTCATTGCGGAATGACACATTAACCCTCTCAATGCTGAACAACACATTCATCCTCTCATTGCTGAACAACACACTCACCCTCTCAGTGCAGAACGACACATTCACCCTCTCATTGCTGAACAACACATTCATCCTCTCATTGCTGAACGACACATACACCCTCTCATTGCTGAACAACACATTCACCCTCTCAGTGCAGAACGACACATTCACCCTCTCAGTGCTGAACGACACATTCACCCTCTCAGTGCTGAACGACACACTCACCTTCTCATTACTGAACGACACATTCACCCTCTTATTGCTGAACGACACACTCACCTTCTCATTGCTGAACGACACATTCACCCTCTCATTGCTGAACGACACATTAACCCTCTCAGTGCTGAACGACACACTCACCTTCTCATTACTGAACGACACATTAACCCTCTCAGTGCTGAACGACACATTCACCCTCTCATTGCTGAACGACACATTAACCCTCTCAGTGCTGAACGACACACTCACCTTCTCATTACTGAACGACACATTAACCCTCTCAGTGCTGAACGACACACTCACCCTCTCATTGCTGAACGACACATTCACCCTCTCATTGCTGAACGACACATTCATCCTCTCATTGCTGAACGACACATTCACCCTCTCATTGCTGAACGACACATTCACCCTCTCATTGCTGAACGACACATTCACCCTCTCATTGCTGAACGACACATTAACCCTCTCAGTGCTGAACGACACACTCACCCTCTCATTGCTGAACGACACACTCACCCTCTCATTGCTGAACGACACATTCATCCTCTCATTGCTGAACGACACATTCACCCTCTCATTGCTGAACGACACATTCACCCTCTCATTGCTGAACGACACATTCACCCTCTCATTGCTGAACGACACATTAACCCTCTCATTGCTGAACGACACATTAACCCTCCATTTGCTGAACGACACATTCACCCTCTCATTGCTGAACGACACATTAACCCTCTCATTGCTGAACAACACATTCACCCTCTCAGTGCTGAACGACACATTCACCCTCTCAGTGCTGAACGACACATTCACCCTCTCATTGCGGAATGACACAGTAACCCTCTCAGTGCTGAACGACACATTCATCCTCTCATTGCGGAATGACACATTAACCCTTTCATTGCTGAATGACACAGTAACCCTCTCGTTGCTGAACAACACATTCACCCTCTCAGTGCTAAACGACACATTCACCCTCTCAGTGCTGAACGACACATTCACCCTCTCAGAGCTGAATGACACAGTAACCCTCTCAGTGCTGAACGACACATTCACCCTCTCAGTGCTGAACGACACACTCACCCTCTCATTGCTGAACGACGCATTCACCCTCTCATTGCTGAACGACACAGTAACCCTCTCATTGCTGAACGACACATTCACCCTCTCATTGCTGAACGACACATTCACCCTCTCATTGCTGAACGACACATTAACCCTCTCATTGCTGAACGACACATTAACCCTCTCATTGCTGAACGACACATTCACCCTCTCAGTGCTGAACGACACATTAACCCTCTCATAGCTGAACGACACATTAACCCTCTCATTGCTGAACAACACATTCACCCTCTCAGTGCTGAACGACACATTCACCCTCTCAGTGCTGAACGACACATTCACCCTCTCATTGCGGAATGACACAGTAACCCTCTCAGTGCTGAACGACACATTCATCCTCTCATTGCGGAATGACACATTAACCCTCTCATTGCTGAACGACACATTAACCCTCTCATTGCGGAATGACACATTAACCCTCTCATTGCTGAACGACACATTAACCCTCTCATTGCTGAACAACACATTCACTCTCTGTGTTGAACGACACATTCACCCTCTCAGTGCTGAACGACACACTCACCCTCTCAGTGCTGGACGACACATTCACCCTTTCATTGCTGAATGACACATTCACCCTCTCAGTGCTGAACGACACATTCACCCTCTCAGTGCTGAACGACACATTCACCCTCTCAGTGCTGAACGACACATTCACCCTCTCAGAGCTGAACGACACACTCACCCTCTCATTGCTGAACGACGCATTCACCCTCTCATTGCTGAATGACACATTCACCCTCTCAGTGCTGAACGACACACTCACCCTCTCATTGCTGAACGACGCATTCACCCTCTCATTGCTGAACGACACATTCACCCTCTCAGAGCTGAATGACACAGTAACCCTTTCAGTGCTGAACGACACATTCACCCTCTCATTGCTGAATGACACATTAACCCTCTCATTGCTGAACGACACATTCAACCTTTCATTGCTCAACGACACATTCACCCTCTCATTGCTGAACGACACATTCACCCTTTCATTGCTGAACGACACATTAATCCTTTCATTGCTGAACGACACATTCACCCTCTCATAGCTGAACGACACATTCACCCTCTCATTGCTGAACGACACATTCATCCTCTCATTGCTGAACGACACATTCACCCTCTCATAGCTGAACGACACATTAATCCTTTCATTGCTGAACGACACATTCACCCTTTCATTGCTGAACGACACATTAATCCTTTCATTGCTGAACGACACATTCACCCTCTCATAGCTGAACGACACATTAATCCTTTCATTGCTGAACGACACATTCACCCTCTCAGAGCTGAATGACACAGTAACCCTCTCAGTGCTGAACGACACATTCACCCTCTCAGTGCTGAACGACACACTCACCCTCTCATTGCTGAACGACGCATTCACCCTCTCATTGCTGAACGACACATTCACCCTCTCAGAGCTGAATGACACATTCACCCTCTCATTGCTGAATGACACATTAACCCTCTCATTGCTGAGCGACACATTCACCCTCTCATTGCTGAGCAACACATTCACCCTCTCATTGCTGAATGACACATTAACCCTCTCATTGCTGAACGACACATTCAACCTTTCATTGCTCAACGACACATTAACCCTCTCATTGCTGAATGACACTGTAACCCTCTCAGTGCTGAACGACACATTCACCCTCTCATTTCTGAACGACACATTCACCCTCTCATTGCTGAACGACACATTAATCCTCTCATTGCTGAACGACACATTCACCCTCTCATTGCTGAACGACACATTCACCCTCTCATTTCTGAACGACACATTCACCCTCTCATTGCTGAACGACACATTCACCCTCTCATAGCTGAACGACACATTCACCCTCTCATTTCTGAACGACACATTCACCCTCTCATTGCTGAACGACACATTCACCCTCTCATAGCTGAACGACACATTCACCCTCTCATTGCTGAACGACACATTAATCCTTTCATTGCTGAACGACACATTCACCCTCTCATAGCTGAACGACACATTAATCCTTTCATTGCTGAACGACACATTCACCCTTTCATTGCCGAACGACACATTAATCCTTTCATTGCTGAACGACACATTCATCCTCTCATTGCTGAACGACACATTCACCCTCTCATTGCTGAACGACACATTCATCCTCTCATTGCTGAACGACACATTCACCCTCTCATAGCTGAACGACACATTAATCCTTTCATTGCTGAACGACACATTCACCCTCTCAGTGCTGAACGACACATTCACCCTCTCATTGCTGAACGACACATTCACCCTCTCATTGCTGAACGACACATTCACCCTCTCATTGCTGAACGACACATTCACCCTCTCATTGCTGAACGACACATTCACCCTCTCATTGCTGAGCGACACATTCACCCTTTCATTGCTGAACGACACATTAATCCTTTCATTGCTGAACGACACATTCATCCTCTCATTGCTGAACGACACATTAACCCTCTCATTGCTGAACGACACATTCACCCTCTCATAGCTGAACGACACATTAATCCTTTCATTGCTGAACGACACATTCACCCTTTCATTGCTGAACGACACATTCACCCTTTCATTGCTGAACGACACATTAATCCTTTCATTGCTGAACGACACATTCACCCTCTCATAGCTGAACGACACATTAATCCTTTCATTGCTGAACGACACATTCACCCTTTCATTGCTGAACGACACATTAATCCTTTCATTGCTGAACGACACATTCACCCTCTCATAGCTGAACGACACATTCACCCTCTCATAGCTGAACGACACATTCACCCTCTCATTGCTGAACGACACATTCATCCTCTCATTGCTGAACGACACATTCACCCTCTCATTGCTGAACGACACATTCACCCTCTCATTGCTGAACGACACATTCATCCTCTCATTGCTGAACGACACATTCATCCTCTCATTGCTGAACGACACATTAACCCTCTCATTGCTGAACGACACATTCACCCTCTCATTGCTGAACGACACATTAACCCTCTCATTGCTGAACGACACATTAACCCTCTCATTGCTGAACGACACATTCACCCTCTCAGTGCTGAACGACACATTAACCCTCTCATTGCTGAACGACACATTCATCCTCTCATTGCGGAATGACACATTAACCCTCTCATTGCTGAACGACACATTAACCCTCTCATTGCTGAACGACACATTCACCCTCTCAGTGCTGAACGACACATTAACCCTCTCATTGCTGAACGACACATTCATCCTCTCATTGCGGAATGACACATTAACCCTCTCATTGCTGAACGACACATTAACCCTCTCATTGCGGAATGACACATTAACCCTCTCATTGCTGAACAACACATTCATCCTCTCATTGCTGAACAACACATTCATCCTCTCATTGCTGAACAACACACTCACCCTCTCAGTGCAGAACGACACATTCACCCTCTCATTGCTGAACAACACATTCATCCTCTCATTGCTGAACGACACATTCACCCTCTCATTGCTGAACAACACATTCACCCTCTCAGTGCAGAACGACACATTCACCCTCTCAGTGCTGAACGACACACTCACCTTCTCATTACTGAACGACACATTCACCCTCTCATTGCTGAACGACACATTCACCCTCTCATTGCTGAACGACACATTCACCCTCTCATTGCTGAACGACACATTAACCCTCTCAGTGCTCAACGACACACTCACCTTCTCATTACTGAACGACACATTAACCCTCTCAGTGCTGAACGACACATTCACCCTCTCATTGCTGAACGACACATTAACCCTCTCAGTGCTGAACGACACACTCACCTTCTCATTACTGAACGACACATTAACCCTCTCAGTGCTGAACGACACACTCACCCTCTCATTGCTGAACGACACATTCACCCTCTCATTGCTGAACGACACATTCATCCTCTCATTGCTGAACGACACATTCACCCTCTCATTGCTGAACGACACATTAACCCTCTCATTGCTGAACGACACATTAACCCTCTCAGTGCTGAACGACACATTCACCCTCTCATTGCTGAACGACACATTAACCCTCTCAGTGCTGAACGACACACTCACCTTCTCATTACTGAACGACACATTAACCCTCTCAGTGCTGAACGACACATTCACCCTCTCATTGCTGAACGACACAGTAACCCTCTCATTGCTGAACGACACATTCACCCTCTCATTGCTGAACGACACATTCACCCTCTCATTGCTGAACGACACATTAACCCTCTCATTGCTGAACGACACATTAACCCTCTCATTGCTGAACGACACATTCACCCTCTCAGTGCTGAACGACACATTAACCCTCTCATAGCTGAACGACACATTAACCCTCTCATTGCTGAACAACACATTCACCCTCTCAGTGCTGAACGACACATTCACCCTCTCAGTGCTGAACGACACATTCACCCTCTCATTGCGGAATGACACAGTAACCCTCTCAGTGCTGAACGACACATTCATCCTCTCATTGCGGAATGACACATTAACCCTCTCATTGCTGAACGACACATTAACCCTCTCATTGCGGAATGACACATTAACCCTCTCATTGCTGAACGACACATTAACCCTCTCATTGCTGAACAACACATTCACTCTCTGTGTTGAACGACACATTCACCCTCTCAGTGCTGAACGACACACTCACCCTCTCAGTGCTGGACGACACATTCACCCTTTCATTGCTGAATGACACATTCACCCTCTCAGTGCTGAACGACACATTCACCCTCTCAGTGCTGAACGACACATTCACCCTCTCAGTGCTGAACGACACATTCACCCTCTCAGAGCTGAACGACACACTCACCCTCTCATTGCTGAACGACGCATTCACCCTCTCATTGCTGAATGACACATTCACCCTCTCAGTGCTGAACGACACACTCACCCTCTCATTGCTGAACGACGCATTCACCCTCTCATTGCTGAACGACACATTCACCCTCTCAGAGCTGAATGACACAGTAACCCTTTCAGTGCTGAACGACACATTCACCCTCTCATTGCTGAATGACACATTAACCCTCTCATTGCTGAACGACACATTCAACCTTTCATTGCTCAACGACACATTCACCCTCTCATTGCTGAACGACACATTCACCCTTTCATTGCTGAACGACACATTAATCCTTTCATTGCTGAACGACACATTCACCCTCTCATAGCTGAACGACACATTCACCCTCTCATTGCTGAACGACACATTCATCCTCTCATTGCTGAACGACACATTCACCCTCTCATAGCTGAACGACACATTAATCCTTTCATTGCTGAACGACACATTCACCCTTTCATTGCTGAACGACACATTAATCCTTTCATTGCTGAACGACACATTCACCCTCTCATAGCTGAACGACACATTAATCCTTTCATTGCTGAACGACACATTCACCCTCTCAGAGCTGAATGACACAGTAACCCTCTCAGTGCTGAACGACACATTCACCCTCTCAGTGCTGAACGACACACTCACCCTCTCATTGCTGAACGACGCATTCACCCTCTCATTGCTGAACGACACATTCACCCTCTCAGAGCTGAATGACACATTCACCCTCTCATTGCTGAATGACACATTAACCCTCTCATTGCTGAGCGACACATTCACCCTCTCATTGCTGAGCAACACATTCACCCTCTCATTGCTGAATGACACATTAACCCTCTCATTGCTGAACGACACATTCAACCTTTCATTGCTCAACGACACATTAACCCTCTCATTGCTGAATGACACTGTAACCCTCTCAGTGCTGAACGACACATTCACCCTCTCATTTCTGAACGACACATTCACCCTCTCATTGCTGAACGACACATTAATCCTCTCATTGCTGAACGACACATTCACCCTCTCATTGCTGAACGACACATTCACCCTCTCATTTCTGAACGACACATTCACCCTCTCATTGCTGAACGACACATTCACCCTCTCATAGCTGAACGACACATTCACCCTCTCATTTCTGAACGACACATTCACCCTCTCATTGCTGAACGACACATTCACCCTCTCATAGCTGAACGACACATTCACCCTCTCATTGCTGAACGACACATTAATCCTTTCATTGCTGAACGACACATTCACCCTCTCATAGCTGAACGACACATTAATCCTTTCATTGCTGAACGACACATTCACCCTTTCATTGCCGAACGACACATTAATCCTTTCATTGCTGAACGACACATTCATCCTCTCATTGCTGAACGACACATTCACCCTCTCATTGCTGAACGACACATTCATCCTCTCATTGCTGAACGACACATTCACCCTCTCATAGCTGAACGACACATTAATCCTTTCATTGCTGAACGACACATTCACCCTCTCAGTGCTGAACGACACATTCACCCTCTCATTGCTGAACGACACATTCACCCTCTCATTGCTGAACGACACATTCACCCTCTCATTGCTGAACGACACATTCACCCTCTCATTGCTGAACGACACATTCACCCTCTCATTGCTGAGCGACACATTCACCCTTTCATTGCTGAACGACACATTAATCCTTTCATTGCTGAACGACACATTCATCCTCTCATTGCTGAACGACACATTAACCCTCTCATTGCTGAACGACACATTCACCCTCTCATAGCTGAACGACACATTAATCCTTTCATTGCTGAACGACACATTCACCCTTTCATTGCTGAACGACACATTCACCCTTTCATTGCTGAACGACACATTAATCCTTTCATTGCTGAACGACACATTCACCCTCTCATAGCTGAACGACACATTAATCCTTTCATTGCTGAACGACACATTCACCCTTTCATTGCTGAACGACACATTAATCCTTTCATTGCTGAACGACACATTCACCCTCTCATAGCTGAACGACACATTCACCCTCTCATAGCTGAACGACACATTCACCCTCTCATTGCTGAACGACACATTCATCCTCTCATTGCTGAACGACACATTCACCCTCTCATTGCTGAACGACACATTCACCCTCTCATTGCTGAACGACACATTCATCCTCTCATTGCTGAACGACACATTCATCCTCTCATTGCTGAACGACACATTAACCCTCTCATTGCTGAACGACACATTCACCCTCTCATTGCTGAACGACACATTAACCCTCTCATTGCTGAACGACACATTAACCCTCTCATTGCTGAACGACACATTCACCCTCTCAGTGCTGAACGACACATTAACCCTCTCATTGCTGAACGACACATTCATCCTCTCATTGCGGAATGACACATTAACCCTCTCATTGCTGAACGACACATTAACCCTCTCATTGCTGAACGACACATTCACCCTCTCAGTGCTGAACGACACATTAACCCTCTCATTGCTGAACGACACATTCATCCTCTCATTGCGGAATGACACATTAACCCTCTCATTGCTGAACGACACATTAACCCTCTCATTGCGGAATGACACATTAACCCTCTCATTGCTGAACAACACATTCATCCTCTCATTGCTGAACAACACATTCATCCTCTCATTGCTGAACAACACACTCACCCTCTCAGTGCAGAACGACACATTCACCCTCTCATTGCTGAACAACACATTCATCCTCTCATTGCTGAACGACACATTCACCCTCTCATTGCTGAACAACACATTCACCCTCTCAGTGCAGAACGACACATTCACCCTCTCAGTGCTGAACGACACACTCACCTTCTCATTACTGAACGACACATTCACCCTCTCATTGCTGAACGACACATTCACCCTCTCATTGCTGAACGACACATTCACCCTCTCATTGCTGAACGACACATTAACCCTCTCAGTGCTCAACGACACACTCACCTTCTCATTACTGAACGACACATTAACCCTCTCAGTGCTGAACGACACATTCACCCTCTCATTGCTGAACGACACATTAACCCTCTCAGTGCTGAACGACACACTCACCTTCTCATTACTGAACGACACATTAACCCTCTCAGTGCTGAACGACACACTCACCCTCTCATTGCTGAACGACACATTCACCCTCTCATTGCTGAACGACACATTCATCCTCTCATTGCTGAACGACACATTCACCCTCTCATTGCTGAACGACACATTCACCCTCTCATTGCTGAACGACACATTCACCCTCTCATTGCTGAACGACACATTAACCCTCTCAGTGCTGAACGACACACTCACCCTCTCATTGCTGAACGACACACTCACCCTCTCATTGCTGAACGACACATTCATCCTCTCATTGCTGAACGACACATTCACCCTCTCATTGCTGAACGACACATTCACCCTCTCATTGCTGAACGACACATTCACCCTCTCATTGCTGAACGACACATTAACCCTCTCATTGCTGAACGACACATTAACCCTCCATTTGCTGAACGACACATTCACCCTCTCATTGCTGAACGACACATTAACCCTCTCATTGCTGAACAACACATTCACCCTCTCAGTGCTGAACGACACATTCACCCTCTCAGTGCTGAACGACACATTCACCCTCTCATTGCGGAATGACACAGTAACCCTCTCAGTGCTGAACGACACATTCATCCTCTCATTGCGGAATGACACATTAACCCTCTCATTGCTGAACGACACATTAACCCTCTCATTGCGGAATGACACATTAACCCTCTCATTGCTGAACGACACATTAACCCTCTCATTGCTGAACAACACATTCACTCTCTGTGTTGAACGACACATTCACCCTCTCATTTCTGAACGACACACTCACCCTCTCAGTGCTGGACGACATATTCACCCTTTCATTGCTGAATGACACATTCACCCTCTCAGTGCTGAACGACACATTCACCCTCTCAGTGCTGAACGACACATTCACCCTCTCAGTGCTGAACGACACATTCACCCTCTCAGAGCTGAACGACACACTCACCCTCTCATTGCTGAACGACGCATTCACCCTCTCATTGCTGAACGACACATTCACCCTCTCAGTGCTGAACGACACACTCACCCTCTCATTGCTGAACGACGCATTCACCCTCTCATTGCTGAACGACACATTCACCCTCTCAGAGCTGAATGACACAGTAACCCTCTCAGTGCTGAACGACACATTCACCCTCTCATTGCTGAATGACACATTAACCCTCTCATTGCTGAACGACACATTCAACCTTTCATTGCTCAACGACACATTAACCCTCTCAGTGCTGAACAACACAGTAACCCTCTCATTGCTGAACGACACATTCACCCTCTCATAGCTGAACGACACATTCACCCTCTCATTGCTGAACGACACATTCACCCTTTCATTGCTGAACGACACATTAATCCTTTCATTGCTGAACGACACATTCACCCTCTCATAGCTGAACGACACATTTACCCTCTCATTGCTGAACGACACATTCATCCTCTCATTGCTGAACGACACATTCACCCTCTCATAGCTGAACGACACATTAATCCTTTCATTGCTGAACGACACATTCACCCTTTCATTGCTGAACGACACATTAATCCTTTCATTGCTGAACGACACATTCACCCTCTCATAGCTGAACGACACATTAATCCTTTCATTGCTGAACGACACATTCACCCTTTCATTGCTGAACGACACATTAATCCTTTCATTGCTGAACGACACATTCACCCTCTCATAGCTGAACGACACACTCACCCTCTCAGTGCTGGACGACACATTCACCCTTTCATTGCTGAACGACACATTCACCCTCTCATAGCTGAACGACACATTCACCCTCTCAGTGCTGAACGACACATTCACCCTCTCAGTGCTGAACGACACATTCACCCTCTCAGAGCTGAATGACACAGTAACCCTCTCAGTGCTGAACGACACATTCACCCTCTCAGTGCTGAACGACACACTCACCCTCTCATTGCTGAACGACGCATTCACCCTCTCATTGCTGAACGACACATTCACCCTCTCAGAGCTGAATGACACATTCACCCTCTCATTGCTGAATGACACATTAACCCTCTCATTGCTGAGCGACACATTCACCCTCTCATTGCTGAGCAACACATTCACCCTCTCATTGCTGAATGACACAGTAACCCTCTCAGTGCTGAACGACACATTCACCCTCTCATTTCTGAACGACACATTCACCCTCTCATTGCTGAACGACACATTAATCCTCTCATTGCTGAACGACACATTCACCCTCTCATTGCTGAACGACACATTCACCCTCTCATTGCTGAACGACACATTCACCCTCTCATAGCTGAACGACACATTCACCCTCTCATTGCTGAACGACACATTAATCCTTTCATTGCTGAACGACACATTCACCCTCTCATAGCTGAACGACACATTAATCCTTTCATTGCTGAACGACACATTCACCCTCTCATTGCTGAACGACACATTCACCCTCTCATTGCTGAACGACACATTCACCCTCTCATTGCTGAACGACACATTCACCCTCTCATAGCTGAACGACACATTCACCCTCTCATTGCTGAACGACACATTAATCCTTTCATTGCTGAACGACACATTCACCCTCTCATAGCTGAACGACACATTAATCCTTTCATTGCTGAACGACACATTCACCCTTTCATTGCTGAACGACACATTAATCCTTTCATTGCTGAACGACACATTCATCCTCTCATTGCTGAACGACACATTCACCCTCTCATTGCTGAACGACACATTCATCCTCTCATTGCTGAACGACACATTCACCCTCTCATAGCTGAACGACACATTAATCCTTTCATTGCTGAACGACACATTCACCCTTTCATTGCTGCACGACACATTAATCCTTTCATTGCTGAACGACACATTCACCCTCTCATAGCTGAACGACACATTAATCCTTTCATTGCTGAACGACACATTCACCCTTTCATTGCTGAACGACACATTAATCCTTTCATTGCTGAACGACACATTCACCCTCTCATAGCTGAACGACACATTCACCACCTCATTGCTGAACGACACATTCACCCTCTCATTGCTGAACGACACATTCACCCTCTCATTGCTGAGCGACACATTCACCCTTTCATTGCTGAACGACACATTAATCCTTTCATTGCTGAACGACACATTCATCCTCTCATTGCTGAACGACACATTAACCCTCTCATTGCTGAACGACACATTCACCCTCTCATTGCTGAACGACACATTAACCCTCTCATTGCTGAACGACACATTAACCCTCTCATTGCTGAACGACACATTCACCCTCTCAGTGCTGAACGACACATTAACCCTCTCATAGCTGAACGACACATTAATCCTTTCATTGCTGAACGACACATTCACCCTTTCATTGCTGAACGACACATTCACCCTTTCATTGCTGAACGACACATTAATCCTTTCATTGCTGAACGACACATTCACCCTCTCATAGCTGAACGACACATTAATCCTTTCATTGCTGAACGACACATTCACCCTTTCATTGCTGAACGACACATTAATCCTTTCATTGCTGAACGACACATTCACCCTCTCATAGCTGAACGACACATTCACCCTCTCATAGCTGAACGACACATTCACCCTCTCATTGCTGAACGACACATTCATCCTCTCATTGCTGAACGACACATTCACCCTCTCATTGCTGAACGACACATTCACCCTCTCATTGCTGAACGACACATTCATCCTCTCATTGCTGAACGACACATTCATCCTCTCATTGCTGAACGACACATTAACCCTCTCATTGCTGAACGACACATTCACCCTCTCATTGCTGAACGACACATTAACCCTCTCATTGCTGAACGACACATTCACCCTCTCAGTGCTGAACGACACATTAACCCTCTCATTGCTGAACGACACATTCATCCTCTCATTGCGGAATGACACATTAACCCTCTCATTGCTGAACGACACATTAACCCTCTCATTGCTGAACGACACATTCACCCTCTCAGTGCTGAACGACACATTAACCCTCTCATTGCTGAACGACACATTCATCCTCTCATTGCGGAATGACACATTAACCCTCTCATTGCTGAACGACACATTAACCCTCTCATTGCGGAATGACACATTAACCCTCTCATTGCTGAACAACACATTCATCCTCTCATTGCTGAACAACACATTCATCGTGTCATTGCTGAACAACACACTCACCCTCTCAGTGCAGAACGACACATTCATCCTCTCATTGCTGAACAACACATTCATCCTCTCATTGCTGAACGACACATTCACCCTCTCATTGCTGAACAACACATTCACCCTCTCAGTGCAGAACGACACATTCACCCTCTCAGTGCTGAACGACACACTCACCTTCTCATTACTGAACGACACATTCACCCTCTCATTGCTGAACGACACATTCACCCTCTCATTGCTGAACGACACATTCACCCTCTCATTGCTGAACGACACATTAACCCTCTCAGTGCTGAACGACACACTCACCTTCTCATTACTGAACGACACATTAACCCTCTCAGTGCTGAACGACACATTCACCCTCTCATTGCTGAACGACACATTAACCCTCTCAGTGTTGAACGACACACTCACCTTCTCATTACTGAACGACACATTAACCCTCTCAGTGCTGAACGACACACTCACCCTCTCATTGCTGAACGACACATTCATCCTCTCATTGCTGAACGACACATTCATCCTCTCATTGCTGAACGACACATTCACCCTCTCATTGCTGAACGACACATTCATCCTCTCATTGCTGAACGACACATTCACCCTCTCATTGCTGAACGACACATTCACCCTCTCATTGCTGAACGACACATTAACCCTCTCATTGCTGAACGACACATTAACCCTCCATTTGCTGAACGACACATTCACCCTCTCATTGCTGAACGACACATTGAGCCTCTCATTGCTGAACAACACATTCACCCTCTCAGTGCTGAACGACACATTCACCCTCTCATTGCGGAATGACACAGTAACCCTCTCAGTGCTGAACGACACATTCATCCTCTCATTGCGGAATGACACATTAACCCTCTCATTGCTGAACGACACATTAACCCTCTCATTGCGGAATGACACATTAACCCTCTCATTGCTGAACGACACATTAACCCTCTCATTGCTGAACAACACATTCACCCTCTCAGTGCTGAACGACACATTCACCCTCTCATTGCTGAACAACACATTCATCCTCTCATTGCTGAACAACACACTCACCCTCTCAGTGCAGAACGACACATTCACCCTCTCATTGCTGAACGACACATTAACCCTCTCATTGCTGAACGACACATTAACCCTCTCAGTGCTGAACGACACATTCACCCTCTCAGTGCTGAACGACACATTCACCCTCTCATTGCGGAATGACACAGTAACCCTCTCAGTGCTGAACGACACATTCATCCTCTCATTGCGGAATGACACATTAACCCTCTCATTGCTGAACGACACATTAACCCTCTCATTGCGGAATGACACATTAACCCTCTCATTGCTGAACGACACATTAACCCTCTCATTGCTGAACAACACATTCATCCTCTCATTGCTGAACAACACATTCATCCTCTCATTGCTGAACGACACATTAACCCTCTCAGTGCTGAACAACACATTCACCCTCTCATTGCTGAACGACACATTGACCCTCTCATTGCTGAACGACACATTCACCCTCTCATTGCTGAACGACACATTCACCCTCTCATTGCTGAGCGACACATTCACCCTTTCATTGCTGAACGACACATTAATCCTTTCATTGCTGAACGACACATTCATCCTCTCATTGCTGAACGACACATTCACCCTCTCATTGCTGAACGACACATTCACCCTCTCATTGCTGAACGACACATTAACCCTCTCATTGCTGAACGACACATTAACCCTCTCATTGCTGAACGACACATTCACCCTCTCAGTGCTGAACGACACATTAACCCTCTCATAGCTGAACGACACATTAATCCTTTCATTGCTGAACGACACATTCACCCTTTCATTGCTGAACGACACATTCACCCTTTCATTGCTGAACGACACATTAATCCTTTCATTGCTGAACGACACATTCACCCTCTCATAGCTGAACGACACATTAATCCTTTCATTGCTGAACGACACATTCACCCTTTCATTGCTGAACGACACATTAATCCTTTCATTGCTGAACGACACATTCACCCTCTCATAGCTGAACGACACATTCACCCTCTCATAGCTGAACGACACATTCACCCTCTCATTGCTGAACGACACATTCATCCTCTCATTGCTGAACGACACATTCACCCTCTCATTGCTGAACGACACATTCACCCTCTCATTGCTGAACGACACATTCATCCTCTCATTGCCGAACGACACATTCATCCTCTCATTGCTGAACGACACATTAACCCTCTCATTGCTGAACGACACATTCACCCTCTCATTGCTGAACGACACATTAACCCTCTCATTGCTGAACGACACATTAACCCTCTCATTGCTGAACGACACATTCACCCTCTCAGTGCTGAACGACACATTAACCCTCTCATTGCTGAACGACACATTCATCCTCTCATTGCGGAATGACACATTAACCCTCTCATTGCTGAACGACACATTAACCCTCTCATTGCTGAACGACACATTCACCCTCTCAGTGCTGAACGACACATTAACCCTCTCATTGCTGAACGACACATTCATCCTCTCATTGCGGAATGACACATTAACCCTCTCATTGCTGAACGACACATTAACCCTCTCATTGCGGAATGACACATTAACCCTCTCATTGCTGAACAACACATTCATCCTCTCATTGCTGAACAACACATTCATCCTCTCATTGCTGAACAACACACTCACCCTCTCAGTGCAGAACGACACATTCACCCTCTCATTGCTGAACAACACATTCATCCTCTCATTGCTGAACGACACATTCACCCTCTCATTGCTGAACAACACATTCACCCTCTCAGTGCAGAACGACACATTCACCCTCTCAGTGCTGAACGACACACTCACCTTCTCATTACTGAACGACACATTCACCCTCTCATTGCTGAACGACACATTCACCCTCTCATTGCTGAACGACACATTCACCCTCTCATTGCTGAACGACACATTAACCCTCTCAGTGCTGAACGACACACTCACCTTCTCATTACTGAACGACACATTAACCCTCTCAGTGCTGAACGACACATTCACCCTCTCATTACTGAACGACACATTAACCCTCTCAGTGCTGAACGACACACTCACCCTCTCATTGCTGAACGACACATTCATCCTCTCATTGCTGAACGACACATTCATCCTCTCATTGCTGAACGACACATTCACCCTCTCATTGCTGAACGACACATTCATCCTCTCATTGCTGAACGACACATTCACCCTCTCATTGCTGAACGACACATTCACCCTCTCATTGCTGAACGACACATTAACCCTCTCATTGCTGAACGACACATTAACCCTCCATTTGCTGAACGACACATTCACCCTCTCATTGCTGAACGACACATTGACCCTCTCATTGCTGAACAACACATTCATCCTCTCAGTGCTGAACGACACATTCACCCTCTCATTGCGGAATGACACAGTAACCCTCTCAGTGCTGAACGACACATTCATCCTCTCATTGCGGAATGACACATTAACCCTCTCATTGCTCAACGACACATTAACCCTCTCATTGCGGAATGACACATTAACCCTCTCATTGCTGAACGACACATTAACCCTCTCATTGCTGAACAACACATTCACCCTCTCAGTGCTGAACGACACATTCACCCTCTCATTGCTGAACAACACATTGATCCTCTCATTGCTGAACAACACACTCACCCTCTCAGTGCAGAACGATACATTCACCCTCTCATTGCTGAACGACACATTAACCCTCTCATTGCTGAACGACACATTAACCCTCTCAGTGCTGAACGACACATTCACCCTCTCAGTGCTGAACGACACATTCACCCTCTCATTGCGGAATGACACAGTAACCCTCTCAGTGCTGAACGACACATTCATCCTCTCATTGCGGAATGACACATTAACCCTCTCATTGCTGAACGACACATTAACCCTCTCATTGCGGAATGACACATTAACCCTCTCATTGCTGAACGACACATTAACCCTCTCATTGCTGAACAACACATTCATCCTCTCATTGCTGAACAACACATTCATCCTCTCATTGCTGAACGACACATTAACCCTCTCAGTGCTGAACAACACATTCACCCTCTCAGTGCAGAACGACACATTCACCCTCTCATTGCTGAACAACACATTCATCCTCTCATTGCTGAACAACACACTCACCCTCTCAGTGCAGAACGACACATTCACCCTCTCATTGCTGAACGACACATTCATCCTCTCATTGCGGAATGACACATTAACCCTCTCATTGCTGAATGACACATTAACCCTCTCATTGCTGAACAACACATTCATCCTCTCATTGCTGAACAACACATTCATCCTCTCATTGCTGAACGACACATTAACCCTCTAAGTGCTGAACGACACATTAACCCTCTCATTGCTGAACGACACATTAACCCTCTCATTGCGGAATGACACATTAACCCTCTCATTGCTGAACAACACATTCATCCTCTCATTGCTGAACAACACATTCATCCTCTCATTGCTGAACAACACACTCACCCTCTCAGTGCAGAACGACACATTCACCCTCTCATTGCTGAACAACACATTCATCCTCTCATTGCTGAACGACACATTCACCCTCTCATTGCTGAACAACACATTCACCCTCTCAGTGCAGAACGACACATTCACCCTCTCAGTGCTGAACGACACACTCACCTTCTCATTACTGAACGACACATTCACCCTCTCATTGCTGAACGACACATTCACCCTCTCATTGCTGAACGACACATTCACCCTCTCATTGCTGAACGACACATTAACCCTCTCAGTGCTGAACGACACACTCACCTTCTCATTACTGAACGACACATTAACCCTCTCAGTGCTGAACGACACATTCACCCTCTCATTGCTGAACGACACATTAACCCTCTCAGTGTTGAACGACACACTCACCTTCTCATTACTGAACGACACATTAACCCTCTCAGTGCTGAACGACACACTCACCCTCTCATTGCTGAACGACACATTCATCCTCTCATTGCTGAACGACACATTCATCCTCTCATTGCTGAACGACACATTCACCCTCTCATTGCTGAACGACACATTCATCCTCTCATTGCTGAACGACACATTCACCCTCTCATTGCTGAACGACACATTCACCCTCTCATTGCTGAACGACACATTAACCCTCTCATTGCTGAACGACACATTAACCCTCCATTTGCTGAACGACACATTCACCCTCTCATTGCTGAACGACACATTGACCCTCTCATTGCTGAACAACACATTCACCCTCTCAGTGCTCAACGACACATTCACCCTCTCATTGCGGAATGACACAGTAACCCTCTCAGTGCTGAACGACACATTCATCCTCTCATTGCGGAATGACACATTAACCCTCTCATTGCTGAACTACACATTAACCCTCTCATTGCGGAATGACACATTAACCCTCTCATTGCTGAACGACACATTAACCCTCTCATTGCTGAACAACACATTCACCCTCTCAGTGCTGAACGACACATTCACCCTCTCATTGCTGAACAACACATTGATCCTCTCATTGCTGAACAACACACTCACCCTCTCAGTGCAGAACGATACATTCACCCTCTCATTGCTGAACGACACATTAACCCTCTCATTGCTGAACGACACATTAACCCTCTCAGTGCTGAACGACACATTCACCCTCTCAGTGCTGAACGACACATTCACCCTCTCATTGCGGAATGACACAGTAACCCTCTCAGTGCTGAACGACACATTCATCCTCTCATTGCGGAATGACACATTAACCCTCTCATTGCTGAACGACACATTAACCCTCTCATTGCGGAATGACACATTAACCCTCTCATTGCTGAACGACACATTAACCCTCTCATTGCTGAACAACACATTCATCCTCTCATTGCTGAACAACACATTCATCCTCTCATTGCTGAACGACACATTAACCCTCTCAGTGCTGAACAACACATTCACCCTCTCAGTGCAGAACGACACATTCACCCTCTCATTGCTGAACAACACATTCATCCTCTCATTGCTGAACAACACACTCACCCTCTCAGTGCAGAACGACACATTCACCCTCTCATTGCTGAACGACACATTCATCCTCTCATTGCGGAATGACACATTAACCCTCTCATTGCTGAATGACACATTAACCCTCTCATTGCTGAACAACACATTCATCCTCTCATTGCTGAACAACACATTCATCCTCTCATTGCTGAACGACACATTAACCCTCTCAGTGCTGAACAACACATTCACCCTCTCAGTGCAGAACGACACATTCACCCTCTCATTGCTGAACAACACATTCATCCTCTCATTGCTGAACAACACATTCATCCTCTCATTGCTGAACAACACATTCATCCTCTCATTGCTGAACGACACATTAACCCTCTCAGTGCTGAACAACACATTCAACCTCTCAGTGCAGAACGACACATTCACCCACTCATTGATGAACGACACACTCACCTTCTCATTGCTGAACGACACATTCACCCTCTCATTGCTGAACGACACATTCACCCTCTCATTGCTGAACAACACATTCATCCTCTCATTGCTGAACGACACATTCACCCTCTCATTGCTGAACAACACATTCACCCTCTCATTGCTGAACGACACATTCACCCTCTCATTGCTGAACGACACATTCACCCTCTCAGTGCTGAACGACACACTCACCTTCTCATTACTGAACGACACATTCACCCTCTCATTGCTGAACGACACACTCACCTTCTCAGTGCAGAACGACATTCACCCTCTCAGTGCTGAACGACACATTCACCCTCTCATTGCTGAGCGACACATTCACCCTCTCATTGCTGAGCGACACATTCACCCTCTCATTGCTGAACGACACATTCACCCTCTCATTGCTGAACGACACATTCACCCTCTCATTGCTGAACGACACATTCACCCTCTCAGTGCTGAACGACACACTCACCTTCTCATTACTGAACGACACATTCACCCTCTCATTGCTGAACGACACACTCACCTTCTCATTGCTGAACGACACATTCACCCTCTCATTGCTGAACGACACATTCACCCTCTCATTGCTGAACGACACATTCACCCTCTCATTGCTGAACGACACATTCACCCTCTCATTGCTGAACGACACATTCACCCTCTCATTGCTGAACGACACATTCACCCTCTCAGTGCTGAACGACACACTCACCTTCTCATTACTGAACGACACATTCACCCTCTCATTGCTGAACGACACACTCACCTTCTCATTGCTGAACGACACATTCACCCTCTCATTGCTGAACGACACATTCACCCTCTCATTGCTGAACGACACATTAACCCTCTCAGTGCTGAACGACACACTCACCTTCTCATTACTGAACGACACATTAACCCTCTCAGTGCTGAACGACACATTCACCCTCTCATTGCTGAACGACACATTAACCCTCTCAGTGCTGAACGACACACTCACCTTCTCATTACTGAACGACACATTAACCCTCTCAGTGCTGAACGACACACTCACCCTCTCATTGCTGAACGACACATTCCCCCTCTCATTGCTGAACGACACATTAACCCTCTCAGTGCTGAACGACACACTCACCCTCTCATTGCTGAACGACACATTCACCCTCTCAGTGCTGAATGTCACATTCACCCTCTTGTTGCTGAACGACACAGTAACCCTCTCAGTGCTGAACGACACACTTACCCTCTCAGTGCTGAATGACACATTCACCCTCTCAGTGCTGAATGAGGGTTTAAACTAGTATGGCAGGGGGGTGGGCACGGGAGCAATAGGTCAGAAGGTGAGAGGGTTGAGGGAGAACTAGGGAATAGGGACAGTGTGGCTCTGAGGCAGAGCAGACGGGGAGAAGTTGCTGAACACAGCGGGTCTGGTGGCCTGAAGTGCATATGTTTTAATGCAAGGAGCATTACGGGTAAGGCAGATGAACTTAGAGCTTGGATTACTACTTGGAACTATGATGTTGTTGCCATTACAGAGACCTGGTTGAGGGAAGGGCAGGATTGGCAGCTAAACGTTCCAGGATTTAGATGTTTCAGGCGGGATAGAGGGGGATGTAAAAGGGGAGGCGGAGTTGCGCTACTTGTTCAGGAGAGTATCACAGCTATACAGCGAGAGGACACCTCAGAGGGCAGTGAGGCTATATGGGTAGAGATCAGGAATAAGAAGGGTGCAGTCACAATGTTGGGGGTATACTACAGGCCTCCCAACAGCCAGCGGGAGATAGAGGAGCAGATAGGTAGACAGATTTTGGAAAAGAGTAAAAACAACAGGGTTGTGGTGATGGGAGACTTCAACTTCCCCAATATTGACTGGGACTCACTTAGTGCCAGGGGCTTAGACGGGGCAGAGTTTGTAAGGAGCATCCAGGAGGGCTTCTTAAAACAATATGTAAACAGTCCAACTAGGGAAGAGGCGGTACTGGACCTGGTATTGGGGAATGAGCCCGGCCAGGTGGTAGATGTTTCAGTAGGGGAGCATTTCGGTAACAGTGACCACAATTCAGTAAGTTTTAAAGTACTGGTGGACAAGGATAAGAGTGGTCCGAGGATGAATGTGCTAAATTGGGGGAAGGCTAATTATAACAATATTAGGCGGGAACTGAAGAACATAGATTGGGGGCGGATGTTTGAGGGCAAATCAACATCTGACATGTGGGAGGCTTTCAAGTGTCAGTTGATAGGAATACAGGACAGGCATGTTCCTGTGAGGAAGAAAGATAAATACGGCAATTTTCGGGAACCTTGGATGACGAATGATATTGTAGGCCTCGTCAAAAAGAAAAAGGAGGCATTTGTCAGGGCTAAAAGGCTGGGAACAGACGAAGCCTGTGTGGCATATAAGGAAAGTAGGAAGGAACTTAAGCAGGGAGTCAGGAGGGCTAGAAGGGGTCATGAAAAGTCATTGGCAAATAGGGTTAAGGAAAATCCCAAGGCTTTTTACACTTACATAAAAAGCAAGAGGGTAGCCAGGGAAAGGGTTGGCCCACTGAAGGATAGGCAAGGGAATCTATGTGTGGAGCCAGAGGAAATGGGCGAGGTACTAAATGAATACTTTGCATCAGTATTCACCAAAGAGAAGGAATTGGTAGATGTTGAGTCTGGAGAAGGGGGTGTAGATAGCCTGGGTCACATTGTGATCCAAAAAGACGAGGTGTTGGGTGTCTTAAAAAATATTAAGGTAGATAAGTCCCCAGGGCCGGATGGGATCTACCCCAGAATACTGAAGGAGGCTGGAGAGGAAATTGCTGAGGCCTTGACAGAAATCTTTGGATCCTCGCTGTCTTCAGGGGATGTCCCGGAGGACTGGAGAATAGCCAATATTGTTCCTCTGTTTAAGAAGGGTGGCAGGGATAATCCCGGGAACTACAGGCCGGTGAGCCTTACTTCAGTGGTAGGGAAATTACTGGAGAGAATTCTTCGAGACAGGATCTACTCCCATTTGGAAGCAAATGGACGTATTACATAGATTACATAGATTACATAGAACATACAGTGCAGAAGGAGGCCATTCGGCCCATCGAGTCTGCACCGACCCACATTAATCCCTCACTTCCACCTTATCCCCGCAACCCAATAACCCCTCCCAACCCTTATGGACACTACGGGTAATTTAGCATGGCCAATCCACCTAACCTGCACGTCTTTGGACTGTGGGAGGAAACCGGAGCACCCGGAGGAAACCCACGCGGACACGGGGAGAACGTGCAAACTCCGCACAGACAGTGACCCAGCGGGGGATCGAACCTGGGACCCTGGCGCTGTGAAGCTACAGTGCTAATCACTTGTGCTACCGTGCTGCCCAGTATTAGTGAGAGGCAGCACGGTTTTGTGAAGGGGAGGTCGTGTCTCACTAACTTGATAGAGTTTTTCGAGGAGGTCACTAAGATGATTGATGCAGGTAGGGCAGTAGATGTTGTCTATATGGACTTCAGTAAGGCCTTTGACAAGGTCCCTCATGGTAGACTAGTACAAAAGGTGAAGTCACACGGGATCAGGGGTGAACTGGCAAGGTGGATACAGAACTGGCTAGGCCATAGAACGCAGAGGGTAGCAATGGAGGGATGCTTTTCTAATTGGAGGGCTGTGACCAGTGGTGTTCCACAGGGATCAGTGCTGGGACCTTTGCTCTTTGTAGTATATATAAATGATTTTGGAGGGCTGTGACCAGTGGTGTTCCACAGGGATCAGTGCTGGGACCTTTGCTCCTTGTAGTATATATAAATGATTTGGAGGAAAATGTAACTGGTCTGATTAGTAAGTTTGCAGACGACACAAAGGTTGGTGGAATTGCGGATAGCGATGAGGACTGTCTGAGGATACAGCAGGATTTAGATTGTCTGGAGACTTGGGCGGAGAGATGGCAGATGGAGTTTAACCTGGACAAATGTGAGGTAATGCATTTTGGAAGGGCTAATGTAGGTAGGGAATATACAGTGAATGGTAGAACCCTCAAGAGTATTGAAAGTCAAAGAGATCTAGGAGTACAGGTCCACAGATCACTGAAAGGGGCTACACAGGTGGAGAAGGTAGTCAAGAAGGCATACGGCATGCTTGCCTTCATTGGCCGGGGCATTGAGTATAAGAATTGGCAAGTCATGTTGCAGCTGTATAGAACCTTAGTTAGGCCACACTTGGAGTATAGTGTTCAATTCTGGTCGCCACACTACCAGAAGGATGTGGAGGCTTTAGAGAGGGTGCAGAAGAGATTTACCAGAATGTTGCCTGGTATGGAGGGCATAAGCTATGAGGAGCGATTGAATAAACTCGGTTTGTTCTCACTGGAACGAAGGAGGTTGAGGGGCGACCTGATAGAGGTATACAAAATTATGAGGGGCATAGACAGAGTGGATAGTCAGAGGCTTTTCCCCAGGGTAGAGGGGTCAATTACTAGGGGGCATAGGTTTAAGGTGAGAGGGGCAAAGTTTAGAGTAGATGTACGAGGCAAGTTTTTTACGCAGAGGGTAGTGGGTGCCTGGAACTCACTACCGGAGGAGGTAGTGGAGGCAGGGACGATAGGGACATTTAAGGGGCATCTTGACAAATATATGAATAGGATGGGAATAGAAGGATACGGACCCAGGGAGTGTAGAAGATTGTAGCTTAGTCGGGCAGTATGGTCGGCACGGGCTTGGAGGGCCGAAGGGCCTGTTCCTGTGCTGTACATTTCTTTGTTCTTTGTTTGTTCTTTGACACATTCACCCTCTCAGTGCTGAATGACACATTCACTCTCTCAATGCTGAACGACACATTAACCCTCTCAGTGCTGAACGACACACTCACCTTCTCATTACTGAACGACACATTCACCCTCTCATTGCTGAACGACACATTCACCCTCTCATTGCTGAACGACACATTCACCCTCTCATTGCTGAACAACACATTCACCCTCTCATTGCTGAACGACACATTAACCCTCTCAGTGCTGAACGACACACTCACCCTCTCATTGCTGAACGACACATTCACCCTCTCATTGCTGAATGACACAGTAACCCTCTCATTACTGAACGACACATTCACCCTCTCATTGCTGAGCGACACATTAACCCTCTCAGTCCTGAACGACACATTCACCCTCTCATTGCTGAACGACACATTCACCCTCTCATTTCTGAACGACACACTCACCCTCTCAGCACTGAGAGGGTGAGGGTGTTGGTCCGCACTGTGAGGGTGAATGTATCGTTCAGCAATAAAAGTGCTAATGTGTTTTTCAGCACTGAGAGTATTAATGTGTCGTTCAGCACTGAGTGGGTTGATGTGCTGCATTTTGGTACTGAGAGGGTTACTGTGTCGGTCAGCACTGAGAGGGTTATGTGTCGTTTAGTTCTGAGAGGGTTTAAATAAATTTAGAGTACAGTGCAGAAGGAGGCCATTTGGCCCATCGAGTCTGCACCTTAGAAAGAGCACCCTACCCAAGCCCACACCTCCATCCTATCCCCATAACCCAGGAACCTCACCCAACACTAAGGGCAATTTTGGATACCAACGGCAATTTCGCATGGCCAATCCACCTAACCTGCACATCTTTGGATTGTGGGAGGAAACTGGAGCACCCGGAGGGAACCCCGCTGACACGGGGAGAACGTGCAAACTCCGCACAGACAGTGACCCAAGCCGTGAATTGACCCTGGAGCTGTGAAGCAATTGTGCTAACCACTGTGCTACCATGCTGCCCTGAATGATGTTCTTCAGCCATGCACTCACATCTTACAACGTTCAACCTAGATTAACGAAGCTAGAGAGTTGAGTCTTCAGAGATCAAATTGTTCTGGAGGAAAAAAAATAAAGTCACATGTCCTACAAGGTGATTTGTGAGAGATGGCTGTTCATGGCCAGAGTGCAATACTATTTGCCAGGAAGCAGTTCTCCACACTATTTCTATCTTAAAAAGCAAAAAAATCAATCTAAACTACTGATCTTCTTTACAATCGCGGGACAAACTTACCTTACCTGCCAATCACCACTGGACTGCTGCCCCATTTTATGATGGGAAGGCAGTTTCTATGACAACACAGCAGTTTTGCTCTCGGATTGCTGGGGGATTCTCGTCGGTTCCAAAATTTCCGTTGGAAACTCAAGCCAAAAAAGATAAAAAGGCCTGCATTGACTCTGCTAACCAGTTTATTTTAATTAATCTGCCCCATAGCCATTAAACCAAACCAGGTCCCGCTAATCCCCCTGCCCTGAACATCTTTGGGTTGTGGTGGTGAGACGCACACAGACACGGTGAGAATGTACAAACTCCACACGGACAGTGACCCAGAACCAGGGTCGAACCCGGGTCCTTAGCGCTGTGAGGCAGCGGTGCTAACCTTGCCGCCCGATGTAGAGCTTCTTGAGTGTTGTTGGGAGCTGCACTCGGCCAGGCAAGTGGTGAATATTCCATCACATTCCAGATTTATGCCTTGTCAATTGTGGACAGGCTTTGGGAAGTCAGGAGGTGAGTTACTTGCTGCAGGATTTTTAGTCCCTGACCTGCCACTGTAGCCACAATATTTATATGGCTAGTCCAGTTCAGTTTCTGATCAATGGTGATCCCTGATATGTTGATAGTGAGGGATTCGGTGATGGTAATGTCAAGGGGAAGTGATTAGATTCTCTTTTGCTGGAGATGGTCATTGCCTGGCATTTGTGTGGCGAGAAAGTAACTTGCCACTTATCAGCCCAAACCTGGATATTGTCCAGACCTTGCTGTGTTTGGACATGGACTGTTTCAGTGTCTGAGGAGTTGCAAATGGTGATGAACATTGTGCAATCATCAGTGAACACTCCCACATCTGACCTGATGAAGCAGCTTAAGGTGGTTGCATCTGGACATTACTCTGAGGACCTCCTGAAGTGATGTCCTGGAACTGAAATGATTGACCTCCAACAAACGCAACCATCTTCCTCCCCCTAGGTATGACTCTAACCAGTGGGGAATTTTCTCTAAATAACTTCCCTATGTCTCTCTCCTCACTTCTCCTTTAAGATCCTCTTTATCCTTGTCAAAGCTATTGGTCAACTGTCCTTCTGTGGCTCGGTGTTGATTTTTGTCTGATTCAACTTCTGTGTAATGATTATCCACATTAAAGGCGTTTTATAAGTACAAATTTTGCTATTTTAAATTCAGCAGGATGTTGTAGCGAACCTGTAATCCAGAGATCTGGGTTGCACTATTTCAAGTGTTGGTGACCTGTATGTGATCCAGAACACCCAACACATCAGCGGGAGCAGCTCCTAAAAATAAAAAACATGACCCGTCCAGTCGCCATCGAGACGTGTAAAGTTCATGAACAGGTGAAAAGTTGCTACTCCGCCATAAACCGGCAGAGCAGGACCAACTTGCCTCCCACGAGACAGAGAGTGTACAGGCCATCGCCCGAATGCGGCGCCTTAGCAGCGATGAAGGCAGCCATTTTGTGCACTTTTCCCGGGGTCCCACGCATGCGCACCACGGACGGGAGAACGAAGCGGCCGAAGACCACATTGTGCATGTGTGAACGGCGGCTGACCGCACTGCGCATGTGCGACGACGCACGGAGCGTTACGAGCATGACGTGCCCGAACTGCGGCACCTCCCACTTAAAGCGGCAATGCCCTGCAAGAGGCAGGCTATTTTTAAATTGTGGGAAGCCTGGACATTATGCAGCCTTGTGCAGGTTTGCACCACCGGTCGTGGCCAGCGATCCCAGTTCCAACGCAAACACGTTCGAAGTGTGCAGCAAGGGCTGCTGGATTCTGATCCTGGTAGCACCATGGATCCAGAGGACGACTGCCTGGAGTCCCCATATTGTGTGGGCATTATTACTACGTGTGACAAGGCCTCCTCAAATTCAGCAACATGCCTATCCTCAACGTGGATTCTGTGGACGAATGGTGTGCTGTCGTACACATTAATCAATGCAGCATCCAGTTCAAGCTGGACACTTTTGCTTCAGCCAATCTCATATCTCAGGCAGATTTTGACAGCATCAAAAGGCGACCAAAAATTTTTCCGCCGGCCTGCCAGCTGCTTGATTATAATGTCAATGCCATAACGGCATTGGGATAGTGCCATCTGCATGTCTCCAACAAAACCATCAATGCCACACTGCGATTCAATATCGTCAAGCCTGACAAGGCTTCCCTGCTTGGTGCCCATGCATGCAAGCTACTCAATCTCATGCAGCGAGTCCGTGCCATGTCCTCTGCCAATGTGGATCTTCAGGCTGACATTGACAAAATCCTGTCACAATACCCGGATGTGTTCAGTGGGATGGGCACACTGCTGTACTGCTACAAAATCTTACTCAGGCCTGATGCCACGTCTGTGATCCATGCACCACACCGGGTGCCGGCTCCTCTGAAGGAACGTTTAAAGGCGCAGCTACAGGAGCTCCAAGACCAGGGTATAATCTCTAAAGTGACGGAACCGACTGATTGGGTCAGCTCGATGGTCTGTGTGAAGAAGCCTTCAGGAGAATTGCGCATATGTATAGATCCCAAGGATCTTAACCGGAACATAATGCGGGAACACTACCCGATCCCGAAGCCGGAGGAGCTAACCAGTGAGATGGCACATGCCAAATTCTTCATGAAGCTAGATGCATCGCGTGGTTTCTGGCAGATACAACTGGATGAGTCCAGCAGGAAGCTCTGCACATTTAATACACCTTTCGGAAGGTAATGTTACAACCGCGTGCCGTTTGGCATTGTTTCAGCCTCTGAAATCTTTCACAGGATCATGGAATAGATGCTGGAGGGCATTGAGGGTGTGCGGGTCTACGTCGATGACATAATCATATGGTCCACGACCCCAGAGGAACACTTATCTCGTCTCAAACAAGTCTTTCGACGCATCCATGCAAACAGCCTCAAGTTGAACAAGGCCAAGTGCCCCTTTGGCACGTCATCATTCAGGTTATTGGGCGATCAAATATCCCAGCAGGGTGTGCAACCAGACTCGGACAAAGTCAAGGCCATCAACACCATGAAGACCCCAGAAGACAAAAAGGCGGTACTACGCTTCCTGGGTATGGTTAACTTCTTGGGAAAGTTCATTCCCAACCTCGCATCACACACCACGGCTCTCAGACATCTGGTGAAGAAGTCCACTGCCTTTCAGTGGCTACCCACACATCAAGCAGAGTGGCTCGAGTTAAAGGCAAAGCTCACCACTGCTCCGGTACTAGTGTTTTTTGACCCGGAGAGGGAGACAAAAATCTCCACAGACGCCAGCCAGGACGGCATTGGTGCGGTGCTCCTCCAGAAAGATGACTCCTCGTCCTGGGCTCCAGTGGCCTATGCATCAAGGGCCATGGCTCCCACTGAGCAGAGGTAAGCTCGGTAGAAAAAGAGTGCCTGGGCCTCCTCACTGGCATTGTAAAGTTCCATGACTACGTGGTTGAGTTTGGGTAGGGTGCTCTTTCCAAGAGCCGGTGCAGACGCAAAGGGCCAAATGGCCTCCTTCTGCACTGTAAATTCAATGATAATCTATGATTAATCTAGGACAAAGGTTCGGCACAACATCGTGGGCCGAAGGGCCTGTTCTGTGCTGTATTTTCTATGTTCTATGTATGTCTACTGTCTACCAACCTTCACAGTAGAGACTGACCACAGACTCTTGGTCCATATCATTCATAAGGACTTGAATGACATGACACCCAGGCTTCAGCGCATTCTCCTTCGACTCTGCAGATATGATTTCGAATTGGTATACACGCCGGGCAAGGAGCTAATCATTGCGGATGCCCTGTCGCGCGCCATCACCTCGCCCTGTGAACAGGTCGACTTCATCCACCAAATTGAGGCACAGGTGCAGCTGTGTGCCAGCAACCCCCTGGCCCCAGATGAAAGAATGGTCAACATTCGAGAAGAGACTGCCAAGGACCCCCTTCTGCTGCGTGTAATGCACCACCTTGCAAATGGCTGGCAGAAAGGGCAATGCCCCACTTCTTTAATGTTAAGGACAACCTAACAGTCGTCGAGGGGATCGTCCTCAAGCTAGATCATATCGTTATTCCTCACAGTCTGCAGAGCTTAGTGCTCAAATAGATCGACGAGGGATACCTCGTGTCATAATATACACACAATCTATATGATGGTGCAGAGACAGACACTGACTGACACACTGAAAGACCAATCAACACACAGAACACAGCAGCCAATCACCAGACAGGACACGGTCACTATATAGCCAGAGGGCACTAGTTTTCCCGCTCATTCATGATGCAGCCTCTGAGACAGCCAGAGCCCGGGATCAGTAACACAAACATTTACCATGTGCTAGCAGTATAGTCTGGTCAGGTTAGCCTCAGGTCTCCAGTCAACCTAACATAGTGTCAACCCACAGTGCAAGTATGTTTAACAGCTCATAGCTAAATAAAACAGAGTTGTACTTCTACAAGTGTTGGTAGCCTGTCTCTCTCACTGCTCTGGTAAACGCAGTCCTCGCAGACCCAGCATACCCAACACATCACCTCGGTGTCGAGAAATGCAGGCGCAGGGCCCGGCAGGCTGTCTATTGGCCTGGAATCAACCAGGATATATCCAACATGGTCCTCAATTGTGCGACCTGCCAGCGTTTCCAGCCTGCTCAGCCCAAAGAAACACTCCAGCAACACGAGATCGTGACCTCTCTGTGGTCTAAGGTGGGAATCGACCTTTTTCACGCCAATGGGCGTGACTATGTGCTCATCATTGATTACTTCTCGAGTTACCCGGAAGTGGTGAAGCTGTCAGACCTCACATCAAGGACAGTCATCAAGGCCTGCAAGGAGACATTTGCCAGGCATGGTATTCCGCTCACGGTCATGAGCGACAACGGTCCCTGCTTCCACAGCCAAGAGTGGTCCAACTTCGCAAAGCTGGACCAGTTCAAGCACATTACTTCAAGCTCGCATTACCCGGGAAGGTCGAGAAAGGGGTCCATATAGTGAGGCAACTGCTCTGCAAGGCTGCGGGCTTGGCTTCTGACTTCAACCTTGCGCTGCTGGCGTACAGGGCAACCCCTCTGTCCACCGGTATGTCTCCAGCACAACTTATGAATCGAGACCTGCAGACGACTGTCCAAGCCATTCATTTACCAGATCTGGATCACCTCCCAGTGCTGCAAAAGGTGCAGCAACTCAGAAACCAGCAAAAGCGGACATACGATGCTCATGCTACTGATTTGCCTGTGCTCTCTCCGGAAGATGCTGTTCACATCAAGTTACCTGGTGGAGGCTGGTCAGCTCCGGCTGTTGTTGTTCGACAGGCTGCTCCCAGGTCGTTCGTGGTTCTCATGGCTGATGGCTCCATTGTCAGGTGCAACAGAAGGGCACTATGCAAACTTGCCTGCCCACCACCGAATCTCACTTTTCCAGCTGTCGTTATGCCTTCTCCGGTCACCTTGCTCCACGGGGCCACCAATCTGGCTGCAATCCCGCCTGTCAAGGCGCCGTCATCCCCACCTCCACCTCTCAGGCAATCGACAAGGGTCTGACGCCAGCCACAGAGATTGGACTTATAGACATTTCTTTTGTACATATTGTTCTGTATCTGCATGCTAGACACCTTTCATGTACATATGCATTCACTTGCCATTTGCTGTAAATAGTCATATCTGTATATATGTCGTATATGCTCTAAGCAACCGACAATTTTTTTTTAAAAGGGGGGGGTGTCATAATATGCACCCATGCACATCATGAGGTAAAGACAGGCAGTGACAGACACCCAGGTTAGCCAATCAACACACAGGACAGAACACAACCAATCACCAGAAAGAACACTAGAGGGGGGCTTCCTACTATAAGACACACGAGGCATCAGTACTCCGCCTCTTCTTCCTGGTGACAACTGTAGTGACAGTCAGGGTGTATGTATCAGTTAGCACCTTCTACACGTGGATCAGAGCTAGTCTGGTCTAGTTAGTTAGAGTTAGTACACTTAGAGTAGTAGAGTGTCAACCCACAGGAGGCTGTGTGCCTTGTTAAACAAGTTCAATAAATCGTATTGAACCAACGTCTAAGTTTGGTGTCTGCTTTCCAGCACAACTGCATCCAGTTGCAGTCCATGTTCCCCCAGGGTGAATAACACGACAACCCACATCCCATGAATTAATTTAAAAATATCACACATTGAAAGTTGCAATGGTGAAATATTTCAGCTCACCCTAATATTTCAGCAATCTGGGTCTCTGAAGTTCAAGACACTGGATTGACTCTGACAAAGAAGTTTATGAAGAGAGGGACTAGACAGAGTTGGAGTGTTGAAAATGAAATGCCGAGGAGTGTTCCAGCCCAAGTCCGAGCAAAGGTCTCCTAGTGCTCTGCAAACTCTTGGAATTATAAAAAATAGTATTTTTATACCAAATCTTCAACATTTTATATTGGAATTATCTATAAAATAACCTCCTAGCGCCAGGATCTCAGGTTCAATTCCGGCCATGGGTGACTGTTTGGACTTTGCACGTTCTCTCCGTGTCTGCGTGGGTTTCCTCCGGGTGCTCCGGTTTCCTCCCACAGTCCAAAGATGTGCAGGGTAGGTGGATTGGCCATGATAAAAAAATTGCTCCTTATCGCCAGGGATTTGCAGGTTAGTTTCCAAGGTAGGGTGGGGGTAGTGGGCCTGGCTAGGGCGCTCTTTCAGAGGGTCAGTACAGACTCAACTGGCCAAATGGCCTCCTTCTGCACTGCACGAATTCTATTCAAATATTAAGACTCTTTGAAATTACTACAACAGTGACACTTAGTATATTGGAATTAATGATCTCAGAATGCCTGATACACTAACTGTTTACAGAGGTGATGGTGTAACCTGTTACAACAAACAAAAATTCTGTGATAAAATATTCCACCAAGTGTGAACAATTTTGTTATTTGTATTTTCCATTGTCCCAATTTAGTAACATTCTGTGACCTTGATAATGCCTAAAGGGAAGGGGGAGGATTCACCGTTCCAGAGATTAAGTGCTGACACCAGGACAGAATCGAGGGTGTTCTCCAGCAGGAAAATTGGCGCTGGTCCCAGAGCAATTCATCAACATTAATGGGCTAGCACCGGCGCCATGTGGAACACGAGCGATTCCAATGAGAAATAGTGTCGGATTCGCTGGGGTCGGGATTGACACTCGAGCGGCTGACAAGCTCCAGCTGCATATTAGCACTCCACACACACTCATTCCAACCAATAAGATCGCAGAATGGAGAGCAGCACCCCGGGTTTGCGGACGCGAAGCTAGAGAGCCTGCTAGACGCCGTGGAGGAGAGGCAGGCTATCCTGTGCCCCTGGGTGGGAAGGGGGCTGCCATCCAGCAAGTGAGACTCCCCTGAGTTTCAGTTCACCATGGCACATGTGCATTACCCCCACCACAACGCCCACCCTCCCCCACCACCACCACCACCCCCAAACCCCCACCACCACCCCCACCACAACCTCCACACCCCCCTCCACCACCACCACAACCCCCACCACAACGCCCACCCTCCCCCCACCACCACCCCCAAACCCCCACCACAACCTCCACACCCCCCTCCACCACCACCACAACCCCCACAACCCCCTCCTCTACTACCCACATCCCCCTCCACCACCACAACCCCCACACCATCCCCAAAGCTTGTATGGTGACATGCATCCTGTCAACCCCTGGACCTGGGCATCTCGACGATGATGGTGAACCCTGCTGCCAGGGCATCCTGGTACGCTCGGTCCACATTGAAATGGATGTATTGACTGACTGGACATATAGGGCCTCTATTTTGGCGCAGAAGCACCTGTGTACCGAGGCCTGTGAGATCCCAGACAGGTCCCCACTCGGTGCCTGGAAGGACCCTGTGGCGTTTGGGTTCAGGGCGACAGTCACCTTGGTGACCATCGGGAGCTGGTGTCTTCCACCATACCCACACAGTGCCAGATGCGCCATGATCTGGCAGATATGCCGTATGATCCTCCTGCTCAGCCGGAATCGTCGACGGCATGCCCGGTCCGGCAGGTTCTTGAATGACAGGCAAAGCCGGTACACAAGACATCATGAGCCGCCTCCTTTGCACCTCCTCCTCGGCCTGTTGGGCGGCCAGCTCTCCATCCTCACCGGCTGCCTCCTGTTCCTCTGGGACAGGCTTCACTGCTGCAGCTTCCTCCTCAAATAGCTCCTGCTCATACAGCCTCAATGTTAGGGCAGCCAGGATGAAGGCCACATTCCTGGTTGGATTCTGATAGCCATTGTCTGCAGAGGGTGACAGTCAGACCTGTTAACCTGGTGCGTACCTCTGTACCCACCCAGGTCCAATAGGCTACATGGTGGCCCCATTCTGCACTGCAGAGCCTGCCCCCATATGTCCCCCTCCCCCCCCCGACTCCTCCCCCATCCCCGCACCCACCCCTGGCTGTTTCCCCTGGCACCCTGCTCTCTGCACCTCTGACCCCGTTGCGCCTGACACCTTGGGAGCCTCTGCCCTGACGCCCATCCCTCCTGCCAGTGGTATTGTTGGCTGGTGCTACTCATGCCAGTGGTATGCTCCACGTCCCCTGTCCAGCACCGTCCTGTAGGGGCTACTGTGGGCAGGTGAGCCGCGTACTGCCCTGCCGGTGTGTGGCGGCCGGTTGTAGGGGGGAGTGTGGGGGTAGAGTGTGGGTTGGTGGGATGGAGGGTGGGGGGTGGGAATGTGGGGTGGGGTAGAGGGGTGGTGGGGTGGAGGGTAGTGGAGTGGAGTGTGGGGTGAAGGGTGGGGGTGGAGTGCGGTGATGGTGGGCTGGAGGCTGGGTGGGTGGAGTGTGGGGTTGGTGGGGGCTGGGTTGTGGGGGTTTGGGATGGTGGGGGCACCCATACGGCTGGTTTCATTCTGCACAACCATGGGCCAGACTGGGCGGTCAGTGGCATCGCAGCAAGATGGCTGCCTTGCAGGCTGCATTAGTGGTGGTTCCCGGGCCCGTGGGGGATCATCCAGCCTGCAGCGCGCTCCACACAACCCCCCTTGCTGCCAGCCCTGCCCGTGGAAGGACCGGCAGCCCATGGTTGTAACTCTGCATGTCCTACCTCCTCTCTCTCATCAGCCACGGCGCCTGCTTCCCAATTTTAAAAACCACAAGTGAAACTCGCCGTTGGCAATTCCTCCCGACGGAGGCAGAGCATTGCGGAGGCCCCCGGAGAATACCGGGTCAGGCCCGCTAATGATATGAAAATGGCGTTCAATGTACGTGGGGAATAAAATGCATTGACGCCACTATCGAGGCACTGGTGCGTGGGATTCTCATGCCACCCACGATTTTGGCCTGACCCGCAATTCTCCGCCCAATTCCCTTTCCCGATTCCGACGTCGGCCAACGGAGAATCCTGACCAAGATGTATAATGGCGCTTCTGATTTAGATCTGCTTAGCATTGGGATGCTTGCTAGTCATTCCTCCCACAACTGGTGGCGCTGTGATGAGGTGTTCAGGTGGTGCTGCCATTATGTGTGCTGTAGTGTAACAAACATAACTCAAAGATGAAAGTCCCTTGAACTAAGAATAAGCATTACCATGCGGTATATTCACTCTCTGACTCTCTTCACCATGGGAAGTCTTCTCCAGTTGGTTGGCTTGGCAGCCTTCTGTTCCCAACAGTCTGCGGAATTACATTCTGACATTTCTTGCTGAGTAATTGTTTGGGTCTGACCCTACTACTGATATCCCATGAAGGTATCGTAGCGCAAGAAGTAATTTTTTAAATTAATGTTTGGTCTAAGGCAAGATGCCAAAGACTTTAATAAAGGGGCTGATTGACAAAGTGTGACTGAGCTACTCAATGTAAACTTCCATCAAATCCTTAACCGCCACTGTTTGATAAAAGGAGATGGTGGGGTTTTATATTTCCGCAAAGGTCGTGCTTTCTGCTTTTATCTCAGTCCGTTCATGAGTGATCACCATGAACATTCCTACCCTCCTTAGTCAGTGAGCCTCAACTTCAAAGCTTCATTTCACAGGAATTTGTTCTATAAACTTAATGAAAAAGAATGCATTATTAATGTGGACACAGGTTAATGTTATTCATGTCCCACAAAATGCAAAACATAATTTCCCTTTCATGTAATTGTGTTAACCTTGCCTAATGATACTGTGATTATCCAATGCCCTGTTACTGTGGTCTTAGACACACTAAATACAGAATTAGTGACATTGAATTACCTTGTCCACTCCATCTTTTGCTGACTGGATCACTGACCCCTGTTGTCCTCACTGACTGAACACCTCTCCATCCTCAGTTCTTCAGATCCTCCATTTCTTTCAAATGCCATGACAACTGTGAAATACCTCCTTCATTGCCCAGCTAACTGAGATGACTAGCCTGCCTTTTGCTGCTTAAGGGGGAGCTGTAGGGGGGCTAACCCTAGATAGGCCCTTACTGGTGAGGACGTGTTCCATTGTCACGATAGCGAAATGATCTCCCTGATGTGTTGGGTGTTCTGGATCACACACAGGTCACCAACACTTGAAATAGTGCAACACTATTTTATTGAATCATTAACTGTTTAAACATACTTAGACTGTGAGTTAATACGATACTAGCTTTAACTAAAGACCTCTGCCTTGTCCTAACCAGTCGATGCACTCAGCACATGGTGAATGTCTGTGTTGCAGGCTGTGAGCTCTGTCCTCCTAGCTAGCTGCAACTCGAATGAGCGAGAACTCTGATGCTCCCTGTCTTTATAGTGCGTGTGCTCTCACTGGTGATTGGCTGCGGTGTTGTGTATGTTGATTGGTCCCACTGTGTGTCCATCAGTGTGTGTCTGCACCATGATATACTGGTGTATATTATGACATCCCCCCTTTAATAAAAAATGTACCTGCGTGGCAATAAATAGTGTATAGTGAATGTTCCTGACTACGTGTGTGCAAAATATTTACAGGACTATGTACATAGAAACTAAGCTATTTACATGGGAAGGTGCCTGGTGCAGAGAAAAACATTGTGTCACAAGAATAACGAGATGAACACTATATACAAACCACTTGAACGATTAAACGGAAGAACAGAACAAAGCAGAAAGTCTATAAGTCCACAAAGTTCACAAGTTAAGTCTCTGAGGTGGGCGACGAATTCTGGTTGACCGTCAGGGTGACACACCACTCATCCTCTGGATCAATGCTGTATACCGACAGCGGCTGGTGTCTTTGCTTCGGGGACAGCCTGTTTTTCGTTCCGACACCGACTCGAAAAGGCGCCTTTGGGTCCTCGGTGTCACTGCTGTGTGGGAGGTCTGCATCGGACACGGTGACCGTGGGTTGAATTGTCCGAACATTCGTGCGAGGTTGGCTGAAGCGATGGGAGTTGGCAGGCTGGGCTGCTCGGCAGAAGGCAGCATCGTGGCCAAGTCTTCCATATCGTAGACATTGTCGAGATTTTGCAGAGCATTGCCGCTTTAAATGGGCAGAGCCACAGTTGCCGTACGGCATGACATCAGCACATTCGCTGCGCCACCGCGCATGCGCGGTGCGGTCGTGCGTGGTGCACGCCTGCGCATTACGTTCCTCAATGTCGCCGTCCCTCGTTTGGTGCATACAAGCGCGGGAGTCAGCGAAAAACACGCAAAATGGCCGCCCTCATCCAGGCTGAGGCCCTGGAGGTGCTCAATCACTTGGACCCGTTCCGCCTCGTGGGGATCTTGCAGCGCCGTTTCAGCCGCTTGTATATGGGAATACCGACTCGTGGCATTTTCATGTAAGACACAGGTCTCGATGGCGGTCGCTAGGGTGAGTTGCTTTACTTTGCCGAGCTGCTGATGTAGGGGATCCGACTGAACACCAAAAACGATCTGGTTGCATATCATGGAGTCGGAGGTGGGCCCGTAGCTGCAAGATTGTGCAAGGATGCGGAGGTGCGTGCGAAAGGATTGGAAAGGTTCATCCTTACCCTGCAAATGCTGCTGGAACACGTAGCGTTCAAAACATTCATTCACCTCTATGCTGCAGTGAGTGTCAAATTTGAGGAGGACATCTTGAACTTCGTCTTGTCTTCATCATCTGCGAAGGTGAGAGAGTTGAAAATGTGGATGGCATGGTCCCCGGCCGTGGAGAGGAGAAGAGCAATCTTTCTGGTGTCCGAGGCGCCCTCCCTGTCCGTGGCTTCGAGGAAGAGCTGGAAGCGCTGTTTAAAAATCTTCCAGTTGGCCCCGAGGTTGCCGGCGATGCGGAGCGGCGGCGGCGGGCTGATGTTGTCCATGTTGCAGGATGACGGAATGCTGGCGGAAGGCAGAACACTTGCAGGTAGGTCTAAAAAGTGCTAATATCCCACCACTCCTGGTATCATGATGTGTTGGGTGTTCTGGATCACATACAGGTCACCAACACTTGAAATAGTCCAACACAATTTTATTGAATCATTAACTGTTTAAACATACTTAGACTGTGGGTTAATACGATACTAGCTTTAACTAAAGACCTCTGCCTTGTCCTAACCAGTCGATGCACTCAGCACATGGTGAATGTTTGTGTTGCAGGCTGTGCGCTCTGTCCTCCTAGCTAGCTGCAACTCGAATGAGCGGGAACTCTGATGCTCCCTGTCTTTATAGTGTGTGTGCTCTCACTGGTGATTGGCTGCGGTGTTGTGTATGTTGATTGGTCCCACTGTGTGTCCATCAGTGTGTGTCTGCACCATGATATACTGGTGTATATTATGACATCCTCAACTCCATGGACGTTAGTAAGGCTCACTTTGAAGTGTAAGTAGTTTGGCTGTCAGGATGCTCCCCTTCACCTCCCTCCTGCTGTCTGATCCCATTGTACATGCGCTGGTGCTTGTCACTCCAAGAGGGATGCAGGGTATTGTGAGATGCTCAGTTGAGGCTGGTCATTCCCCCCCCATTCCCCCCCCATCCACCAGACTGACATGCCTTGACTGCACTCTGTACTCCTGGAATCAGTCCCAGCATTTACTCTGTGTACTCTGTGTCCAGAATGTTATTATGTGAAATGAATATACCTGATTTGCACTTAATGAATCAATACTAACGGCTCCCACCATCTTTCTCACGGATTCGTCATTTGCTTATCCGTTGAGATCATGAATTAATTCAAATAGACCCAAACTCCCAGGGTGAAGGTCTATTGAAGGCTTCATCTTTTCAATAAGGCATTAAACTGAAGCCCCCGTCTGCCCTTTTAGTAGGATGCGAGAGATCCCATGACAGTGTTTTGAAGACAAGAGGCTGGATTCTCTGTTTTTGGAACTATGTCCCCACGCCGTCGAAAAAACTGTGACCTTTCATGACAGAAAAACTGGCTTGAAAAGGCCCCATATTCATAGCCCTGCAAGTGGCTAGAAGGGACCTGTCGTGAATCTAGCAGCTTTAGCTGCAGACACGGGTCCCCGCACTCCCAGGTCAGAGGCCGCACCTGTGCATGGTGGTGGCCTCCAGCGGCCGCGCCGTGCTCCATGATGGACTCAGACTGCGGAGCTGGACCAACCAAATAGTTCCCCCAATCGGCCGTGCGCCCGACCTGGACCGCCCGTCTAACATTAGCCCGGTCCCGGCACCCCCTACACTCCAATCGGCCCGCCCCCGACCATGGCAGTCACGGACTCGGTTCTCAGCCGCCACGCGAGTATCCCAAACGGCAGGAGCACATTAGATCCACACCGTCGGGACTTCGGCTGGCCGGGGGCAGAGAATAGCTGGGCGGGCCTCCAGCAATGGCCACAGGTAGGGGATACGCAGCGCGGTGTATTCGCCGTTGGGATGCAGAGAATCCAGCCCAGGCTATCTGTAAATATTTATCCTGCCACTGTTATTATTAAAATAGATCATTGTTCATTATCCCATTGCTGCTTGTGGGATCTTGCTGTGTGCAAATTGGTTGCTACATTTCCCCCATTACTTCAGAAAGTGCACTTTAAAAGTACTTCATTGGCTGTGAAAAGTGCTATACGAATGCAAATCTTTCATTTGTGTTTTGTAAGGGCCCAACTGTGTGTACACACTGGAGATGCCTCGCCCAAGTGCATGTTTGTGCCTGCTACTTGGTTTGGACAGAAAATCAGAGTAAACTGAACTTTTCTTCCTGTCCCATTAGATGTAGTTCAGACTTGGCAGCACCAGCTCTGGAGGGGCAATGAACTGCATTGAACCCACTACGATTCCCAATAGTCTTCAAATCTGATATCCCTGAGTTTATCAGATTCCATCTGACTCATTCTGTAGTCATGAATCTGAAAGAGTAGCTGAGAGAGTTATCAGTTTAGTGACAGGAAAATTATTAAAGAACATGAGGATATTCATATCTTTCCTCCCGCTGATTGTCCACGCTATCGAACATTCCTTTGTAGCACCTCCAGGTAAGGGAAGTTTCATGGCATTTTGTTATAATCGAAAGGATTCAGTAAAACACGTTGAAAATCCTCGCTCAGTAAAATTACCATTTCATCAGGGAGAGAGAGAGGGATCTGTCTGAACATACACTTGATGACAGGAATGGAAAGAATCCCAGCACGATTAAAACAGAAAAACTTAAGTTTAATTTGCAAGAACGTGATAAAATTATTTTTGAATGTTTCAGAGTGTTTCACTGTTTGGGGTGTGGGAAACTTACAGAGGTCCTCCCAGGTCAATACCAAGGACCCTCAGCAATGGATTTGAATCAGAATGAAGCTTCCACTCTGCGCTGTGCTAGATATTCTGTAGACCATTCTCAACACGGCTCGAAGGGCACACAATGTCGGAAACTGCGCAGTGATATGTTTTGGAAGAGGCAGGAAAGGCACACCAAAAGGAGAAGAGTAGACAGAGACATTAAAGGTGACCGAGCCTGGAGATAAGATCGTCAAAAAAAAGGCAAATGGATTCCAAGAGCCACCAAATCGATGTTGCTGTGCCAGTTCCTCAGACGCCCAAGCTTCCAGTATGACAAGCAGGACACACGTGCTGATTACATTCAACAAGTGTCACTATCACCATATTGGTAAAAGCAACAAAGGAGGTGTCCAGAGAAATGCAATTAGGGGCCTATTGCCTATTTGAGGCCCACTTTTAAACCTGGGCTGCCCTCCCAAAATTGCATTCAGGAAAATATGGTTTTCACACATGCGTTAAAGGGCACTATGCCAGTAGTCTGAAGAAAAGTGGTTTTTTTTAAACAGACTTACCTCAATGTGTAGTCAGGAGTGATACACCATTCTTGTGCCCTTTCAAACCATAATCCCTCAGAATAAAACAGTCCCAGATTCAAAGTAAACCGTGGGTCTAAGCTCAGTGGTAACATCATGCCTCTGAGTTCAAACCCCACTCCCAAGACTTGCATACAAATTTGAAGTGACGCTCTATTGCTGCACTGTTGGAAGTGTTATTTTCCAAATGAGACACGCATCAAATGTCCTGTATGCGCTCTCAGGAGCTGCAGGATATTCTTCTGGGGGATTGGGAACAGACTGAGGTCGTGGTCCACACTGGAACCAATGGCTTAGGTAGGAAGAGGGATGGGGTCTTGCAATCAGAATTTAGAGAGCTAGGTACAAAATTAGCAAACAGGATCTCAAATGTAGTCATCTCCGGACCACTCTCAGTATCACGTGATAGTGAATACAGAAATAGTAGGGCGGGCGTTAGATTCCTGGGATACAGGAACTGGCTCCGGGGTAACTTATGCAAGAGGGAGGGCTTTAGATTCCTGGGACACTGGGACTGCCTCTGAGACAGATGGTCCAGGAGGGAGGGCTTTACATTCCTGGGGCACTCGCACTGGCTCTGGGGGAGATGGCACCTGTACAGAGATGGGACAAGTTCCTTGTGGGGTGTTTTGTTCATGCTGTCGCAGGTGTCATGATATGCAGACATGCGGACGACACTTCCAGCCATACACTTTTCCAACCTGGATCACCTCCCGGTGCTGCAAAAGGTGCAGCAGCTCCGAAACCAGCAAAAGCAGGGCTATGATGCTCATGCCACCGATTTGCCCGTGTTATTCCCGGCAGACACTGTCAGGATCAAGATACCGGATGGTGGCTGGTCTGCTCCAGCTGTCGTTGTTCGACAGGCTGCGCCCCGCTTGTATGTTGTACGTACGGCTGATGGTTCTGTTGAGCGATGTAACAGACGGGCACTGCGCAAAGATGCCTGCCCGCAACCGCTTTCTTCTCCGTTTGCGTCCGTTGTTTTGCCACCTCCTGATACCTCGAACTACGAGGCCACCAGTCAGGCTTCCATCCCACCTGTCAAGGCGCCATCGTCCCCACCACCACCTCTCCGGCGGTCGACAAGGATCAGACGCAAGCCCTAGAGACTGGACTTATGAACATTTGTTTTGTTTGCTGTGTTCTGTTTTCTCACATTAGACAGCTGTCTTCACATGTAAATATGTTCACATATGCCACCGCTTGTAAATATGTTAATATATGCCACCACATGTAAGTACGTTCACATATGCCAACAAAACATTTTTAAAAAGGGGTAGATGTCATGATATGCAGACATGCAGATAATGATATACAGACAGGCACAGACAGGCAGCTAATGAACACAGAGAACAGGACATGACCAATGAGCAGGCAGGACACTCGGGGTGGTATCTCACTATAAAAGGCACGAGGCACTCATACTCCGTCTCTTTCCACTGATGAACATCTACAGAGTGAGCCAGGGTGTATGTACAGTATCACACCTCCACCATGTGGCTAAGAGCTAGTCTGGTTCAGTCAGACAGAATAACCACACTTAGGTTAGCAGAGAGTCAAACTCATAGAGAACTGTGCTAACTGTGCTACTGGTTCAATAAATCAGATTGAACTAACTTCAAGGTCTGGAGTATCTTTTGGTTAAAGCTGCATCCCGTTGCAGCCTGTGTTATCCCAGAGTACATAACACATCAGGGGGTGTTTTAAATTAACTCGGCAGGGGTGCGGTAACCAAGAGGATACAATAGAGAGAAAAACCAGGATGCACAAAATACTGGGATGGACAAATAGCACTGGTGTAGAGAAGAGTAAATTAATAGGTGAAATTGGAGTTGGGGAGAAAGTAATGATGTCTAAATCAGTTATTGTGCATGTATATGAACACACGGACTATAGTCAATAAGATTGGGGAGTTACAGGTGTTGATTGCAATGTGGAAATATGATTTTGCGTCTGTAATGTTCTTGTCGGATGGCCTGATTTATATTACAAGAACTACTGTAGCTAAAGCTATAAACGATTTATTAACACTAACTGTGGGGAAACTATATACAAAACAACAGATGAATAGCAATAAGATCAAGCACAAGCAACCTCTCTCCAGCTTCCTCCAGCCAGTCTCAGGGGTCATCTGACTCTAACATTCACTTATATATATTAGTGAGAGTCCTAGCGGTCAGTCGGTGAATTACAACACAACCATGATATCACTACAACAACGATAACAGAGGAAGGGCAGGACTGTGTGTTAAATATTCCTCAGTACAATGTAGGAAAATATAGGAAAGGGAGGAAGGACAAGTGGTGGGGGGCATTGGTTAGGGAGAGCATTGCAGTGCTGGAGAAAGAGGATGTCCGAGAGGATTCAAGAACAGAATCAATTTGACTAGAGCTCAGGAACAAAATGGGTGCAATTACATTGCTGGATGTAGTCTAGCGACCAGCAATGAGTGAAGAGGATGTTGAAGAAGAAACCTGCAGAGAAATGCAAACATTATTGAGTAGTTATAATGGGGGACTTTAATTACCTGAATGTATACTGAGACAGTGATAATGTAATGGACTGAGAGAGGCAAAAGTCCCGAGATTGTGTTCAGGAAAAGTTCCGACAGCAGTTTGTGTCCAGTCCACCAAGAAATGATACACTGTTGGACCTGGTTCTTAGAAATGTGACGGGTCAAGTAGATCAATTGTCTGTGGGGGAACATAAAGGAGACGGTGATCATTGTATTGTAAGGTTTAGGATGATGGTAGAAAGGGCAATGGACAATCCAGAGTGAAAATAATGAACTGGGGGAGAGCCGACTTCAATGGGGCAAGAACGGAGCTGGGCTGGACAGACGGGAACAAAAGGTTGGCGGGAAAACTGTAGCTGAACAATGGGCTTCCTTCAAAACAGAAATGGTTTGGGCACAGATGAGGTGTAATCCCTTCAAAAGGAAACGTAGGGCAAACAAATCCAGAGCTCCCTGGATGAAAAAGGAGAGAGAGATTAAGATAAGGAAGAAAATGTTTGCTTCTGAAAGGTGTCAATAGAAAATACAGTTGAAAATAGAGAGGAATATAGAAGGTTCATCAGCTCCTGAGAGAAAGATTCTAGGAAAAGACTGGGAGCAACTGTAAAGGGAAATCCGAAAGTCTTCCATCGGCATACAAATAGCAAAAGGGTGGTAAAATGAGGGGTCGGGCCAATTCGGAACCTAAATGAGAATTTATACATAGAGGCTTGGGGTATGACTGAGGTATTAAATGAATACTTTACATCGGTCTTCACCAAGGAGGTACCAGGACATGGTGACAGACGAGGAAACTCTGTCCCTAGAAGGGTTCAAAATTGACAAGGAGGGAGTGTCGGATAGACTGTCGGTACTGAATGTTGACAAGCCATCAGGACCGGGTGAGATGCACCCAAGGATATTGAAGGAAGAGAGAATGGAAATTGCAGGGGCGCTGGCTATAATCTTTCAGTCTTCCCTGGACTCAGGGGAGGTGCCAGAGAGCTGGAGAATTTAAAATGTTACGCCCTTGTAACATTTTTGTGCGGATTGCCCCAGCAATTACAGATCAGTCAGTTTAGCATCAGTGCCCTTTGGAAACAATTATTCAGGATAGAATTACATGGATACAAAATTGGCTGAATAATAGGAAGCACTGAGTAATGGTCAATGGATATTCATCGGGCTGGAGAAAGTTTTGTAGTGGTGTTCCCCACGGAACCCTTGCTTTTTCTGATATATATTAATGATCAAGATCTTGGTGTGAAGGATGAGGTGGAGTGTGGGCTTAACTAGGGTGCTCTTTCAGGGACTGGTGCAGACTCGATAGGCCGAATGACCTCCTTCTGCACTGTAAATTCTATGATCTGAATGGAAACAATGTGCTGGGGCACGGGGAAAAGGCACGGGAATTACTCTAAATCATGATGCTCGTTTGGAGAGTCGATGCAGACATGCTGGCCGAATGGTCTCCTTCTACATTGTAACAATTCTGTGATTTTTCTGTCATCTGCGAATGGATCCCTATTCAAAGTGGTGCAAATCCCGCCAATGTCTTGGCCAATATTTATCGCTGAACCATCCCAAATAGAAACAGGCCTTCAGAGCAAGAGGATTTAACTATAGGAGTAGGGATGTCTTGCTGCAGTTAAGCAAGGCCTGGGCGAGGCCACACCTTGAGTATTGTGCCGTTTTGGGTCTCCTAGTTTGAGGAAGGACATTTTTGCTATTGAGGGTGTCCAGCGAAGGTTCACCAAACTAATTCCCGGGATGGCAGGACTGACAAATGAAGAAAGACTGGATCGACTGGGCTTGTACTCACTGAAGCTTCGAAGAATGAGAGGGGATCTCATAGGAACATATAAAATCCTGATGGGACTGGGCAGGCTAAATGTGGGAAGAATGTTCCTGATGTTGGGGACGTCCAGAACTAGGGGTCACAGCCTGAGAATAAGGGGTAAGCCATTCAGGACTGAGATGAAGAAGAACTTATTTCAGAGTTGTAAACTTGTGGAATTCTCTACCACAGAAAGCTGTTGGGACCGGTTCGTTGGACATATTCAAGAGGGATCTGGATGTTGCCCTTGTGGCTAAGGGATCAAGGGTATGGAGAGAAAGTGGGAGTGGGAGACTGAATTTGCATGATCAGCCTTGATCATATTGAATGGTGGTGCAGGCCCGAGGGGCCGAATAGCCTACTGCACCTATTTTCTATGTTTCTAATTTTTAGTGATCATTGTCATTTTGTGTTTGTGTGATCTGGTTGTGCAGAAATTGATCTCCACATTTCCAATATTAAAACAGTAATCACACTCCAAGCTCTCTTTTCTTGCCAGTCCTTTATCGTCTTTTGAAGATTCCCTGGGCCTTTTGCTCATTGCCATTAAGTATTGCTGTGTGGTTCTTCGCCCAAAGATTGTTTATCGTGTCCAATGTGTCCCAAACCATTACTCTTTATTTACAGCAAATTTAGTAAAATATATTTTTATTCAAATGTTCAAATTTTAACATTTTAACAATTAAACATATAAAACACATAACATTTACAAAATAAAACAAACCCCAAACAAAAACAAAACTCCAGCCCCCCCTCCCAACATGTGTATGTGATTGGCTGGGCCCATTCCCACACCGCTCACAGATATCTTCCACCCCCTCAAACAGCCGGCTCATCCTCGACTTTGCCAGGTGCACTCTGGGTACTACCTTTAATTGTATCAACCCCAGCCTCACACACGAGGTTGAGGCATTCACCCTCCGCAATACCTCACACCACGGTCCCTCCTCCAGCTCCATCCCCAGCTCCTCTTCCCACTTGGCTTTAACCGCCTCCAGAATCGTCCTATCCTCCTCCAAAATCCTCCCATAAATTGCTGAGACCCCCCCCCACCTCCAACCCCATCATCGACAACACCCTTCCAGCAACGAGGAGGGTGGTGCCACTGGAAGGGTCGGACAGACGATTTTCACAAAATCCCACACCTGCATGTACCTGAAACCCTCCCCTTGCAGCACCCCAAACTTCACCTCAAGCTTCACCCCGAACTTCACCCCAACTCCTCCAGACTCACAAATCCCCCTTCTAGGAACAGATCCTTTATTTCCACCACCCCTTGCTCCTCCATCCCCGAAACCTCACATTGGGGGCAGCAGGGTAGCACAAGTGGATAGCACTGTGGCTTCACAGCGCCAGGGTCCCAGATTCGATTCCCTGCTGGGTTACTGTCTGTTCTCCCCGTGTCTGTGTGGGTTTTCTCCGGGTGCTCCGGTTTCCTCCCACAGTCCAAAGACGTGCAGGCGAGGTGGATTGGCCATGATAAATTGCCCTTAGTTACCCCCAAAAAAGGTTAGGAGGGGTTATTGGCTTACGGGGAAAGGGTGGAAGCGAGGGCTTAAGTGGGTAGGTGCAGACTCGATGGGCTAACTGGCCTCCTTCTGTACTGTATGTTCTATGTTCTAGCCATCCTCCCAGGCTCAAACCCATGGTTCCCTTGAATTGGCATCAACCTCAACCCCACCCCCAACTTTAAGTGCTGCTGAAACCGCCTCCATATTTTCAGTGTGGCCATTACCACCGGACTCCCCGTATACCTCTCTGGGGTAAACGGAAGGAGTGCTGTTGCCAACGCCCGCAACCCCGACCCCTTACAAAAACCTTCCTCCATCTTTACCCACAAAGCCTCCGTCTCCCTACTCCCTCCCTGCGCCTTCCCAGCGTTCGCCGCCCAGAAATAGTATAGCATGTTCGGACGGGCCAAACCCCACAAAACTGTCGCCCTCTCTGGAGCACCGTCCTCCTAATCCTTGCTACCTTACCTGCCCACACAAACAAAATCAGCCTCTCCGCCCCCATAAGCCACACCCACCTCAGTAAATCCGCATTAAACCTGCGCACCAAACTCGTAAAGTTCAGATTACGGAGCCGTGCGCAGTCCAAAGCCACCTGCACTCCCAGGTACCTAAAGTGGGTTGTTGCCACCCAAAATGGCAACCCTCCCCACCCCAACTCCCGCCCCTGGAGAAGATACCACAAAACACTCAACGTTTTCCCAAATTTAACTTGTGGCCTGAGCCCCAAATCTCCTAAACAGTCTCTTAATATCGCTCACTGACGAGCCCGGGTTGCAGATATACAATAGCAGGTCATCAGCGTACAATTTGTAAAATTTTATAACAAGAACAGAAAAAGAACAATAAGCGTTAAACAATGTGCAAAAATAGATAATTCCCCGAATGGCTCTGTCTTCGCAGACCATCGAGAATAACAAAAACAAAACAAACACAACAATTACCCCCACCCCCTCGGAAAGCTGCTACTGCCGACATTTTAAATTAAATTTCCCCAAGAAAGTCGACGAACGACTGCCACCTCCGGGTGAACCCTAACATTGATCCTCTTAAGGCAAACTTTATTTTCTCGACGCTAAGAAACCCAGCCATGTCACTAACCCAGGTCTCTACACTCCGGGGCCTCGAGTCCCTCCACATTAACAGGATCCGTCTCCAGGCTACCAGGGAGGCAAAGGCCAAGACGTCGGCCTCTTTCACCCCCTGAACTCCCGGGTCTTCTGACACTCCAAAGATCGCCATCTCTGGACTCGGCACCACCCGCAAAACTAGCACCTTGGACACTGCCTTGGCAAACCCCTGCCAGAACCCTTCAAGCTTCGGGCATGCCCAAAACATATGGACATGGTTTGCTAGGCTCCCCGCACACCTCGCACATCTGTCTTCTACCCCAAAAAACTTGCTCATCCTCGCCGCCATCATGTGTACCCGGTGCACCACCTTAAACTGTATCAGACTGAGCCTGGCACATGACGAGGAGGAATTGACCCTACTTAGGGCCTCCGCCCATAGTCCCGGCTCTAACTCCCCTCCTAACTCCTCCTCCCACTTGCCTTTAAGTTTCCTCTGCCTCCAACAGCTCCTGATAGATATCCGACACCTTCCCCTCCCTAGGTACCGGACACTACTCTATCTTGTATCCCCCGTGGCTGGAAGGCCACCACCTGCTTCCTCAGGAAGGTTCGCACTTGTAGGTACCTAAAGCCATTCCCTGGCGGTAATTTAAATTTGTCCTCCAGCGCCGCAGGCTGGGAAAGCTCCCATCTATAAACAGGTCACCCATCCTTCTAATACCCGCCCTCTGCCAGCTCTGGAACCCGCCATCCATCCTACCCGGCAGGAACCTGTGGTTATTACATAACGGGGTCCAGACCGACGCGCCTTCCACCCTCTTGTGTCTATTCCACTGCCCCCAGATCTTCAGTGTCGCCACCACCATCGGATTTGTGGAGAAGCAGGCCGGCGAGAACGGCAGAGGTGCCGTTACCAGCGCTCCCAAACTGGTGCCTTTGCATGACGTTGACTCCAAACGCTCCTATGCCGGCCCCTCCCCCGATACCCACTTCCTGATCATGGCAATGTTGGCCGCCCAATAGTAATTGCAAACGTTCGGCAGCGCCAGCCCACCCTCCCCCTGACTGCGTTCCAGCAGTGCTCTCTTTACTCACGGGGCCTTGTTCGCCCACACAAATCCCGAGATGATCTTATTAACCCGCTTAAAAAGGCTTTAGAGATGAAGCTGGGAAGGCACTGGAATACAAATAAGAATCTGGGGAGGACATTTTCACGGTCTGTACCCTCCCCGCCAGTGACAGCGGGAACATGTCCCATCTTTTAAGGTCCCCTTCCATTTGTTCCACCAGCCGGGTCAGATTAAGCTTAGGCAGCAAATCAAACTTCCGGGCCACCAGTATACCCAGGTAATGGAAGTTCTTCTCTGCCCTCCTCAGCGGCAGCTCCCTCAGTCTCTTCTCCTGTCCTTTAGCCTGCATCACAAACAGCTCGCTCTTCCCCACGTTCAACTTATACCCCGAGAAACTGCCAAATTCCCTTAAGATCCGCATGACCTCCCCCATCCCCTCCAGTGGGTCTGAAATATACAGGAGATCATCCGCGTAGAGTGAGACCCGATGCTCCACCCCCACCGGACCAACCCCTAGAGCAAATAATAACGGGGAAAGGGGACACCCTTGCCTCGTCCCCCGGTGCAATTTAAAATACTCCGAACTAAGCCGGTTCGTGCGCACGTTTGCCACAGGCGCCTGGAACCGCAATCGCACCCACCGGATAAAGTCCTCACCAAACCCAAACCTATCCAGCGCCTCCCACAGGTACTCCCACTCCACCTGATCGAAAGCTTTCTCTGCACCATCGCTGCCACAACCTCTGCTTCCTCCCCTTCCGAGGGCATCATAACAATATTTAAAAGCCTCCGCACGTTAGCATTAAGTTGCCTGCCCTTAACGAATCCAGTCTGGTCCTCCCCTATCACCCCCGGGACACAATCTTCTATCCTAATGGCCAAGATCTTCGCCAATAGCTTGGCATCCACATTTAGCAACGAGATTGGCCTGTAAGACCCACACTGTTCCGGGCCCTACTCCCGTTTGAGAATGAGTGAGATCGAGGCCTGCGACATTGTAGGGGGGAGGATTCCCTTCTCTCTCACCTCATTAAAGGTTCTCATCAGCAGTGGGCTCAACACCTCTGAAATTTAAAAAAAAAATTCCACGGGGAAGCCATCCGGCCCCGGAGCTTTGCCCGACTGCATACCCTCCAGCCCCGTAATAATTTCTTCTATCGCGATCGCCTCCACCAGCCCCTCCACCAGCCCCTCCTCCACCCTCGGGAACCTCAACTGGTCCAGAAATTGCCTCATCCCTTCCGCACCAGAAACTACTTATAAATCTCCACCGGGAAACCATCCTGCCTTACCCGTCTGTGTCTTCCCTATCGCTGCCCACACTTCCTCCTCACCCACCTCAGGACACTCCAATCACCCCAGAAACTCCCTCATGTCTGACTCACCCTTCGGAGGCTCCGACTTATACAGATCCTTATAAAATTCTTCAAACATCTTATTCACCTGCTACGGTGCCACACCACCAACTCCCCTGTCCTGTCCCGGACCAGAACAATCTCTTGCTGCCGGTGGAGCAGGCCCGCCAACTAGCGGCTGGTCTTCTCCCCATACTCATATCAACCCCCTTCATCCGCCTTAATTGCAGGATCGCCTTTTCCTCGCCTGCAGCTCCTTCCTCCTCACCCAAAATCTGGAGTCAGTTCCTCCGCATATTTGCCATCCGCCTCCAAAAGTTCCTCTACCAATCATAGTCGCTCCTCTCTTGCCTCTCTGTCCACCTGAGCCTTAACCGAGATAACCTCACCCCTTACAGCTGCTTTCAACACTTCCCACACCACTGACAGCAACACCTCTCCCTTCCTATTAAACCCTACATAGTCCTCAATCACCGTTCCCATTTTGGTGTAAAGGTTTGGGTCCACAAACAACTCCACGTCCAGCCTCCAGGCCGGCCTCTTCTCCAGGATCACATCTACCCAATGTGGGGCATGAAGCGAGGTGACAATCACAGAATATTCTGCCATCCTCGTCCCTGCCAACAGCGCCTTCCCAATGACAAAAATGTCAATCCTCGAATACACATTGTGCACTGGCAAAAAGAACAAATTCTCCCTCCCACATGGATACAGAAACCTCTACGGGTCCACCCTCCCACCTCCCTCATAAACGCAGCCGACACCTTCGCACCCGTTGCTAGTACATACCTACCCCACTGCTCCACCACCACCTTCTCCATCTGATAATCTTTGATAATAATCTTTATTGTCACAAGTAGGCTTACATTAACACTACAATGAAGTTACTGTGAAAAGCCCCTAGTCGCCACATTCCACGCCTGTTCGGGTACACGGAGGGAGAATTAAGAATGTCCAAATTACCTAACAGCACGTCTTTCGGGACTTGTGGGAGGAAACCGGAGCACCCGGAGCAAACCCATGCAGACACAGGGAGAACGTCCAAACTCCGCACAGACAGTGACCCAAGCCGGGAATCAAACCTGGGACCCTGGCGCTGTGAAGCAACAGTGCTAACCACTGTGCTTCCATGCCACCCTCTGGAACCTCACTCTCTTACCCACCAGTATCGCTACCCCTTAGGCTCTGCTATCAAACCCCAGATGGAACACCTGACTTGCCCACACCTTCGACAAAAATTTGCTTCCTCCACGATCGATGCACAGTAGCATCCGTATGAACCATCTACAAGTTGCACGGCAGGAACTCACCAAGGCTCCTTAGGCAGCACCTTCCAAACCAACGACCACTACCATCTAGAAGGACAAGGGCAGCAGACACCCGGGAACCCCACCACCTGGAGGTTCTCCTCCAAGTCACTCACCATCCTGACTTGGAAATGTATTGCCGTTCCTTCACTGTCGCCTGGTCAAAATACTGGAACTTCCCCACTAACAGCACTGTGGGTGTACCTACACCACAAGGACTGTTGCGGCTCAAGAAGACAACTCACCACCACCTTCTGAAGGGCAATGAGGGATGGACAATAAACTTTGGCCTAACTGGCGACGCCCACATCCCATAAATGAATCAGAAAAATGCAGACATAAGTCCAGTTACAATGGGCATCAGTAAATGAACAGATATAGATATAATTTCTCACTTTAAATTACACAGATGATAGGAAACTAAAAGTCACGATTGCCTAAAATTGGGCCGAAATAAAAAATTAAAATACAAAAGCAAAGCTTACTCATGAGATAACGGACAGAAAACTGTTAAACTGGAAGCATCACCTGATGGTTGAAATCTGCAGCTGTAAGTGTGGCTGCTTCCTTAAAAAAACTGAGGAATCCTGTTGAGATGTCACCAAGGTTCCTGACAGAAATCGTGACTTTAAGGAATGTGAAGCCAAATGTAATATAAATAGATAATCAAAATTCTGCTCTTATCCATCTCACGTTCCTGAACTCTGCTAATCTACTTCTGACTATATACATGATGTGGAACTCTGTCCCCTCCAGGACTGTCCGGAACCAGGCTCCATCCATTTATCAAACAATATGAGGGTCTATCATATGACAGGGACACGGTACTCCATCAGCATCATCATGCAAAACGCTCTCTCCATGAAAAGGAGCCATCCATCCACCTGGAGTTCACCACTCGCCAAAGGTATTTCCCAGTTTCTTTGCTACAGATCTTTCTAAAAGGGTGACCCACACTGAATAACAATTTAACAAAATGATAGCACAATTTCTCAGAAGTGTTGGCTTTAGCTGAAGACACCTCTTCCAGGGGCAGAGGAAGTTATCCTCTCTATATTTATCCCCCAAGCACTATCACTAAAACAGATTACCGAGCCATTATCACATTGATGTTTGTGGGACCTTGCTGTGTGAAAGTTGACTGCTACATTTCCTAATGACAACTGTGATGAATGTAGGAATTGCAGATATACTTTGGATTATGTGTACCTGCAGTAATAGTTAACAGCCTGGTTTAGCTTGTATATGTATCTGCTGCAGTAAATGTTTTAAAAATCCTGGTTTAAAAGACAGGCATACACTGTGACTACAGAAGGGGCAATTAAGACATTGTAAAAAATGAGAACATACTTATTTCAAACCAGGCATATGTGTAAAAAGGACAAGCCGAATGTTTTTTTTTCTGGGGAGTAGATAATTAGAGACATTGTAGTTAAATGTGAATAGTCAGGTCATGGGATTTGAGTGGGATAAGGATGATGTAACTAATGGGAGGAGCTGCGTTTGTACCAGGTCTCTATCACTGAGTCAGTGAGTTTACATTTTGCTGTGAACAAAACAACATCTTCTGGAAAAAGCTGTGGGTCGACACTGGGAAGAACCTGCAGGTTGTTTCCTGAAGGATCTCTCTCTCTCGCCAAACCATCTCTATTCAGCAAGTATCCCTGGGTCTGCTGACTGTATTTAAAAGTGGGGTTTGACCTGAGATGGGTTTTGCTTGATTGGAGATAAAGAAGATAGCTGTTTGGAGTTAAAATGTTCCATTGTACTGTTAAACTTTGTTGAACTGGCAATTCTAAGCTATTTCTTTTACGATGTTAAAGTTAGTTTAATACTGATATACCATATCCCTATTTGTGTGTGGAGCCACTCCTGGAGCAAAGTATCCTTTTCTCACAGCTGTAAAAATTTTAAAAATATTGCGGTTTCTGTCCAGTATCCTAGCACAGGTTGGTGTCTGGTCCAGGATCGTAATACATTCAACTTAACTAAACAAAAACATTTTTGGGGATATTGCGATGGGTACTATATAAATGTAACTTTTTGTTTATTGATCCACCAAACTATTGTCATGATAGGGAGATATTAGGAACTTGGGTCCAGAAATGGGGCCTAAAATGTAGCAGATAATTTAGGGGTTTAACAGACTGAGGGAAAAGACTGCTAGCAGCAGAGTCAGAGGGATACACCCACAGCTTGTGTTACCTTGTCCCATTCAGACTTAACCTCATTAGTGGGAATACACAAGATGCACCGGTTCAGCCGGAATGATCCACTCAGGGTCCATTGTCATTCGGGACAACCTTGTGTGACTAACTGTGATCCCGTCACAGAATCTGATGACCTATTTGTCCATCAATGGAAGGTTAGTTGCATATGAATAGCATGGCTCTGTTCTTTTGTATCAGCCAAGATAACGCTGCTGGATTCTGGCATGCAAGCCCAAGAGAATCTTTGTTTGAGGAGCTGAGCAGAGCTTACGGAGAGAGAGAGAGAAAGAATGCTGTTCTGAATAGTTAAGGAAGAATGTTGTGGAAATCGACTAGAGAGGTCATGAAAGTTGCCACCGGGGCAGGCTTTGGAAAAGTGTTCTGAACAAATGTCCCAAAAAAGAAGAAAAATTGCTTCATTAAATGCAAGTATTTCCTTTGTCTGTTTGTGTAAGTGAAATGAATGAAATGAAAATCGCTTATTGTCACAAGTAGGCTTCAAATGAAGTTACTGTGAAAAGCCCCTAGTCGCCACATTCCAGCACCTGTTTGGGGAGGCTGGTACAGGAATTGAACCCGCGCTGCTTGGCCTACTTGGTCTGCTTTAAAAGCCAGCTATTTAGCCCTGTGCTAAACCAGCCCCGAAACAAGAGCTGCATGTTCATGTAAAGTGTTGTTTAATGGGAACTGGGGCATTAAGGTTAAGGAACTGCATGTAATCTGTGAGTGTTAGAGCTGAAGTAAAAATTTAAATATTGTTTTCTTTTCTTTCATTGTAATGAAGTTTGTTTTATGAAATAACCATGCACTATTTCTTATATTATCACTCCTTGAAGAGTGCCGATAGGAAGACTGAAATTCAATTGTCAGAAATCATGTCAGACTGTTAGTCAAGACCAAGAGAGACTTCCGGTGGCGACTATGCTGTGAACGGTCGCACATTTAGCAGCTCCTGCTCTTGGTGTTTTTAAAAATGGCTTTTAAGCTGGATTTTCGCGGAAATTGTTTCTAACATAAGTGGATAAAAGTGAGAGGAGGAGAAGGTGACCCCTATGGAACTACGCTCAAAAAGTAATCGCAAAAGAAGGAATCAAAAGCTGGTTGGAAGTGAGGATCTGAGCTTGGTGGCTGCAATGACAGAGAAGCCAGGTCCAGCCCAGCTGGCTCAATGGTCGATGGATCGCTTGGTTACATACCTGGATGAGAAGTTCGCCCGGCACCATAAGGAGTGTGCGGAGGACCTGACCAAGGTGGTTGCCTCGATTAAGGAAGCTGTCGACCAGATGGAGGTGACAGTGACGGCCCAGGGACAGTCGATCCTAAAGCTACAGGAGCAGGCGATGGAGCAAGAGGAGCAGTCCACTGGGATGGCACTGCAAATTGACATTTTACAGGATCGGCAAACGCGGCTGCTGGAAAAGGTGGGAGACCTGGAAGCCTTGAATAAAAGTATATTAAAAAAAGAAACTGCATGTAATCTGTGAGTGTTCGAGCTGAAGTAAAAGTTTAAATATTGTTTTCTTTTCTTTTGTTTTAATAAAGTATGTTTGTAAAATAACTAAGCCCTATTTCTTATGTGATCAGGGGTTCCCGTAACAGCCTCCCCGAACAGGCGCCGGAATGTGGCGACTAGGGGCTTTTCACAGTAACTTCATTTGAAGCCTACTTGTGACAATAAGCAATTTTCATTTTCATTTCATTTCATGTGGAGAAGGCAGGAGAATGGGGATGAGAAAATATCAGCCATGATTGAATGGCGGAGCAGACTCGATGGGCCGAGTGGCCTAATTCTGCTCCTATTTTTTATGGTTTTATGGTCTTATGTTGTCACTCCTGGAACAAATCGATCTTTCCGCAGCGCATTAAGACCTAAAAATGTTATGGCACCTGGTCCAGTCCCTCCGCCACTGTTGAGAGCTGACTAGGCCTCCGTAAAACTATCCACTTCACTGCAAGGAGTCCATCTGTCAGCCAAACCAGTATTAAGCTGTAAGGGCACAGTGGTAACAATGTGGAGACCTGGTCTAACGCTCCCGGTGAGTTCAAAACCCAATTTAACAGTTGGGGGCAATTACATTTAATTAAGAAAACTGGAAGCTATTCTCATTGTTGATGATCATAAAGCTACTGGATTGTCATTTAAAAAAAGCCCCATCTGATTTGCTAATGTCCTTTAGGGAAGGAAATCTGCTGCCCTTACCTGGTCTGGCCTATATGTGACTTCAGACCCACAACAATGTGGTTGACTCTTAACTGCCCTTTGGAATGGTCCAGCAAGCCCCTCAGTTGTAACAAAACCACAACAGAAAGATCAAATAGTAATAAAACTGGACACTACATTGATACAAATCATTAAACCACCTACCAATTGAACATGTGATGAAAAGGCAGGAATATGTTTTAAACATAACTCCTAAACTAATTATTATTCACCTCTGTGAACCCAGAAGATGGAATCTCTGTTCCACTGGGCTTCTGTCCCATTTAGTCTGGCCGTTTAAATTCCAGTTGAAGGTGTTGTCCCATAACTGAGGAAATTTCTCCTCATCAACCTTCAAAAGTGGAATTCACGTCAATAATTGAAACTTGCCGAGTTCATGTGAGGCTGTGTGAGAACTCCAGTCCTCCATTTTAGACTCCAAAGAAAGTGCTTTTCTTCAGCTTGTTTGAGTCCCAGAGTAGGAGGGAACCGCCTGTCGAGAAGCAAGGACTCAGGAAACGTCACACAAGTGGGGGAGGGTGGCAATTGCCTCCCCCAGGATTTGGGATAGGGTCTCTATCTGGACAGTTTGTAAGTTTCTGCACTGACACATTTTTATTTTTTATTTTTTTAAAATAAATTTCGAGCACCCAATTATTTTTTTTCCAATTAAGGGGCAATTTAGCGTGGCCAATCCACCTAACCTGCATTTCTTTTGGTTGTGGGTGTGAAACCCATGCAGACATTGGGAGAATGTGCAAACTCCACACGGACAGTGACCCAGGGCCGGGATTCGGACCCAGGTCCTCAGCGCCATAGGCAGCAGTGCTAACCACTGTGCCACATGACGCCCCTGCACTGACACATTTACACTTGAGCGCAACGCCCATGAATTTAAGGGCCTTTCCTTGTTTTTCTGACCTAGCCTGGAAAGCCGAACCATTCTGAGCACGTCATGATGTGGGGAGTCACTTTGAAAGGAGAACTGTCTCTTTCTCGGAGACGTGGAGGGTGGTTGACACTGTTTTGCAATAGGTCTTAAACTAAAGGCAGTAACTTAGTAATGAAATATTGTTGTTTACTCAGAGGATATTGGGAAACAGGTCAGTACACTTGAAAACTGTACTCAAGACTTTTCGTAATATTTGTGAAACTTCTCCAAAGGGGAGAGAGAAACGAGAGATATATCCCCAGGAGAGATGGTCTGCGTGCTACCCTACAGTACATTGTGTTCACAACTGTCCAATTACATCATGAGAAATAACTGTGCATTGATGGGAATCTGGGCATCATTGCTTGAACCTGCTCCAGGAATCCAACTCCAGCAACACTGGCTAAAGTTGTTTCTTATAAAAGGAAACTTTATCTCTTATCCAGACTGTCATGATATGCAAACATGCAGCTAATGAACACAGAATAGGACACGATCAATGAGCAGTCAGGACACTCAGGGGTGGTATCTCACTATAAAAGGGATGAGGCACTCACACCCCGCCTCTTTCACAGCCCAACATCTACAGAGTGAGACAGGGAGTATCCTCAGCATCACACCCCAGCACGTGGCTTAAAGCAAGGCTGGTTCAGTTGGACTGAGTTACTACATTTAGATTAGCAGAGAGTCGAACTCATTGAGAATTGTGCTAATAGTTCAATAAAACACATTGAACTCACTTCAAAGTCTGGAGCATCTTTTACTCAAAACTGCATCAAGTGGCAGCTTGTGTTATTCCAAATTACATAACACAACATGATACCAGGAGTCTGTTCAATCTAGTTAGTTCAACTCAGCAAGATCCGTGATGACCAGCGAATGTATACCGGCACAATGGAAAAGATTCAGGCTCCTCACCAGCTCAGGACCTCCGGCAATCTCAGTGCCAACTGGCGGACATTCAAGCAGAAATTTCAGCTTTAAGTCGAAGCATCAGACCTCAATGGTGCATCTGATGCACGGAAGATAGCTCTTTTCCTCACCACAGCGGGTGATCACGCCTTGAAAATATTCAACTGCTTTCACTTCGCTGAAGACCAGGACAAGACAAAGTTTCAGACCATCCTGGACAAGTTTGACAGCCACTGTGAGCTGGACACCAACAAAATCTTTGAACGCTACATATTAAAGCAGCGGTTGCAAGGTAAAGACGAATCCTTCAACTCATATTTAACTAACCTTAGACTGCTAGCGCAATCCTGCAACATCGGTGATATCATTGACTCCATGATCAGAGACCAAATCGTTTTTGGAGTTCACTCTGATCCTCAGGGAGAGCAGTTACTGAAGATCACGCATATGACCCTGCCAGTCGCGATTGAAACATGCACAGTGTATGAGCGCGCTAAAAATCGCTATTCCCAGTACAAAACGGCAGAATGTGAAAAACTAGCCTCCCACGAGGGGGAGAGTGTGCAGGCCATCTCCCGGATGCAGCGCCTCAACATTGACGCTCGTTCTTCCCGGGGCCCGACGGATGCACGATGCAAACGGGATAACGAAGCGGCCGAAACCCGCACTGCGCAGGTGCAGACGTCTGAGAACCGCACTGCGCATGTGCAACAACGCACGGAGCGTCAGGACGCCGACGTCATGATGTGTTCGAATTGTGCCATCGCCCATTTAAAGAAACACTGCCCTGCAAGAGGCAGACGCTGTTTAAACTGCGGGAAGCCAGGCCACTATGCAGCACTGTGCAGATCTGCACCGCCAGTCAGGAGCCAGCGCTCCCAATTCCGCCGACGGCGCATCCGGAGTGTGCAACAACGCCTACAGGATTCTGATCCCGGCGGTGCAACGGATCCAGATGATGAATGGACAACGCCTACCGTTTGGGCATTATTACAACGTGTGAATATGCCACACCAGACTCATCGCAAGTCCAGTCAGTCCTAGCTGTGGTTTCCGAGGACGAATGGAGAGCAGTGATGAAGGTCAACCACTGCCCCATCCAGTTCAAGCTGGACACAGGTGCTCTGCCAACCTCCTCTCACAGGCAGACTTCAGACGCATTAAGAAGCCACCCACGATCCTTCCAGCTGCCTGCAAGCTCCTGGATTACAACGGGAATGCCACCACGGCACTGGGATCCTGCCATCTGCATGTATCCAACCGACACACACAAGCATGGTTACGCTTTGAAATTGTTAAGCCGGACAGGGCATCCCTACTAGGTGTGCTCGCCTGCAAGCAGCTGAACCTCGTTCAAAGGGTTTACACCACAACATCCTCCCATGTGGATCTTCAGGCCGGCATCGACGACATCCTCGCCCTGTATCCAGATGTGTTCAACGGGATGGGCAGATGCTGTATCGATACAAGATTCTGCTACGACCTGATGCCAAGCCAGTGGTCCACGCACCACGATGAGTCCATGCTCCACTGAGAGAGCGCCTGAAGGCAGATCTCAAGGATCTTCAGCAAAAAGGCATCATATCCAAGGTCACCGAACCGACTGACTGGGTCAGCTCGATGGTGTGCGTAAAGAAGCCTTTGGGGTTCATGCGCATATGCATTGATCCCAAGGATCTCAATAAGAATATCATGCGGGAACACTACCCCATCCCGAAGCGGAAGGAACTCACAAGTGAGGTGGCATTACGCGCGCTTCTTCCCCAAATTGGATGCATCACAGGGATTTTGGCAAATCCAGCTGGAAGAGTACTGCAGAAGGCTCTGCACCTTCAACACGCCTTTTGGCAGATACTGCTACAATCGCATGCCATTTGGCATCAACTCGGCATCGGAGATATTCCATCGCATCATGGAGCAGATGATGGAAGGCATTGAAGGGGTTCGTGTGTAAGTGGACGACATCATCATATGGTCCACGACCCCTGAAGAACATGTGTCCCGTCTCCAGAAGGTATGTGAGCCGCCGTGTACATGCGAACAGCCTAAAGTTAAACAGGTCCAAATGTTGTTTTGGCACATCGACGCTCAAGTTCCTAGGCGACCAGATCTCACAGCATGGTGTGCGCCCGGACAAAATCAAGGCCATCGAGGCGATGAAGGTCCCTGAGGACAAAAAGGCGGTGCTGCTCTTCTTGAGTATGGTCAATTTTCTGGGCAAGTTCATTCCAAACATGGCCACACACACCACGGCCCTACTCAACCTGGTGAAAAAGTCAACTGCCTTTGAGTGGAAGGCGGCACACCAGACAGAGTGTCTGGAGCTGAAAGCCACGCTCACCACTCCACCAGTCCTGGCATTCTTCGACCCGGACCGGGAGACAAAGATATCCACAGATGCGAGTCAGGATGGCATCGGTGCGGTGTTGCTTCAACGAGATGACACATCATCCTGGGCACCAGTAGCCTATGCATCAAGGGCGATGACACCGACTGAAACCAGATATGCACAGATTGAGATGGAGTTCTTGGGTCTTCTCACCGGCATCCTCAAATTTCATGATTATGTCTACAGCCTGCCGACATTCACTGTCGAGACGGATCATAGGCCTCGCTCGGGTCCACATCATCCACAAGGACCTGAACGACATGACGCCTCGGTTGCAGAGAATCCTGCTTGAACTTAGGAGGTATGACTTCAACTTGGTGTACACACCTGACAAGGAGCTCATCATCGCTGATGCATTGTCCCGCTCCGTCACCTCGCCCAGTGAGCCACCGGAGATCATCCAGCACATCGAATCGCAGGTGCAGCTGTGTGCTAGCACTCTCCCGGCGACAGATGAGAAGGTGGTTCTCATACGTGATGAGACAGCCATAGACCCCCTCTTGCAGCGTGTCATCCACAACCTCACCAATGGCTGGCAGAAAGGGCAGTGCCCAAAATTTTACAATGTGAAGGACGACCTGACGGTGATTGATGGTATCCTCCTCAAGCTGGACAGGATTGTCATTCCGCTCAGTCTCCAGAGCTTGGTGCTGCGCCAGATTCATGAGGTACACCTGGGCGTCGAGAAGTGCAGACGCAGAGCAGGCAGGCTGTCTACTGGCCCGGCATCAGCCAGGACATCACGAACATGGTCCTGAACTGTGCTCCCTGTCAGCGGTTCCAGCCAGCGCAGAGCAAGGAGACGCTCCAACAGCATGACATAGTGACCTCTCTGTGGTCCAAGGTTGGCATCGACCTCTTTCATGCGAATGGTCGTGACTACGTATTGATCATCGACTATTTCTCGAATTACCCTGAGGTGCTGAAGCTCCCGGACCTCACGTCTCCGACCGTCATCAAAGCCTGTAAGGAGACGTTCTCAAGGCATGGCATCCCAATCACCGACATGAGCGACAATGGCCCGTGCTTTAACAGTCGAGAATGGTCCACGTTTGCCAGGTCGTACAATTTCCAGCATGTCACCTCCAGTCCGCACTATCCGCAGTCCAATGGAAAAGTCGAGAAAGGGGTGCACATTGTGAAACAGCTCATCTGCAAGGCCGCGGACTCTGATTCCGACATATACCTTGCACTGCTCGCGAACAGGGCGACTCCATTGTCCACTGGCATGTCGCTGGCTCAACTCCTGATGAACAGGGACCTGTGCACAATGCTTCCAGCCATACACCTGCCCAACCTGGATCACCTCCCAGTGCTGCAGAAGATGCAGCAGCTAAGAGACCGTCAAAAGCAGGGCTATGATGCCCATGCCACCGATCTGACCATGCTATCCCCGGCAGACACTGTCAGGATCAAGATACCGGATGGTGGGTGGTCTGCTCCGGCTGTCGTTGTTCGACAGGTCACGCCCCGCTCATGTTGTACGTATGGCTGATGGCTCCATCGTGCGAAGGAATCGACGGGCATTGCGCAAAGTTGCCTGCCCGAAACCACTTTCTCCTCCATTTCCATATGTTGAATTGCCACCTCCTGATACCTCACACCATGAGGCCACCAGTCAGGCTTCCATCCCGCCTGTCAAGGCACCGTCATCCCCTCCGCCACCTCTCCGGCGGTCGACCAGGATCCGACGCAAGCCTCAGAGACTGGACTTGTGAACGTCTATTTTTTTTGCTCTGTTCTGCTGTCCTCCGTCAGTCACGTTTGACAGACTCATTCACAGGTAAATACATTCACATACGCCAACAAAACATAAAGAAAAGGGGTGATGTCATGATATGCAAACATGCAGCTAATGAACACATAGAATAGGACACGATCAATGAGCAGTCAGGACACTCAGGGGTGTATCTCACTATAAAAGGGATGAGGCACTCACACCCCACCTCTTTCACAGACCAACATCTGCAGAGTGAGACAGGGAGTATCCTCAGCATCACACCCCAGCACGTGACTTAGAGCAAGGCTGGTTCAGTTAGACTGAGTTACTACACTTAGATTAGCAGTGAGTGAAACTCATTGAGAACTGTGCTAATAGTTCAATAAAACACATTGAACTCACTTCAAAGTCTGGAGCATCTTTTACTCAAAACTGCCTCAAGTGCCAGCTTGCGTTATTCCAAATTACATAACACAACACAGACCCTCGTTATTTTTACAGTCAGGTTCAGTTTTCCTGTCATTTTGAATCTTGCGTCCAGCAGATTAACCCAGCCTGAGCTTTGCACACAGAGAGTCAAACTTTCCCTAAACATTCTGCAATCTTCACCTGATGTTGTTACTGTCCCGCTGAAGGGGGATGTCCAACAAGGACTGATGTTAGTCACATCCTGTATGGTGGTACGGTGGCACAGTGGTTAGCACTGCTGCCTCACAGCGCCAGGGACCCGGGTTCAATTCCGACCTCGGGTGACTATCTGTGTGGAGTTTGCACTTTATCCCTGTGTCTGCTTGGGTTTCCTCCGGGTGCTCCAGTTTCCTCCCACAGTCCAAAGATTTGCAGGTTTGGTGGATTGACCATGCTAAATTGCCCCTTAGTGCCCAGGAATGGTCGAGGGGATAGGTTGGAAGAGTGGGCCTACGTGGAGTGCTCTTTCAGAGCTTTGGTGCAGACCCGATGGGCAAAATGGCCTCCTTCTGCACTGTAAGGATTCTATGGCGTACCATGTTCCGCTCTGGGCACTGCACACCGGGCAGCCTATAATGTTCTTGGAGGGGATTCACTAGAACTGCACCAGGTATAAAAGGGTTAAATTATGAGGACAGTTTGCCTGAACTTGGCTTGTATTTCCTGATAGAGGATGAAAGGGTGATCTGATTAAGGTGTTTAAGATGTTCAAAGATGTGCAGGTTAGGTGGGACTATGGGGCTGCGGGGCAGTGGGCCTAGGCAGGGTTGCTCTTTCAGAGGGTCGGTGAAGACCCGATGGGCCAAACGGTCTCCTTCTGCACTGTAGGGATGCTATGGATGATAAAGGGTAGATTGGGACATGGACTGTTTCAGTGTAAGAGGAGTTGCAAATGGTATTGAACATTGTGCAATCATCAGCGAACATACCCCAATTTGAAATTACGATGGAAGGAAGGTCATTGATGAAGCAGATGAAGATAGTTGGGCCTGAGGAACTCCTGCAGTGATGTCTGACATGGTTGACCTCCAACCACCACAACCATCTTCCTTTGTGCCAGATATGACTCCAAACAGCGGATGGTTTTCCCCCTGATTCTCATTGACTCCAGTTGAGCTAGGGCTCCTTGATGCCACACTTGGTCAAATGCTGCCTTGATGTCAAGGGCAATCACTCTCACCTCACCTCTGGCATTCAGCACCTTTGTCCATGTTTGAACCAAGGTTGTAATGAGGTCAGGAGCTCAGTGACTCTGGCAGAACCCAAACTGAGCATCAGTGAGCAGATTATTGCTAAGTAAGGTGGCACGGTGGCACAATGGTTAGCACTGCTGCCTCAGAGCAGCAGGGACCCATATTTGAATCCGACCTTCGTGACTGTCTGTGTGAAGTTTGCACGTTCTCTCCGTGTTTGTGTGGGTTTCCTTCCGGTCTTCCGGTTTCCTCCCACAGTCCAAAGATGTGCAGGTTCGGTGGATTGGCCATGCTAAATTTCCCCGAAGTGTCCAAAGGTTAGGTGGGGTTACAGGGATAGGGCAGGGATTGGGCCTGTGTAAGGTGGTCTTTCAAATGGTCAGTGCAGACTTGATAGGCCAAATGGCCTTCTTCTGCAATGGAGGGTTTCTATGATCCTATAAAGTGCCGCTTGACAGCACTGCTAATGACTCCCTCCATCACTTTACTGATGATCAAGAGGCAGTGCCTTCCTGATATTGTCGCTGGACGAGTCATCCAGAGATCCAGATTCATGCTGTGGGGATGCGAGTTTGAATCAGGCCATGGCAGATGGTGAAATTTGAATTCAATAAAAATCTGGAATTAAAAGTCTAAAGGTGACCATGAAACTATTGTCGAGGGCGGCACAGTAGCACAGTGGTTGGCACTGCTGCTTCACAGCTCCAGGGTCCCGGGTTCGATTCCCGGCTTGGGTCACTGTCTGCGCAGAGTCTGCCTGTTCTCCCCGTGCCTGCGTGGGTTTCCTCCGGGTGCTCTGGTTTCCTTCCAAAGATGTGCTGTTAGGTGATTTGGACATTCTGAATTCTCCCTCAGTGTACCCGAACAGGCACTGTAGTGTGGCGACTAGGGGATTTTCACAGTAACTTCATTGTAGTGTTAATGTAAGCCTACTTGTGACACCAATAAAGATTATTCAAATTATTAGTATTATCGTAAAAACCTAACTGGTTCACTAATGTACTTTAGGGAAATAAATCTGTTGTCCTTACCTGGTCTGGCCTACATCTGACTCCAGATCTACAGCAATGTTGATGACTCTTAAATGCCCTCAGGGATGGGCACTAAATGCTGGACCTGTCATCGACACACACATCCCATGAACTAATTAAAAGAAACACAGGTGGGGCGGTAATTGGTTGGGTTGGATTTCTCCAGTTTCCTGTGTACAAATTTTCTTTTTAGAAAAAAAAAATATTTTATTGAAAATTTTTGGCCAACCATCACAGTACATTGTGTATCCTTTACACAGTAATATCACAATATAAATAACAATGGCCAGTTTTATAAACAAGAAATAAATAATATATAAACAAAAACAAAAACAAAACTAAATGGCAACTGCCTTGTCCCAAATAAATATTCTCCAAAAATATGTTTTAACCGTCCAATATACAATTATCTATAACAACAACCTATACATATTATACTTATATACTTATATATTAACATCCCTGAGAATCCCTCTGGTTCCTCCTCCCCCCCCCCCCCCCCCCCCTGGGTTGCTGCTGCTGTCTTCTTCTTTTCCATTCCCTCTATCTTTCTGTGAGGTATTCGACGAACGGTTGCCACCGCCTGGTGAACCCTTGAGCCGATCCCCTTAGGCCGAACTTAATCCGTTCCAGCTTTATAAAGCCTGCCAGGTCATTTATCCAGGTCTCCACACCCGGGGGCTTGGCTTCCTTCCACATCAACAGTATCCTGCGCCGGGCTACTAGGGACGCAAAGGCCAAAACATCAGCCTCTTTCGCCTCCTGCACTCCCGGCTCTTCTGCAACCCCGAATATAGCCAACCCCCAGCTTGGCTCGACCTGGACCCTCACCACCTTCGAAAGCACCTTTGTCACCCCCGCCCAAAACCCCTGTAGTGACATGACCAGAACATGTGGGTGTGATTCGCTGGGCTTCTCGAGCATCTCGCACACCTATCCTCTACTCCAAAAAATTTACTGAGCCGTGCTCCAGTCATATGCGCCCTGTGTAACACCTTAAATTGTATCAGGCTTAGCCTGGCACACGAGGACGATGAGTTTACCCTACTTAGGGCATCAGCCCACAGCCCCTCCTCAATCTCCTTTTCTTCCCATTTCCCTTTCAGCTCATCTACCATAATCTCCCCCTCGTCCCTCATTTCCCTATATATGTCTGATACCTTACCGTCCCCCACCCATGTCTTTGAGATTACTCTGTCCTGCACCTCCTGCGTCGGGAGCTGCGGGAATTCCCTCACCTGTTGCCTCGCAAAAGCCCTCAGTTGCATATATCGGAATGCATTCCCTTGGGGCAACCCATATTTTTCGGCCAGCGCTCCCAGACTTGCAAATGTCCCATCTACAAACAGATCTCTCAATTGTGTTACTCCTGCTCTTTGCCATGTTCCAAATCCCCCATCCATTCTCCCCGGGGCAAACCTGTGGTTATTTCTTATCGGGGACCACACCGAGGCTCCCGTCTTTCCCCTATGCCGTCTCCATTGCCCCCAAATTTTCAGAGTAGCCACCACCACCGGGCTTGTGGTGTATTTCTTCGGTGAGAACGGCAACGGCGCCATCACCATGGCTTGTAGGCAGGTCCCCCTACAGGACGCCTTCTCCAATCTCTTCCACGCCGCTCCCTCCTCTTGTCCCATCCACTTACATACCATTGAGATGTTGGCGGCCCAGTAGTAATCACTCAGGCTTGGTAGCGCCAGCCCCCCCCTATCCCTACTACGCTGCAAAAATCCCTTCCTCACTCGCGGGGTCTTCCCGGCCCACACAAAACTCATGATACTCTTCTCAATCCTTTTGATAAAAGCCTTCGTGATCACCACCGGGAGGCACTGAAACACAAAGAGGAATCTCGGGAGGACCACCATTTTAACCGCTTGTACCCTCCCTGCCAGTGACAGGGATACCATGTCCCATCTCTTGAAGTCCTCCTCCATCTGTTCCACCAACCGCGTTAAGTTTAACCTATGCAATGTACCCCAATTCTTGGCTATCTGGATCCCCAAGTAGCGAAAGTCCATTGTTACCTTCCTCAGCGGTAAGTCCTCTATTTCTCTGCTCTGCTCCCCTGGATGCACCACAAACAGCTCACTTTTCCCCATGTTCAGCTTATATCCTGAAAATTCTCCAAACTCCCCAAGTATCCGCATTATCTCTGGCATCCCCTCCGCCGGGTCCGCCACATACACCAATAAATCGTCCGCGTAAAGAGATACCCGGTGTTCCTCTCCTCCCCTGAATACTCCCCTCCACTTCCTGGAACCCCTCAATGCTATTTCCAGGGGCTCAATCGCCAGTGCAAACAATAATGGGGGCAGAGGACATCCCTGCCTCGTCCCTCTATGGAGCCGAAAATACGCAGACCCCCGTCCATTCGTGACCACGCTCGCCATCGGGGCCCTATACAGCAGCTGTACCCATCTAATATACTCATCTCCAAAGCCAAATCTCCTCAACACCTCCCACAAATAATCCCACTCCACTCTATCAAATGCTTTCTCGGCATCCATCGCCACCACTATCTCCGCTTCCCCCTCTGGTGGGGGCATCATCATTACCCCTAGCAGCCTCCGTATATTCGTATTCAGCTGTCTTCCCTTCACAAACCCAGTTTGGTCCTCATGGACTACCCCCGGGACACAATCCTCTATCCTCATTGCCATTACCTTGGCCAGAAACTTAGCGTCTACATTTAGGAGGGAAATAGGTCTATAGGACCCGCATTGCAGCGGGTCTTTTTCCTTCTATAGGAGAAGCGATATCGTTGCCTCCGACATAGTCGGGGGCAGTTGTCCCCTTTCCTTCGCCTCATTAAAGGTTCTCATCAGTATCGGGGCAAGCAAGTCCACATATTTCCTATAAAATTCGACTGGAAATCCATCCGGTCCCGGAGCCTTCCCCGCCTGCATACTCCTAATTCCTTTCACTACTTCCTCTATCTCGATCTGTGCTCCCAGTCCCACCCTCTCCTGCTCCACCACCTTAGGAAATTCCAGCCGGTCCAGGAAGCACATCATTCTCTCCTTCCCATCCGGGGGCCGAGCTTCGTATAATCTTTTATAGAATGCCTTGAACACTCCATTCACTCTCTCCGCTCCCCGCTCTATCTCTCCTTCCTCATCCCTCACTCCCCCTATTTCCCTCGCTGCTCCCCTTTTCCTCAATTGATGGGCCAGCAACCTGCTCGCCTTCTCCCCATACTCATACTGTACACCCTGTGCCTTCCTCCACTGTGCTTCTGCAGTACCCGTTGTCAGCAAGTCAAATTCTACGTGTAACCTTTGCCTTTCCCTGTACAGTCCCTCCTCCGGTGCCTCCGCATATTGCCTGTCCACCCTCAGAAGTTCTTGCAGCAACCGCTCCCGTTCCCTACTCTCCTGCTTTCCTTTATGTGCCCTTATTGCTATCAGCTCCCCTCTAACCACTGCCTTCAGCGCCTCCCAGACCACTCCCACCTGGACCTCCCCGTTATCATTGAGTTCCAAGTACTTTTCAATGCACCCCCTCACCCTTAGACACACCCCTTCATCTGCCATTAGTCCCATGTCCATTCTTCAGGGTGGACGCCCTTCTGTTTCCTCCCCTATCTCCAAGTCCACCCAATGTGGAGCGTGATCCGAAATGGCTATAGCCGTATACTCCGTCCCCCTCACCTTCGGGATCAACGCCCTTCCCAAGACAAAAAAGTCTATTCGCGAATAAACTTTGTGGCCATAGGAGAAAAACGAAAACTCCTTACTCCTAGGTCTGCTAAATCTCCACGGGTCTACTCTTCCCATCTGCTCCATAAAATCTTTAAGCACCTTGGCTGCAGCTGGCCTCCTTCCAGTCCTGGATCTCGACCTGTCCAGCCCTGGCTCCAGCACCATATTAAAATCTCCCCCCATTACCAACTTTCCCACCTCTAGGTCCGGGATGCGTCCTAGCATGCGCCTCATAAAATTGGCATCATCCCAGTTCGGGGCATATACGTTTACCAAGACCACCGCCTCTCCCTGTAATTTGCCACTCACCATCACGTATCTGCCCCCGCTATCCGCCACTATGGTCTTTGCCTCAAACATAACCCGCTTCCCCACTAGTATAGCCACCCCCCTGTTTTTCGCATCTCGCCCCGAATGAAACACCTGCCCCACCCATCCTTTGCATAGTCTAACCTGGTCTATAAGTTTCAAGTGCGTCTCTTGTAACATAACCACGTCTGCCTTAAGTTTCTTAAGGTGTGCGAGTACTCGTGCCCTCTTTATCGGCCCGTTCAGCCCTCTCACATTCCACGTGATCAACCGGGTTGGGGGGCTTTTTACCCCCCCCCTTGTCGATTAGCCATCCCCTTTTTCCAGCTCCTCACCCGGTTCCCACGCAGCTGTGTCCCCCCCAGGCGGCGCCCCCCCCCCCCCACCCCACCCCATTCCGGCTCCCCCCTCTCCCCAGCAGCAGCAACCCAGTAACTCCCCCCTCCCACCCCCCCCCCCAGCTAGATCCCCCACTAGCGTAGTTACACCCCCCATGTTGCTCCCAGAAGTCAGCAAACTCTGGCCGACCTCGGCTTCCCCCCGTGACCTTGGCTCGCACCGCGCGACGCCCCCTCCTTCCTGCTTCCCTATTCCCGCCATGATTATCATAGCGCGGGAACCAAGCCCGCGCTTCCCCCTTTGCCCCGCCCCCAATGGCCAACGCCCCATCTCCTCCACCTCCTTTCCTCCCTCCACCACCACCTGTGGAAGAGAGAAAAGTTACCGCATCGCAGGATTAATAACATAAAACTCATCTTTCCCCCCCTTTTTCCCCCCTCTTCGCCCCCCATACTCGCCCCACCACTTTGTTTCAAACGTTCTTTTTTTTTTTGTAACCCACTTATTCCAGTTTTTCTTCCACAATAAAAGTCCATGCCTCATCCGCCGTCTCAAAGTAATGGTGCCTCCCTTGATATGTGACCCACAGTCTTGCCGGTTGTAGCATTCCAAATTTTATCTTCTTTTTGTGAAGCACCGCCTTGGCCCGATTAAAGCTCGTCATTCTTCTCGCCACCTCCGCACTCCAGTCTTGATATACGCGGATCACCGCGTTCTCCCATTTACTGCTCTGAGTTTTCTTTGCCCATCTAAGGACCATCTCTTTGTCCTTAAAACGGAGGAATCTCACCACTATGGCTCTAGGAATTTCTCCTGCTCTCGGTCCTCGCGCCATCACTCGATAGGCTCCCTCCACCTCCAGCGGACCCGCCGGGGCCTCCGCTCCCATTAACGAGTGCAGCATCGTGCTCACATATGCCCCGACGTCCGCTCCTTCAGGAAGACCAAGAATCCTTAAATTATTCCTCCTCGCGTTATTCTCCAGCACCTCCAATCTTTCCACACATCGTTTATGGTGTGCCTCGTGCATCTCCGTCTTCACCACCAGGCCCTGTATATCGTCCTCGTTCTCGGCAGCCTTTGCCTTCACGACCCGAAGCTCCCGCTCCTGGGTCTTTTGCTCATCCTTTAGCCCTTCGATCGCCTGTAATATCGGGGCCAACAGTCCTTCTTCATCTCCTTTTTAAGCTCTTCCACGCAGCGTTTCAAAAACTCGTGTTGTTCAGGGCCCCATATTAAACTGCCACCTTCCGACGCCATCTTGGTTTTTGCTTGCCTTCCTTGCCGCTGCTCTAAAGGATCCACCGCAATCCGGCCACTTTCCTCTCCTTTTTCCATCCGTATCCAGGGGGGATTCCCTTCTGGTTTACCGCATAGTGCTTTTAGCCGTTAAAATTGCCGTTGGGGCTCTTATTAAGAGTACAAAAGTCCGTTCCACCGGGAGCTGCCGAAACGTGCGACTTAGCTGGTCATCGCCGCACCCGGAAGTCCTAATGTGTACACATTTTCTACATTGCTGGGTAGATGCCAGTCTTGTAGCTGTACTGGAACCGCTTGGCTAGGGGTGCGGCAAGCTCTGGAGCACAACTCTTCAGTACAATTGCCGGGATATTGTCAGGGCCCATAACCGTTGCAGTATCCAGTGTCTTCAGCTGTTTCTTGATATTACATGGAGTGAATCGAATTTGCTGAAGACTGACATCTGTGATGCTGGGGACCTCTGGAGGAGACCGAGATGGATCATCCACACGTCACTGCTGTCTGAAGATTGTTGTAAATGCCTCAGTTTTGTCTTTTGCACATATGTGCAGGGCTCCTCCATCATTGAGGATGGAGATATTTGTGGAGCCTCCTCTCCAGTGAGCTGTTTAATTGTCCACCACCATTCACGGCTGGATGTGGCAGGACTGCAGAGCTTAGATCTGATCCGTCCATTGTTGGATCGCTTAGCTCTGTCCATCACTTGGACATCCCTACCGATACTGTCAGATGCATCTATGGAAGGCACATTGATGAGGATGAAGTCCAGTATGTTTTTTTCCTCTTGTCGGTTCCCTCATCACCTGACACAGTCCCAGTCTAGCAGCTATGTCCTCTAGGACTTGGCCAGCTCGGTCTGTGGTGGTACCACTGAGCTACTCTTGGTGATGGACATTGAAGTCCCCCTACCCAGAGTACATTCTGTGTCTTAACCACCCTCAGTGCTTCCTCCAAGTGGTGTTCAACATGAAAGAGCATTGATTCATCAGCTGAAGTGGGATGGTACGTGGTAATCAGCAGGATTCAATAGATTCATCCCCATCTCTGTTTCACAAATATCCCAGCTCCCATTTAGGAAATAGTCTACTCCTTTCACACAGCCATCAAGAAGGTCAAACATGCAACCTACGAGGGAACAAGCGGTCCTAGATCTAGTCTTGTGTAATGAGATAGGATTAATTAATAATCTCATAGTTAGGGATCCTCTCTGAAGGAGCGATCACAATATGGTGGAATTTAAAATACAGATGGAGATTACAATGGGATGAGAGAAGAGGTAAGGTAGACTGGGAGCAAAGACATTATGGTGAAACAGTTGAGGAACAGTGGAGAATCTTCCAAGCGATTTTTCACAGTGCTCAGCAAAGGTTTATACCAACAAAAAGGAAGGATGATAGAAAGAGGGAAAATCGACCGTGGATATCTAAGGAAATAAGGGAGAGTATCAAATTGACGGAAAAAGCATACAAAGTGGCAAAGATTAGTGGGAGACTAGAGGACTGGGTAATCTTTAGGGGGCAACAGAAAGCTACTAAAAAAGCTATAAAGAAGAGTAAGATAGATTATGAGAGTAAACTTGCTCAGAATATAAAAACAGATAGTAAAAGTTTCTACAAATATATAAAACAAAAAAGAGTGGCTAAGATAAATATTGGTCCTTTAGAGGATGAGAAGGGAGATTTAATAATGGGAGATGAGGAAATGGCTGAGGAACTGAACAGGTTTTTTGGGTTGGTCTTCACAGTGGAAGACACAAATAACATGCCAGTGACTGATGGAAATGAGGCTCTGACAGGTGAGGACCTTGAGAGGATTGTTATCACTAAGGATGTAGTAATGGGCAAGCTAATGGGGCTAAAGATAGACAAGTCTCCTGGCCCTGATGGAATGCATCCCAGAGTGCTAAAAGAGATGGCTAGGGAAATTGCAAATGCACTAGTGATAATTTACCAAAATTCACTAGACTCTGGGGTGGTCTCAACGGATTGGAAATTAGCAAACGTGACACCATTGTTTAAAAAAGGAGGTAGGCAGAAAGCGGGTAATTATAGGCCAGTGAGCTTAACTTCGGTAGAAGGGAAGATGCTGGAATCTATCATCAAGGAAGAAATGGCGAAGCATCTGGATGGAAATTGTCCCATTGGACAGACGCAGCATGGGTTCATAAAAGGCAGGTCGTACCTAACTAATTTAGTGGAATTTTTTGAGGACATTACCAGTGCGGTAGATAATGGGGAGCCAATGGATGTGGTATATCTGGATTTCCAGAAAGCTGTTGACAAGGTGCCACACAAAAGGTTGCTGCATAAGATAAAGATGCATTAAGGGGAAAGTAGTAGCATGGATAGAGGATTGGTTAATTAATAAAAAGCAAAGAGTGGGGATTAATGGGTGTTTCTCTGGTTGGCAATCAGTAGCTAGTGGCGTCCCTCAGGGATCAGTATTGGGCCAACAATTGTTCACAATTTACATAGATGATTTGGAGTTGGGGACCAAGTGCACTGTGTCCAAGTTTGCAGACGACACTAAGATGAATGGTAAAGCAAAAAGTACAGAGGATACCGGAAGTCTGCAGAGGGATTTGGATAGGTTAAGTGAATGGGCTGGGGTCTGGCAGATGGAATACAATGTTGACAAATGTGAGGTTATCCATTTTGGTAGGATAACAGCAAAAGAGATTATTATTCAAATGATAAAATATTAAAACATGCTGCTGTGCAGAGAGACCTGGGTGTGCTAGTGCATGTAGCAAAATTTTGATTTACAGGTGCAACAGGTGATTAAGGAGGCAAATGGAGTTTTGTCCTTCATTGCTAGCTGGATGGAGTTTAAGGCTAGGGAGGTTCTGCTGCAATTGTATAAGGTGTTAGTGAGGCCACACCTGGAGTACTGTGCTCAGTTTTGGTCTCCTTACCTGAGAAAGGATGTACCGGCGCTGGAGGGTGTGCAGAGGAGATTCACTTGGTTAATTCCAGAGTTGAGGGGGTTGGATTGTGAGGAAAGGTTGAGTAGACTGGGACTGTACTCATTGGAATTTAGAAGGACGAGGGGGGGGGGGGGGTGGATCTTATAGAAACTTATAAAATTATGAAGGGAATAGATAGGATAGATGCGGGCAGGTTGTTTCCACTGGTGGGTGAAAGCAGAACTATGGGGCATAGCCTCAAAATAAGGGGAAGTAGATTTAGGACTGAGCTTAGGAGGAACTTCTTCACCCAAAGGGTTGTGAATCTATGGAATTCCTTGCCCAGTGAAGCAGTCGAGGCTCCTTCATTAAATGTTTTTAAGATAAACATAGATAGTTTTTTGAAGAATAAAGGGATTAAGGGTTATGGTGTTCGGGCCGGAAAGTGGAGCTGAGTCCACAAAAGATCAGCCATGATCTCATTAAATGGCGGAGCAGGCTCGAGGGGCCAAATGGCCTTCTCCTGCTCCTAGTTCTTATGTTCTTATGTATTTCTCTAACAATGTTTAAAACTTCCAACTGTCCCACAGTTCTTTACAGCTAAAGAAGTATCTTTTCAGTGTAGTCACTGCTGTAATGTAGCAAATGTGGCACTTAATTTGTGCACAGCAAGATACCAAAGAAGCAATGTGATAATGATCAGATTTAGAGGTACTGGTTGAGGAATAAATATTGGGGACAGCACAGGAAAACTCTCACTCACAGTACCTTCTGATGTTTTATATTCACCTGAGAGGGATCACAGGTCCTCAGTATAATGTCTCATGAGACACCACATCTCATAGCGAGGCACTTCCTTTGAATGCAGGAGACTGCCAATTCACATCATGTCCTGGATGTGGGAATTGAGCTCACATCTTCCTGAATCAGAGGTAGAAACTGCCATTGAGCCACAAGTGAACTTCTAGGAGAGTGGAGACAAGATTGCAGGTGTGGAGTGGGAGTGATTATTGAAGATTAGATTGTAGACGTGGAGTGGGGGTGATGATTGAAGGTCAGATTGCAGATGTGGAGTGGGAGTGATTATTGAAGATTAGATTGTAGACGTGGAGTGGGAGTGATGATTGAAGATTCGAATGTACACGTGGAATGAGAGTGATTATTGAAGATTAGATTGCAGATGTGAAATGAGAGTGATTATCGAAGATTAGATTGTACACGTGGATGAAAGATGAAGGGACATAATGGAAATGAGAAATGTATTCATGTAGATGATTAACACGGACAGATTTCTTGGGTTGAAAGACCTATTTCTGTACTGTCACTTGGATGTATTTCTGTGAGTCTTAGTCCCTGGTGTTTGAGAGGGTGGTGTCGCTGTGTAGGATAGTCTATTTGGTGATTGAGTAGGTTAAGTGACCTGGCATCTCGCCCTGAGCTTTGGTTAAACAACCCCAGCTGACATTCAATGGAGTTTGTGTCACTTGTGGATCTACCAATCATACAAATGGCTGACTAATATTGATGAAAATTTATGTTCAGTCACCATCTCACATTGAACATTTCTATTCCAGGAAATTTCACCTCCGACTGAAAAGAGATTCGAGTATGTTTACGGAAAATTTTAGAATTGAAACTGAAAGTGGCTTTGAACGTGCTGACCTCTCCCACATCTATTCCGGGGATCTGCAAGGTAATCTGATTCATTCATTTACAATGACTGGCTTGCCACTTAGAATCCATTATCAAAGATTTTACAGCAGAGTACTTAGAAAATAGTGGCAGGATCAGACAGAGTCAGTATGAAGGGGAAACCATGATTGACAAATCTACTGGATTTCTTCAAGGATGTAACCAGTAGAGTTGATGAGGGGGAGCCAGTGGATGTGGTATATTTGAGCTTTCAGAAGGCTTTTAATAAAGGCCTGCATAAGAGATTAGTGTGTAAAATTAAAGTGCATGGGATCAGGGATAGTATATTGAGATGGACAGAAAACTGGTTAGAAGACAGGAAACAAAGAATAGGAATTAACAAGTCTTTTTCAAATTTGCTGTGCAGCCACCTGAGTTGGCCACTTCCTGACTTAAAATGGAGAACCGCAAAGGCTGAAGGGAAATTCAGCCAACTCAGGCAAAGACTAGCAAATACAGAAATCATGTGTATTGAAACCTGTAAGGAACCAGACAGCACTGCAACCAGCAGCCACCTGCACAGTAATACAGCAGCCACCTGCATAGTAATGAGCGATTCCAGGGCACAATGGCAACAGTTAAGGTGAATAAAGCCAAGCCAGACTCCTCGGCTCCAGCAGGAGCCAAGACAAAGGAAGGCCAACGGACACTTAGGGACCACCCAACGATCAGGGAACGACTCCAGTATTGGAGAAATCATTCCAAGTGATCGGAAAGTAGTCCAATCACTTGAAACCAGGTATGGGGTCCGCCCGAAGGGTGGGAAGCCCCTGGGGACTATAAAGTAAAGCCCCCAAGTTCAAATCGTTCTTCTTTGGCAGGGTCACTCAGCAACTTGAATCAACCCATGAGAGTGACCTGTCTCAGCTGCCGCCAACCAAGTAAGTCTCAAGTCAACGCTCGCTACGAGATAGGCGCTCCTAGCTACCAGTCCATACCAGCTTTTGAATCCTGCAGACTCAGGACCTGAACAAAAGGCCATTTGTTCCCCTGACCTGGTGGGGCAGTCCGAAGCTAAGTATAGGCCTTTAGTGATAGGAATAGCCTAAAAAGTAGAGTTTATGCATGAGTAGTGATTTACTGTGTATAATAAATGTGCTTTGATTTAAATCTTACTAATTGGTGTGTTGAGTTATTGATCATTACTTGAACTTGAATCTCGTGGCGGTATCATAAAGATACCTGGCGACTCTAGAGCAAAGGTTAAACAAACAGACCAAATTACGATTTAAGAGCCAACCAACAGTTAGCAACAGCAGAGTGTGACTAGTGGGATACTGCAGTGATCAGTGCTTGGACCCCAGCTGTTCACAAGAAATATTAATGATTTAGATGAGGGAACAAAATGTAATTTCAATAAATATGTAGATGACACCTAGTTGTGTGTGGGGTGAGCTGTGAGGAGGCTGCAGAGATCCTTCAGTGTGATTTGGACAAATTGAGTGAGTGGGCAAATGACTGGCAGATGCTGTATAATTTGGATAAATGCGAGGTTATCCACGTTGATTGCAAGAACAGGAAGGCAGATTATTATCTGAATAGCCATAAGTGAGGAGAGAGGAATGTGCAGCAAGACCTGGGTGTCCTTGTACACCAGTCACTGAAGGTAAGCATGCAGGTACAGCAGGCGGTAAAGAAGGCAAATGGTATGTTGGCATTCATAGCGAGAGGATTCAGGTACAGGAACAGGGATATCTTGCTGCAATTATACAGGACCTTGGTGAGGCCACACCTGGAATATTGTGTGCAGTTTTGGCCTCTTTCTCTGAGGAAGGATGTTCTTGCTCTAGAGGGAGTGCAGCAAAAGTTTAGCTGACTTATTCCTTGGATGGCGGGCCTTGTGTATGAGGAGAGATTGAATTGGTTTGGATTGCATTCGTGGAGTTCAGAAGAATGAGGGAGCACCTCATAGAAACCTATAAAATTCTAATAGGACTAAAGAACAAAGAAAAGTACAGCACAGGAACAGGCCCTTCAGCCGTCCAAGCCTATGCCAACCATGCTGCCCGTGTAAACTAAAATCTTCTACACTTCCTGGGTCCGTATCCCTCTATTCCCATCCTATTCATGTATTTGTCAAAATGTCACTATCGTCCCTGCTTCCACCACCTCCTCTGGCAGCAAGTTCCAGGCACCCACTACCCTCTGTGTAAAATACTTTCCTTGTACATCTCCTCTCAACCTTGCCCCTCGCACCTTAAACCTATGCCCCCTAGTAATTGACCCCTCTACCCTGGGAAAACGCCTCTGACTATCCACTCTGTCTATGCACCTCATAATTTTGTAGACCTCTATCAGGTCACCCCTCAACCTCCATCATTCCAGTGAGAACAAACCACGTTTATTCAACCGTTCCTCATAGCTAATGCCCTCCATAACAGGCAACATCCTGGTAAATCTCTTCTGCACCCCCTCTAAAGCCTCCACATCCTTCTGGTAGTGTGGAGACCAGATTTGAACACCATACTCCAAGTGTGGCCTAACTAAGGTTCTATACAGCTGCAACATGACTTGCCAATTCTTATACTCAATGCCCCAGCCAATGAAGGCAAGCATGCCGTATGTCTTCTCGACTACCTTCTCCACCTGTGTTGCCCCTTTCAGTGACTTGTGGACCTGTACAGCTAGATCTCTCTGACTTTCAATACTCTTGAGGGTTCTACCATTATTCCCTACCTGCATTACACCTTCCAAAATGCATTACCTCACATTTGCCATCTCCCCACCCAAGTCTCCAAACAATCTAAATCCTGCTGTATCCTCTGACAGTCCTCATCGCTATCCGCAATTCCACCAACCTTTGTGTCGTCTGCAAAACTTACTAATTAGACCAGTTACATTTTCCTCCAAATCATTTATATATACTACAAACAGCAAAGGTCCCAGCACTGATCCCTGCGGAACACCACTAGTCACAGCCCTCCAATTAGAAAAGCACCCTTCCATTGCTACTCTCTACCTTCTATGACCTAGCCAGCTCTGTATCCATCTTGCCAGCTCACCCCTGATCCCGTGTGACTTCACCTTTTGTACCAGTCTACCATGAGGGACCTTGTCAAAGGCCTTACTGAAGTCCATATAGACAACATCCACTGCCCTACCTGCATCAATCATCTTTGTGACCTCTTCGAAAAACTCTATCAAGTTAGTGAGACACGACCTCCCCTTCACAAAACCATGCTGCCTCTCACTAATACGTCCATTTGCTTCCAAATGGGAGCAGATCCTGTCTCGAAGAATTCTCTCCAGTAATTTCCCTACCACTGACGTAAGGCTCACCGGCCTGTAGTTCCCTGGATTATCCTTGCTACCCTTCTTAAACAAAGGAACAACATTGGCTATTCTCCAGTCCTCCGGGACATCACCTGAAGACAGTGAGGATCCAAAGAATCCTGTCAAGGCCTCAGCAATTTCCTCTCTAGCCTCCGTCAGTATTCTGGGGTAGATCCCATCAGGCCCTGGGGACTTATCTACCTTACTATTTTTCAAGACTAGACAGGGTAGATGCAGGAAGGATATTCTCGATGGTGGGTACGTCCAGAAATAGGGGTCACAATCTGAGGATATGGGGTAGACTATTTCGGACAGTGATGAGGAGACATTTCTTCATCCAGAGAGTGGTGAGCCTGTGGAATTTGTTACCGCAGGGAGTAGTTGAGGCCAAAACATTGTATGTTTACAAGAAGCACATAGTATAGCACTTAGGGCGAAGGGGATCAAAGGATATGGCGGGATGGGGGGGGGGGGGGGGGGGAGTGGGATTAGATGATTGAGGAGTTATGTAATCAGCAATGATCATAATGAATGGCGGAGCAGCCTCAAAGGGCTGAATGGCCTTATTTTTAATGTTTCTATAAGTACATATGCAATAAACTCGGGTATAATTTTTACTTCCTCCAAGAATTCTCTCACAAGACACATCTGTTCACTTCTGTTACGACCCCTGGGCTAATGCGGGGTAAATTCCAGCCCCACTTGACCCGGAGTCCCAAAACAATTGAAATTAATAAATAATTCTTAGAAAAACACCCTTACCTGCTGAATAACTACAGTCAGGAGGTTTGTAAATTTAAACACAATTAAGTTTATTAATAACAATAACTATAATAAAATATGCAGCAAATACAACAGGTTCACTATTATCCAATTCATAACCCGTCCACTTAAACTTGCCACACTCTCTACACATACAATAGACAAACAAACACAGAGGGGAGAAGAGGGGTGTAAAAGTAATAATGAAAGTAAAAAGATACAAGTCTTTGTTTCAGATGGTTGTTTCTGGTGCACCTTTCATCAATCAAGTCTTTCTGTTCGAGATTTCTGATTTCCGGTCCATAATGATTTTCACTGTAGATTCATTTAGCTCTCTGCAGTTTCAGAAATACAGCCGCTATACATCTTTCCTGGAGAAAACACAAGGGCGAGAGAGAGAGAGCAGGTCCTTTCCTCTCAGTGTCCAGGACTCCAACTGTTTCCCCTGGCTCTCTGAAAATCATCCCACTCAAGCAGGATTCAATCACCGCCTATTACCGGGCAGAATATGGCCTTTTGGCCAATTCATTGGTCGCCAGCCAACCAACTGAACTGAGTCCCACCGATCTTGCGGGTGTCAAAAAGTCTGAGCTCAGCTGTCCGAAGGCTTGCACAGTGTTCTTAATTGTAACTTCTAAATTCCTCACTTCCCATGCTCAACTTAAAGATATATGTCCATTAAGTATCCATGGATCAAAATGTTAACAGCAAAAATAAAGAAATGGAAAATAAGAGAATCAACAGGAAGGGCCCTTACACGTCTGTAGGGATCACCCATAAGTATCTCACAATTCTCTTGATAATTCTCCTCAGCTCCAGCTATTCCCAGAGGTAAACCTTTAATTTACCATCCCTTAATTGTGAAAGCCTCAGTTCATTTTTCTAGTTACCTTTCAATACTTTTAAGATAATCTGTGTGTTACTTTCAGTGGAACAACACTCTGTGAGGACCACTGTAGATTCTTCCATTAACTTCAGACTAGACAATCTTCCACTTCTGTTCCCTATCATTTACTTCTCTCAGTGAGCTGCAAAACACATGAGGTCCAAACTGCTATCCTTTCCAGCAAACACTCATATAAATGAAACCAGAGAACTCCCCAAACTCCACCCGTCTCCATGATGAAGTAGCCTTCTCTGGGATGTCTTCAAATTGACCTTTTGATTAATTATCCCTCATTTATAATGTATGCTTTGATTTAATGAAGTAAATGGATTTTACAACCTTTCGAAGTTCACTAAATGTGTTAAAGCCAATTTAGCCCTAACTCCCAAAGCAAAATATCTCTATGGAATTCTCTTCTTTGCAAGCTTTGGAGACATGTGGGGCTGGATTCTCTGACCTCAGGGCCGGGTCGGAGCATCGCTGGGCCGGGCGCGATTCATGCGACGCCGCCCTGACTCCAGTCCGCCGAGTCTCCAGTGACCAGAGAATCAGCGCCATTGGCGCTGACGCGGCGTTCGTCGGGGGCCGCTCTACGCAGCCAGCCCTCCCCCGGTGATTCTCCGCCCGGGATGGGCCGAGTGGCCGCCAAGGTAGGCCGTGTCCTACCGCCGCCGTTCACATGTGGTCTTACCCGGTGGGACCTCGTCGTCCATCCTGCGGGGGGCGTCCTGTGGGGGGGAGGGGGATCTGACCCCAGGGGGGCCTCCACCATGTCCTGGCCCGCGATCAGGGCCGACCGATCGGCGGGCCGGCCTCTCGGGCTGGGGGACTCTTTTACTCCGCGCCGGGCCCCTGTAGCCCTATGCCATGTTGCATCGGGGCCGGCGCGGAGAAGGAAGCTGCTGCGCATGCGTGAGTTGGCACTGGTCCCAGCATGCACGCACAAATTGGCGCCGGCCGCAGCGCAGATGCGCAGACCCACGGCGCCCGTTTGATGCCGGTATCAGCAGCTGGAGCTGCATAAGTCACTCCAGTGCCGTGCTGGCCTCCTGTAGGGCTCAGGATCGCTGCTCCTGGGGGCGTGTTGACGCCGTCGTAAAACACGATGGCGTTTACGACGGCGTCAACACTTAGTCTCAGGATCAGAGAATCCCGCCCAATGCCTCCAGCTCTATAGCTGAGTAAGCTTACCTGCTGTTTTATAGCTCTATCTCTTGTATTGTGACTTTATTAAATAAATATGGGTCACTTTTTGAACTGTTATTTTTGAGATATTCTGGCAATCTCTAATGCCTGGCACTTCAATGACCTTGCACATTAAAACTTTTTCCAGAACTAAAATCTGTCTCCAAACCTCACAATGAATTCGGTATTCACAACAGCAACATACAACATATGACAGCATGCAACAATATACAAGAACACAACAACAATATGACCACATACAAAAAGAGTGGGCTCTGGAGAATTTCCACCATTGGTATCTCTGCAGGATACTCAAAGTAAAGTGGGAAGACAGTCAAGCAAATTACAATATTCTCACTGAAGCTAATTTGTTCAGCTTCACGCCCATAAGCTCCACTGGTCTGGTCACTGCATCCGCAGGCCATATAATCAGCTTCTGAAGCAGACCCACTCTTCATAGAAGATGAATCATAGAATTCCTACAGTGCGAAAGGAGGCCATTCGGCCCATCGGGTCTGCACCAACCCTCTGAAAGAGCATCCAAGCTAGGCCCACTTCCCCATCCTATCCCCATAACCCCACCTAACCTTTGGTCATTGAGGCGCAATTTAGTGAGGCCAATCCACCTAACCTGCGCGTCTTTGGATAGTGGGAGGAAACCCGAGCACCCGGAGATAGATATATCGGCTCAAGGCATGTCGTGGATGATCTCAGAAATGTCAAATACATTGAAGCAAAAATTCAGACACGGGGAGAATGTACAAACTCCACACGGACAGTGACCCGGGGTCAGATCGAACCCAGATCCTCAGCGCTGTGAGGCAGCAGTGCTAACTACTGCACCATCGTGCCGCTAAGGGAGTGATCTAACCAATATTAAAATAGAGTCCATTCTGGGCAGGGTTAGCAGGGTCATTCGCGTTGGGAACGACCCCATTATCCAATGGCACTCTGTCTTGCTTTTGTGCCCCAGCGGGCAATGCTCCACCCAGGCCTCACTTAGCTACATTTCCTACAGTGGGGAGGTCTGACGAGCAGAGCTCCTCAGTGCAGGAAAGGATTTGGGCACCATTTTTAAATGGCGCCCCGATCTCACGACCCCCAGACGCAACCCCTGGACTACCCCACGCCCCAACTCACCTGTGGGGGGTTCTCGTGCCAAACTCAGCCCGCACCCCACCACATATGGGCAGGGTACCCCCGGGGCCGATCCCCGGTGTGGGCACAATGCCAGCTTGGCACCTTGGCACTGCCAGCCTGGCACTCTGGTAGTTCCTCTGCTAGCCTGGCAGTGCCATCTGTAAACCCTGGCAATGCCATCTGGGAACCCAAGTGACATGATCAGGATGCCCAGGTGGCACTGCCAGGGTACCCGGGTGGCACCAACCTGGCCAGAGACTGAGAACCGGGTGGCCTCCGATTGCCTGGGAGACCCCCCCAAGTACTGTTTGTGGGGACCTGTCCCGAATGGCGCCTGGCTGGGGTCTCCTTGGTGAGGCCGGAGGATGCCAGCTGGCTGTTCGATCAGGTGTAGACTGTAGCCATCTGGGATGGCCACTTCCAGAATACAAAATGGATGCCCGCAATGAATGAAGGGAACTATGGACAATGTTAAGAAAGCCAGCAGGCACAGAGCCTGTATGCATATTGAAGAAACAGCTCCCAGGCAGGACTGAAACTGGAGGGCAATTAACATATATTTTTTTTAACAAACAATTTTATTGAGGTATTTTTGGGGCACTGTAAACAGTTACAGATTACAGAACATCAACAAAAAACCAACACTTCAACCAAACCATAATGCACATACCCGCCCCTCTCCCATAGACACTACCCGCCTATTTATCCCTCCCAATCTACTCTAATCTCCACCCCCCCCCCCCCCCCCCCCCCCCGCTGACGTTCACTCTCCCGTGAAGAAGTCGATGAATGGTTGCCACCTTCGGGCGAACCCCAGTACAGACCCCCTCAAGGCGAATTTGATTCGGTCTTCGGGGGTTTTGAGTCCCTCCATGCCAGCAGTATTCGTCGCCGGGCTATTAGGGAAGCAAAGGCCAGAACATCTGCCTCTTTCTCCCCTTTGGACTCCCGGGTCTTCCGAAACCCCGAAAATTGCCACCTCTGGACTCATCACCACCCTTGTTTTCAGCACCCGGGACATGACCCCCGCAAATCCCTCCCAGTCCCCCCTAAGCTTAGGACATGCCCAAAACATGTGAACGTGGTTCGCTGGTCCTCGCGCGCATCTAGCGCACTTGTCCTCTATCCCAAAGAATTTGCTCATCCGAGCCACCGTCATGTGGGCCCAGTGAACGACCTTAAACTGAATCAGGCCGAGCCTGGCACATGTTGCGGTTGAGTTTACCCAACTCAGGGCTTCCGCCCATACCCCATCCTCCATCTCCCCACTGAGCTCCTCCTCCCTATGAGTTTCAGTTCCTCCGTCTGGGACTCTTCCCCCTTCATGAGCACCTTGTAAATATCCGAGACTCTACCCTCTCCTCCTTCTCCTCTAGAGACTATTCTGTCCTGGATCCCGATTGGCGGGAGGTGTGGGAAGGATGGGACCTGTCTGCATACAAAGTCCCGCACCTGTAAGTACCTAAAGTCATTTCCCCTTTCCAGCCCCGCTTTCTCCTCCAACTCCCTCAAACTCGGAAAGTTCCCCTCCAGGAACATATCGCCCACCCTCCTCACCCCCGGCCGCCACCATGTTCGAAACCCTCCATCCATGTTCCCGGAGGCGAATCGATGGTTATCACAAATTGGAACCCAGACCGACGCACCCACCTCCCCTGCATGCTTTCTCCACTGGCCCCAAATCCGCAGGGCCACCCCCACTACCGGGCTGGTGGAGTACCTGGCCGGCGACAGCGGTAGGGGAGCCGTGATCAGGGCTGCCAAACTGGTGCCCCTGCACGAAGCCGCCTCCACCCGCTCCCAGATAGACCCCGTACCCACCATCCACTTCCTTATCATGGCTATGTTAGCCGCCCAGTAGTAGCTAATCAGATTCAGCAACGTCAGTCCCCCCTCGCTGCGGCCCCTTTCAAGCATCGCCTTCCTCACCCGCGGGGATTTTCCCGCCCAGACAAAGCTCATGATGATTTTGCCGGTCCTTTTGAAGAAGGACCATGGGGTAAAGATCGGGAGGCACTGGAAATGAACAGGAATCTAGGGAGGATTGTCATCTTTACAGCCTGCACCCTCCCCGCCGTGACAGCGGGAGTGCATCCCATCTCCGAAACTCCCTCTTCATTTGTTCCACCACCCTAGTCAAATTTAACTTATGTAACCTGCCCCAGTCTCGTGCCACCTGTATCCCCAAGTACCGGAAACTTTCCTCCACCAGCCTAAATGGCAGCTCCTTCAGTCTCTTCTCCTGGCCCCTTGCCTGCACCACAAACATCTCACTCTTGGCCATATTTAATTTGTACCCTGAAAACCGGCCAAACCTCCTCAATGTTTCCAGTATATTTTCCATCCCAGCCAGTGGGTCCGACACGTACAGGAGCAGGTCATCCGCATAGAGAGAGCCCCTGTGCTCCACCCCCCCCACCTAGTCATTCCCTTCCACCCCTTTGCAGCTCTCAGCGCAATCTCCAACGGTTCTATGGCCAGCACGAATAGCAACAGGGAGAGTGGGCATCCCTGTCTGGTCCCGCAATGTAGTCTGAAGTAATCTGACATCATCCTGTTCATCCTTACACTAGCTTTTGGGGCCTGGTACAATAATTTGACCTAATTAACCAGTCCCTCCCCGAACCCATACCGTCCGAGTACCTCCCACAAATAGTCCCACTCCACCCGGTCGAAGGCCTTCTCAGCATCCATTGCCACCACTACCTCCACCTCCTTGCCCGTCGGGGGCATCATAATCACATTAAGCAATCTTCTCAAGTTGGCTGTCAGCTGCCTGCCTTTCACAAACCCTGTTTGGTCGACCCCGATCACCTCCGGTACGCAGTCCTCAATTGTAATCGCCAGGACCTTGGCCAGAAGCTTGGCGTCCACATTGATCAGGGAGATTGGCCTGTATGACCCGCAAGATTCCGGGTCCTTGTCCCGCTTTAATACCAGCGAGATGGTGGCTTGCAACATCGTCGGAGGCAGGGCCTCTCTGTCCCTCGCCTCATTAAAAACCCGAGTCAGGACCGGTCCCACTATCTCCGAGAACGTTTTGTAAAACTATACTGGGTATCCACCCGGTCCCGGGGCTTTCCCCGACTGCATGGCCTTTAGGCCCCCCAGTACCTCCTCCGCTCTAATCGGGGCCCCCAGCCCATCCACTAGTCCCCCGCCTACTTTGGGAAGGTTAGTCCATCCAGGAACCGTTTCATCTCCTCCGGCTCCTCCGGGGGTTCTGAAGTGTAAAGCTTACTATAAAAGTCCCGAAATACCTTATTCAGTCCTGACGGGTCCTCCACTCTGCTCCCCTTCCCGCCCACCATTCTATTTATTTCCCTGGCCGCCTCCCTCTTCCTGAGTTGCTGCGCTAGCAATCTGCTGGCCTTCTCCCCATGCTCATACACCACTCCCCTTGCCTTCCTAACTTGTTCCACGGCCCTACTTGTGGATAGCACCCCCAGTTCCGCCTGCAATCTCTGTCTCTCCCTGAGTAGGTCCTCCCCCGGGGACCCCGCATGCTCCTCGTCTATCCGGTGAATCTCCTTAACCAATCTATCCATTTCTGTTCTGTCTGCCCTGACCCTGTGAGCCCGAATTGAGATCAGCTTCCCCCTCACTACTGCCTTCAGCGCCTCCCACAGGGTCGCTGCTGAAACCTCCCCCGTATCATTCACCTGCAACTAATTTTGCATACACTTCCGAAGTCTCTCACATATCCCCTCCTCCAACAACAATCCTACGTCTAACCTCCATTGCGGGTGTTGGTAATTTGCCCCCCGACCTGCAGGTGCACCCAGTGCGGGGCATGGTCCGAGATAGTGATTGCCGAGTATTCCATATTCTTTACCTCCCCTACACAGTCCCTGCTCAACATAAAAAAATCAATCCTAGAATATACTTTATGAACATGCGAGTAGAACGAGTAGCCCCTTCCCGTTGGCTCTCTGGCTCTCCATGGGTCCACTGCCCCCATTTGCTCCATGAACCCTTTCAGCTCCCTTGCCATTGCTGGGAGCCTACCCGTTCTGGGACATGACCAGTCCAACCCCGGGTCAAGGACCGTATTAAAGTCCCCCTCCATCATCAACTTGCGTGAGTCTAGGTCTGGGATCTTCCCCAGCACTCTTTTAATAAAGTCAGCGTCGTCCCAGGTCGGAGCATACATGTTCACCAGCACCACTCTCCTCCGCTCCAGCTTGCCCCTTACCATAAGGAATAGGAATCTGCCCCAGCAGTCTGCGATTATGCCCTCTGCCTCAAATTGAACCCACTTATTGATCATAATTGCTACCCCCCCTGGACTTAGAGTCCAAGCCCGAGTGGAAGACCCGGCTGATCCAGCCCTTCCTTAGCCTAGTCTGGTCAGACACTTTCAGATGTGTCTCCTGCAACATAATTACGTCCGCCTTCAGAGCCCGCAAATGCGTGAACACACGCGCCCTCTTGACTGGCCCATTTAGTCCTCTGACATTCCAGGTGATCAGCCTGGTTGGGGGGCACACCGCCCCCCCCCCACCCCCCACGCCGTCAGCCATAACCTTTCTTGGGCCTGCCCCCGGCCCATGTGCCGCATCGCTCTTGGTTCGCCTCTTGGCCGCCTCCACCCTCGACCTCCTCTCCATTACCTACTTCAGACCCCTCCCATGTCAGCAGAATAACTCCCCCCCCCCCAGCAACATCCCCCGATAACCCCACCCCTGCCATTCACTGGCTGTATTTCCCCCCCCCCCACCTGACTCCCTTGACTAGCCAATCTGCTAGCCCGGTGACTCATCGCTCCGGCGCCCCCTTGTCTCACTCCCATTGTTTCCCCGACCTCGTCTCCCCACTGCCCAGCACACCATCTCCCCCACTCCGACCCACTGGAACAGTCTCACTAAGATGGGAAAGATCAAACAAGATGGAAACATCAAACAGCAACGTGAGGCTGCTCCTGGTACGATACAGTTCCAGCTGTGTACACAGATAAGTGTTAACCCACGTCCCTTTCTGAGCATTAATAAAATAGCAACACAGTAACACAGTACCTGTATATCACCCACCCGAAACAAACATAAAACCATAGACATAAAAAAACCCCAACCAACATCTTTAATCCCCATTGCTGACCGGCCACCTTTATGTTACAATGAAGGCTGCAGCACACCCAGAGAACACGATGAAAGGTACCAACAACAGCAGAAAAAAGAGAAAAGAGAAAAAAAAATAGCATACGAGAGGGGGATCCCTCCCCCCTGCATCCCCCGTAGGCAAAAGCTGCCCAAAAATACAACACATGGCACCTTTAAAGCAGTAAACAGTCGACCGTCAGTCCAGGCACAGTAGGCATCCCCCCAAACGATAACTCTCGGACCCTAGCTTGCGTTCCTGGGTCCTTTTTTCGGGACCAGCCCCTGATCCCTCGCGAAGTCCATTGCTTCTTCGGGCTCGGGGAAGTAGTGGTGTTGGCCCTGATGCGTGACGCAAAGACGAGCCGGGAAGAGCAGACCATTACTTCATGTGCTTTTTAAATAACACTTCCTTAACTTGTTTAAAGGCTGCTCGCCGCCTGGCCACCTCCTGGCTTAGGTCGTGGTAAATGCTCTTAGCGCTCTTTGCCCACTGCAGCACCCGCTCCTTCTCCACAAACCTGTGGAACCTGATCACCATCGGACGGGGGGGCCCCCCCGGACGCACCTGCCTCGCCTGCACTCTGTGTGCCCCCTCCAGCTCCGGCGGTCGCTGAGAGGCGTCAGCCCCCATCAGCTACATCAACAGGTCCGCCACGAACGCTGTGGCATCGGCTCCCTCAGCCCCCTCCGGGGGGCTGATGATCCTCAGATTTTGTCTGCGGGCTCTATTTTCCAGCTCCTCTACTCTGTCCAGCAGTCTTCTCTGTCTCTCCTTCAACCCGTCGACTTCTAGCGCAGCCATCGTCTGCGCGTCCGCCTGCTCCTCCACCGCCTCCCCCAGCTCCTCAATGTTTTTGTCCTGGGCATCCAGTCTCTGGTTCAGCTGATCCACTGCCTTCTGAAGTGGGTCCAAGTTATCCCGCTTCAACGATTCAAAACTGCTTTTTATCACCTGCAGCATGTTTTCCAGCGCCTGCTGGATCACCGGGTCCGAGGTCTGTAGGTCCGCCATCTTTGCTCCCGGGTCAGCTTCCCCTGCACCTTGCCTTTGTCTCTTCCTCTCCCGTTTTTGCTGCTTTCTGCTCTCCCGCGGATCCATGCAGCTCTGCCCATTCCTCAGCACCTCCATGGCCGTCTTTCCAGCGCTCCGCAGTCCCGCAAAACCGGGGAACCAGGTCCTCAAATCCCGCCGGAGTGAGAGCCACCGAATGTGCGGCTCACTCACTCATCGACGCCACCGGAAGTCCTCAGGGCAATTAACATATTGATGGCCCATCTCCGGGAACAAAGGAAAGACACTCAAGCAACCGATCTAGCTCCAGACATCCCGGCGCCAGTTCCCCAAACCGAAAGTGTAAACAACGGCCACATAGGACCCACACAGCCATCAGGGCACCCACCCCTTTATTGGTCAAGATCAATACGAGTACCAAGATACGGCCCAATTAATTGGGGCCAAATTCAAGGCCCCCCAAAAGCCTGTGAAGCCCCTCCGGGTATAAGAAGAAACCCCCGAGAGAGAATCGCTCTCCTGGAATCGGCTCTCAAAGCGGAGAGACCCGTCCACCAGCTGCACCAGAAGCAAGTAAGTCCAAGGTCAACGCTCGCTACCAGACGGACGACCTTAGCTGTTCTCCTGTACCACTTCGAACCCAGCAGCCTCAGATTCGAACAACGGCCACTGTGACTCTGACTGAGTGGGCACCCAAAGCTAAGTATAGGCGTCAGTGATAGAGATAGTTTAGTTTGTAGTACTTTGTGCATGAGTAGATATTACTGTGTGTGTAAATAAATAGTATTGACTTTGAACTAACTAACTGGTGTTTTGGCTCTTTGATCAGCATTCGGGTTTGAACCTTGTGGCGGTATCGAGAGATACCTGGCGACTCTAAAGCAAACGTAATTAGGATTAAGGAAGGTGACCATATTGACCACCATATTCATAACCAGAGAAACAGAGCAACAAGACGGAGGTAAGGCTTCTAAGCCAACTTCACTCTGCGAGACTGAATCCTGCCCATTGTGGGTGGGATCCAGTTCGCCAGATCTAACCAGATCGTGTGAAGTTTAATGGCTGTTGGAAACACTGGGGGAGGCCTCTCCTGGCATCTACTGGTCATGTTGTGCCCCCATTCAGGCGGGATGCGGCCGGTAGATCGCATCCAAAATCTATTGATACCCAGTCTGGGACACAACAAGAAACAGCTTGTTTAAGGTGATTCATTTTCTCTACACAGGTGACACAGATTCCTTTTGCCACGGTTCTATCATCAATGGCCGATTTGAAGGGTTTATCCAAACGCAGAAAGGAAAGTACTACATCGAACCCATTGAGCAATACTTTCAGGAAGAGAATCCCGTTGTTCATTCCCTCATCTATCACCAGGATGATATAGGTGAGTGCTGACTGCAAACCTGATTTGCATGTGGGTTTTGACTTCATATTTGGGATATGAGTGTCTCTGTCTAAGCCAGCATTTATTGTCCATTCCTACACACCCTTTAGAAGATGGTGGTGAGCTGTCTTCTTGAACCACTGCAGTCCATGTGGTGTAGGTACACCCATAGTGCTGTTAGGGGGGGAATTCGAGGATTGTGACCCAGCGACAGTGATGGAAAGATGAGTCAGGATGGTGTGCGGTTTGAAGAACACAATTCACAAAGTCTGTGTTGAAATCTCAGGAGCGGTATATCTCCTATAGAACCGCTTTGGGGCTGGGGTCCTGGAATCCAGCTGAACATGACTTTGAAACTGAGTTTAGGAATTGCTAGACATTTCAAAGACTTGTTGGTTCAATTTACTCGTTGGGACTCGTTAACTGAATCAACACAAGGTATGTGTCAGTATTCAAACGGCATGTTATCCATTAACTTGGAGCAAGATTAAAACATGTTCTCATCCCTCTGAAAACACCGACTGTTTGAGATCAATTTTATTTGCTATCATGATCTGGTCCCTTCTTCCTGTCACTCCAGCTAGAGTTAATATTGGGCCGAATGTACACTATCGGCTGTCGAGAGAGCGGGACAATTGAGTCACTGACACACAAAAGTGCTGGATTTCTCATGCACCATTAAATTTCAATGCTGTTTGTGGGATCTTGCTATGTGAATCTTGCCGACTGTTTTGCATGCAGAACAACAATAACTACACTTCAAAAGTACTGAATTGACTGTAAAGTACTTTGCAAATCCCAAAATTGTGAAAGGCGCTACATAAATGAAAGTTCCTTATTTTCTTTCCCCCCCTTCAATCATGTAGGTACAACAAGCAATTAGGAAATTATAGAATCATAGAATCCCTACAATGCAGAGGAGGCCATTCAGCCCATTGAGACTGCACGACCCTTGAAAGAGCATCCCACTAGGGCCCTTTCCCTGCCCCCTTCCCGTAACTCCACCTACCCGTTGGACACTTAGGGGCAATTTAGCATGTCCAATCCACCTAACCTGCACATCTTTGGGAGGAAACTGGAGCATCCGGAGGAAACCCATGCAAACATGGGAAGAACGTGCAAGCTCCACACAGACAGTCACCCGAGGTCGGTATTGAACCCTGGTCCCGGCACTGTGAGGCAGCAGTGCCGCCTGGAAAGTGAATCAATAATTCTAAGGGAATGGAGTATAAGAATCGGAAATTCTCAATGCAATAAAGGCGGCTTTAGTGAAAGCACACCTGGAGTATTATGCACTATTTTGATCTCCTTAGCTCAGGAGATAGATCTAAGCAAGCTAAGCATGCCTTACAGAAAGTGAAATGAAAGTTCATTAGACTGATGCCTGGGCTGAAGAGGTTGTCTTGTCAGGTCAGATTGGAAGATTGGACCTATGTTTATAAGAATGAGAAGTGCTCTTATTGTTAAGAGATAGCTGCTGGAGGCTGTTTCCCCTGGATGGAGAGTCTAGAATACGGGTCACAGTTACAGAACAAATGAAGAGGGCACTCATACCCCCAGCGTGAAGTGTTAATTCAACATTATTACAATTACTCAGCTCTTCCTCAAGGCTTTTCTCTGTCTGGCTGATGCTCTGTAACTACAAAGCCAGGAAAAATAAATTTGAACTTCTACCTCACTTCAGTCCTGTGCACGTCCAACAACCTACTCTGAAAACTCTGCTCACGTTTTGACAGCTGTGACAAATTCCACCAGAGCAGCTGAGACAATCCACAGCATCCTCACAGAATCAACAACATTCTAAAATAACTAACAACGTTCTTAACAAAAAAGTCAGTTCACCCAATCACCCAATGTTAACGGATTCTTTAGAAAGTTCCAGACTCTGGATCTGCACCTTTGCTAAAGGTGAATCAGTTCTTCATTCGGCTATACCCAGTCTTTGTGCCAAGTTTCGTCTATTAGTTTCTAAGATTTTTGTTCAGAGATAAACAGGCAAACAGGGGTGAAAATATTAACTCCGTCCACCTTCAATGGCAAAGTAATAAGGGGTCGGCCATTTAGGGCTGAAATGAGGAGAAATTATTTCACTTGGAGGGTTGTGAATCTTTGGAATTCTCTAACCCAGAATGTTGCAGATGCTCCTATGTTGGGTATATCCAAGTCAGGCATCGATAGATTTTTGGATACTAACAGAATCAATGGATATGAGGAGTAGGCAGGAAGGTGGCATTGAGGTAGGAGATTAGCAATGATCATATTGAATGGTGGATTGAATCAAAGGGATGAATTCTGACTCCTATTTCTTATGGGGTTTTTTGGAAAATGTACCCCCCCTTGTGTTAGGTGTTCCTTTGGGTCTTGTTCTATTTTGTTTTATTTGCTAGTGCCTGCCCTGGACGTGCTCTAGGTCCCTCAGCTGGCTCTGCTGTTCTGCCCGGGGTGGGTGAGGGTTGTTGGTGCCCCTCCCCATACCAGGCGGTTCGGCCTTGGCCAGTTCCCCCCCACTCAGTCCTGAGGCTCTTTGTCCTTGCCGGAAGGCCCTGTATTTGTGGCCCCCCGTTGTGTACTCAGGCTGTTTCCAACCCCCCCCTCTCTCCCTGCCATCCCCCCCCCCTTTCCTCCATCTGCCTGTTTCCTGGTGTCTTGTTGGCCCTCTGTGTGCACCTCCCCCCCCCCCCCCCCCCCTCGCTCAATTGGCTGTTGGCTTTAAACAGGTCCTGGAACAAGTTGGTTGACGAATCCATGTTTTGTGAATTTCTCCAGATGGCCATATTCCGCCGGTCTGCCAGCCAGTCTGCAGCTGTGGGTGGTGCTGCTGATCGCCAGCTGAGCAGGATTCTTTGGTGGCTGATTGGGGAGGCAAAAGGCAAGGGTGTTCGCCCCCTTCCCCATGTGTAGCTCTGGCTAGTATTATACCTCAAAAAACACCACTTTTGGCCTTGGCTCCACCCTCAAACCCATAACCTTGAACATTGCTTCAAAGAAGGCTGTCCAGAACCTGACAAGTCTCGGGCATGTCCAGAGCGTGTGGGTGTGGTTCACCAGGCCTCCCTGGCACCGTTCACATTTGTTCCCCAGCCCCAGGAAGAACCTGCTCATTCAGGGGACCTGGTTAGGTGTTCTGTGAGCACCACTTTTAGTTGCATGAAGCTTAGCCTTGTGCAAGTGGACAGTTGGCCCTGTTCAGTGCTTTGCTCCAGAGTCCCCACCCTATTTCTATCCCTAGTTCTTCCTCCCACTTTTCCCATGTTTCGTCCAGTGGGGAGCGTACCCTTTCTATCGTCATCCATACAGGTCCCCCCAGTTCTCCCCTCCCAGATTGCTCACGTCCAGTAGTTCCTCTAACATTGAATGTGGGTATGTTGTTGTCCCCCCGCGGAAGAAGTTCTTTATCTGTAGGTGTCGCAGTTCGTTCCAGTTTGGTAGTTTTAGTTTTTCAGTCACTTCCTCTAACGTCGTTAGTCTAACCTCCGTATAGAAGTCCCTAACAGTCAGCGTCCCCCCAGACTGTCTCCACCTCTTAAAAATGGCGTCTTGCATGGCTAGCACGAACCTATGCCTGCCACAGATAGGGGCCATGGTGCACATTTCGATTAGGTCGAAGTGTTGTCTCATTTGATTCCAGGTTTTCAATGTGGCTGCCACCACTGGGCTTGTTGGGTGCTTGTCTGGCAGGGATGGGAGTGTCGCTGTCGTGAGGGCTCAGAGGGTTGTCCCTGTGCAGGAGCTGTCCTCCATCCTCACCCATTCCTTTTCTGTTTTCTTCACCCATCCCCTCACTCTATCTGCTATGGCTGCCCAGTGGTAGTATTGTAGGTTTGGGAGGGTCAGGCCCCCCTGCTTCTTTTCTTCCCCCCCCCCCCCCCCCACCCCCACACACACACACGCACACACAAACGCCATGATCATTATGTCGGCTGAGTTAAAGGGGATATAGATTGGTATGGATCTGAACAGGAAGAGGAACCTGGGTAGCACGTTCATTTTCATCGTCTGCCCCCTCCCACTCGGGAGAGCGGGACTGTATCCCATCTCTGTAGGTCCTTTTTGACTTCCTCCGCCAGACTGATCAGATTCCACTTGTGGATCTATGTCCAATCGTGGGCAATCTGGATCCCCAGATAGCGGAATTTGCTTTGGGCTAGTTTGAATGGTAGCCCCTCCAACTCTGTCCCTCCCCATCTTGGGTTCACGTGGAAGACTTCACTCTTGCTCATGTTGAATCAGTGCAGGAATCCCCTGTGGTTGTCCCCCTCTCGAACAGGTATACCCCTTTGGATACTGTCGGGGGGATAGCCTATCAGGGGAAAACAGCAGCAGCCAGAGCAGTGGCACCACAGCTGGCTCTGATGTTCAGAAGGGAGGGTCAAAGAGCAGAAGAGCAATAGTAATAGGGGACTCTATAGTCAGGGGCACAGATAGGCGCTTCTGTGGACGTGAAAGAGACTCCAGGGTGGTATGTTGCCTCCCTGGTGCTAGGGTCCAGGGATGTCTCTGAACGGGTAGAGGGCATCCTGAAGGGGGAGGGCAAACAGGCAGAGGTCGTTGTACATATTGATACTAACGACATAGGCAGGAAGGGGCATTAGGTCCTGCAGCAGGAATTCAGGGAGCTAGGCAGAAAATTAAAAGACAGGACCTCTAGGGTTGTAATCTCGGGATTACTGCCTGTGCCACGTGCCAGTGAGGCTAGAAATAGGGAGATAGAGCAGCTAAACACGTGGCTAAACAGGGAGGGTTTCGTTATCTGGACCACTGGGAGCTCTTCCGGGGCAGGTGTGACCTATATAAGAACGACGGGTTGCATCTAAACTGGAGAGGCATAAATATCCTGGCTGTGAGGTTTGCTAGTGTCACACGGGAGGGTTTAAACTAGTATGGCAGGGGGGTGGGCACTGGAGCAATAGGTCAGAAGGTGAGAGCATTGAGGGAGAACTAGGGAATAGGGACAGTGTGGCTCTGAGGCAGAACAGACAGGGAGAAGTTGCTGAACACAGCGGGTCTGGTGGCCTGAAGTGCATATGTTTTAATGCAAGAAGTATTACGGGTAAGGCAGATGAACTTAGAGCTTGGATTAGTACTTGGAACTATGATGTTGTTGCCATTACAGAGACCTGGTTGAGGGAAGGACAGGATTGGCAGCTAAACGTTCCAGGATTTAGATGTTTCAGGCGGGATAGAGGGGGATGTAAAAGGGGTGGCGGGGTTGCGCTACTGGTTAGGGAGAATATCACAGCTGTACTGCTGGAGGACACCTCAGAGGGCAGTGAGGCTATATGGGTAGAGATCAGGAATAAGAAGGGTGCAGTCACAATGTTGGGGGTTTACTACAGGCCTCCCAACAGCCAGCGGGAGATAGAGGAGCAGATAGGTAGACAGATTTTGGAAAAGAGTAAAAACAACAGGGTTGTTGTGATGGGAGACTTCAACTTCCCCAATATTGACTGGGACTCACTTAGTGCCAGGGGCTTAGACGGGGCAGAGTTTGTAAGGAGCATCCAGGAGGGCTTCTTAAAACAGTATGTAGACAGTCCAACTAGGGAAGGGGCGATACTGGACCTGGTATTGGGGAATGAGCCCGGCCAGGTGGTAGAAGTTTCAGTAGGGGAGCATTTCGGGAACAGTGACCACAATTCAGTAAGTTTTAAACTGCTGGTGGACAAGGATAAGAGTGGTCCTAGGATGAATGTGCTAAATTGGGGGAAGGATAATTATAACAATATTAGGCGGGAACTGAAGAACCTAGATTGGGGGCGGATGTTTGAGGGCAAATCAACATCTGACATGTTGGAGGCTTTCAAGTGTCAGTTGAAAGGAATTCAGGACCGGCATGTTCCTGTGAGGAAGAAGGATAAATACGCTAATTTTCGGGAACCTTGGGTAACGAGAGATATTGTAGGCCTCGTCAAAAAGAAAAAAGAGGCATTTGTCAGGGCTAAAAGGCTGGGAACAGACGAAGCCTGTGTGGAATATAAGGAAAGTAGGAAGGAACTGGCAGTTGGAGTTTAATCCGGACAAATGTGAGGTAATGCATTTTGGAAGGTCTAATGCAGGTAGGGAATACACAGTGAATGGTAGGACCCTCAAGAGTATTGAAAGTCAGAGAGATCTAGGAGTACATGTCCACAGGTCACTGAAAGGGGCAACACAGGTGGAGAAGGTAGTCAAGAAGGCATACGGCATGCTTGCCTTCATTGGCCGGGGCATTGAGTATAAGAATTGGCAAGTCATGTTGCAGCTGTATCGAACCTTAGTTAGGCCACACTTGGAGTATAGTGTTCAATTCTGGTCGCCACACTACCAGAAGGATGTGGAGGCTTTAGAGAGGGTGCAGAAGAGATTTACCAGAATGTTGCCTGGTATGGAGGGCATTAGCTATGAGGAGCGGTTGAATAAACTCGGTTTGTTCTCACTGGAACGAAGGAGGTTGAGGGGCGACCTGATAGAGGTCTACAAAATTATGAGGGGCATAGACAGAGTGGATAGTCAGAGGCTTTTCCCCGGGGTAGAGGGGTCAATTACTAGGGGGCATAGGTTTAAGGTGAGAGGGGCAAGGTTTAGAGTAGATGTACGAGGCAAGTTTTTTACACAGAGGGTAGTGGGTGCCTGGAACTCACTACCGGAGTAGGTGGTGGAAGCAGGGACGATAGTGACATTTAAGGGGCATCTTGACAAATACATGAATAGGATGGGAATAGAGGGATACGGACCCCGGAAATGTAGAAGATTGTAGTTTAGTCGGGCAGCATGGGCGGCACGGGCTTGGAGGGCTGAAGGGCCTGTTCCTGTGCTGTACATTTCTTTGTTCTTTGTTCTTTGTTTGTTTGAGCTTGTAGCCCGAGAAGGCTCCAAACTCTCAGGAGCTCCATGATTCCTTCAAAGCCACTTTGTGGGTCTGGGATGTAGAGGAGCAGGTCATCCACATAGAGGGAGACTCTGTGCTCGCTGTCTCCTCTTCGGATCCCCTTCCAATTTTGCGCCGTTCTGAGGGCAATTGTCAGCGGCTCGATTGCCAGGATGAATAGAAGCAGGAACAGCGGGCATCGCTGCATTGTGCCCCTGTGCAGCTGGACGTATTCAGAGCTGGTGGCGTTAGTCAGTACGCTCGCCTTGCGAGTGTTGTACAGGAGTTTCACCCAGGAGGTGAACCCTGTTCCCAGCCCAAACTGCTCTAGTAATTCGATGAGGTACTTCCACTCGACTCCATCGAAGGCCTTTTCTCCATCCAGGGAGACGATCACCTCTGGTGTTAGCTGTCTACCCTTAACAAAGTCCATCTGGTCCTCTGTGACCACCTCTGGTACGCAGTTCTCCAGCCGCTTTACCAGGGTTTTTGCGAGTATTTTCGCATCCACATTGAGACGTGAAATGGGTCTGGATGATCCGCATTCGGCTGGGTGTTTACCTTTGTCAGTGATCAGCGATTTAGTGGCTTGTGCTAGCATTAGAGGCAAGGTGCTCCTCACTAGCCCCTCACTACAAAACATTTTTTGTAGATATCCTTCGGAAACCCGTCACGTCCCGGCGCTGTCCCCACCTTCAGGGAGTTGATTCTCTCCATGGTTTCTCCCAGTTCGATTGGTGCTTCCAGTTCCCTCCGCCTATCGTCCCCCATGACTGGTATGTCCAGTCCATCGAGGAACTGTTTCATCCCCGAGTCCCCGTCAGGGGGCTCGGAGGTGTACAGCCCTCGGTAGAAGGTCTTGAATGCTTCATTGCCCTTTTTTGGTTTGGTTACCAGTCCACCTTTGCTGTCCTCCACCTGGGCCATCTCCCTTGTGGCTGCCTGCTTTCTTAGCTGGTGAGCCAGCAGGTGGCGAGCCTTCTCTCCTTGTTCGTAGAAGGTCCCCTGTGTGTGGCAGAGTTAGTGCACTGCCTTCCTGGTGGAGAGCAGGTTAAAATCCATTTGCAGCTTTTTCCTCTCTGCTAGAAGCTCTATGATTGGGGTCTCAGAGTATCTTCTGTCTACCTCCAGAATGGAGCCAATCAGTTGTTGCCTAGATGCCCTCTTTTCTCTGTCCTTGCGTGCCTTGTAGGCAATAATCTCTCCTCTGATCACAGCATTCAGCGTATCCCAGTTTCCCTTTGTCCAGGGGCCATCCAACATGGCCGCCAACTATGTGTGCGCTATTTCTTACGTTCTAATCCCTGGAGAACAGGTAATATTTAAAAAAACACATCACCTTCTCCCCTCAGAACCATAGAATCCATAGAACCATAGAATTTGCAGTGCAGAAGGAGGCCATTCGGCCCATCGAGTCTGCACCGGCTCTTGGAAAGAGCACCCTACCCAAGGTCAACACCTCCACCCTATCCCCATTACCCAGTAACCCCACCCAACACTAAGGGCACTTTTGGACACTAAGGGCAATTTATCATAGCCAATCCACCTAACCTGCACATCTTTGGACTGTGGGAGGAAACCGGAGCACCCGGAGGAAACCCACGCACACACGGGGAGGATGTGCAGACTCCGCACAGACAGTGACCCAAACCGGAATCGAACCTGGGACCCTGGAGCTGTGAAGCAATTATGCTATCCACAATGCTACCGTGCTGCCCATTATAGAATCCCTATAGGGCAGAAGGAGGCCATTTGGTCCATCAAGCCTGCACCAATACTCTAAAAGAGCACCCTACCGAGATTCACTCCCCCACCTCATCCCCGTAACCCCAGCTAACATGCACATCGTTTGGACACTAAGGGGCAATTTATCATGGCCAATCCACTTAACCTGCACATCTTTGGACTGTGGGAGGAAACCAGAGCATCCGGAGGAAACCCACACAGACATAGGGAGAAAATGCAAACTCCACACAGACAGTGACTCAATGTCAGAATTGAATCCAGGGGCAAAATTCTCCGGTATCGGCGCGATGTCCGCCGACCGGCGCCAAAAACAACGCAAATCATTCGGGCATCGCACCGCTCCAAAGGTGCGGAATCCTCCGCATCTTGGGGGGCCGAGCCCTAACCTTGAGGGTCTAGGCCCGCGCTGGACTGATTTCCGCCCCGCCAGCTGGCGCGGAAATGACATTGCCGGGCGGCGCATACGCGGGAGCGTTAGTGGCCGCTCACGGCATCCCCGCGCATGCGCTGTGGAGGGAGTCTCTTCCGCCTCCGCCATGGTGGAGACCGTGGTGAAGGCAGAAGGAAAAGAGTGCCCCCACGGCACAGGCCCGCCCGCGGATCGGTGGGCCCCGATCGCGGGCCAGGCCACCGTGGGGGCACCCCCCGGGGCCAGATTGCTCCGCGCCCCCCCCAGAACCCCGGAGCCCGCGCGCGCCGCCTTGTCCCGCCGGTAAGGTAGGTGGTTTAATCCACGCTGGCGGGACAGGCATTCTAGCAGCGGGACTTCGGCCCGTCCGGGCCGGAGAATCGCAGGGGGGCGGGGGGCCGCCAACTGGCGCGGCGCGATTCCCGCCCCCACCAAATCTCCGGTGCCGGAGAATTCGGCAACCGGCGGGGGCGGGATTCACGCCAACCCCGGCGATTCTCCGACCCGGCGGGGGGTCGGAGAATCTCGCCCCAGGTCCTTGGGGCTGTGAGGCAGCAGTGCTAACCACTGTGCCGCTATGTCACCCTTCCTCACCCCTCTTTCCTGGTCCTGAAGGCCCAATGGAGAATGGTCGGAGTGGTTGGTGGACTGAGGTGAGAGAGCAAAATAGGGGTGAGATGTGAATCAGTTTTGTGAAGTTGGTTAAGGGGTAAATGTTGGTATGGACACCAGGGCTAAACTCAACTTCCTTTTTCAGAAAATGCGATGAGGTTTTTTACATATCCAGCTCGTAGAATCATAGAATTCCTGCAGTGCAGAAGGAGGCCATTCGGCCCATCGAGTCTGCACCGAACCTCTGAAAGAGTACTCCACCCAAGCCCACTTCCCCACCCTATTCTAATAACCCATTAACCTAACCTACACACTGGACACTAAGGGGTAATTTAGCGTGGCCAATCCATCTAACCTGCACTTCTTTGGACTGTGGGAGGAAACCGGAGCACCCGGAGGAAATCCGCACAACACAGGGAGAAAGTTCAGACGGTCACCCAAGGCCAGAATTGAACCAATGTGCCCCCCTGCCACCCCTTAGAGAGGGCCTCAGTTTAACCTGAGAGACACCATCTCTGACAATGCAACACTTCCTCAAAACTACACTGGAGGCTCAGGTTCCTGCAGCGAGGTGCAACTTGACCACACCAATTCCTCGGTACATTTCTATTCTCCAACTGCACTGATACATCCTGTTTCTTGATTCAATTGTTCACATTTGTTGTACAGTCACTAGATACTGGTGTTTATTGTTGATCTCTGTGCTTTGTTCAGTATGGTTCATCAGCTATTTAATGCCCCCATTCTTTGACCTTTGACATTTCTCTTAGGCCTCTGTCATGCGCTGACCACAGGGGGTCAACTTCTGATTCCTCGAGCCCCAGTTTTGCTGACCTTGTCCTCTAAACCGGTGAATAGGAGCTTTCAGCAGCACAGCTGGAGTCGGAGGTCACTATGTAGGAGAGAGGAGAGGATACAATCCAGTTCTTTCTTACTGCAGTGGGGCACGGCCTGGTGAATGGGGGCCTCACAGTGAGCTGCAAGTCAGTCAAAGCTGAGGGCATCTCCTCCCAGCCTGCTGTGTTCACCAGGAGACGTGGAGCAGAGCCTGGGTTTAGGCAGTATGTGCTGTGACTACACAGGAGATTGAGAGACTTTTATGCATGGCTTGTGATTTCCACTCGTGTCAAAGGGAAAAGTACAGATCATGCTTTAATGAGCAACAAAGACTTTGGTTTACTCCAGTTCAATCTTCACAAATGTTACGTTCTTTGGCCAGACCCCAGGATGTGGTGATGCGGGCTGAATACATTACTCTAACATTCAGATTTATTAGGCAAACTGTGGTTGGATACATCACTCTACAGAGTAAATGACAGACGCAACCAAGACAGAATCCATGGATTTCTCAATAACCCACTCAGACCTTAGTCAACCACGCTCCTTGAAACAATTCTCTTTCTCATGAGGGCTTCCAACATCCAGCTTTGACGACCCTGTCTTGGAATCCTCTCCAAAAGCCACTACCGCTCCCAAAGGGCCCCAAAAGGCCCACAGTCAGGAGACAGCCTGTTAACTGTGGTTCTTTCTTTCATTTAACTTAACTGGAACCGCTGCTACTGGAACCGCTGCCACTACCCCTGTCTTGACTGTGACACTTCCTGGCTGGTCCCCCTCAAGCTGACTGTGGTAAACCACTGTTGCTGTATTACATATATTGTGGTAAACCACTGTTACTGTATTGTATATATTGTTTGTTGTCTCTGTTGGCTCCGCCTGTGGCTCCTCCCCTCAGGCTCTGTATAAAGGTGGCCGACCTCTGGCACTGCCCCAGTTCAAAATCAGTTGCCAGCAGGTTCTCGTTTAGCTTATTAAAGCCACAGTTTTGTTCCACAACTCGTCTTTGTTATAATTGATGGCACATCACTGACTGCCTGACTGACTAAAACTGACTGATCCTTGAACTGACCAGGGAGACTAAAACACACCCAGGAAGTCCCTCCCTTGTTATTAAGCAAAAGCAAAGTAACAGCGTTGGATCATGCTGTACCTTTAAATGTTACAATCTCCACAGCTGATGTGTGTACGCGAAGGAGATCAGTAAATATGTGAGCGGCAATCAGTCTTACTTTGGATTTTCAATCTGTCTTGATCTTAAACTGACTCCAGAAATAGGGAAAAGGGGAGTGCAGCTAGACACCCATACCCAGTGTCCAACCGGCCAGAAACCCACTCAAGCTCAATAGAAACCAAATGAAGCCTCCTGAATCTAACCAACCCAATGTGAAACTCATGCCAGTCAGAAGCTTAATCTCCCATCAACTACATTACATAGACTCGTGACACAGTTCAGTTCCAGTACAGCTTCCCTCTCTATGTGATGATATGTGGTGCATTGTGGATCAAATGATTTACAATCTAATAAGGGGTTCAGATGACATCTCAGTCCTTGTGGACAAAGTGATCTGAATGTAATATGATGTGTTGTAGCGTTGCCAAGCTGCTGTTATATCAGGAAAAACCATTCTGTATTTTCTATCAGGTTTGGCGGCACATCACACGTTCTAATTATCCAAAGAACTTTTTAATTGTTTGTGCTGACTCGAATGTACAATAGATCCCTGTGAGGGCTCTGGAGTAGAATTTGTATTTTAGAGGCCTGTGGGGGCTTTGGTTATTTGATATTATATTTGCCAAATGATACCTTGGAAATTGGCAAGTTCCTAATGAATGTGGGGCAGGATTGTCAATTTCTGAGACTGCGCGTTGCCGCTCCTAGTCCGGTTCAGTGACTGTTAAGGAGCTAGCACGGATGCCACGTGGAACACAATCGATTCCAATGGGAAAAGGTACAGCATTCGGCGGTTTCGCGATCGACACTCCGGAGGCTGACAAGCTGCAGCCACATGTACACACTTTGCTCCCCACACACACCATCCCAGCCAACAAGATGGTAGCAAGGAGAGTTACACCCTGTTTCACGGACGCCGAGTTGGAGACCCTCCTGGACGTGGTGGAGGAGAGGTGGGCCACCCTGTACCCCGGCCCGAGAAGGAAGCTGCCAGCCTCCGCCATTCACCGGGCCTGGATGCAGGTGTCAGAGGCTGAGCGCCGTGAGCAACACCATCCGGACCAGCCAGCAGGGCCGGAAAAAACCACGACCTCCTCAGGGCTGCCACAATGAGTTGGCAGCACCGTGCCCCTGGCACTAACCCACGTCCCACACACCCGTAACCCTACGTCTCCCCGACGACTCGGAAGCAGCCGATCTCTCACCCTGCACCACATGCCGGTAACCCTACCGGCCGCCAAGGTCGAGTGCCCTGGCCACTGAGGCCAGCAGCTCCCCATCCTCTGTGCTGCAGGTGTCAGTCGGACTGTCAAACACTGTCGCAGAACAGAGGGACCCGGACATGGTCGGCGGCCCGGAGGGAAGGGAGGTCGCCAGGGTCGAGTTTGCTGCGGGCGAGGAAGTGAGAACCTGCTGAGTTACAGTTCCCCATGGCACGTGTGTCAACACCCTCCCCAACATCAACCCCACACCACCCTCACCCCACACCACCCTCACCCCCACGCCAGCCTCACCCCACCCTCACACTCACCCCCACACCACCATCACCCCACACCACCCTCACCCCCACACCACCCTCACCCCACCCTCACCCCACACCACCCTCACCCCCACGCCACCCTCACCCCCACACCACCATAACCCCACACCACCCTCACCCCCACACCACCCTCACCCTCACACACACCCCCACACCACCCTCACCCCCACGCCACCCTCACCCCACACCACCCTCACCCCCACACCACCCTCACCCCCACGGCACCTCACCCCCACCCTCACCCCCACACCACCCTCACCCCACACCACCCTCACCCCCACGCCACCCTCACCCCACCCTCACACTCACCCCCACACCACCATCACCCCACACCACCCTCACCCCCACACCACCCTCACCCCACCCTCACACTCACCCCACATCACCCTCACCCCCACACCACCTCACCCTCACACTCACCCCCACACCACCCTCAACCCCACACCACCCTCACCCCCACACCACCCTCACCCCACCCTCACACTCACCGCCACACCACCCTCACCCCACATCACCCACACCCCCACACCACCCTCATCCCCACACCACCCTCACCCCCACACCACCCTCACCCCACACCACCCTCACCTCACCCCACCCTCACCCCCACACCACCCTCACCCCCACACCACCCTCACCCCAGACCACCCTCACCCCACATCACCCTCACCCCCACACCACCCTCACCCCCACACCACCCTCACCCCACCCCACCCTCACCCCCACACCACCCTCACCCCACCCTCACACTCACCCCCACACCACCCTCACCCCACATCACCCTCACCCCCACACCACCCTCACCCCCACACCACCCTCACCCCACACCACCCTCACCTCACCCCACCCTCACCCCCACACCACCCTCACCCCCACACCACCCTCACCCTAGACCACCCTCACCCCACACCACCCTCACCCCCACACCACCCTCACCCCCACACCACCCTCACCCCACACCACCCTCACCCCACATCACCCTCACCCCCACACCACCCTCACCCCCACACCACCCTCACCCCACACCACCCTCACCCCACATTTCCCTCTCCCCCACACCACCCTCACCCCCACACCACCCTCACCTCACCCCACCCTCACCCCCACACCACCCTCACCCCCACACCACCCTCACCCTCACACTCACCCCCACACCACCCTCACCCCACACCACCCTCACCCTCACACTCACCCCCACGCCACCCTCACCCCATCCTCATACTCACCCCACACCACCCTCACCCTCACCCTACACCACCCTCACCCCCACGCCACCCTCACCCCCATGCCACCCTCACCCCACCCTCACACTCACCCCCACAGCACCCTCACCCCACTCTCACACCCACCCCCACACCACCCTCACCCCCACATCACCCTCACCCTCACCCTACACCACCCTCACCCCCACACCACCCTCACCCCACCCTCACACTCACCGCCACACCACCCTCACCCTCACCCCACACCACCCTCACCACCGACACACCTCCACCCTCACCTCCACCCCCACCCTCATCACCACCCTCACTCTCACCCTCATCACCCCCTCACCCTCACCCCCATCAACCCCCACTCGTCCCCACCTGTCGTCTAATCATGCTTCTTGTCTCGTGTCTTTATGGGGCATGTCCATCTGACGTCCCCCAACCCCACAGTCACTGCCACAGTCAGAGACCCCCATGAGCCGAGCACTGACGACGAGAGCAGCTCAGATGACAGCCCTCGACCCGAGACGCAGGACACTCCAGAGGTCGAGTCGGAGGATGACACAGATTCCCTGTCACAGCTGTCTCCAACACCCTCAACCATCCCAGAGACACTCACCCTGGTTGGGCACTTTAGTGAAGAGGCTCCTGGGACACTCTCTGGTGCGCACCGCACAGTTGATCCGGTACATCATGCGGAGGTAGGAACACCCGAGGGGCGGACGGTTGGAGGGCAGGCCGACCCCAGGGACTAGCTGCCGTCCAGGTGGGTTTCAGGCTTCTGGGACAGGCGGGCCCATCGATTGTGGAGATGCAGTTGCAGAGCCAGGGGCTATATGAGGGGCTGTCGGCGAGCATCCAGCACCTGCAGGTGCGGTTGGAAGAGTCCTACCATGTGCAGGAGCAGAGGTGGTAATGGCCATGCGTGCCACCCAGGCCAACACCGCACAGGTGGCGTCCGTGATGGAGGCATTGGGGGGGCGATGGTTTGGGATATGGATCAACATTGGTTGGAGTCAAACCTGGCACAAAGGAAGATGGTTGTAGTGGTTGAAGATCAATCATCTCAGCTCCAGTTCATTACTGCAGGAGTTCCTCAGCGTAGTGCCTGGGCCCAACCATCTCCAGCTGCTTCATCAATGACCTCCCTTCCATCATAAGGTCAGAAGTGAGGGTGTTTGCGGATGACTGCGCTCCCTCAGTACTGACCATCTGACAGTGCAGCACTCCCTCAGTACTGACCCTCTGACAGTGCAGCACTCCCTCAGTACTGATTCTCTGACAGTGCAGGGCTCCCTCAGTACTGACCGTCTGACAGTGCAGCACTCCCTCAGTACTGACCCTCTGACAGTGCAGCACTCCCTCAGTACTGATTCTCTGACAGTGCAGCACTCCCTCAGTACTGACCCTCTGACAGTACAGCACTCCCTCAGTACTGACCCCCTGACAGTGCAGCACTCCATCGGTACTGACCCTCTGACAGTGCAGCACTCCCTCAGTACTGATTCTCTGACAGTGCAGCACTCCCTCAGTACTGACCCTCTGACAGTGCAGCGCTCCCTCAGTACTGACCCTCTGACAGTGCAGCACTCCCTCAGTACTGACCGTCTGACAGTGCAGCACTCCCTCAGTACTGACCCTCTGACAGTGCAGCACTCCCTCAGTACTGACCGTCTGACAGTGCAGCACTCCCTCAGTACTGACCCTCTGACAGTGCAGCACTCCCTCAGTACTGATTCTCTGACAGTGCAGCACTCCCTCAGTACTGTCCCTCTGACAGTACAGCACTCCCTCAGTACTGACCTCCTGACAGTGCAGCACTCCATCGGTACTGTCCCTCTGACAGTGCAGCGCTCCCTCAGTACTGTCCCTCTGACAGTGCAGCGCTCCCTCAGTACTGACCCTCTGACAGTACAGCGCTCCCTCAGTACAGACCCTCTCACAGTGCAGCGCTCCCTCAGTACTGATCCTCTGACAGTACAGCACTCCCTCAGTACTGACCCCTTGACAGTGCAGCACTCCCTCAGTACTGATTCTCTGACAGTGCAGCACTCCCTCAGTACTGATTCTCTGACAGTGCAGCGCTCCCTCAGTACTGACCGTCTGACAGTGCAGCACTCCCTCAGTACTGACCCTCTGACAGTGCAGCACTCCCTCAGTACTGATTCTCTGACAGTGCAGCACTCCCTCAGTACTGACCCTCTGACAGTACAGCACTCCCTCAGTACTGACCCCCTGACAGTGCAGCACTCCATCGGTACTGACCCTCTGACAGTGCAGCACTCCCTCAGTACTGATTCTCTGACAGTGCAGCACTCCCTCAGTACTGACCCTCTGACAGTGCAGCGCTCCCTCAGTACTGACCCTCTGACAGTGCAGCGCTCCCTCAGTACTGACCGTCTGACAGTGCAGCACTCCCTCAGTACTGACCCTCTGACAGTGCAGCACTCCCTCAGTACTGATTCTCTGACAGTGCAGCACTCCCTCAGTACTGACCCTCTGACAGTACAGCACTCCCTCAGTACTGACCCCCTGACAGTGCAGCACTCCATCGGTACTGACCCTCTGACAGTGCAGCACTCCCTCAGTACTGATTCTCTGACAGTGCAGCACTCCCTCAGTACTGTCCCTCTGACAGTACAGCACTCCCTCAGTACTGACCTCCTGACAGTGCAGCACTCCATCGGTACTGTCCCTCTGACAGTGCAGCGTTCCCTCAGTACTGTCCCTCTGACAGTGCAGCGCTCCCTCAGTACTGTCCCTCTGACAGTGCAGCACTCCCTCAGTACTGACCCTCTGACAGTGCAGCACTCCCTCAGTACTGATTCTCTGACAGTGCAGCACTCCCTCAGTACTGACCCTCTGACAGTACAGCACTCCCTCAGTACTGACCCCCTGACAGTGCAGCACTCCATCGGTACTGACCCTCTGACAGTGCAGCACTCCCTCAGTACTGATTCTCTGACAGTGCAGCACTCCCTCAGTACTGTCCCTCTGACAGTACAGCACTCCCTCAGTACTGACCTCCTGACAGTGCAGCACTCCATCGGTACTGTCCCTCTGACAGTGCAGCGCTCCCTCAGTACTGTCCCTCTGACAGTGCAGCGCTCCCTCAGTACTGACCCTCTGACAGTACAGCGCTCCCTCAGTACAGACCCTCTCACAGTGCAGCGCTCCCTCAGTACTGATCCTCTGACAGTACAGCACTCCCTCAGTACTGACCCCTTGACAGTGCAGCACTCCCTGTCCCTTTGACAGTGCAGCGCTCCCTCAGTACTGACCCTCTGACAGTGCAGCACTCCCTCAGTACTGACCCTCTGACAGTGCAGCACTCCCTCAGTACTGACCCTCTGACAGTGCAGCGCTCCCTCAGTACTGACCCTCTGACAGTGCAGCGCTCCCTCTGCACTGTCCCTCTGATGGTGCAGCGCTCCCTCAGTACTGACCCTCTGACAGTGCAGCGCTCCCTCTGCACTGACCCTCTGAAAGTGCAGCACTCCCTCAACACTGCACTGGGAATGTTTGCCTGGATTTTCCGAGTGGAATTTGCATCCTCCTCTGATTCAGAGACACGCTACGCCATGGCTGGCTCCTTGCATAGGTGTTTGGAGGGAGCACAATGTCCTGTGCTAATGTTCAGTGTATTGATCAGGTGCTACCAGGCAACTATAGACCTTGGACAGGATTCTCCATTGGCTGACACTGAAATTGGGAAATGTGGTTGGGCAGAGAATCGGTTCTGATGCCAAAATCACGGCGGGCGCAGATTTGACGCCAAATCGCAATTCTTTGTCACCTCGACAGCGGAGTCAATGTGTCTGGAACGCACGCACAGTAAACACCGTTTACATGTCATTAGCAGGGCCGATCCGGTTTTCTCCGGGACCTCCGCGAGTCTCTGCCTCCGATGGGCCGAGTTCCCGACATCGCAGTTCACTTATGCTTTTAAAAATTGTGAAACCAGCGCCATGACTGCTGAGGGAGAGAGAGGGGGTACGGAAAGTGTCCAACATCGCCATAGTGTGCTGACAGTTGTACCGCTGGCCGGGGGGCTTCTGCCAGGGCTGGGGGGAGTAGCGGGGGTGGCCAGGAAGTGGGCTGTGGGTTCGGGGTGGATGGACACGGAACACCACCGCTGCAGCCGGAAAGGCAGCCATGCAGCTGCACATGCAGCTGACAGCCCACCGTGAACTTAGGGCCACGGGTCGTATAGGTGACCTCCAGGCCACCCCCCTATGTGCCCTCTGGACCCAGCCAACCCATCAGCCTAATGGGCGCGCTCCAACACAACCAGTGCCATCTTGTTGTCTGGGATGAGTGTGTGTGTGGGGAGTGTAATGTGTAAATGCAGCTGCAGCTTGTCAGCCTCCCGCCTGTCAATCACGGACCCAGCGAATTCCGCACTGTTTTTCATTGGAATTGATTGTGTCCTGCATGGCACTGGTGCGAGCCACTCCACAGTCGCTGTATCGGTCCAGGGTCACCGCCAGTTTTGCTGTTGTGAAAGTCCATGAATCCAGCCCTGGCGTCAACACTTAGTCTCAGGAACGGAGAATCCAGTCGCTTGTATTCTTCACAAGCCTAGTCTCGTGTTCGCTGTGTGTGGAGGGTCTGTTCCCTTGGAACAGAGTCGATGTGACCGCTGGTAACCTCGCGATTCACAAACTCACAGGCATTTGCACAGTCAACCCTTTCTGATCTCTTGTTTTGTAAATCTGTATCGTTCTGAATTTACTCATTCTACCATGTGCGTCTGTGTGTTTAACAGGATGAACATATCAATATGCTTGTTGATCAGAGATATCCTGAACTTACTGTAATGTTTGATATTTATAAAAGGAGGAGGTGATTTTTTTTCACACAGCGAGTTGTGATTTGGAAGCTGCTGTTTAAAAGGCATCGAACGCAGATTCAGCTGGAACTGTCATTAGGCAATTGGAGAAATACTTGGAAAAGGAGAAACTTGCATAATGATGGGGAAACAGCAGGGGGGGGGTGTACTCCTAATGAGATAGCTCCGTCAAAGAGGCTCAGTCAAACTTGGCAAAACTTCAACACTGCAATGTAAGAGGCTATCATTCCCAGAGACCTTCCAGAGAGCAGGCTGCAGTTGGCTGAGGTTGGGTGGTGTTAGCCTTGAGTAATCAATGAACTGGAATAACCTCAATGCTCTTTCTGTACAAGGGGGTGGAGTCTTCCTCTGTATTGGCTGCCCATAACAGGATGGTGGTCGGGTGACTCCATGCTATTGGAGGGGGAGGGTGAGCTGCTTCACAAATCTACAGGTGGCTGGACTAATTCTCAATGAACAAGTCAGCTCTCAACAGTGACGCATTGGCGTGTTGGGAACTGCCAACTCATTAATGTTCTCTGGAATGACATTCCATTCCATCGCCCAGCAACTGAGCAGGATTATACCAGAGCACAGGACTCCATTAACCACTTCCTGGTCTCTACGCTCACAGGCTTAGGTCAGGCAATTGCTACCGCCCTGCTCTCCTGTGTCCCCCTACTAGCCATAGGGGATTGACCAGAAGGTCAATCACCCCTCACACTCTCTCTCTCTCTCACACTGACTGCCTGCTGCTCACAGGAATACACTGTCACTTCCTCTCCTCCTCTTTCTGCCTCAGCGAAGTCCTAAATCACCGCAATATGGAAACCATCAGAGGAGGATGAGGGACTGCCTGCTCTTTGATGAGTGATCTGAGAGTGGGAGAGGACAGTTTGTGTTGAGCTGTTGTTTGCTCTATCGCCATTGTGAACAGCAGAAGTTATTGAGGTTAAATCTGTAAATTGCCATCGGGGAAATGTTCACTATCCACTAATTCCACAGAGAACAGTTTCTCCCCTTGCTGCTCGAAGCAATCTCACTGCAATGTGTTTAGTCTTTGTGACAGGCCTCAACATAAAATATCGTGTTCCTTAACCTCACAACTTTACTCAGAAAGGATTTGGTAATCTCGTTTTTTCCACTTCAGATTACTCTCAATGTCAAGGCCGAGGTCATCACTGTCTGAGCAACTCCATGTCTGCTGCACTTCACCATTATCAGCAAACATTACCAGACAACGATAACCAGGTGAGTGGAGGCCCCACCAGTGGGGCAGCATCGACTTTTAAGCAACAATCACATTAGACTCAAGAGAGGAACTCGTTCCACTCCCCACAGAGGCTGCAAACCTGCTGAGACTTCCCAGCATTTCAGTCCGAAACCCCCCACCCCCACGCACACTGTACACCACACAAACCCCACCCCCACTGTACCCCACACAAACCACACCCCCACTGTACCCCACACAAACCCCACCCCCACGCACACTGTACCCCACACAAACCCCACCCCCACGCACACTGTACCCCACACAAACCCCACCCCCACGCACACTGTACCCCACACAAACCGCACCCCCACGCACACTGTACCCCACACAAACCCCATCCCCACGCACATTGTACCCCACACAAACCCCACACCCACGCACACTGTACCCCACACAAACAACACCCCCACACACACTGTACCCCACACAAACCCCACCCCCACGCACACTGTACCCCACACAAACCCCACCCCCACGCACACTGTACCCCACACAAACCCCATGCACACACACACTGTACCCCACACAAACCCCACCCTCACACACTGTACCCCACACAAACCCCACCCCCACGCACACTATATCCCACACAAATCCCACCCCCACGCACACTGTACCCCACACAAACCCCATCCCCACACACACTGTACCCCACACAAACCCCACCCCCATGCACACTGTACCCCACACAAACCCCACCCCCACACACACTGTACCCCACACAAATCCCACCCCCACACACTGTACCCCACACAAACCCCACCCCCACACACTGTACCCCACACAAACCCCACCACCACACACACTGTACCCCACAAAAACCCCACCCCCATGCACACTGTACCCCACACAAACCCCACCCCCACGCACACTGTGCCCCACACAAACCCCACCCCCACGCACAATGTACCCCACACAATCCCCACCCCCACACACACTGTACCCCACACAAACCCCACCCCCACACACTGTACCCCACAAAAACCCCACCCACATGCACACTGTACCCCACACAAACCCCACCACCACACACTGTACCCCACAAAAACCCCACCCACATGCACACTGTACCCCACACAAACCCCACGCCCACGCACACTGTACCCCACACAAACCCCACCCCCACGCACACTGTACCCCACACAAACCCCACCCCCACACACTGTACCCCACACAAACCCCACCCCCACGCACACTGTACCCCACACAAACCCCACCCCCATGCACACTGTACCCCACACAAACCCAAACCCCACGCACACTGTACCCCACACAAACCCCACCCCAACACACACTGTACCTCACACAAACTCCACCCCCACTGTACCCCACACAATCCCCACACCCACTCACACTGTACCCCACACAAAACCAACCCCCACGCACACTGTACCCCACACAAACCCCACCCCCACAAACACTGTACCTCACACAAACCCTACCCCCACACACACTGTACCCCACACACTATCCCACACAAACCCCCACCCCCACACACACTGTACCCTACACAAACCCCACCCCCCACACACACTGTACCCCACACAAACCCCAATCCCCCACACACAGTACCCCACATACATCCCCACACACACTGTACCCCACATAAATCCACCCCCCCACACACACTGTATGCCACGCCCACACACACTGTACCCCACACAAACCCCCAACCCCCCCACACACTACACCACACACAAACCCCCACCCCCACGCACAATCTATCCCACACAAATCCCACCCCCCACACACTGTATCCCACACAAGCCCCAACCCCCCCACACAAACACCCACCCCCACACACAATGCACCCCACACAAACTCCCACCCCCCCACACACAGTACCCCACACAAATCCCCACACACACTGTACACCTCACGAACCCCACCCCCCACACACACTGTATCCCACACAAATCCCCACCCCCTCAAACATTGTACCCCACACACTGTACCCCACACAAACCCCCACCACCACACACACTGTACCCCACACAAACCCCCAACCCCCCCCCACATTGCACCCAAACAAACTCCCACACACACAAATACTGCACCCCATACAAACCCCCCCCCACACATTGAACCCCACACAGACTCCCACCACCGCACACACTGTACCCCACACAAATCCCGACACACACTGTACCCCATGTAAATCCACACCCCCACACACACTGTACCCCACACACACCCCCAACCCCACACACACTGTACCCCACACAAATCACCCCACACAAATCATCCCACACAAATCCCCACACATTGTACCCCACACAAACCCCAACACACACTGTACCCCACACAAATCCCCACCCCCACACACTGCATCCCACACAAATCCCCACCCCCACACACATTGTACCCCACACAAACCCCCACACCCACGCACTCTGTTTCCCACACAAATCCCCACCCCCACACACACACTGTACCCCACACAAATCCACACACACACACTGTACCCCACACAAATCCACACCCCCACACACACTGTATGCCACCCCCACACACACTGTACCCCACACAAACCCCCAACCCCCCCAGACACTACACCCCACACAAACCCCCACCCCACGCACACTCTATCCCACACAAACCCCACCCCCACACACAATGTACCCCACACAAACTCCCAACCCCACACACAGTACCCCACACAAATCCCCACACACACTGTACCCTCACGAACCCCACCCCCCACACACACTGTATCCCACACAAACCCCCACCACCACACACACTGTACCCCACACAAACCCCCAACCCCCCCACATTGCACCCAAACAAACTCCCACACACACAAACACTGCACCCCACGCAACCCCCTCCCAGACATTGAACCCCACACAAATTCCCACCACCGCACACACTGTACCCCACACAAATCCCCACACACACTGTACCCCATGTAAATCCACCCCCCCCACACACTGTACCCCACACAAACCACCAACCCACACACACTGTACCCCACACAAACCCCCAACCCCCCCCACACTCTGTACCCCACACAAACCCCGACCCCCACACAAACAGCACCCCACACAAACCCCACACACTGTGTACCCCACACACACTGTCCCCCACACAAATCCACACCCCCACACACACTGTACCCGACACAAATCCCCACCCCCACACATAATGTAACCCACACAAATCCCCACCACCACACACACTGTAACCCACACAAATCCCCACCCCCACACATAATGTACCTCACACAAACACCTAACCCCCCCACACACTGTACCCCAAACAACTCCCCACACACACTGTACCCCCGCAAATCCCCCCACACCTGTACCCCACACAAATCCCCACACAAACTGTACCCCACACAAATCCCCACCAACTCACACACTATACCCCACACAAATCCACCCACACACTGTACCCCACACAAATCACCCAACACAAATCCCCACACACTGTACCCAACAAAAACCCCCACGCACACTGTACCCCACACAAACCCCACCCCCATGCACACTGTACCCCACACAAATCCCCACCCCCACACACTGCATCCCACACAAATCCCCACCCCCACACACATTGTACCCCACACAAATCCCCCCACACACACACTGTACCCCATACAAACCCCCAACCCCCACACACTGTACCCCACACAAATCCCCACCCCCACACAGACTGTACCCCACACAAATCCCCACACCCACACACCCTGTTTCCCACACAAATCCCCACCCCCACGCACACTGTACCCCACACAAACCCCATCCCTACACACACTGTACCCCACACAAACCCCACCCCCATGCACACTGTACCCCACACAAACCCCACCCCCACACACACTGTACCCCACACAAACCCCACCCCCACACACTGTACCCCACACAAACCCCACCCCCACCCACTGTACCCCACACAAACCCCACCACCACACACACTGTACCCCACAAAAACCCCACCCCCATGCACACTGTACCCCATACAAACCCCACCCCCACGCACACTAAACTCCACACAAACCCCACCCCCACGCACAATGTACCCCACACAATCCCCACCCCCACACACACTGTACCCCACACAAACCCCACCCTCACACACTGTACCCCACACAAACCCCACCACCACACACACTGTACCCCACAAAAACCCCACCCCCATGCACACTGTACCCCACACAAACCCCACCCCCACGCACACTGTACCCCACACAAACCCCACCCCCACACACACTGTAACCCACACAAACCCCCAACACCCCCCACATTGCACCCAAACAAACTCCCACACACACAAACACTGCACCCCATACAACCCCCCCCCCACACATTGAACCCCGCACAAACTCCCACCACCGCACACACTGTACCCCACACAAATCCCGACACACACTGTACCCCATGTAAATCCACACCCCCACACACACTGTACCCCACACACACCCCCAACCCCACACACACTGTACCCCACAGAAATCACCCCACACCAATCCCCACACATTGTACCCCACACAAACCCCAACACACACTGTACCCCACACAAATCCCCACCCCCACACACTGCATCCCACACAAATCCCCACCCCCACACACATTGTACCCCACACAAACCCCCACACCCACGTCCTCTGTTTCCCACACAAATCCCCACCCCCACACACACACAGTACCCCACACAAATCCCCACACCCACACACACTGTACCCCACACAAATCCACACCCCCCACACACACTGTATGCCACCCCCACTCACACTGTACCCCACACAAACCCCCAACCCCCCCAGACACTACACCCCACACAAACCCCCACCCCCACGCACACTCTATCCCACACAAGCCCCACCCCCACACACAATGCACCCCACACAAACTCCCACCCCCACACACAGTACCCCACACAAATCCCCACACACACTGTACCCCCCACGAACCCCACCCCCCACACACACTGTATCCCACACAAACCCCCACCACCACACACACTGTACCCCACACAAACCCCCAACCCCCCCTCCACATTGCACCCAAACAAACTCCCACACACACAAACACTGCACCCCACGCAACCCCCCTCCCAGACATTGAACCCCACACAAATTCCCACCACCGCACACACTGTACCCCACACAAATCCCCACACACACTGTACCCCATGTAAATCCACACCCCCCACACACTGTACCCCACACAAACCCCCAACCCCACACACACTGTACCCCACACAAACCCCCAACCCCCCCCACACTCTGTACCCCACACAAACCCCGACCCCCACACAAACTGCACCCCACACACACCCCACACACTGTGTACCCCACACACACTGTGCCCCACACAAATCCACACCCCCACACACACTGTACCCCACACAAATCCCCACCCCCACACATAATGTAACCCACACAAATCCCCACCACCACACACACTGTAACCCACACAAATCCCCACCCCCACACATAATGTACCTCACACAAACACCTAACCCCCCCACACACTGTACCCCAAACAACTGCCCACACACACTGTACCCCCGCCAATCCCCCCACACCTGTACCCCACAAAAATCCCCACCAACTCACACACTATACCCCACACAAATCACCCCACACAAATCCCCACACACTGTACCCAACAAAAACCCCCACGCACACTGTACCCCACACAAACCCCACCCCCACGCACACTGTACCCCACACAAATCCCCACCCCCACACACTGCATCCCACACAAATCCCCACCCCCACACACATTGTACCCCACACAAACCCCCACACCCACACCCACTGTAACCCACACAAATCCTCCCACACACACACTGTACCCCATACAAACCCCCAACCTCCACACACTGTACCCCACACAAATCCCCACCCCCACACAGACTGTACCCCACACAAATCCCCACACCCACACACTCTGTTTCCCACACAAATCCCCACCCCCACGCACACTGTACCCCACACAAACCCCATCCCTACACACACTGTACCCCACACAAACCCCACCCCCATGCACACTGTACCCCACACAAACCCCACCCCCACACACACTGTACCCCACACAAACCCCACCCCCACACACTGTACCCCACACAAACCCCACCCCCACACACTGTACCCCAAACAAACCCCACCACCACACACACTGTACCCCACAAAAACCCCACCCCCATGCACAGTGTACCCCACACAAACCCCACCCCCACGCACACTGTACCCCACAAAAAACCCCACCCCCACGCACAATGTACCCCACACAATCCCCACCCCCACACACACTGTAACCCACACAAACTCCACCCCCACACACTGTACCCCACACAAACCCCACCACCACACACACTGTACCCCACAAAAACCCCAACCCCATGCACACTGTACCCCACACAAACCCCCACCCCCACGCACACTGTACCCCACACAAACCCCAACCCACGCACACCGTACCCAACCTCAAACCCCACCCCCACACACTGTACCCCACACAAACCCCACCCCCACGCACACTGTACCCCACACAAACCCCACCCCCATGCACACTGTACCCCACACAAACCCCACCCCCACGCACACTGTACCCCACACAAACCCCACCCCCACACACACTGTACCCCACACAAACTCCACCCCCACTGTACCCCACACAATCCCCACCCCCACTCACACTGTACCCCACACAAAACCAACCCCCACGCACACTGTACCCCACACAAACCCCACCCCCACAAACACTGTACCCCATACAAACCCCACCCCCACACACACTGTACCTCACACACTATCCCACACAAACCCCCACCCCCACACACACTGTACCCTACACAAACCCCACCCCCCACACACACTGTACCCCCCACAAACCCCAACCCCCCACACACAGTACCCCACATACATCCCCACACACACTGTACCCCACATAAATCCAACCCCCCACACACACTGTATGCCACGCCCACACACACTGTACCCTACACAAACCCCCAACCCCCCCACACACTACACCTCACACAAACCCCCACCCCCACGCACAATCTATCCCACACAAACCCCACCCCCACACACTGTATCCCACACAAGCCCCGACCCCCCCCACACAAACTCCCACCCCCACACACAATGCACCCCGCACAAATTCCCACCCCCACACACACAGTACCCCACACAAATCCCCACACACACTGTACCCCTCACGAACCCCACCCCCCAAACACACTGTACCCCACACAAACCCCCAAACCCCCCCACATTGCACCCAAACAAACTCCCACACAGACAAACACTGCACCCCACACAAACCCCCCCCCCACACATTGGACCCCACGCAAACTCCCACCACCGCACACACTGTACCCCACACACACTGTACCCCATGTAAATCCACACCCCCACACACACTGTACCCCACACACACCCCCAACCCCACACACACTGTACCCCACACAAACCCCAACACACACTGTACCCCACACAAATCCCCACCCCCACACACTGCATCCCACACAAATCCCCAACCCACACAAATTGTACCCCACACAAACCCCCACACCCACGCACTCTGTTTCCCACACAAATCCCCACCCCCACACACACACAGTACCCCACACAAATCCCCACACCCACACACACTGTACCCCACACAAATCCACACCCCCCACACACACTGTATGCCACCCCCACACACACTGTACCCCACACAAACCCCCAACCCCCCCAGACACTACACTCCAGACAAACCCCCACCCCCACGCACACTCTATCCCACACAAACCCCACCCCCACACACAATGCACCCCACACAAACTCCCACCCCCACACACACAGTACCCCACACAAATCCACACACACACTGTACCCCTCACGAACCCCACCCCCCACACACACTGTATCCCACACAAACCCCCACCACCACACACACTGTACCCCACCAAACCCCCAACCCCCCCTCCACATTGCACCCAAACAAACTCCCACACACACAAACACTGCACCCCACGCAACCCCCCTCCCAGACATTGAACCCCACACAAATTCCCACCACCGCACACACTGTACCCCACACAAATCCCCACACACACTGTACCCCATGTAAATCCACCCCCCCCACACACTGTACCGCACACAAACCCCCAACCCCACACACACTGTACCCCACACAAACCCCCAACCCCCCACACTCTGTACCGCACACAAACCCCGACCCCCACACAAACTGCACCCCACACAAACCCCACACACTGTGTACCCCACACACACTGTGCCCCACACAAATCCACACCCCCACACACACTGTACCCCACACAAATCCCCACCCCCACACAGACTGTACCCCACACAAATCCCCACACCACACACTCTGTTTCCCACACAAATCCCCACCCCCACGCACACTGTACCCCACACAAACCCCATCCGTACACACACTGTACCCCACACAAATCCCCACACCCACACACTCTGTATCCCACATAAATCCCCACCCCCACACACACACTGTACCCCACACAAATCCCCACCCCCACACACACTGTACCCCACACAAATCCCCAACCCCACACACACTGTACCCCACACAAGTCCCCACACCCACACACACTGAACCCCACACAAACCCCCCCACGCACACTGTACACCACACAAATCCCCGCCCCCACACACACTGTACCCCACACAAATCCCCACCCCCACACACACCGAACCCCACACAAACCCCTCCCACACACACTGTACCCCCGCAAATCCCCATCCCACACACACCGAACCCCACACAAATCCCCACACACACTGTACCCACACAAATCCCCACCCCAACACACACAAACCCCCACCCCCACACACAATGCACCCCACACAAACTCCCACCCCCACACACACAGTACCCCACACACTGTACCCCACACAAACCCCACCCCCACACACACGGTACCCCACACAAACCCCCAACCCCCACCACATTGCACCCAAACAAATTCCCACACACACAAACACTGCACTCCATACAAACCCCCCCCACACATTGAACCCCACACAAACTCCCACCACCGCACACACTGTACCCCACACAAATCCCGACACACACTGTACCCCATGTAAATCCACACCCCCACACACACTGTACCCCACACACACCCCCAACCCCACACACAAGGTACCCCACACAAATCACCCCACACAAATCCCCACACATTGTACCCCACACAAACCCCAACACACACTGTACCCCACACAAATCCCCACCCCCACACACTGCATCTCACACAAATCCCCACCCCCACACACATTGTACCCCACACAAACCCCCACACCCACGCACTCTGTTTCCCACACAAATCCCCACCCCCATACACACACTGTACCCCACACAAATCCCCACACACAAACACTGTACCCCACACAAATCCACCCCCCCCACACACACTGTATGCCACCCCCACACACACTGTACCCCACACAAACCCCCAACCCCCCCAGACACTACACCCCACACAAACCCCCACCCCCACGCACAGTACCCCACACAAATCCCCACACACACTGTACCCCTCACGAACCCCACCCCCCACACACACTGTATCCCACACAAACCCCCACCACCACACACACTGTACCCCACACAAACCCCCAACCCCCCCACATTGCACCCAAACAAACTCCCACACACACAAACACTGCACCCCACACAACCCCCCTCCCAGACATTGAACCCCACACAAATTCCCACCACCGCACACACTGTACCCCACACAAATCCCCACACACACTGTACCCCATGTAAATCCACACCCCCCACACACTGTACCCCACACAAACCCCCAACCCCCCCCACACTCTGTACCCCACACAAACCCCGACCCCCACACAAACTGCACCCCACACAAACCCCACACACTGTGTACCCCACATACACTGTGCCCCACACAAATCCACACTCCACACACACTGTACCCCACACAAATCCCCACCCCCACACATAATGTAACCCACACAAATCCCCACCACCACACACACTGTAACCCACACAAATCCCCACCCCCACACACACTGTAACCCACACAAACACCTAACCCCCCCACACACTGTACCCCAAACAACTCCCCACACACACTGTACCCCCGCAAATCCCCCCACACCTGTACCCCACACAAATCCCCACACAAACTGTACCCCACACAAATCCCCACCAACTCACACACTATACCCCGCACAAATCCACCCACACACTGTACCCCACACAAATCACCCCACACAAATCCCCACACACTTTACCCAATAAAAACCCCCACGCACGCTGTACCCCACACAAACCCCACCCCCACGCACACTGTACCCCACACAAATCCCCACCCCCACACACTGCATCCCACACAAATCCCCACCCCCACACACATTGTACCCCACACAAACCCCCACACCCACACCCACTGTAACCCACACAAACCCACCACACACACTGTACCCCACACAAATCCCCACCCCCACACAGACTGTACCTCACACAAATCCCCACATCCACACACTCTGTTTCCCACACAAATCCCCACCCCCACGCACACTGTACCCCACACAAACCCCATCCCTACACACACTGTACCCCACACAAACCCCACCCCCATGCACACTGAACCCCACACAAACCCCACCCCCACACACACTGTACCCAACACAAACCCCACCCCCACACACTGTACCCCACACAAACCCCCACCACCACACACTGTACCCCACACAAACCCCCAACCCCCCCACATTGCACCCAAACAAACTCCCACACACACAAACACTGCACCCCACGCAACCCCCCTCCCAGACATTGAACCCCACACAAAATCCCACCACCGCACACACTGTACCCCACACAAATCCCCACACACACTGTACCCCATGTAAATCCACACCCCCCACACACTGTACCCCACACAAACCCCCAACCCCCGCCACACTCTGTACCCCACACACACTGTACCCCATGTAAATCCACACCCCCCACACAAACTGCACCCCACACAAACCCCACACACTGTGTACCCCACACACACTGTGCCCCACACAAATCCACACCCCCACACACACTGTACCCCACACAAATCCCCACCCCCACACATAATGTAACCCACACAAATCCCCACCACCACACACACTGTAACCCACACAAATCCCCACCCCCACACACACTGTAACCCACACAAATCCCCACCCCCACACATAATGTACCTCACACAAACACCTAACCCCCCCACACACTGTACCCCAAACAACTCCCCACACACACTGTACCCCCGCAAATCCCCCCACACCTGTACCCCACACAAATCCCCACACAAACTGTACCCCACACAAATCCCCACCAACTCACACACTATACCCCGCACAAATCCACCCACACACTGTACCCCACACAAATCACCCCACACAAATCCCCACACACTTTACCCAACAAAAACCCCCACGCACGCTGTACCCCACACAAACCCCACCCCCACGCACACTGTACCCCACACAAATCCCCACCCCCACACACTGCATCCCACACAAATCCCCACCCCCACACACATTGTACCCCACACAAACCCCCACACCCACACCCACTGTAACCCACACAAACCCCCCACACACACTGTACCCCACACAAATCCCCACCCCCACACAGACTGTACCCCACACAAATCCCCACACCCACACACTCTGTTTCCCACACAAATCCCCACCCCCACGCACACTGTACCCCACACAAACCCCATCCCTACACACACTGTACCCCACACAAACCCCACCCCCATGCACACTGTACCCCACACAAACCCCACCCCCACACACACTGTACCCAACACAAACCCCACCCCCACACACTGTACCCCACACAAACCCCACCCCCACACACTGTACCCCACACAAACCCCACCACCACACACACTGTACCCCACAAAAACCCCACCCCCATGCACACAGTACCCCACACAAACCCCACCCCCGCGCACACTGTACCCCACACAAACCCCACCTCCACGCACAATGTACCCCACACAATCCCCACCCCCACACACACTGTACCCCAAACAAACCCCACCCCCACACACTGTACCCCACACAAACTCCACCACCACACACACTGTACCCCACAAAAACCCCACCCCCATGCACACTGTACCCCACACAAACCCCACCCCCACGCACACTGTACCCCACACAAACCCTACCCCCACGCAAACTGTACCCAACCACAAACCCCACCCCCACACACTGTACCCCACACAAACCCCACCCCCACACACACTGTACCCCACACAAACCCCACCCCCATGCACACTGTACCCCACACAAACCCCACCCCCACGCACACTGTACCCCACACAAACCCCACCCCCACAAACACTGTACCCCACACAAACCCCACCCCCACACACACTGCACCCCACACACTATCCCACACAAACCCCCACCCCCACACACACTGTACCCTACACAAACCCCACCCCCCACACACACTGTACCCCACACAAACCCCAACCCCCCACACACAGTACCCCACATACATCCCCACACACACTGTACCCCACATAAATCCACCCCCCCACACACACTGTATGCCACGCCCACCCACACTGTACCCCACACAAACCCCCAACCCCCCCACACACTACACCCCACACAAACCCCCACCCCCACGCACAATCTATCCCACACAAACCCCACCCCCCACACACTGTATCCCACACAAGCCCCAACCCCCCCACACAAACTCCCACCCCCACACATAATGCACCCCGCACAAACTCCCACCCCCACACACACAGTACCCCACATAAATCCCCACACACACTGTACCCCTCACGAACCCCACCCCCCACACACACTGTATCCCACACAAATCCCCACCCCCACAAACATTGTACCCCACACACTGTACCCCACACAAATCCCCCCACACACGGTACCCCATGTAAATCCACACCCCCACACACACTGTACCCCACACACACCCCCAACCCCACACACACTGTACCCCACACAAATCACCCCACACAAATCCCCACACATTGTACCCCACACAAACCCCAACACACACTGTACCTCACACAAATCCCCACCCCCACACACTGCATCCCACACAAATCCCCAACCCCAACCCACACAAACCCCCACACCCACGCACTCTGTTTCCCACACAAATCCCCACCCCCACACACACACTGTACCCCACACAAATCCCCACACCCACACACACTGTACCCCACACAAATCCACCCCCCCACACACACTGTATGCCACCCCCACACACACTGTACCCCACACAAACCCCCAACCCCCCCGAGACACTACACTCCAGACAAACCCCCACCGCCACGCACACTCTGTCCCACACAAACCCCACCCCCACACACAATGCACCCCACACAAACTCCCACCCCCACACACACAGTACCCCACACAAATCCCCACACACACTGTACCCCTCACGAACCCCACCCCCCACACACACTGTATCCCACACAAACCCCCACCACCACACACACTGTACCCCACACAAACCCCCAACCCCCCCACATTGCACACAAACAAACTCCCACACACACAAACACTGCACCCCACGCAACCCCCCTCCCAGACATTGAACCCCACACAAATTCCCACCACCGCACAGACTGTACCCCACACAAATCCCCACACCCACACATTCTGTTTCCCACACAAATCCCCACCCCCACGCACGCTGTACCCCACACAAACCCCATCCCTACACACACTGTACCCCACACAAATCCCCACACCCACACACTCTGTTTCCCACACAAATCCCCACCCCCACACACACACTGTACCCCACACAAATCCCCACCCCCACACACACTGTACCCCACACAAATCCCCAACCCCACACACACTGTACCCCACACAAATCCCCACACCCACACACACTGAACCCCACACAAACCCCCCCACGCACACTGTACACCACACAAATCCCTGCACCCACACACACTGTACCCCACACAAATCCCCACCCCCACACACACCGAACTCCACACAAACCCCCCCCCACACACACTGTACCCCCACAAATCCCCATCCCACACACACCGAACCCCACACAAATCCCCACACACATTGTACCCCCACAAGTCCCCACCCCAACACACACAAACCCACACCCCCACACACAATGCACCCCACACAAACTCCCACCCCGACACACACAGTACCCCACACACACTGTACCCCTCACGAACCCCACCCCCCACACACACTGTATCCCACACAAACCCCCACCACCACGCACACTGTACCCCACACAAACCCCCAAACCCCCCCACATTGCACCCAAACAAACTCCCACACACACAAACACTGCACCCCACACAACCCCCCCCCACACATTGAACCCCACACAAACTCCCACCACTGCACACACTGTACCCCACACAAATCCCCACACACACTGTACCCCATGTAAATCCACACCCCCACACACTGTACCCCACACAAAACCCCAACCCCACACACACTGTACCCCACACAAACCCCGAAACCACCCCCACACTCTGTACCCCACACAAACCTCGACCCCCACACAAACTGCACCCCACACAAACCCCACACACTGTGTACCCCACACACACTGTGCCCCACACAAATCCACACCCCCACACACACTGTACCCCACACAAATCCCCACCCCCACACATAATGTAATCCACACAAATCCCCACCACCACACACACTGTAACCCACACAAATCCCCACCCCCACACACACTGTAACCCACACAAATCCCCATTCCCACACACACTGTAACCCACACAAATCCCCGCCCCCACACATTATGTACATCATACAAACACCCAACCCCCCCACACACTGTACCCCAAACAACTCCCCACACACACTGTACCCCACACAAATCCCCCCACACACTGTACCCCACACAAATCCCCACACAAACTGTACCCCACACAAATCCCCACCAACTCACACACTATACCTCACACAAATCCCCCCACACACTGAACCCCACACAATTCACCCCACACAAATCCCCACACACTGTACCCAACACAAACCCCAACACACACTGTACCCCACACAAATCCCCACCCCCACACACTGCATCCCACACAAATCCCCACCCCCACACACATTGTACCCCACACAAACCCCCACACCCACACCCACTGTAACCCACACAAATCCACCCACACACACACTGTACCCCATACAAACCCCCAACCCCCACACACTGTACCCCACACAAATCCCCACCCCCACACAGACTGTGCCCCACACAAATCCCCACACCCACACACTCTGTTTCCCACACAAATCCCCACCCCCACACACACACTCTACCCCACACAAATCCCCGCCCCCACACACACCGAACCCCACACAAATCCCCCCCCACACACACTGCACACCACACAAATCCCCATCCCACACACACCGAACCCCACACAAATCCCCACACACACTGTACCCCCACAAATCCCCACCCCAACACACACACTGTACCCCACACAAACCCCACCCCCACACACACTGAACCCCAAACCAATCCCCACCCCCACACACTGCACCCCCATAAATCCCCACCCCTACTCACACACTGTATCCCACACAAATCCCCACCCCCACATACACTTACTGTACCCCGCACAAATCCCCACCCCCACACACATACTGTGCCCCCACAACCCCACCCCCCACACACACTGTATCCCACACAAATCCCCACCCTTACTCACACTGTACCCCATATAAACCCCCACCCCATACACACCCCACACATATACTGTATCTCATACAACTCCCAATCCCCACATACACACTGAACCCCATCCAACACCCACCCTCACACACACACTGTACCCCATCCAATTCCACACGCTCCGACACTCTGTACCCCAACCAACTCCTCACCCTCACACACGTTGTACCCAATCCAACACCCACCCTCACACACACACAGTACACCATCCAACCCCCACTCTCTCACACACACTGTACACCATCCAACTCCCCACCCCCACACACATTACCCCACCCGACTCCCCACCCCCACACACACTGTACCCCATCCAACCCCCACTCTCTCAAACACATTGTACCCCATCCAACACCCCACCCCCACACATACTGTACCCCATTTAAACCCCCAGCCCATACACACTCTACCCCACACAAATCCGTGCCCCCACACACACTGTACCCCATACAAATCCCCCCACACACAGTACACCACACAAATCCCCACCTCCACACACAGTGTACCTCACATAGATCCCCCCACACACACTGTACCCCACACAAACCCCAACCCCCTCACTCGCTGTAGCCCACACATATCCCCACCCCCACACACTGAACCCCACACAGATCCCCACACACACACTGTACACCACACAAGTCCCCACCCCACACACACCGAACCCCACACCATTCCCCCCCACACACATGTACCCCACACAAATCCCCCACACACGCACTGAACCCCACACATATCCCCCCCACACACACCGAACCCCACACAAATCCCCCCCACACACACTGTACCCCACACAAATCCCCACCCACACACACTGTACACCACACAAATCCCCACACCACACACACCGAACACAACACAAATCCCCACACACACTTTACCCCACACAAATCCCGCCCCCACGCACACCAAACCCCACGCAAATTCCCACACACACTGTACCCCCACAAATCCCCACCCCTACACACACACTGTACCCCACACAAACCCCGCCCTCACACACACTGAACCCCAAACAAATCCCCACCCCCACACACACTGAACCCCAAACAAATCCTCACCCCCACACACTCTGCACCCCCACAAATCCCCACCCCTACTCACACACTGTATCCCACACAAATCCCCACCCCCACACACATACTGTACCCCCACAACCCCCCCCACACACTGTATCCCACACAAATCCCCACCCTCACACACACTGTACCCCATATAAACCCCCACCCCATACACACCCCACACACATTCTGTACCTCATACAACCCCCAACACCCACATACATACTGAACCCCATCCAACTCCCCACCCTCACACACACTGTACCCCATCCAACTCCCCACCCTCACACATGCTGTACCTCACCCAACACCCATCCTCACACACACACTATACCCCATCCAAACCCCCACCCTCACACACACACTGTATCCCATCCAATTCCCCACCCTCACACACACTGTCCCCCATCCAATTCCTCACCCTCACACACACTCTGTACCCCACACAAATCCTTAGTACTCTCACACACCCGTTTACACTATTAGTCTCAGTATGATTAGACTCATTGTTACTGTACAGTTTAATGTTAGACTTTACATTGATATAACAGTGTGTCTCAATGATTGTTATACACGGACTTCTCAGATCCATTATTTAGTCTCTGGGATTACCCTGTCCCTGGAATTATCTTTGTGCCTGGCGGATTCATCTTTTACTGCGTGTTAGATGATGGTGCTTGAGTGTTTTTATCAATGTTGCTATGTTTACTTCTCTCTCAATGGATCACATTTTTGCTGCTGTGTCACATTCAATCTTCATCTACATTTTTATCCATCTTCTCCCTCTAAAACCTGCTAAATTGGCGATTCAGCCCCTTGAGACATGCTCAACATCCTGCTATTCTATGCAGCCTTTTCATTTGAAAACAATCATTCAGGAGATTTGAATCAACGTTTGTTACCCATTCCTAACTGGCCTGGGACTACTGTTGAATTTGAAGTCAGCAGTGATATAGGAACATTAATGCGGTACCAAGTCAAGGTGGTGTGTGTACTGCGGAGGAACATGGATGGGTGACTGTTGTTCTTACTGCTAACTCTGTCTCCGTGTGGCACTGAGGGAGTACTGCACTGCTGGAGCTGCTGTCTTTTAGATCAAGGCCCAACTCCCCTGTCTAATGGATGGAAAAGATTCCATAGGGGAGGCGGTGACATAGTGGTATTGTCACTGGACGAGTAATCCAGAGACCTAGAGTACTCTGGGGTCCCATCCTGCCACTGCAGATGGTGAAATTTGAATTCAATATAAATCTAGAATTAAAAGTCTAATGATGACCGTGAAACCATTGTTGTAAAAATGGTTGTTGTAAAAATCCTTCTGGTTCCCTAATGTTCTTTAGGGAAGGAAATCTGCCATCCTTACCTGGTCTGACCTATATGATGCTGCTTTTCAAGCTTTCTCTGTTTTTGTATCTTATCTGCAGTTTTGTGCATTAGTTACTAACTAGTTTAGTCAATGTTGATTTGGTTTATTTGTTACAGTAAAAGTTTTTCAACGTGAAATCTTGTGCGATCCTTTGAATTGGTCACTGGGAAATTGAAATCTCTCGGTCTCCACAGGGATCATAACAGTAATGGGAAACTCAGCTGAACGACACAAGTATGACAGGGTTTGCAAAGAGCCTGGTTCAGTCTCACAGTTGCCAAAGATGGATACAGTAAGTGGCCAGGGAATGGGCTTTGTGTATGGGCCAGGGCCAAAAGGCATTGGTTTCAGTCATTCCAGGGAACTTTCCAGCTAGGTGTTGGATCAGCAGTCTAGAATTAGCAACAGTGGAGGAGTTGACAGAGTCGCTGATGAGGAAGAGCTTGCTGTTGTCAGAGCACCAGTGGAAACTGACAATGCGTTTTCGGATGATGTTGCAAATTGGCACAATGTAGATAGGAAATATGAAGGGCCCAAAGATAGAACGTTGACGTCACCACAGATAATAGCGCAGGAACAGGAAGAGAAGCCACTACAGGTGATTCTCCGGTTACAACTGGATCGATGAAAATGGAACCAGGTGAGAACATTCCCACCCCAGCTGGACGACAGTGGGGCGGTGTCGGAGGCGGATACAGTGGTCAACGTGTCAAAAGCTGGAAAATGGTAAATCAAGACGAGGAAGAAAAGTTTCCCTTTGTCACAATCACACCGGATGTCATTGGTGAATTTGATAAGAACGGTTTTGACATGGCAGGGACAGAAACCCGATGAGAGGGATTCAAACCATGGAGTTCGGAAAGGATGGGCAAGGATTTGGGAAGTGACAACCTGTTTAAGGATCTTTAGAGAGGAAAAGGAGGTTGGAGATGGGCCGGCAATTTGCATGGACAGTGGGGTCAAGGGTTGGTATTTGGAGAAGAGGGTGATCGCAACAGATTTAAAGGAGAGAGGGCCAGTACCAAAGGAGAGAGAATTATCCACAATCTCAGCTAACGTGGAAGTCAGGAGGACATTTTAAGTGGTCAACAGATTAGTGGGAGTAGGGTTAAGGAGACTACTGGCCGGGATTCTCCAATCCCGCGGCCAAGTTCTGAAGCCGGCGTGAAAAGCGGCTTGAACCACTGGCGTCAACGGTCCTCGATTGTCGGTATTCACCCCTTCCTAGGGGGCTAGGTCGGCGCCGGAGTGGTCTCCGCTGCTCCAGCCGGCGTGGCACAAGTCTGTGCATGTGCGCCGCGGCCGACGCGAGTTCGCGCCTGCGCGTGGGTTACTGTCTCCACGCCGGCCCCCGGGCAATATGGCGGAGCCCTACAGGGGCCTGGCGCGGAGGAACATAGGCCCCCATGGAAATAGCCCGCCCGCTGATCGGTAGGCCCCGATCGCGGGCCAGGCCACCGTGGAGGCCCCCCCCCCCCGGGTACGGACCTCCCCCCATCCCCCCCCAACCAGGATGGCCCCCGCAGACAAAACCTCCAGGTCCTGCCGTGTGGGACCATACGTGACCCACGCCGGTGGGACTCAGCTGAACTCGGCGGGCACTCGGCCCGGCATGGCCCGGAGAATCGGCGGTGGGGGCCGCTTTCAACGGCCCTCGACCGGTGCGGTGGTGATCCCGAGGGCGCCCGAGAATCGGCGCTGGAGAATCATCGAGCCGGTGTAGGGGCGGCGTGGCGTGATGCTCGCGCCCCCCCGGGATTCTCTGACCTGGCTCGGAGTCGGAGAATCCCGGCCAGTATGTCTCATGGGTAAGATTTATTTTTATTTTTATTTATTTATTTATTTATAGTCTCATAGATAAGATGAACTACAAGAGAGGCTGAGAAATGAGAGAAATCTTTATCCTTCCTCAGATACAGGAACTCTGTCAAATCCAAGTCTATTGCCCATTTCACTGGCATCAACTTGCTGAAGACTAAAGTCAATTGTATTGACTAATTTTTGGATCATGTTGACTGTTTCTTTCAGACTACCATTCTTCCTTCTGTTTTTTTCAGGAGTCCAAGCTCTCACGATCACCGAGAAGTGTTAATCCTTTACGGAATACCTGCTTCCTGTACCTACATGCCGACTACTTGTATTACAGACGCATGGGAAGCAAGGAGCGAGTCACCGCCCAGGTATTATTCACCCTTCCCGGTACTGACCCTGTGCACTCGGCCAGTGGTCCAGCTATCACCACCTCTCCTCAATTTCACCCTTGAAGTCCAAGGGACGTATACTTGATATGGCAGACAACATGTGGAAAATTGTCCGGGTATGTCCAGTCCACAACAAAACAAGATGAAAGGGATCATCAACATCAACAGTGCTAACAAGCGGCACTTAAACAACTATAACCTGCTCACCAACTTTCACCTGCTCACCAACTTTCACCTGCTCACCAACTTTCACCTGCTCACCAACTTTCACCTGCTCACCAACTTTCACCTGCGCACTAACTATAACCTGCTCACCAACTTTTACCTGCTCACCAACTATAACCTGCTCCCCAATGCTCATTTGGTTTCTGCCGTGACCATTCAGCTCCAGTAGCCTTAGTTCAAACATGGACAAAAGAGCTGAATTAAATAGGTGAGGTGAGAGTGACTGCTCTTCACATTTGATCGAGTATGGCATCGAGGAGCCCAAGGAAAATTGAAATCAATGGGAATCAGGAAGCTTCCACTGGTTGGGGTCATACTTGGCACAAAGGAAGATGATTGTGATTGTTGGAGGTCAATCATCTCAGTTCCAGTATATCACTGCAGGAGTTCCTTAGCGTAGTGTACTGGGCCCAACCATCTTCAGCTACTTCATCAATGACCTTCTTTCATCATAAGGTCAGAAGTGGGGATGTTTGCGGTTGATTGCACAATGCTCAATGCCATTCTCAACTCCTCAGAAAATGAAGCAGTCCATGTCCAAATGCAGCAAGACCTAAACAATATCCAGGCTTGGGCTGACAAGTGATAAGTAACATTCACGCCACACAAGTGGCAGGCAATGACCATCTCCAACAAGAGAGAATCTAACCATCGTCCCTTGACATTCAATGGCATTACCATTGCTGAACCCCCATAATCAACATCCTGGGGGTTACCATTAACCAGAAACTGAACTGGACCAGCCATATAAATCCTGTGACTACAAGGGCAGGTTAAAGGCTAGGAATTATAGGAAAAGCAACTCCTCTCCTTACTCTCGAAAGCTTTGATGTGGAGATGCCGGCATTGGACTGGGGTGAGCACAGTATGAAGTCTTACAACACCAGGTTAAAGTCCAACAGGTTTGTTTCGATGTCACTAGCTTTCGGAGCGCTGCTCCATCCTCAGGTGAATGAAGAGGTCTGTTCCAGAAACACATATATAGACAAATTCAAAGATGCCAAACAATGCTTGGAATGCGAGCATTAGCAGGTGATTAAATCTTTACAGATCCAGAGATGGGGTAACCCCAGGTTAAAGAGATGTGAATTGTACCAAGCCAGGACAGTTGGTAGGATTTCGCAGGCCAGATGGTGGGGGATGAATGTAATGCGACATGAATCCCAGGTCCCGGTTGAGGCCGCACTCATGTGTGCGGAACTTGGCTATAAGTTTCTGCTCGGCGATTCTGCGTTGTCGCGGGTCCTGAAGGCCGCCTTGGAGAACGCTTACCCGGAGATCAGAGGCTGAATGCCCTTGACTGCTGAAGTGTTCCCCGACTGGAAGGGAACATTCCTGCCTGGTGATTGTCTCGAAAGCTTGTCCACAATCTTTAATTAGGTAGCCCAGAGTAAGGGGAAAAGTTATAAAGTCTAAACTCAAGGTTATTACACATGTATGTGAATGCATAGAACGTGGTAAATAGTTTTGGCGAGTTGCAGGCATATATTGACATGTGGAAATACAATATTGTGCCTATAACTGAGACTTGACTCAAAAAATGGTAGGACTGATGTTAAATATTCCAATCCAAAGTGTTGGAGAAAGATAGGAAAGGGGGAAGATGGCAGAGTTGATTGAGGACAGCATTGCAGTGCTGGAGAAATATTCAATGTGATTCTCCTGATTGGCGACTAAGTGCTCCCGCCAGGGGAACACTAGAGTAATTCCTGCTGGTGCCAGGAATGACCCTGAAATGCCATGCAATGGCACTCAGAAATATTTTTATCCCTCAATTTGCATTTCACTGTCATTCAGTGGCACACCATAGTTCTCTCTGGACCTGAGAGGGGTGAGTCTTAATCTCGCTGACATGTCCCGCTCCTTTGAGACCCCGATCTCAGAATGGTGCTGCAGCAACCCCTTGGACCGATGGCAAGGCCTTCCCAAGCAAATCGTTTGCAAGATTCCCCCCTTCTCAGTAGCCCCATTACCCTCCCCAAGTCCCCTTCAGCCCCCCCCCACTCCCCGCCAGGCCCTGCCAACCTGACCACTTGCAGTCCGAGGGGTGGCAAGGGGGTGAGCACTCTCCCTACAATTGCCTCCAGGGTGCTGAGGGATCCATTATGGGAGGTGGGGGTCAGGGGGGGTTTGTGCTGGGCTGGAGGGGCTCAGGTTGGGGGCCTTTCCTGGGATGGGGATTGTTGACTGCTCTTCCCATCTTTGAAACATAGAAACATAGAATACGTACAGTGCAGAAGGAGGCCATTCGGCCCATCGAGCTTGCACCGACCCTCTAAAAGAGCACTCTACCTAGGTCCACTCCCCCACCCAAACCCCGTAACCCCACCTAACCTGCACATCCTTGAACACTAAGATGCAATTTAGCACGGCCAATCCATCTAACCTGCACATCTTTGGACTGTGGGAGGAATCCGGAGCACCCAGAGGAAACCCACGCAGACCAACCCTAGGCTGGAATTAAACCTGGATCCCTAGTGCTGTGAGGCAGCAGTGCCACCCTTTAAAAAGTTTGTCAGTATCTTAAAATTAAAATTTTCTCATAATAAAGTGAAGGTTTCCCCCCCTGGACTTCTAAACCCTTTAAAAAGTATGTCAGTATTTCAAGTTCAAAGATCGCTTAAATTTTTAAAATGTATTTACGGGATGTGGGCCAGCTTTATTACCCATCCCTAGTTGCCCTTCTTGAACCGCTGCAGTCCTTGAGGTGTAGGTACACCCACTGTGCTATTAGGGAGGGAGCTCCAGGATGTTGCCCCAGCGACAGTAAAGGAAAGCTATATATTTCCAAGTCAGGGTGGTGAGTGACTTGGAGGGAAACATTCAGGTCATGGGGTTCCCAGGTTCATCTTTGAGATGAAGATAAAAGTAATCCCTTTAATGCAGTAGAAACCTTTGAAGTATTTTCTCGCAATCAATTTCATTGCCTTTACAGTATTAAAGACTGGTTGTATGCCTAGAAGCCAAACGTTTTGAACTACGTTGTTTACATTCAATTTCAGACACCATTGCCTCCTAAAAGCTTTTTGGTACACAGATCGAGGCAGTTTCAAAGGGGCTATTAAGATTGTTTATTTATAAAGCTCTGCAGGGATCCATTAACTCAGGGGAGTAGGTGCTTACTGCTCTTTCTCGGTAGCACTTGAGAACAAGGAGGCAGGCTTTTTAAAAAATGCAGTTAGAAATACACAAAGCCTGCCGCACGGTGTGATACCTGCTGGGTGAGTCTGCATGATCCAGATCACAATTCACCCACATTTAGGAATATATTTGGAGGCGGGTTGCACCGACACTGAGAGGGATGGGGCCTGAATGCGCTGGTAAAGCCGACATCACAAAGATTGAGGCACCATTGTTAAAGGCCCCCCATCACCACCACCAATATCAGGGTTTCAGTGTGCTATCATCATGGTACTAGCCTGCCATGAGCCGACCACCTGGGGGCGCCAGTGTCCTCAGATCACCCTCCCCGGCGTGGTCATCACGTATGGCCTCTGGGTGGTGGAGACTAGTAGTGATTCCCACTGGCACAGCAAAGCCGATGTGAGGGATGATACCGGGAGCTGGGAGACTCCTTCTTCAAACAGCCCCGCCATATTTAAACCATGAGGGCGCTAACCAGATGATGTCAGCTGCACCAGGCCGGTAGCATCACGCACTGTTCGGCGCCCAACCCAAATCCCGTTTCAGGGCTCTCCTGCTGTTCTCCTGACAGAGTGGGCTGTGTACCAGGCACAATGTGGCCGGAGATCCCCGGAATTCCAGAAGGCATTTGATCAAGTCCCTCGTAAGAGACGGTTGGCTAATGTCCATGATATTAAATGTAAATTATTGTGTTTGGAAATTGGCTGAACTGCTGGAGACAGGAGGGTGGATTCCCCATTGACCAAGACAAGTATCAGAATTGGGCAGAGAATGGAGCGTCGAGAGGGGTCTCTGATGGGGGTCTCTAATAGGGGTCTGATGGGGGAACTGACGGGGGGTTTCTGATGGGGGGGTCTGACAGGGGGTCTCTGATGGGGGATCTTTGGGTCTGATGGGGGGTCTCTGATGGAGAATCTGACAGGGGGTCTCTGATGGGAGTCTGATGAGGTCTTGATGGATAGTGTGACAGGTTGTCTCTGATGGGGTGTCTCTGCTGGGTGTCTCTGATGGGTGTCTCTGCTGGGTGTCTCTGCTGGGTGTCTTTGATGGGTGTCTCTGATGGGGTGTCTCTGATGGGTGTTCTGCTGGGGTGTCTCTGATGGGCGTCTCTGCTGGGTGTCTCTGATGGGTGTCTCTGCTGGGGTGTCTCTGCTGGGGTGTCTCTGCTGGGGAGTCTCTGCTGGGGTGTCTCTGCTGGGGTGCCTCTGATGGGGTGTCTCTGATGGGTGTCTCTGCTGGGGTATCTCTGATGGGGTGTCTCTGATGGGGTGTCTCTGATGGGTGTCTCTGATGGGTGTCTCTGATGGGTGTCTCTGCTGGGGTGTCTCTGCTGGGGTGTCTCTGATGGGGGTCTCTGATGGGTGTCTCTGCTGGGGTGTCTCTGATGGGGGTCTCTGATGGGTGTCTCTGCTGGGGTGTCTCTGCTGGGGTGTCTCTGCTGGGGTGTCTCTGATGGGGGTCTCTGATGGGTGTCTCTGATGGGTGTCTCTGCTGGGGTGTCTCTGATGGGGTGTCTCTGATGGGGTGTCTCTGATGGGGTGTCTCTGATGGGGTGTCTCTGATGGGTATCTCTGATGGGTGTCTCTGATGGGTGTCTCTGATGGGTGTCTCTGCTGGGGTGTCTCTGATGGGGTGTCTCTGATGGAGTGTCTCTGATGGGGGTCTCTGATGGGTGTCTCTGCTGGGGTGTCTCTGATGGGGTGTCTCTGATGGGTGTCTCTGATGGGTGTCTCTGCTGGGGTGTCTCTGCTGGGTGTCTCTGCTGGGTGTCTCTGCTGGGGTGTCTCTGCTGGGTGTCTCTGCTGGGTGTCTCTGCTGGGTGTCTCTGCTGGGGTGTCTCTGATGGGGGTCTCTGATGGGGGTCTCTGATGGGTGTCTCTGATGGGTGTCTCTGATGGGGGTCTCTGATGGGTGTCTCTGATGGGTGTCTCTGATGGGGTGTCTCTGATGGGGTGTCCCTGATGGGTGTCTCTGTTGGGGGTCTGATGGGGGGGGTCTCTGATGGGCGTCTCTGTTGGGGGTCTGATGGGGGCTCTGAAAGGGAATCAGATGGTGGGTCTCTGATGTGGATGGCTATGGGGAGTCAATGGGGGGGGGGGTGTGGTCGGGTCACCCTCATGTGTGCGTGCTGTGGAGGGTGGGGTGACCTGTTATTCCTATGGTGGGGGAGAAGATTCCCCTATTTGTCAGTGGGGTTAGGCAAGAATTGGGTTGAGGGACCCCACCACCGAACCTTGTTATCGGGCAGCCTGCTCAATATAGTGGCCTGATACCAGGATTCTGATGGAATCTGGCCAGCTGTCCCCCATACATAAGTTAGTATGGTGAAGAAGAGAGACTCGCATACTGGGCCCCACTCCTAGCACCAGTGAAGACCAGTAGCAATTCTCTGCTGGTGGGAGAACATAGGCTCCAGAACGGAGAATCCTGGCCAGAGAATAGGGATTTTGGACAGGTACTCTTGTCAGAATGTGATTCTTGGTGTCCCACATGTAGAACATAGAACATTACAGCGCAGTACAGGCCCTTCGGCCCTCGATGTTGCACCGACCTAGTGAAACCACTCTAAAGCCCATCTACACTATTCCCTTATCGTCCATGTGTCTATCCAATGACCATTTGAATGCCCTTAGTGTTGGCAAGTCCACTACTGTTGCAGGCAGGGCATTCCACGCCCTTACTACTCTCTGAGTAAAGAACCTACCTCTGACATCTGTCTTATATATATCTCCCCTCAATTTAAAGCTATGTCCCCTCGTGCTAGACACCATCATCCGAGGAAAAAGGCTCTCACTGTTCACCCTATCCAATCCTCTGGTCATCTTGTATGCCTCAATTAAGTCACCTCTTAACCTTCTTCTCTCTAACGAAAACAACCTCAAGTCCCTCAGCCTTTCCTCATAAGATCTTCCCTCCATACCAGGCAACATTCTGGTAAATCTCCTCTGCACCCTTTCCAATGCTTCCACATCCTTCCTATAATGCGGCGACCAGAATTGCACGCAATACTCCAAATACAGCCGCACCAGAGTTTTGTACAGCTGCAACATGACCTCATGGCTCCGAAACTCAATCACTCTACCAATAAAAGCTAACACACCGTACGCCTTCTTAACAACCCTCTCAACCTGGGTGGCAACTTTCAGGGATCTATGCACATGGACACCGAGATCTCTCTGCTCATCCACACTGCCAAGAATCTTACCATTAGCCCAGTACTCTGTCTTCCTGTTATCCCTTCCAAAATGAATCACCTCACACTTTTCTGCATTAAACTCCATTTGCCACCTCTCAGCCCAGCGCTGTAGCTTATTTATGTCCCTCTGTAACTTGTAACATCTTTCCGCACTGCCCACAACTCCACCGACTTTAGTGTCATCTGCAAATTTACTCACCCATCCTTCTACGCCCTCCTCCAGGTCATTTATAAAAATGACAAACGGCAGTGGCCCCAAAACAAATCCTTGTGGTACACCACTAGTAACTGGACTCCAGTCTGAACATTTCCCATCAACCACCAACATTTGTCTTCTTCCAGCTAGCCAATTTCTGATCCAAACAGCTAGCCAATTTCTGATCCACCCTGAATCCCATGCCTCCGTATTTTCTGCAGTAGCCTACCATAGGGAACCTTATCAAATGCTTTACTGAAATCCATATACACCACATCAACTGCTTTACCCTCATCCACCTGTTTGATCACCTTCTCAAAATAACTCAATAAGGTTTGTGAGGCACGATCTACCCTTCACATAACCGTGTTGACTATCTCTAATCAAATTATTCCTTTCCAGATGATTATACATCCTATCTCTCATAAACCTTTCCAATATTTTGCCCACAACAGAAGTAAGGCACACTGGTCTATAGTTACCTGGGTTGTCTCTACTCCCCCTCTTGAACAAGGGGACAACATTTGCTATCCTCGCGTCTTCTGGCACTATTCCTGTAGACAAAGATGACATAAAGATCAAAGCCAAAGGCTCAGCAATCTCCTCCCTAGCTTCCCAGAGAATCCTAGGATAAATCCCATCTGGCCCAGAGGACTTATCTATTTTCACACTTTCCACCTCCTCCTTATGAACCTCAAGCCCTTCTAGTCTAGTAGCCTGAATCTCAGTATTCTCCTTAACAACGTTGTCTTTTTCCTACGTGAATACTGACAAAAAATATTCATTTAGCACCTCTCCTATCTCCTCGGATTCCAAGCACAACTTCCCACTACTGTCCTTGACTGGCCCTACTCTTACCCTAGTCATTCGTTTATTCCTGACATATCTATAGAAAGCTTTAGGGTTATCCTTGATCCTACCTGCCAAAGACTTCCCATGTCCCCTCCTGGCTCTTCTTAGCTCTCTCTTTAGGTCCTTCCTAGCTAACTTGTAATTCTTGAGCTCCCTAACTGAACCTTCATGTCTCATCTTTACATAAGCCTCCTTCTTCCCTTGACAAGTGTTTCGACTGCTTTAGTAAACCACGGTTCCCTTGCTCGACCACTTCCTCCCTGCCTGACAGGTACATACTTATCAAGAACACGCAGTAGCTGTTCCTTGAACAAGCTCCACATTTGCATTGTGCCCATCCCCTGCAGTTTTCCTCTCCATCCGATGCATCCTAAGTCTTGCCTCATCGCATCATAATTGCCTTTCCCCCAGATATAACTCTTGCCCTGCGGTATATACCTATCCCTTTCCATCACTAAAGTAAACATAATCGAATTGTGGTCATTATCACCAAAGTGCTCACCTACCTCCAAATCTAACACCTGTCCTTGTTCATTACCCAGTACCAAATCCAATATGGCCTCGCCTCTCGTTGGCCTATCTACATACTGGGTCAGGAAACCCTCCTGCACATATTGAACAAAAACGTACCCATCTAAAGTACTCGAACTATAGCGTTTTCAGTCAATATTTGGAAAGTTAAAGTCCCCCATAACAACTACCCTGTTGCTTTCGCTCCTATCCAGAATCATCTTTGCAATCCTTTCCTCTACATCTCTGGAACTTTTCGGAGGCCTATAGAAAACCCCTAACAGGATGACCCCTCCTTTCCTGTTTCTAACCTCAGCCCATACTACCTCAAGAGACGAGTCCTCATCTAACGTCCTTTCTGCCACCGTAATACTTTCCTTCACTAACAATGCCACCCCTCCCCCTCTTTTACCACCCTCCCTGAGCTTACTGAAATATCTAAAACCCGGCACCTGCAACAACCATTCCTGTCCCTGCTCTATCCATGTCTCCGAAATGGCCACAACATCGAAGTCCCACGTACCAACCCATGCCGCAAGTTCACCCACCTTATTCCGGATGCTCCAGGCATTGAAGAAGACACACTTTAAACCACCTTCCTGCCTGCCGGTACACTCCTGCAACTTTGAAACCTTACTCATGACCTCACTGCTCTCAACCTCCTGTATACTGGAGCTACAATTCAGGTTCCCAAGCCCCTGCTGAACTAGTTTAAACCCTCCCGAAGAGCATTAGCAAATTTCCCCCCCAGGATATTGGTGCCCCTCTGGTCCAGGTGTAGACCATCCCGTGTGTAGAGGTCCCACCAACCCCAGAATGAGCCCCAATTATCCAGAAATCTGAAACCCTCCCTCCTGCACCATCCCTGTAGCCACGTGTTCAACTCCTCTCTCTCCCTATTCCTCATCTCGCTATCACGTGGCACGGGTAACAACCCAGAGATAATAACTCTATTTGTCCTAGATCTAAGTTTCCACCCTAGCTCCCTGAATTCCTGTCTTACATCCCTATCCCTTTTCCTACCTATGTCGTTGGTACCTATGTGGACCACGACTTGGGGCTGCTCCCCCTCCCCCTTAAGGATCCCAAAAACACAATCCGAGACATCACGCACCCTGGCACCTGGGAGGCAACACACCAACCGCGAGTCACTCTCGTTCCCACAGAATCTCCTATCTATCCCCCTAACTCTGGAGTCTCCAATGACTAATGTATCTGATTTTAGATTTCAAATATATTTATTTATAAATTTAGAGTACACAATTCATTTTTTCCAGTTAAGGGGCAATTTAACGTGGCTAATCCACCTATCCTGCACATCTTTGGGTTGTGGGGGCGAAACCCACGCAAACACAGGGAGAATGTGCAAACTCCACAGGGACAGTGACCCAGAGCCGGGATTGAACCTGGGAACTCGGCGCCGTGAGGCAGCAGTGCTACTCATTGCGCCACCGTGATGCCCTGATTTCAAATATTTGCCATGTATATTAACAACTTAGATGAAGATAGGCAGCATTAAAAGCTGCATTGATGGAAACAAGATTAATTAGTAGATTAGCAACCTAATAATTCGAGTGATTAGACAAAACTGTGGCTGGTAGATTTCAGCATAGGCAAATATGAAATCATTCACTTTGGACTTAAGAAGGATAGAGAGTATGATACTTTCAAAATGGTGAAAAGCTGCAACCAGTGGTGACCTGAGGAGGCTTGGATGATACGATTTTTGGTGGGGTGAGAGAAACGGGACTGTTTGGTTCTCTCACTCAAAATATTGGATGGCTAATTAATGTCCGCCAAGCCGGAAGGTGGCCAAAGGGGAGGACACTGATGTAGTGTTATTGCCACTGATTTAGCAATCCAGAGACCCAGGGCATGGTCTGCGTCTTCACCACGGCAGATGTTGAAATTTTAATTCAATAAAAATCTGGAATTAAAAGTCTAATGATGACCATGAAACCATTGTTGATTGTCGTAAAAACCCATCTGGTTCACTAATGTCCTTTAGGGAAGGAAATCTGTCATCTTTACTCGGTCTGGCCGACATGTGACTCCAGACCCAAATGTGGTGAAATCTTCATTGCCCTCTAAGGGCAGTTATGGAAGGACAACAAATGCCGATCCAGACAGCAATGCCCACATTCTGTGAATGGGAAAAAAGTTAGCATTGCAAAAGCAATCCAAAGTGTGCGCCAGGACCTCATGGGGCACAGGATGTCAAACACAGCTCCAAATTTAGAGATCCATGCTCCCTTTATTTGTTATTGAAGCTTTAAAAAAATGAGTTTTAAAAACCAAACACACGGACACAGCTGCCTTTTTGAGCAGAACCAGCTGCCACGTTCAGCCCGGGTCCCACTGACCCTTTATGCCACCTCGGCAAAGTTGCTGTAAAACACTCCGAAACGTCCTCATGTCTGGGCTCCGCAAAATGCAGCTGCTGAAGAACAATTGCAGACGATCGGGTCGTTAACAAGCGATAGTTTGTTAGTTAGTCATTTCTCAATGGCGGACAGACCAGTGGCTGGCGCCCATGCCCATTCACATTTCAGAGGCTGGCGTGCTAGGGTCGCATTGGCAATTCAGTTTCATCATGCCCTATTTGACTTCTGTGGGGCTGATTTGCAGATCCAGCCCTTGGGCATTCCATACATATCAAAATGTCTTGAACAGGTAGAGAAAATAGTTAAAAAGGCAAATTAAATGCTGACCTTTATTTAAGGGTGTGGTTTTGTTTCAGCTGAATCAAAGTCCAGATTAGGCCACAGCTGGAGTGAGCAGCTCTGGCTCAAACTCTGGAGGAAGGGTATATTTACCTTGGAGGGAGTGCAGTGTGGATTTACCAGAACGATACTGGGTGTCGAGGATTCATTTACGAGGGGGGAACTACACAAACCAGGGTTTTATTCCCTGGAATTAAATGATTGAGGATGATTTGATTCAAAGATTTCAGGATTTAAGTGGGGGGGGGATGCTGATGGACTATTTCTGATTGTTGGGGCGTCGAAGATGATGTGGCAGATAGTCTGAAAAGGAGAGCCAGATCTTTCAGAGTGAAGTTGGAATCACATTGACACCTGCAGGCTGAGAGACATTTGACATTTGGAATACTCTCCCTCTCCCTCTCTCTCGAGGGACAGAGATAATTGATTTGATTGAGATTTGTCAGACTTTAATTGACAAGTTAGAAAGGATGCAACATTTTCTGTTGGTGGAAAATTGAACAGGAGGGAGGCCATTCATCCCCTCAAACCTGTTCCACCATTTAGAGAGATGGCTGCAATTTCACCTAAATCCATATGCAATAATCCTCACAAGACCCATGGACGCACCTCAATTAATCTCCCCGGGGGACTCGTGGAATACGAGCTTCCCCACTGAGAAGCAGAGGGACCCTTGGTGTCAGCTCACCGTCATGGACATCACCCTGGACATGGAGAGGGGGAGAGGAGTATTATTACCCCCGACAGATGTCATGGAATAAGGACGATCCGATTCCCCGTGACTTCCTCAGAATATGAAGTTCCCCGGTAACGGGGGAGGGGCGTCCCCTTAACAAGGAGAGACCTCACTCGTATAAAAACGCTGACATGGGGACAGGTCTGGGAGGGAGACCCTTCGGGGAGTGGAGAGTGTGATTGTATTCATAGAATCATAGAATTTACAGTGAAGAAGGAGGCCATTTGGCCCATCAAGTCTGCACCGGCCCTTGGAAAGAGCACCACGCCTTCACCCTATCCCCGTAAACCCAACCTAACCTTTTGGACACTAAGGGGCAATTTAGTATGACCAATCCTCTTAACCTGCACATCTTTGGACTGTGGGAGGAAACTGGAGCATTATTATTCTTAATAATTATTTATTATTAATAAACCTTGTTCATTGTTTTCTATCTGTTGGGTCATGCGTGCTGATTTGGCGGATTCAACAGCTGGTTTATTGGTTGATTAGGTTAGGAAGAGGATTAAGACTATCACTTTCTGGTTAAGTGTGAGTCTGATATAAGATGAGACATTGAACTGAATCCACATAGACTGTGATTGAAATATTGCACACACTGCTATTGAGCTGCAGTGTGGGGTTAAAGAAATGTCAGACAGAGTTACACATCGACAGCAATTCATGCAGCAACAATCAGGAGATCCCTATCAGCCAATCAGGAGTGAGGTTTAGTTTTAAAGCCTCTCAGCTGTCCTGTCAGAACCTTCTATGGGAATGTCAGGTGTGGGAGGCGGCCTCACTACAAACGCATGACTTTAACTTCTGGCATTGATCAATGTCCCCCAGTGTGTAACAAACTGTACTAAACAACTGAAAATCTGTTTATCTGCGCAGTAACTTCAGAGCTGACACATTTTTCCAATTCAGATTAAGCTTCATTCACTAACCCCCAGCATTCTCCCAAAACACAGCTTTGTTCCATTGGAGTCTGGCTTGTGGAACTGGATCGTTCTGGCTTGACTCTTACATCCTCACATGCTTCTAAACCCTGGGAACAGCTCAGTGGGGGTGTAAAATTGGTTGGTATGGTGGGGGAGGGGGCACTATCCACGGCCTACAAGAATTTGCTGGTGTTTTACTCGCAATATGGTTTGTATTGGATAGTCCAACCTCTCTTGGGCCAATTGAGGGCCCTGAGTGATCAATTAAAGCCCTATTAAGAAGCTGCTCGCACTGTAGCTGGTATTTTACCAATGGCAGGAAGTCCCCATGCCACATGGTGAAGCTGCCAGAGTAGAGTGTAGCTCACGGAGGGACCCACAGCAGAAAGGGCCACCCCTGGTTGAACCCGCCCCCCCTTCCTGGCCTCCCAAAGGCTGACCCCCACCTCCCCTTGCTGGGGCGAGACTGACTGACCCCAGTGTGGCCACCCCATTTAATCGCTTCCTGTCCATGGGGTGGCATGGCAGCACAGTGGTTAGCACTACTGCCTCACAACGCCAAGGACCCGGTGTCAATTCTGTCTCTGTGGAGTTTGCACTTTCTCCCCATGTCTGCATGGGTTTCCTCTAGGTGCTCCACTTTCCTCCCACTGTCCAAACATTTGCAGATTAGGTGGATTGACCACGCCAAAATTGCCCCTTAGTGTCCAAGGATGTGGAGGTTAGAATCATAGAATCTTAGAACCCCCACAGTGCAGAAGGAGGCCATTCAGCCCATCAAGTCTGCACTAACCATTTGAAAGAGCACTACCCATGTCCACTCACCTGTCCACCCTGCCCTATCACTGTAACCCCATAACCTAGCCTGCACATCCCTGGATACTGAGGGGCAATTTATCATGACTAATCTATCTAGCTTTACGGGGAAGGCTACAAAAACAGAGGATAACAAAGAGAGAAATAAGGAAAGAGAGGATCAAATATGAAGGTAGGCTAGCCAGTAACATTAGGAATGATAGTAAAAGTTTCTTTAAATACATTAAAAACAAACGGGAGGCAAAAGTTGACATTGGGCCGCTCCAAAATGACGCTGGTAATTTTGTGATGGGAGACAAGGAAATAGCTGAGGAACTAAATAAGTACTTTGCGTCAGTCTTCACAGTAGAAGACATGAGTAATATCCCACCAATTCCGGAGAGTCAGGGGGCAGAGTTGAATATGGTAGCCATCACAAAGGAGAAAGTGCTAGAGAAACTAAGAGGTCTAAAAATTAATAAATCTCTGGGCCCAGATGGGCTACATCCTAGAGTTCTAAAGGAGATAGCTGAAGAAATAGTGGAGGCGTTAGTTATGATCTTTCAAAAGTCACTGGAGTCCGGGAAAGTCCCAGAGGATTGGAAAATCGCTGTTGTAACCCCCCTGTTCAAGAAGGGAACAAGGAAAAAGATGGAAAATTATAGGCCAATTAGCCTAACCTCGGTTGTTGGCAAGATTCTAGAATCCATTGTTAAGGATGAGATTTCTAAATTCTTGGAAGTGCAGGGTCAGATTAGGACAAGTCAGCATGGATTTAGTAAGGGGAGGTCGTGCCTGACAAACCTGTTAGAGTTCTTTGAAGAGATAACAAATAGGTTAGACCAAGGAGAGCCAATGGATGTTATCTATCTTGACTTCCAAAAGGCCTTTGATAAGGTGCCTCACGGGAGACTGCTGAGTAAAATAAGGGCCCATGGTATTCGAGGCAAGGTACTAACATGGATTGACGATTGGCTGTCAGGCAGAAGGCAGAGAGTTGGGATAAAAGGTTCTTTTTCGGAATGGCAACCGGTGACGAGTGGTGTCCCGCAGGGTTCAGTGTTGGGGCCACAGCTGTTCTCTTTATATATTAACGATCTAGATGACGGGACTGGGGGCATTCTGGCTAAGTTTGCCGATGATACAAAGATAGGTGGAGGGGCAGGTAGTATGGAGGAGGTGGGGAGGCTGCAGAAAGATTTAGACAGTTTAGGAGAGTGGTCCAAGAAATGGCTGATGAAATTCAACGTGGGCAAGTGCGAGGTCTTGCACTTTGGAAAAAAGAATAGAGGCGTGGACTATTTTCTAAACGGTGACAAAATTCATAATGCTGAAGTGCAAAGGGACTTGGGAGTCCTAGTCCAGGATTCTCTAAAGGTAAACTTGCAGGTTGAGTCCGTAATTAAGAAAGCAAATGCAATGTTGTCATTCATCTCAAGAGGCTTGGAATATAAAAGCAGGGATGTACTTCTGAAGCTTTATAATGCATTCGTTAGGCCCCATTTAGAATACTGTGAGCAATTTTGGGCCCCACACCTCAGGAAGGACATACTAGCACTGGAGCGGGTCCAGCGGAGATTCACACGGATGATCCCAGGAATGGTAGGCCTAACATACGATGAACGTCTGAGGATCCTGGGATTATATTCATTGGAGTTTAGGAGGTTGAGGGGAGATCTAATAGAAACTTACAAGATAATGAATGGCTTAGATAGGGTGGATGTAGGGAAGTTGTTTCCATTAGCAGGGGAGACTAGGACCCGGGGGCACAGCCTTAGAATAAAAGGGAGTCACTTTAGAACAGAGATGAGGAGAAATTTCTTCAGCCAGAGAGTGGTGGGTCTGTGGAATTCATTGCCACAGAGGGCGGTGGAGGCCGGGACGTTGAGTGTCTTTAAGACAGAAGTTGATAAATTCTTGATTTCTCGAGGAATTAAGGGCTATGGAGAGAGAGCGGGTAAATGGAGTTGAAATCAGCCATGATTGAATGGCGGAGTGGACTCGATGGGCCGAATGGCCTTACTTCCGCTCCTATGTCTTATGGTCTTATGGTCTTATGGATTGGGCCGTGAAGTGGGCCTGGGTAGGATGCTCGCTCAAAGGGTCAGTGCAGGCCCCAGGGACCGAATGGCCTCCTTCTGCACTGTAGGGATTCTGTGGTCCAGCCTCCAGCGTTGTTCTGCTTGGGGGCTGACTACAGTGCAAGCAGTAGCCACCATTCCCAGTGGCGCTGTTGATACTGGACAGCTACTGGTCCTCTGATTGACTGTCAACTGTCAGATGCAGGACAGCCTCCCTCATGGGGGGAGGTGAAAGCCACAAGCTCAGCTGAATGTAAAATCCGGTGGTTTTCTTGCTTACCTACAACTTTTCAGTTAGTGATCAGGGCCACCACCTTTAGTGGGTCAATGGACATGTTAATCTTTGTCTGTAGCTCTGGGTCGTTCTGACCCAATGTACCGTATTACCGATGCCTGGTCAGCTCTCAACAGTTGCAAAGAGACTAGATCACTTCAACCCTAACAATAACAGATTACAGGTAGCTTCTTAACCTTAACACACGAGTTTCCATTAAACATCACTTCAAATGAACATAGGGGCTGATTTCGCACAGGGCTAAATCGCTGGCTTTGAAAGCAGACCAAGGCAGACCAGCAGCACGGTTCAATTACTGTCCGAGCCTCCCCAAACAGGTGCCGGAATGTGGCGACTAGGGGCTTTTCACGGTAACTTCATTTGAAGTCTACTTGCGACAATAAGCGATTTTCATTTCATTTCATAGAGCTCTCATTCCACTTACATAGACAAAGATGATACTGGTATTTACGAAGCAATTTTCTATTGTTAGCTAAGGTCTTTTCAAACTCTTTTTGAAAGCCGGTCTCTGGGACAGTTTTCCATCATGACCTCTCTCTGCGGCTTTTCAAATCCTTCGCCTGACATGTTCAAAACCGCATTCTTTCTCTCTCTCTCTCTGGGCAGGTTTCTCCGGTCGCCGACAGCGAAATCGCGTTCGGCGGTCAGCCGGAGAATACCCGATTCCGACCAAATCAGGGAGCGGCGGCGCTTTTGCGATGCTCCACCCCCTCTAAAGTGGTGTACTCGCAGAGTAAGCTGTGCACTATATCGATGGCCTCAGGTAATGTCCCCGATGCTCCGCCCCTGACCGGCCGAGTTCCCAATGTCGTGGGTCTCTCATGGTCTCACCCGTCAGGAACTCGGCGTGGCAGCTGCGGACTCAGTCCAGCACTGCCACAGTCGGGGGAGGGAAATCCACGGGCAGCGGGGACTTTGTCAGGGGCTGGTTGCACTGTTGGGGGGTGGTCCAGGGCTGGCGAGACGGCCAAAGGGGGGCACTATTTTGCAGGCCGAGTCCGCGCGCGGCAGGCGCCATGTTGTACGGCGCGATGGCTGCAAACTGCTTGCGCATACGCGACCATGGACCTGCCAATTCTCCGGGCTGTATCGGCAGCTAGAGCCGGGTGCTCTAACCTGCTGGCATGCTAGCCCCTACCGACACAAAGGATCGCTGGACATTTTGCGCCAGATTTTTGGGCATAAAATGCCACTGTTCCCACGCTGGCGTGTGGACATAACCTCACAATCGGAGAATCCAGCCCCCTCTCTCTGAGCTCTACAGCCTCTCAAACAAACTTCTCTCTTGGGGTGTTCAGACTTGAATCCATTATCGTTATTATCTTGGCTGTTTAATTTCCCACTCCCATTTATATAAGAGAACAGAGCCATGCTATTGATATGCAACTAATCTCCCATTGATGGACAAATCAGAGCCATCAGGCTCTGTAATGGGCTACTGGCTGGTCAGATAGGAGTCCCCCGAAGGGCAATGGATCTTGGGTGATTCACCCTTGCTGAATGGGGGCATCTTGTGCATTCCCACTAATGAGTTTAAGTCTGAATGGGACAATGTATCTCAGGCCATGTGTGGGATATTCCTCTGACACCATGCTAGCAGTTTTTCCCCTCAGTCTGTTCAACCCCTAAATTGCCTACAGCTTCGATCCCATTTCTGGACCCAATTTCCTAATAATTCACTCGTGCAACAACAGACTCAGTAATGTCAGTAGTTCAGGAGGAGCTGTTTCAATAAACAGACTCAGCTACCTTTGGAACTCAAGTTCATTTCCCAATACAAGGCTGTGTGTTTGCCAATGTGAATCTGCCTCTAATATCTGGCAGAATACAGGCACATGGAACATTTCTGACAAAAACATGAATTCACTTAGAAAAATGCAGCAGAAACCTACAAACCTTTCCACATGAGAACTTCTAACTACCCGTTCTACCAAATGTGATGGACTTTACCCAGGAGAGGTTTAGAGAGAGTGGTTCGCGGAATGGAATCATACTAGTGTAATTGACTCTGGAGGTGGAAAAGATATTAAAAATCACCTTCCTTGATTAAACCGCCACAACATTTGGATGAATTTGGATCCTGAAGTTTGAATTTTAATAGTTGTTTGTTGGGACAGAATCTGGGTATTGCTGAAAGAGACACCTGTCAAAACTTTTCATCTTACGCTGATCACGGCAGATTCTGGCAAAACGTGTTGCTAACATGTATCTTTTCATTTTAACATTTTAAATTTTCTTTCATGGGATGTGGTTAGGTCAGCATTTATTGCCCATCCCTAATTGGTGGTGGTGAGCTGTCTTCTTGACCCAGGATTTTGACCCAGCGACAGTGAAGGAATGGCAATATATTTCCAAGTCAGGGTAGTAAGTGAATTGGAAGGGAACTTCCAGGTGGTGGTGTTCCCATGTGTTTGCTGCCCTTGTCCTTATGAATGGTAGCGGTCACGGGTTTGGAAGATGCTGTAGAAGGAACCTTGGTGAGCTCCTGCAGTGCATCATCTGGATGGACAGACTGCTGCTACTGAGCATCGGTGGTGGAGGGAGTGAATGTTTGTGGAAGGGGTGCCAATCAAGCAGCGATGGTGTCGAGCTTCTTAAGTGTTGTTGGAGCTGCACTCATCCAGGCAAGTGGAGAGTATTCCATCACACTCTTGACTTGTGCCTTGTAGATGGTGGACAGGCGTTGGGGAATCAGGTGAATTGTACAGTCCTTATTTTAATATTCAATCTTAGTCAGTGAATAACAATTAGAAGCAAATATCTACCCAGCCACACTGGTCAATTCCAAAGCAACAAAGGCTCATCCCGATAATTACTGACCAATGGCAATCAATAGTAATTAACATCAATTGATATTAATTAATTACTATCAGCAGTGACCATAATGTGATCAAAAGAGGTGAACTAATATCCAGAAATGAATGGTAATGGAAGACCTTTTTTGAGAGAAATTGTTGGACTTGATGTTAAAGGATTTTAGTAATTTTCTTCCTCTCTTCAGATCGCAAATTATTTGAAGGAAGTGAATAAATTATACGGGAGTGTGAACTTTGAGGGGATACGTCACATAAACTTCCAGGTGAAGGATATGTTGGTAAGTAGAACATTTTAGACACTTACCAAAATGATGTAAGGTTATGCTGGAGTAGTGACTGCAATGCTGTACTAAGAACCCAGAGGCCTCCGAATCACAGAATAATGCAGTGCAGAAGAGGCCCTTCGGCCCATTGAGGCTGCACCGACACATGAAATACATTTGGCCTACCTACATAATCCCATTTGCCAGCACTTGGCCCATAGCCTTGAACATTATGATGTACCAAATGCTCATCCAGGTACTTTTTAAAGGATGTGAGACAACTCACCTCAACCACCCTCCCAGGCAGTGCATTCCAGACCATCACCACCCTCTGGGTAAAATGTTTTTCCTCACATTCCCCCTAAGCCTCCTGCCCCTTACCTTGACTTTGTGTGCCCTTGTAGCTGCCCTTTCAACTAAGGGAGGCACCTGCTCCCTATCCACCCTGTCCATGTCCCTTATAATCTTGTACACCTCGATTAGGTCGCGACTTACCTTTCTGCTCCAGTGAAAACAACCCAAGCCTATTCAACCTCCCTTCATAATTTAAATGTTCCATCCCAGGCAACATCCTGGTGAATTGCTTCTGCACCTCTCGACTAATTACAAGACATATTTGTAAAGAAGAATGTTTTAACCCCTTGAGTGCCTTGACTTTCAATAGAAAACACAACACAGGCTTTCTCATAGGTTTGAATTAAAAGAAAGAATAAATGCTTATATTCTCAACACCCAAGATGTAATCAGAACAGCACCTGCTCCTCATTCACACAAGAAAAGATCATTCCAAAAAAAAAAGAGGTAACATGCACTGATATCTTTAGGAACATCAAGGTAGTCATTGTAATTCTAGTTTTTTAAGATGCTGGGTGTAAACCTTCCATGCCAAAGGATTCCCCTTTATTTCACTGAGGAAGATGGAGTTTGGAAGTTTCGGCCAACAAACTCACAGTGACTTACTCCATATAACAACAGGCTTCTAGCTTTCCCAGTCAAAGGTTTGTGGCTGACCCCTGCAGTGAACATAGGGACCCAGATTTCTAAGCCCGGGTCAGATTTGCCAATTTGGGAGAATTCAGAGAACCTTACCTTTAAAAATGTCTGCACAGTGGTTGGATTTTTGGTTGGTGGATAGGGCGAGCTGAAACAGGGGTCGAGGCAGGCGACCACAGAATGAATGTGCAGACTGGCAGGTGCGGTGCGCTCCGGCACTGTGTTTAATAAATAAAAGATAATAAAACCAAAAACAGTCCTCAGGCATCAACCCCCCCCCCCCCCCCCCCCCCCCCCCCGCCCCCCCGCCATGCCTTCCCTATGCCCAATCCATGTAAACCTATGCTAACCCATGCCCTCAACCAACTCCCACCATATCCCCAATATCAACTTACTGCCCCTCTATCCAGCCCACAACCCCCATGCTCTCTATGCCAACCCATAACCCAGTCGGGTCCCCCTTGCAAAGATGTAACGCCGGAGAGCCTCCCCATCGCGGCAAGAATCTGGGCCAGAGTCTGCAGGTCAAAACAAATGTCCCACTACTTTATCTGTCGTGTTCTTCCTTTTTCTGGGTGAGATATCTCTCCTCTGTAATCCTTGTATCACCGACTGCCTGTCCTGGGTTGTCCGTGTGAATTAATAAGCTGCTTCCTATCAAAAGCCAGCTTCTGTCATGTGACAACAGTATTAATGTTCCCATTTTCCACACAAATGGTTTGATGATATAAGCAATTGATGCACAATGGGAAGGAATGATGGTCATTTGGACCTTCTTGTGATAAAAGTGGTTTTCTTTGCCTCCATCCTTGTGGAATTTCAATTTGCAGACACTCTGGCTGACTATTGTATCTCAGTACCCGTTGATATTCAGACAACAGTAACTGTTAACTCCACAGTGATCTGTTGTATTCTGATGTCTCTTCAATGGAATGTCCCCGAAAGTTATTTACATTTTAATGGCTTCCCAGGAACATTCCTAGATATGAGCCAACCCCTGTCTTTACTGAAAACACAAAAAATAATCTGCCCCTCTGGAGTGCATCTTCTTCATTTGCTCATGGGCATATGCTGCGAGCATAACAAGGGGCAGAGGTGGAAAGGTGATAGGGTCCTTACCCGACACCCTGCCATCAAACCCCCCCTGGGGAAGGCACAAGGTACTGCACTTAAACTCATTCTCCAGAGAATGTGAGGAAAAATCCCACCAGGGCAGTTTTAGAATTTCAACTGATTTTGAAAAATCTAGTGAAAGTGATGAGGAAACTATCGGATTGTCAGAACATTGCACTGGCTCCCAAATATCCTTTAGGGAAGAAAAACAGTCATCCTTACCTTTATGTAACTCAAGTCCCGCACCAACCTGATTGATTATATAAAACCTTGGTCATAAAGGATGGAAAATAAATGTTGTCCTTGCCAATGATGTCCAGAGCCCTAGAATTAATTTATTAAATGCCCGTGTATGCTATTTGTGCACTGGAGCGCTTGCTGACATGTTAACCATTGGCCAGTCTAACAGCCAATCACATTGTACAAGGGTCAAAGGGCTGGAATGTACAGGCCGAATTCTTTGTGTGCTGTGAACACTGTCTAGCGGGTATTCAAGCCTCAGATATTAAATTCAATCCTACGCTGAATATTGTGACTTTCAAAACACGGATCTTAACTGCCTTTTAAAATGGTCATGCAAGTCTCCCAGTAGTATCCATCTTCTCAGGGCAATAAATGCCAACTCTCCCAGCGATACTCACACCTTGCAAGTCAATAAAAAAGACATGGGGTGAGAAAGGGAGCCTTGTGTTAAAAATGTTTTATTCTTAGCAGCACCTTGGCCAACCAATCTGCACTCTCTTTTCATATAGTATAAATTGTTGTCCCCTTTACTGTTGGTTTATGTTGTGTTCTGATGTAAGATCAAAAAACTTTGGCAGTAGGTCTCTTTTTCAGCAATACTATTCTGTACTGTCAAACAACTATTTAAAAATGATTCACTTCCCCCTGATGTTGATCCAGAAAGATTCTCACTTTTCTTTTGTCAATTTTTCCATATTTCTCAGTCTAATTTGTCACAATCTACATCCTAGCTGTGGGTATTGAGTGTGGTGGATGCAGAATCCGCTCTGTCGCTATAGCTCATTCTGTGTAGCTCTCCACCATAACAATTATACTTTGCACAACAAGATCCCTCCTGACCTTAGCTGAATTTCCCAACCTGTACCCAAACTGTACCCAATTACAGCCTGTATACTTCATTGTGAACTCATGTAAATTGGTTCCTACCACACTTACCCTAAGGCACCTACAGCAAGAAAACATTAACTCCATCAGCCCCGATCAAATGCAAAGTCAGGTGGAAGGAATGTTTGTGCCCAACGCTCTTCCGAGTGTAGGTTTTAATCACTTGTAGATGTAATTGTCCGCAGTCTCTCTGTCTTTCTTTCCGTGCTTAGTAATAAAGCGACAAATGAATTTTTGAATTTCAGATTGAATCAGAATATAATGAGGCCAATCCGCTCCATATTCCCTTCATTAGCATCGAGAAACTGCTGCAATTATATTCCAAAAGAAACTGGAGCAACTACTGCCTGTCGTACCTCCTGACAGATCGAGATTTCAGTGGCGACTTGGGAGTCGCATGGCGAGGGGACCTGGGTAAGGAGAATTCCTCTTTGCAACAGTTAATAAGAACTGTGACTTAGTTCTCAGAATCACAGAATTGTTACAGTACAGAAGGAGGCCATTTGGCCCAGCGTTCTGTACTGGCTCTCCAAATGAGCATGGTGACTTAGTGCCATTCCCCTGCCTCTTCCCCGTACCCCTGCGCAGTGTTTCTATTCAAATTATCATTTCATGTCTCGATTGAACCTGCCTCTGTTGTGTTATATACTCTGGGATAACACAGGCTGCAACTGGATGCAGCTTTAACCAAAAGATACTCCAGACCTTGAAGTTAGTTCAATCTAATTTATTGAACCAGTAGCACAGTTCTCTATGAGTGCGACTCTCTGCTAACCTAAGTGTGGTTACTCTATCTGACTGGAGCAGACTAGCTCTTAGCCACGTGCTGGAGGTGTGATACTGTACTTACACCCTGGCTCACTCTGTAGATGTTCATCAGTGGAAAGAGGCGGAGTGTGAGCGCCTCGTGGCTTTTATAGTGAGATACCACCCCTGAGTGTCCTGCCTGCTCATTGGTCATGTCCTGTTCTCTGTGTTCATTAGCTGCCTGTCTGTGCCTGTCTGTATATCACTACCTGCATGTCTGCATATCATGACATGTCCCCTTTTAAAAAAATGTTTTGTTGGCACATGGGAACATACTTACATGTGGTGGCATATATTAACATATTTACAAGCGGTGGCATATGTGAACATATTTACATGTGAAGACAGCTGTCTAATGTGAGAAAACAGAACATAGCAAACAAAACAAATGTCCAGTCTCTGTGGCTTGCGTCTGATCCTTGTCGACCGCCGGAGAGGTGGTGGTGGGGACGACGGCGCCTTGACAGGCGGGATGGAAGCCTGACTGGTGGCCTCGTAGTTCGAGGTATCAGGAGGTGGCAAAACAACGGACGGAAACGGAGAAGAAAACGGTTGCGGGCAAGCACCTTTGCGCAGTGCCCGTCTGTTTCATCGCACAACAGAACCATCAGCCATACGTACAACATACAAGCGGGGTTCAGCCTGTCGAACAACGACAGCTGGAGCAGACCGGCCACCATCCGGTATCTTGATCCTGACAGTGTCTGCCGGAGATAACACGGGAAAATCGGTGGCATGAGCATCATAGCCCTGTTTTTGCTGGTTTTGGAGCTGCTGCACCTTCTGCAGCACCGGGAGGTGATCCAGGTTGGGCAAACGTATGGCTGGAAGTGTCGTCCGCAGGTCCCTGTTCATCAGGAGTTGAGCCGGCGACATGCCAGTGGACAGTGGGGTCGCCCTGTACGCAGGCAGCGCGAGGTAGATGTCAGAAGCAGAATCCACGGCCTTGCAGATGCGCAGTTTCACAATGTGCACCCCTTTTTCAACCTTCCCATTGGACTGCGGATAGTGTGGGCTGGAAGTGGCATGTTTAAAATGGTATGACTTGGCAAACATAGACCACTCGTGGCTGCTGAAGCCCGGGCTATTGTCACTCATGACAATGAGTGGGAGACCATGCCTGGAGAACATCTCCTTACAGGCCTTGATGGCGGTCCGAGATGTGAGGTCTGAGAGCTTCACGACTTCAGGGTAATTGGAGAAATAGTCAATAATCAACATGTAGTCACGACCATTTGCACGAAAGAGGTCGATGCCAACCTTGGACCATGGTGAGGTCTCGATTTCACGCTGCTGGAGCATCTCCTTGCTCTGCGCTGGCTGGAAGCGTTGACAGGTTGCACAGTTGAGGACCATGTTCGCGGTGTCCTGGCTAATACCGGGCCAGTAGACAGCCTGCCTGGCTCTGCGTCTGCACTTCTCGATGCCCAGGTGTCCCGCATGGATTTGGCGGAGCACCAAGCTCTGGAGACTGAGTGGAATGACAATCAGATCCAGTCTGAGGAGGATACCATCAATCACCATCAGGTCGTCCTTTACATTATAAAATTGAGGGCACTGCCCTTTCTGCCAGCCATTGGCGAGGTGGTGTATGACACGCTGCAAGAGGGCGTCTTTGGCTGTCTCCTCGCGGATACGAACCACCTTCTCATCAGACGCTGGGAGGGTGCTAGCACACAGCTGCACCTGTGATTCAATCTGCCAGATGATTTCCAGCGGTTCGCTAGGCAATGTGATGGAGCAGGACAATGCATCAGCGATGATGAGTTCCTTGCCAGGTGTGTCGTTCAGGTCCTTGTGGATAATGTGGACCAGAGCCCTATGATCCGTCTCGACAGTGAATGTCGGCAGGCTGTAGACATAGTCGTGAAACTTGAGAATGCCAATGAGAAGACCCAGGCACTCCTTCTCTATTTGCGCATACCGTGTTTCGGTGGGCGTCATGGCTCTCGATGCGTAGGCAACCGGTGTCCAGGATGAAGTGTCATCGTGTTGAAGCAGCACCGCACCGATGCCATCCTGGCTTGCATCTGTCGAGATCTCCGTCTCCCTGTCTGGGTCGACAAATGCCAAGACGGGTGCAGAGGTGAGCTTGGCTTTCAGCTCCAACCACTCTGCCTGATGTGCTGCCTTCCACTCAAAGGCAGTGGACTTTTTCACCAGGTTTCATAGGGCCGTGGTGTGTGAGGCCAGGTTTCGGATGAACTTGCCCAGAAAATTGACCATGCCCAGGAAGCGCAACACCGCCTTCTTGTCTTCAGGGACCTTCATGGCTTTGATGGCCTTGACCTTATCTGAGTCGGGGCGCTGGCCCTGCTGAGAGATCTGGTCTCCTGGGAACTTGAGTGTCAACATGCCAAAGCAACATTTGGACCTGTTCAGCTTCAGGCCATTGGTATGGACACGGCGGAATACCTGCTGGAGACGGGAAACATGCTCTTCAGGGGTCGTGGGCCATATGGTGATGTCCACGTACACAGGAACCCCTTCAATGCCTTCCATCATCTGCTCCATGATGCGATGGAAGATCTCCGATGCCGAGACAATGCCAAACGGCATGCGATTATAGCAGTATCTGCCAAACGGTGTGTTGAAGGTGCAAAGCCTTCTGCTGGACTCATCCAGCTGGATTTGCCAAAATCCCTGTGATGCATCTATCTTGGTGAAAAAACATACGTGTGCCATCTCACTGGTGAGTTCCTCCCTCTTCGGGTTGGGGTAGTGTTCACACATTATATTCTTATTGAGATCCTTGGGATCAATGCAGATGCGCAGATCTCCCGAAGACTTTCTAACACATACCATCGAGCTGACCCAGTCAGTCGGTGCGGTTACCTTGGAAATGATGCCCTGTTGCTGAAGATCCTTGAGCTGTGCCTTCAGGCGCTCCCTCAGCGGAGCCGGGACCCGGCGTGGTGCGTGGACCACTGGCTTGGCATCAGGTCGTAGCAGAATCTTGTATTAATATGGCAGCGTGCCCATTCCGTCAAACACATCCGGATACTGAGCGAGGATGTCGTCAATGCCAGCCTGAAGATCCACATTGGAGGATGCCGTTGTGTAAACCCGCTGCACGAGGTTCAGCTGCTTGCAGGCCTGCGCACCAAGTACGGATGCCCTGTCTGGCTTGACAATTTCAAAACGTAGCCGTGCATGGGTGCTCCGGTTGGAGACGAGTAGATGACAGGACCCCAGTGCCGTGATGGCATTCCCGTTGTAGTTCAGGGGCCTGCGGGCTGCTGGAAGGGCCTTGGGGGGCTTCTTGATGCGTTTGAAATCTGCCTGTGAGAGGAGGTTGGCAGAAGCACCTGTGTTCAGCTTAAACTGGATGGAGCAGTAGTTGACCTGCATCACTGCACGCCATTCGTCCGCAGAATCCACAGCGAGGATGGATTGAATTTGTGATGAGTTGGATGTGGCATATTCACATTTGGTAATGATGCCCACACAGTAGGCGGAGTCCAGGCACTCTTCCTCTGGATCTGTTGTGCTGCCAGGATCAGAATCCTGTAATCGTTGTTGCACACTCTGAACGCGCCGTCGTCGGAATTGGGAGTGCTGGCCCCTGACTGGTGGTGCAGACCTACACAAGGCTGCATAGTGTCCAGGCTTCCCGCAGTTTAAACATCGCCTGCCTCTTGCAGGGCAGTGTTTCTTTAAGTGGGCGTTGCCGCAGTTCGAGCACGTCATGATGTCGGCATCCTGATGCTCCGTGCGTCGTTGCACATGCGTAGTGCAGTTGTCGGCTGCTTCGTTATCCCGTTCGCATCGCGCATGTATTGGGGTCCCGGGAAAAGCGCGCAAAATGGCCACTTTCATCAATGCTGAGGCGCTGCATCCAGGAGATGGCCTGCACATGCTCTGCCTCGTGGGAGGCAAGTTTCTCATTTTCAGCCGATTTGTACTGGGCATAGCAATTTTTGGCGTGCTCATGCACTGTGCATGTTTCAATCACGACTGGCAGGGTCATATGCTTGATTTTCAGTAGCTGCTCTCTCAGAGGATCAGAGTGAACTCCAAAAACGATTTGGTCTCTGATCATGGAGTCAGCAATATCACCAAATGTCGTGGAAATCATAATAAAGACAAATTCCTCAAGGATCGATTTAAGGAAATTTATTTACACAAATATATTTGCGGAGAGAGAGTGTTCCAGCTGCAAAGCCATTGCACTGCACTCTGAGATTCGATTGAAGGAAGCATATTTTTTATAGTCTGAAATAACAGTTTGAAGTAAACAGCCATGTTTACATTAAATAGACCTTGGAAAGTATGCAAAATGAAATACGTAGTACGTATGTTCTTGCCCTTGGCTAAAAACAACTTGAGTACAGATTTTGTTATCTTTCGGAGGACAATGTGTTTTCATAATAAGGCAAAGACCAGAATATTTCAGCAGTATTTCATTTATGTTACCTGACCTACCTATTTTCATTCAAAAGCAGTGTTGAACTATAGACAAGCATTTCCCAGCATGCTTCTAAATTGGCAACTCATTAATTTCCCTTCCACAATTCCCTCCTTGTTGATCCTTTGATCAACACCTTTTAGTAAATTATCGTGTTCTCCGTAGAGAAGGGTGGTTTATAATGTAAGGGGAACGGACGTATGACAGTTCCCTGTGTGTTATGAGCTGGTAGCAAGGCGGCAAGGGCTGTTCCCATGTTCGAACAATAAAAATATCTTGCGCAACATTAAAACAGTAACCATACGACAGTCAAGATTACAATGGTGATTATAATCCAGAACACAATCCTCTGTCCTGACGATCCTAACCACCCAAAGCCAAAGTCCCATCCCTCATTTCCATGTAATCTTGTTACCTCTCTACGAATGTGATCCACCAGATTATCAATTTTTCTGCGTTATCAGGGATGTTTGTGCAACAGTCACTTCCAATCAGGGCACAAGTACCTCCCTTTTCAGCTGACAAGAAATCAAGGGCCATTGTTTCTGCAGGGCAGCCGCTCTTATAGCGACCATCTCAGTTTCTATCTGGTTAACAGCTTCTGCAGTGTCATTAGCTACCTGCTCAAGGATGTCTCGTAGTTCGCGTAGTTTGCCTGCATTAGTGGCTATTCCTAATGGTGGTACCATTATTCCCAGCATTTGTGCCCATGTCATAACACTTTGTGTCGTCCTGTGATGGGGATGGTCTTGCAATTGCTGAATGTGATGCACATAAGGGACTACCGATCCCAAATAGCAGGAGACTTCCCAATTTTCTGGTATGGCCACAGATAAAATATGTGCCGTTATATGCGGTCAGGTTTCCTTTACTATCAGTCATCATTAGTCTCATCGATCCCCTTCCCAGGAGCCTCCACTAGTTTGATTTTCAACTCCTGACCAATCAAAGATGCATAGTCCTTTAGCTGTAAGGTGGAACATAGGGGGTTGCCAATTCAAGGTCTGATCACACTGACTCGTGCCGACTGAGTGGGTCCCATATATTTTATGATTCTTAAAGCATATACATCCGTTTGGACTCCAGTGTAATTGGGAAGGATCAACCAGGACGGCTGACGTGTTACATTAAACCTAGGGCCCCACCATTCCTCAAACCTATTCATATCGTATCCAGCTAATCTCCAATCTAACATATTCTCTGTATCTTCACCACGTCCTGTACTAATTTGTCTAAGAGACCATTCTGCTATCTCTTTACTGGTGAATGGGATAGGTCGCACAGGGAAGCCCTCCTCAAGCATCTGGGAATTTGTGTACAAACCCAACAACTGAATTTATTTACCCTCTCTGCGTATGAGTGAGATATGTATATTAAGGTGTCAGTATGCAGTTTACCCTCTACATGATGTTGGATTAATGTGATAATATAAAAACATCAACGCCGTCATTCTCTTCAGGTCAGCATTTCACTAGTACTCTCAAAGTTCTGTATGATATAGTTTACACGAGTTGCGTGGATCCCATCTGGCTTTTCTTTTACTTTAACGGCTGTTCGGGTTGTTAGCAGCACTTGGTAGGGTCCATTCCACCTCGGAGAAAAATAATCTTTGTTTAGTGCTTTCACATGTACTTGATCTCCAGGTTTAAAGGGTGTGTATTTCCCTCTTTTGGATGCATCTAAGCCTGTCGCACCTTTTCATGTTTTGTTTTCAGCGGTTTCACACATGGCCTGGGCATATTTTAGTGATGCCCCATCTGCCCATATTATGGCTACTGCCGCTGGGGTCATTGGGGGTTTTGTTCCAGTTGCCATGGGACGTTCCATTAATATCTCAAACGGGGTTAAACCCGTATTACGATTTCTCTGATTTCTCAGGGCATACATTACTATGGGTATGGCATCTGGCCATAGCAGCCATTTTGTTGACACACTTTTGTAATTGCAGTTTTAATTATTCCATCTGCCCTTTCCACCATTCCTGAGGATTGCGGCTGATATGGTATACGCAATTTCCAATCAAATCCCATGGCTTCTCTGAGAGCTTTGGTCAATTTGCTAGTGAAATGAGTTCCCCTGTCACTGTTAATACCCATTGGTATCCCAAACCTAGGTATTATTTCCTTTAACAGAATATTTACCACTGTTCTAGCATCATCTCTTTTGGTTGGAAAAGCCTCTACCCAGCGTGAAAACATGTCCACTATCACCGATTATTTCTTTGACAAATCATACATGTGCGGGCTACTTTTTCAATTGTTACCGTAATACCTCAAGCATACCATTGTTGACATATGGCATGTGTCATTCCTCCTTTGCCCACATGAGCCTGCCTGCATATGTAAAGGTCTCCATTTTCTCATCAAGACATTACTTTTACGGTAATAACACTCTGGTATACACGCAGCTCCCTCTTCCGTGTATGCTTTCTGATATATCCGTTTTATTTCTACATCTTTCTGTTGTAACTCCGTCAATTTTCCTGAACTAAAAATATCCGCCTCATCCTCCACCTGTTCTTGTTCTTTTTCAATCATTTGATCAAAATTCGTTTCTGATAATTGCACTTCAACTTCATCTTCACTCTTTGATTTCTCCTTTTGTCTTAACCTGTACTTTGTGACCTTGTTACTCCACAATTCGGAAAAATCCCAGGATATTCGTCCTTCAACACTTCAGTTGTCTGATTTTCCACTGGCTTATCAACCACAGTAGGCATCACTCCCACTTACGCTCCAGCTATATCATTACCCAAGATAAACTGTATTCCTGGACAAGATAATTTCTCTATTACTCCTACTACCACTTCACCACTCTTCGCTGGGCTTTCCAATCTTACCTTATATAATGGAACACTACTCCTCTCACCCTGAATTCCACATATTACCACCTTTTCTGGCAACATTCTTCCCAGACTACATAATTCCTCATCTCTTACCATCAAAGATTGACCAGCTCCCGTATCTCTTAAAATTGTGATTTCTTTACCTGCTCCTCCTGATACCCATGAGTAAACTTTACCCACACAAGTAAATTCTTTAAAGAGATCTGGCACCTTCTTATCAATCACCTCTTGATCAGGCTGTACAGTCTTTTGCACCTCCTTCGCTTCACTTGGGCTTTCCTTTACCACTTTAACAAACCCCACTGTCTTATCCTGTTTTACATCAGCCTTCCCAGTGCTTTTCTTCAACCACCAACACTGTGACTTTACATATCCCAGTTTATTACAGTGAAAACATTTGAAACTTTTGACACTCTCCTTATTATCTCCCATCAGATCACCTTTACCTTTACCACTTGAGTATTTCTCATGTCCCCAGTTTATATCCCTCACAGGCTGAAACTGATGTCAGAAACCAAACTTTGATTTATGAACTAATTCATAATCATCTGCCATTTCTGCTGCTAACCTCGCAGTTTTAACCCTCTGCTCTTCCGCATGAGTTCTCACTACATCAGGAATTACATTTTTAAACTCCTCCAAAAGTATAATTTATCTGAGAGCTTCATACATTTGGTCTATTTTCAAAGCCCTTATCCATCTATCAAAATTGTCTTGATAGCAACCTGCTTTTAGCCAAGAGCGATGCTCCTGTAGAGAGGCTTGCTCCTGTGCCTGTTTTAACTTTGGTTCTGTTATAGTGGACGGAAGTTCAACTGCAGCCGTTTGCAGTTGTGGCTGCTGTTTGAGAGCCACTTCCTTTGCTATTTTATCAGCAAATCTATTGCCGCATGAGACTTCATCGTCTGCGGTAGTATGCGCTTCACACTTTAAAACGGCCATCTTGCTGGGCAGCTGAACAGCATCTAGTAAATTTAAAACCAATTTAGCATGTTTAATAGGTTGGCCGGAGGAAGTTATGAATCCCCTGTTTTTCCATAATTGGCCAAAATCATGTACTACACCAAAAGCGGATCGGGAATCAGTATAAATATTGTCTGTTTTATTTTTAGCTAGAATACATGCTTTCGGCAAACTATTCGGCTGTTTGAGCAGACTTTCCCGAAGGCAGAGCAAAAGCTTCCACTATCTTGAATGGAGTTACTATTGCATAGCCGGCCAGGAGGGTCATATCATTTGGTCGGTTTGCTGACTTATTGGTGAAAAGGATGATGTCTGGATTTTCTCGTGGGTGACTCAATAAATCAGGTTGCGGGGTTGTGGTGGCTTCAACCAATTGTAAACAGTCATGTTCTGCTTCCGAGGGCGTGGGCAAGAGTGTTGCAGGATTGACAGTTAGCGCTCGCTTGTAGGTAAAGTTGGTTTTAGAGAGGATTACTTCGTCCCCAGTGTGTCGAGCCGCAGTAAAATGCTACGTTGCAGTTGATTTAAGCAGCAGCAAAACTGATTTTTTTTCTACTATGGCAGCTGTGGCTGCTACTGCTCTTAAGCATTTTGGCATATCCTTTACCACAGCACATAGGGCCACCGAGTAATAGGCAAGGGGTCTTTTCCCTCCTCAATGCTCTTGCACCAGGACCCCTGTTACAAATCCCCCTGCTTCATTCACAGAAAGAGTAAAGGGCTTGCTGAAATTAGGAAGTCCCAAGGCAGGGGTGCTAATCATGGCTTGTTTCAAATTAAGAAATGCTTGCTCCCTCTCTGGGATCCAGGTAACAACTGAAGAGGCATCCTGTGGGGTAGCCTTGCGCAGTACTGCATCCATCTCTCTGTAGTCCGGTATCCGCTGCCTGCAATAGCCCATAACGCCGAGGAAGGTAAGGGTCTCCTTTTCCGTGCACAGAGTTGGAACCCTTGCTACAGCCTGTACTCTTTCAGACTCAAGCCTCCGCTGTCCTTGCTGCAGCTGAAATCCCAAATACTGAACTGTCTCCTGACAGAATTGCAGCTTGTCCATTGAGACCCTATGCCCTCTTTCTCCCAGATGTGATAATAACAAAAGGGTATTCTGTTGACAAACTAGCCCTCCCTCTGAGGCTATCAATAAATTGTCATCATATTGAGGGAATGTTGAGCCTGCAGACAACTGGCACTCGTCCAAGTCTCTTTTAATACTGTTAATTCCGATATGTAAAGCAAATAGATATTGACTTTCCGGGTGCAATGGTATGGAGAAAAAGGCTGAGAAAGTATCCGTTGTTGGTGGTATAGAAGACAAAATGACATTTGTGTCCGGCACCAATGGAGCAATAGTGATAACAATTTTATTGATGGCTCAAAGATCTTGTCCAAACCACTACTCGTTGGGTCTTCTTACCTTTGGAATGGGGAGTATAGGGGTGTTACAGGGGCTTTGTGTTCTCTTCAGCATCCCTTGCTGTAATAGTACATTGATCACTCCCTCTATCCCTTTTTATGCTTCCGGTGCCAATCTGTATAGTTTTAAGCAGGGCGGGACAATGTTCTTCTGTAACTGCCCCCTATGCACTGGGGCAGAATGTACTTTTTCAACACGATTTTTATATTCGGCCCATAGATGTGCCAGTACCTGGGCCAAGATTGAAGGGAGTAAATGATGGCTCTCTCGGAGAGGTTGTTGTCTTTCAAATGTAGCGGGCCATTGCTCCTCTTTCCAGGTCACTTTGCCCTCCTGTTTGCCATAAAATTCTATCAGGCAATTTTGTCCATCCATTTCAATAAAAATCCCATGTATTACTTTTTTCCTTTGGCCTCTTTGATCACATCTCCTATTTGCTTTGCCTTAGCGGGATGTCTTACGGCCAATGTTAAATGGGGTTCTGAAGTTAAACCCATCCTAAAAAGGTCCCTCTGACTATGGGTCAACTGTACTAACATTCCTAATCCCACAACACCGAAAAATAAAAAGGAGTGATATGCAATGAGGCCTGTTTTCCTGAGTGATATTGCGCTTGTAAATTGTATGCGTGCTCATCCTCATGAGCATACCAAGCCGTGCAATGGGTCACTATATTCTCTCATCTGGACTCTATCAGGTGTTTTAATAGCTGTGCCCAAGGGTTATTAATCTTTTGTAAGACTTCCTGCAGTTTAAAACATTTTTATTTAACAGTGGTACTGTAAGGGTTAACGTTCAGCTGCCAGCATAGAACACAGACACAGAGTGATCGGGCGCAGGCTCAGAAGTTATTAAACTTTGCAGCTGATGAGCTTGTATTTGAGACAGTTCTATAAACATTCCATTATAAATGCAATGTATTACTGCTCCTAATTTGCAGAGTATCTGTCTGCCTAATAGGGTCAGGTGTCACTAGTTGCGGTAATCCTTCCTGGGGGTTAAATGCTCCTTGGCCCTTGCATGATTGCTTCTTTCCTTCTATTTGCTAACCAGTGTTCGAGGGACTCATTTCTTTCATTCAAATGATTATCATTATTGGGAAACCAGCCCCCATTTATGCCGGGTGGGACTGCAATCCCATCCTTCAAAGCTGGCCAAGATGCACCATAAGAGTATTTAAGAAGCAGCAAAACATCCCTTGGGAGGGGGCTATAAATAGCACACATTTAAGTCAATTTCCAATGATTGATTTAATAGGCATTAGCTATTCTTAGAGACATATATTTTTCTTTGTCAATTCAGAAAAGGTCAACTGTCTGCTGAAATGGTTAATGTTTCCTGCAGAAACTAAGGGGCGGAGAACTTGGAATGATGCCATTTACCATTTACGTCTTTTCACGGAATCTAAAATCTTATTCATATTCAATTACTTTTATTTGTAAAGGCACTTTCTTTCTTATAAATTGATTTTAATTTCCATATGTTTCAGTTCTTGGAGAAATCTCAACAAAATTTGTTAATTTATAATCTCTGACTCACAATGACAGACGATAAAAAATACAACCCACTTAGCACTTCGTGCTTTGACTAAAATTAATTGGTTGAACAAAACACACAGATTCTCACAGCTCACAAATATCACATTTAACCGTTAGCCTTATCTCACGCACAAATCTGAATTCCCTTTTTCTACAGGAACCCATCTGTTACGCTTTTACCTTAATCTTCTATTTACTTTTACTCCACTGTTTTTTTTCCCGAGAGGGGGTCAGCTTCATTAGATTCCTATGCGGGACATATAGATTTTCCTACCTCATTCCGTTGCTTTATGATTGTTTCTTTTCATTTTCTTACTCATTTTGACTCCCTTATCTGTCCTCTTCAAGGAGTTCACCTTCTTTCTCGCTCCAGATGTCTTTACCGAGGCATCGGGACGACCTGTGAGGGGGCGTCGAGTTTATTGATCATCGTTCCTTCTGCAAAATACTTTAGAACATATATATGTCATGTGAGAGTACCTTTAAGACATGGATGTTTAAGCAATGTACCTTTAAGAAAACAGTGATGTCAGAGAGTGGGTGGGGCTGAGGTCAGGTCAGCATTGGCTCTTTCTCTACCATATGGCAGTAAAATCCGAAACAAAGTGCTTTCTGAGCTGGAATTGGAAGAGTTAGACTCAGAAGAAGGTCTGGAGACTTTATTACATTATATGGATAAGATTTATAAGAAAGATGACTTGTTAAGTGTGTATGAAGCAGGTCGGATTTTGATAAGTTCCGGAAAATGGAGCATATCTCCATGGAAGACTATATAATGGAATTTGGCAGACTATATAAAAGACTGCAGAAACACAACCTGGAATTTCCACAGTCTGTGTTGACCTTTAAATTACTTGACTGTGCTGGAGTGAGCAACATAGATAGGCTCCTGGTTTTGACAGGAGTTCAGTTTTCTGATAAGGATACCTTATTCAAACAGATGACAAAAGCTTTGCAAAAGTTTCTGGGGAAACATTCGATTCCGATGGCTCTGATGACCCAAATAGGTCAGCCTGCAATAAGGCAGAATATGGAAGATACACTAGTAACAGGATGGCAAAATCGTATGGCTACGAACAGGGCTCAAGACTATAGACGGAGACAAGGAAATTATGAAGACAGAAACCCAGTTAGAACCTACAATAGGAAGATGAACCCCAGAAATGCACGGGGCATGATAAATCGATGTTTTCGATGTGACTCTCAATACCATCATGCTTTCAACTGTCCAACTCGTTATGATAGAGTGTTTGAAGCGACACATGACACGGAAGAGTCAGAAGAGGAAAAAGATAGGGACCAGAAAGAAGGCATTGTCCTATTGACAAGCAGTTTTACGCTGGTAATGAGGGTGTTGGTTGCAGAATCCTTCAACTGTGCTGTATTGGGCAATGGCTGCACATCTACTGTGTGTGGAATTGACTGGTTAAAATGTTACCTGGACTCTCTGAATGCTGAAAATCGTTACAAGGTTAAGGAATTTGAAAGTTCCACAAGTTTCAGGTTTGGGGATGATAATACTCTGAAGTCGCTGAAAAGAGTGGTGATCCCTTGCAATATTGCCGGAGTGAATCATTTCATTAGCACGAATGTTGTATCAAGTGAGATACCTTTGCTTCTGAGCAGACCGTCGATGAAGAAAGCATACATGAAACTAGATATGGAACAGGATAAGGCAACAGTTTTTGGAAAGACGGTGGACTTACAATTTACACAGTTGGGACACTATTGTACTCCATTTCTGACAAATAATATTTCAAGTAGAGTGGTTAAGGATGTGTTAATGGCAGTTGAAAATGGGACTTTAGCTGATAAAAAGCTTGTGGTATTAAAACTGCATAGGCAATTTGCACATCCGTCTCCTCGGAGGCTGAAAATTTTATTAAAGGATGCAGGGGTAAGGGATGCCGACTATACTAAACTGATAGAACAGGTTAGTGACCGCTGTGAAGTTTGTAGGAAGTACAGAAGGACACCAGCACGACCGATAGTAACCCTACCTTTGGCCAGGGATTTTAACGACATTGTGGTCATGGACCTTAAGATCTGGGATAAAGCAAATAATATATTTATTTTGCATTTTGTAGATTTAGCAACCAGGTTTAGTCAATCAACGATTGTACGAAGTAAAGAAAAGAGAGTAATTCTGGATCAAATCGTGGAAAAATGGATAGGGACAGGAATGGGTCCACCGGCAAAATTTCATACAGACGAACGTCCGGTGATGGCGGGCCGCGCGTTGGAGGGTTCCCATTCGGGAACGGCATTGTCGGGGAGTAACGGCCGGTCCTAGGGCCAGCGACGGCAGTAAAAGCCGGGAGACAGCGCACAGAGAAGAAGGATGTCAAAAAACACCAAAAAAAGGGCCGTGAAAAAAGCAGCTGAAAGTCCGTTGGGGAGTGGAAAGGTCACCGCGGGGTCAGCAAAGAAAATGGAGGCTGGAGTACCAGGGGAGGCCGCAGTGCTTACGGCTGAAGAAACAACTAAGGTGATGGCTGCGGAATTCGAAAAGCAGTTGGCGCAGATTGCGAAATGCATGGAGACAGTGAGGAAGGAGATGAGGGAGGTTTTGAGTGCACTGGTGGAGGAGGCGGTTTCCCCGGTGAGGACGGAGGTGGCGAGCGCAGTGGCGGAGGTGCGAGAGCAAGGGGAGGTGCTGAAGGAAGTGGAGGAGACATTATTGCAGCAAGGTGATCAACTTGCCTCGATGGGGAAGGAGATGCGGAAGGTGATGGACACTAACAAGGATCTGCAAGGAAAAATGGAAGACCTGGAAAACAGATCCAGGTGACAGAATTTGAGGATTGTGGGGCTGCCCGAAGGAGTTGAAGGACCAAAGCCGACTGAGTATTTTGCCGCGATGCTGGCAAAGCTATTGGGGGAGCTATATCCCTCCCGATATGAACTGGATCGGGCTCATCGGTCGTGGAGGCCTGTACCAAAGGCGAGTGAGCCGCCAAGGGCAGTGACTCTGTGCTTCCCTAGGTACAGTGTGAAGGAGAAGGTCCTGAGCTGGGCCAAGCAGAAGCGGGTGGTGCAGTGGGCTGGAGCTGGTATACGTGTATACCAGGACTTTACGGTGGAGCTGGCGAGGAGGCGGGCTGCCTTCAACCGGGTGAAGAGGGCACTGTACATTAGCAAGGTGCAGTGCGGCATTGTATATCCAGCGAAGCTGAGGGTGACTTATAAGCTCAGGGACTTTTATTTTGGAACGGCGGAAGCAGCGGAGGAGTTTGCGAAGGCAGAAGGACTGTGGCAGAACTGACAAATTGAGGAATGGCCATGTGCCGATGTAACCTCATGACTGTATTTTCTTCCTTTTTGTATCACTGCGCGCGGGTGTAGAGGCTAAAGGAGCCAATGTTGTATATATTTGGTGTGGAGATGCCGGCGTTGGACTGGGGTGAGCACAGTACAAAGTCTTACAACACCAGGTTAAAGTCCAACAGGTTTGTTTCGATGTCACTAGCTTTCAGAGCGCTGCTCCTTCCTCAGGTGAATGAAGAGGTCTGTTCCAGAAACACATATATAGACAAATTCAAAGATGCCAAACCATGCTTGGAATGCGAGCATTAGCAGGTGATTAAATCTTTACAGATCCAGAGATGGGGTAACCCCAGGTTAAAGAGGTGTAAATTGTACCAAGCCAGGACAGTTGGTAGGATTTCGCAGACCAGATGGTGGGGGATGAATGTAATGCGACATGAATCCCAGGTCCCGGTTGAGGCCGCACTCATGTGTGTGGAACTTGGCTATAAGTTTCTGCTCGGCGATTCTGCGTTGTCGCGGGTCCTGAAGGCCGCCTTGGAGAACGCTTACCCGGAGATCAGAGGCTGAATGCCCTTGACTGCTGAAGTGTTCCCCGACTGGAAGGGAACATTCCTACCTGGTGATTGTTGCGCGATGTCCGTTCATTCGTTGTCGCAGCGTCTGCATGGTCTCGCCAATGTACCACGCTTCGGGACATCCTTTCCTGCAGCGTATGAGGTAGACAACGTTGGCGAGTCACACGAGTATGTACTGCGTACCTGGTGGGTGGTGTTCTCACGTGTAATAGTGGTATCCATGTCGATGATCTGGCACGTCTTGCAGAGATTGCCATGACAGGGTTGTGTGGTGTCGTGGTCACTGTTCTGAAGACTGGATAGTTTGCTGCAAACAATGGTTCGTTTGAGGTTGCGCGGTTGTTTGAAGGCAAGTAGTGGGGGTGTGGGGATGACCTTGGCAGGATGTTCATCGTCATCAATGACGTGTTGAAGGCTGTGAAGAAGATGACGTAGTTTCTCCGCTCCGGGGAAGTACTGGACGACAAAGGGTATTCTCTCGGTTGTGTCCCATGTTTGTCTTCTGAGGAGGTCGGTCCGGTTTTTCGCTGTGCCGCGTTGGAACTGTCGATCGATGAGTCGAGTGCCATATCCCGTTCGTACGAGGGCATCTTTCAACGTCTGTAGATGTCTGTTACGCTCCTCCTCGTCTGAGCAGATCCTGTGTATATGGAGCGCTTGTCCATAGGGGATGGCTTCTTTAATGTGTTTAGGGTGGAAGCTGGAGAAGTGGAGCATCATGAGGTTATCCGTGGGTTTGCGGTAAAGCGAAGTGCTGAGGTGACCGTCCTTGATGGAGACGAGTGTGTCCAAGAATGCAACTGATTTTGGAGAGTGGTCCATGGTGAGTCTGATGGTTGGATGGAACTTATTAATGTCATCGTGTAGTAGTTTCAGCGATTCTTCGCCGTGGGTCCAAAGGAAAAAAATGTCATCGATGTATCTGGTGTATAACATCGGTTGAAGGTCCTGTGCGGTGAGTAGGTCCTGTTCAAACTTGTGCATGAAGATGTTGGCGTATTGGGGTGAGAATTTGGTCCCCATGGCTGTTCCGTGCGTCTGGATGAAGAACTTGTTGTCGAAGGTGAAGACGTTGTGATCCAGAATGAAGCGGATGAGTTGCAGAATTGCGTCTGGAGATTGGCAGTTGTCGGTGTTGAGTACTGAGGCTGTTGCAGCAATGCCGTCGTCATGGGGGATGCTGGTGTAGAGTGCCGAGACGTCCATTGTGACGAGGAATGTTCCTGGTTCAACTGGTCCATGGGTGCTGAGTTTCTATAGGAAGTCCGTCGTGTCGCGACAGAAGCTGGGTGTACCTTGTACGATGGGTTTCAAGATGCCCTCGATGTAGCCAGAGAGGTTCTCACACAGGGTCCCATTGCCTGAAACGATAGGGCGGCCTGGTGTGTTTGCCTTATGTATTTTCGGGAGGCAGTAGAGATCTCCAATACGGGGAGTACGTGGGATGAGAGCACGTAGGGTGCTCTGAAGATCTGGATCCAAGGTCTTGATCAGTCTGTTAAGTTGGCGGATGTGTTCCTTGGTCGGATCTGCGGGTAACTGTCTGTAGTGTTCTTGGTTGTTCAGTTGTCGGTATACTTCTTTGCAGTAGTCCGTTCTGTTCAGTACGACAGTGGCCCCCCCCTTTGTCTGCTGGTTTGATGACGATGCTGTGGTTGGTCTTGAGAGCGCGGATGGCATTGCGTTGTGCTTGGGTGACGTTCGGGGCGGTCTTGTGAATGCAACTGATGAATCTGGCATTGACGCGACTCCTGACGGCTTGGGCATACATGTCGAGTCTAAGGCAGCGGCCTTCCGGTGGGGTCCAATTCGACTCTTTCCTCTTCGGTTGCCGCACCGCAGATCTCTCGGTCTGCTGTTCCGGTTCATTGGTAGTCTGCTTGGGTTCGCTGTTGGCCTCTTGCGGTCTGTGGAAGAATTCCCGGAGCCTCATTCGCCTGATGAATTCCTCCGTGTCTGCCGCGAGACTGATGGGGTCCATTTTGGTGGTGGTGCAGAAATTGAGCCCTCTGCTGAGGACTTCGATTTCATCTGGTTGAAGGGTGTAGTCTGACAAGTTGACAATAGATTTCCCTGTATTGTTTTCTACTGTGACTACTGTATATATTTGGACAAGGGAAGGGACGGGACTTTCACTCGAAGTGAGGGCCCTTTGGGGTGTAGATGGATATGTGGGGTTTGTGTGCTAAAAGGGGATCTTTGGGCTTTCCTCGGGCCGGGCAAGGGGGAAAGGGACCCGGGCGGGGGCCTCCACGCTGGCCGGTTTAAGCCGGCCAGTGAACGGGAGTGAGGTGAGGGAGGGGCTGCGGCCATCGGAGCCTGGCAGAACAGGGTCCGAGTGGTCTAGCCGGGGTGGAAAGTTGGAGGGAGGGAACCGAGGTTGGGAGGAGGAGTTTTACAAGAGGCAGTTGTTGCTCTTTTTAACCTTAGTCTATTTGCTCTGATTACGTCACCTTTGCTCATGAGTCGCCAGGTACCTTTATGATACTGCTACGTGGTTCAAGTTCAGGTTATGATTAATAATACAGCACACCGCTTAGTAAGGATTAAAACAACAGTCATTTATTATATACAGCAAGCAATATTAATACCCTAATACTACTTTCTATATAATAAACCTATCACTACTGGCCAATACTTAACTTTAGGAAGAGCCCACCAGGTCAGGGAAACAAATGGCTTGTCCAATCAGATCTGCCCCGCGGGATTCAAAAGGCTGCTACAGGTCGGTGGCTAGGTGTCTCTACTGGATAGCGATCGTTGGATTCAAACTTACAGTTGCCCGTGGCTGGTCTTGCGAAGGTCTCGAGCAGGCGAAGATGAGAGAGAGAGAGATCTGAACTTGGCCCCTCACTTTTATAGGGCCCAGGGGCTTCCCGCCTCCCGGGGCGGCCCTTGACCCTGAGTCCCACGTGATTGGATTCTGTCCCCAATCCCTGGGGTCGATGTGTCCAATGGTGATGTGATTCCTCGATCGGGGGGGTGGTCGCTCACCTGTCTTTGTTTCGGCCACTGCCGGCGCCGACAGGTGTGGCCCGGTATTCAATTGCTAATATGTTGCAATTGTTCCCGGGGATAGCTGATTTAACTGTGGATGTCTGAGTAGATTAGGTGTAAACAGTCCTGAATGCAACTGCGGATACCTGGGTTGATGGGCTGTTGATAGCCCTGAGTATCGATCTGGGCTACGTTCCCAGAGCTGAATATGCAAACCTGTCTGCAGCTGCCTGCTTGTGTCTTTTTGGCTGCTTTTCCCAGCAGTCTTTCGGGTTAGCCGTTTTAAACTGGGTTTTGGCCAGATTAATCGGAACGCAGCCATTTTACATGGCTACATTCCCGCCTTGTGATCCTAACGCGAAGCGTGAAGGATCACATAAATTTTGTCCTCTTCGTTTCCCGACTGGGGGGGCACCTCCCACTTGGCCACTACTCTGACCCTAGCTATGCACAAAAATTTACCTAAACAATTCTTGAGGGCGCTATGTCAGGCAGGGGCATGTATCTATAAAAAAATTAACTGGGAACCTCTAATTTTACCTAAACAATTTTTCAAGCATTATACAATCTTATCTCTCTAAACATACAATAACAATCACAACATTTAATATATTCTTTCCTGGCTTGGCAGTCAAGCTCAGGATCATACATTTCCATACATTTTCTTTTTATTTACAGGAAAAACCGCCAGTGCATGTTTTATTATTCAGTGAAGTGTTAACAGTAAAGGGGTTTGGAGTGATGGGGTCCGCGTTCCCGCTCAACAAAAGTCCATAACAAACATGTTGAGCACGAAGAAAGGAGTCCTCATGGCTGTCTTCTTTCTTTCCTTTTCCTGTTTTTGCTGGTTTTCTCCGGACTTGGAGCTTCTGGAGTTCTGTAAGACAAGCGTAGTGTGTGTAAATACTTTGGTTTAATATCTGGTGTGTTAGTGTGTCTGTCCTTCTTGGGGCCAATTAAACCCTTATAATTGGTCACAGTATGTGACTCTCCCCCCATTTTTTTCTTCAAAACACGGCACACTTCCCAATGGTGGACCAATGCTAGGTTTATCATCCAAATGTTCCAGGATGTAAATAGCATGTGGCAGCAACCCAAATGTTGTCTAAATAAAATAAACTGTTTTTGAAAGAAAAGGTCGAATGAGGTGCGTGTGGGCCGCGACGGGTAAGACTTGGGTGGAGTCCCCGGGTAGGACGGCTACCAATACCGTATCTTCCCTACCCGAGCGTTTTTGACCAACGGGGGGGTCCCCAGGCAGGGCGGGTCTCACGCCGTTTCTCCACTGCCTGAGCGACCAAAGAACGGACAAAAATGTAGTCATCATGGTGGGGTTACTGTTCTGATTCTACCATCAAATCGGAAGAGTAGCTACGATCGGGCGTCTGGTCTGGTGACCACGTATCAGCTGAAAAGCTAGTTCCTCTGAATGGGCGTCTGGTCTGGTGACCAGGTATCTGTGGACAAGTTGGTACCGCTGAACAAGCGTCTGGCTTGTCCAATTGGAAAAGAGCTAAAAGTTCAGGTGAATGGGTGTGGGGCGGTGAGAACATTCTCCTGTAGGACGAACAACATTTAACAAACAGACAGACAACATAAAACATTCTGCAGGTTCCATCAGAATACGGGACATCGTAAATCACATTTGGGCTGGGGTGTAATTAGTATATGGAGGGAGTGCAGCGTGACCAAAGAAGAAAGGAAGGAGGAGTGAAACAAAAATGAAGTGGCCTTGCTGAGGTAACGCTGCCATGAGAAGTGGTGGGTAAGCGCTCACAGTTTGCATGGGGCAGCTGGGACCTTGTAGCTGCTGTGGGTGGTGTTCTCTTTCATATCTGGTGCTAGTCTAGCTGGTGGGGGTCTCCTGCAATCTCGGGCGAAGTGTCCTGGCTGCCCACAGTTGTAACATTCCGGTGGTTTCTGTGGGGGGCTGTTCCTTCCTTCATTTACCCATGCAGGGTTCTGGTGCGTTTTAACTGGATGCATGTCTGCTTGCTCTTCCTCGGGTTCCCTAACTGCGGGTTTGTCTGCTTCTGCCTGCTGTTCTTCGGGATTTTTAACTGTGGGTTTGCTTTGTACAGACTGCTCCCAGGCGCGGGACAGTCTTTTTAAAACCCATTTCTCATTGTGGGCTTCCTCTGAGGGGTCATAATTCGTACAGGCTTTTTGTCCTGCCTCTGTGGCATGGGAGATAAGGGTGCGGGTCTATTTGGCCGTATTGTCTGCGGACAAATGGGCACGATCTACATTTCCGAAAACGGCTTCGAAGTGAATCCACAAGCGTCCTGCGAACGCTGTGGGGTGTTCAGACTTTTTCTGTCGGCACTTATTTAGACCGTCTACGGGGTCGCCCCGGTTGTACCCGATCGCATCCAGGATCGCGGTATGCATTTCTGCAAGGGTGCCTCCTCCTACATTCTGTGGGTCAGGAAGGGCTGCTGCGACCGATGGGTCTAAGCTGAGGACCGTGAGCTTTACCTTCTCTTTCTCATCCAGGCCGTACATGGTCGCCTGGTGTTCGACGGTGGCAAAGAAATGGTGTGGGTCTGAAGCGGGGAGGAACGGTGTGATTTTGGCACACGCGTCCCGTAATTGGGTCACTGTGAGGGGGGTGGAATATAAGACGTCCGCCGCGTCTGCTGTGGCGGTGCGGTGGGTCGTTACAGGGTTCATGGGAGCCTGTATTATCTGTTGTGTGGGGGGTGGGGGTGCTTTCCTCCTTTGGGGTTTTTCCTGCGCACATGCTCCCTGAACATATCTCTGCGCTGTCTCCTGCAATTCTTCCCAATCAGGGCCATCTTCCTGTTCTAAACTTTCCCCAAAGGTTTCTTGAAATCCCTTTTGGACAGAAAGCAGTGCTTTCAAGTCTGCAATCTGCTTTCGGCACTTTGCATGGTCCAAAGTACTCTGCCTTTGTTCCGTTGTTGTGGTGTGGAGCGCTCTCAAGGCTGCCTTGAGATCACTGCATTGTTTCTGGAGCTTCTCTAACTGGTTTTCTGTTTCTTTCTTTACCAGGACTGCACGCTGCAGGTCCTGATAAGCCTTCTCATACTGTGACTGGAAACTACTCAAGTGTGCCAGACAAGATTGGTGACCCCGTTTGGCGTCAGCCACCTCTTGGTCCTTTGCTGCTAATTTCCCTTTCAATTCGTGGTTCTCTTTCTCAATTTCACATATATCGGTTTTACTTATCCGATGTATGCCTTCTCTTTCCTTGCGGAGCGTCCTGACGACCTCCTCTGTGCCTCGCAATTGTGCCATGCAGGACACGATTGCCATCGGTTTGCGCGCTTTTGCTAAACTCTTTCTGTGAATCTCACTCAGGTTCTCCCACCAAGTATGCCCTATACCTCCAGGACCTGAGTCGTCGTTACTGCAGAAATCCTTCTACACGGGCCATCCTTTGCCCTGCAGAAATTTGCGGATTTCCACTTCCCAAATGGGACACTGTCCCGCTCCTACGCTGCTGACTGGTGCGACAGCAAAATCTTCGGGGTTCATGAGGCGCTGCATCGCTTGCATTGCCTGCATGGCTCTCTCTTATCTGCTCGTTACGTTCGAATTTGGAACAGGGGGCCAAGGTGGTGTGGTAGATACGGGTACGGCTTGCGCTAATTTCCGAAATACCAACTGCCGATAGTTTTGACGCAACAAAAAATCTATCAGTTTTGCCTTATAACCCTGTTAGTTACGCATGCATACACACACTTCCGAATTGTGAATTATTAACCAGAACCGCTTGAACACTTGTGGGTTTTTTTTTGTTTTGTTTCCGATTGGATTCTAATTCAAAATGTTGGGGTTCTCCCGGAGTGGTTTTCCACTTCTAAGTCGGGTCCCGTCAGGATGTCGCCAATTATGTTGCTCTTTTTAACCTTAGTCTATTTGCTCTGATTACGTCACCTTTGCTCATAAGTCGCCAGGTGATACCGCCACGTGGTTCAAGTTCAGGTTATGATTAATAATACAGCACACCGCTTAGTAAGGATTAAAACAACGGTCATTTATTATATACAACAAGCAATATTAATACCCTAATACTACTTTCTATATAAAAAACCGATCACTACTGGCCAATACTTAACTTTAGGAAGAGCCCACCAGGTCAGGGAAACAAATGGCTTGTCCAATCAGATCTGGCCCGCGGGATTCAAAAGGCTGCTACAGGTCGGTGGCTAGGTGTCTCTACCGGATAGCGATCGCTGGATTCAAACTTACAGTTGCCGGTGGCTGGTCTTGTGAAGGTCTCGAGCAGGCGAAGAGGAGAGAGAGAGAGATCTGAACTTGGACCTTCACGTTTATAGGGCCCAGGGGCTTCCCGCCTCCCGGGGCGGCCCTTGACCCTGAGTCCCAAGTGATTGGATTCTGTCCCCAATCTCTGGGGTCGATGTGTCCAATGGTGAGGCGATTCCTCGATCGGGGGGTGGTCGCTCACCTGTCTTTGTTTCGGCCACTGCAGGCGCCGACAGGTCTGGCCCGGTATTCAATTGCTAATATGTTGCAATTGTTCCCAGGGATAGCCGATTTAACTGTGGATGTCTGAGTAGATTAGGTGTAAACAGTCCTGAATGCAACTGCGGATACCTGGGTTGATGGGCTGTTGATAGCCCTGAGTATCGATCTGGGCTACCTTCCCAGAGCTGAATATGCAAAACTGTCTGCAGCTGCCTGCTTGTGTCTTCTTGGCTGCTTTTCCCAGCAGTCTTTCGGGTTAGCTGTTTTAAACTGGGTTTTGGCCAGATTAATCGGAACGCAGCCATTTTACATGGCTACACAGTGGACGGGAGGAGCTGGAGACTTGGGGTGGGGGGTGGGGTTACAACTCTGGGGTATCATGTACGGTACTCTCTCAGAGGCTGGATGGCATTGGTTGGGGGTGGGGTGGGTGGGGGGGGGCGGGGGGGGTGGGGAGCTGTGTAGATTAAGGGTGACTACGGGTAATCCCTGATTCCTTTTTGTCATTTGTTTATGTAAACATGCGGGTTGAGGTTTGGGGGTTGGTGGGCAGATGGGATCGTTGTTATTATGGGGATTGACATATCTTGCCGATTATTGTTTATTGTTGATGGGTGTAAATGTGGGAGAAAATGTGAAAAAGGAGAATAAATTTTTTTTTTTAAAAAATAAAAAATGCCTTACAGACAATGGGGGAGAATTTGCTAATGATGAGTTTAGGGATACGTGTGAAAACATGAATATCAGAGTTATGAATACGGCTGCAGAAAGCCCATTTAGTAATGGTGTCTGTGAAATAAATCATGCTGTCATCGATGACATGCTTTGGAAAATTTTGGCAGATCGACCAAATTGCAGGCTAAATTCAGCTTTAGCATGGGCAGTACATGCAAAGAATTCATTGCAGATGGTTGGGGGCTATAGTCCTTATCAATTTGTGTTTGGTAGAAATCCTAAAATTCCGTTCATTTTGGATGACCAGCCTCCAGCTTGAGAGGGGACTACAACTAGCTCTGGTTTTGCTGAACATTTAAATCATTACATCGCAGTAGAAAAGCTTTTTTGGAAGCAGAAGTCTCTGAAAGAATTCACAGATGTTTTAGACATAACTTATGGCAATCAGATGCCGTTTTTCAGCAAGGAGGCATGGTATACTATAAGAGAGACAATTCTAATGAATGGAAAGGCCCAGGAAAGATCATAGGCAGAGATGGCAAAACAATTATTTTGCAACATGGTAATCAAACTGTTAGTGTACATTCATCAAGGATAATGGGTACAGATTACAAATTTTCAAACTTAGACAGAGCAGACAAACACGACGAGGAACCAGAGTCATCTGGTACGCACGTGTTACAGAACTATGAGGACCAATTAACTGATATAGACAGGGTTTCTGTGGAGGAACACAACACTTCTGATGAATTAGAACAGGCCATTTTTCTGAAAGGGCAACTGCCAAAAGTTGGTACAAAAGTGACATACTTGCCTGAAGGGTCTAGTCAATGGAAGGATGCAACTGTTATTAGTAGAGCAGGGAAGGCCACTGGAAAGTATAAACATTGGTTGAATGTACAGCATTCAGGGGAAGGAGTCAAGACAATGGATTGGGAAAACGAAGTTCAAAAATGGAGGGCACAGAAACGCAGTGCCAGTTCAGATAGTACATCGGATAGTGAACAGGTCCACAGGAAAAGGTCGAGAACTCCGCCGCCCTATCCTAGTAACCCTGCGCATTGATCATGGGCAATCCACCTAACCTGCACATATTTGGACTGTAGGAGGAAACTGGAGCACCCGGAGGAAACCCACGCAGACACTCGGAGAACGTGCAAACTCCACACAGAAAGTCACCCAAGGCCACAATCGAACCCGGGTCCCTGGCACTGTGAGGCAGCAGTGCTAACCACTGTGCCACACACCCAGTCAGTTAAATTAAAGTATCTGGTTACGGACAGAGAAAGGGAGGATGTGACAATGTATGCTCTTTAAATTCATGTGACTTTGGAAGGAATACTTTGGGATCTCAGCAGAGGCCTCAGCCTGTTGATAGTGATGAGTTTTTATATTTAGCATCAATCTTTGGCTAATCCAGTCCAGTGAATCCAGAAGGTAGACTCTGAACCCAAAGCTCTGCACAAGATATTGGCTGTGCCATGTATGTTTTATTTGGTTACAGTGACTACACTAAAAATAACTCAAATTTTCAAACTCAATTTTCTGTGTAAAACTTTGCGCCTTCCAGAGGTAATGACTCAGACTCATACAAATGTAAGATGAACTTTATTGTTTTTACACATCGGAAAACCAATATTCTGTGGACCCTGGAATCGTTCTCATGCTGCTCTAGTTGTGCTGCACTGTTTTGACCAGCTGTAGGTCACTGCTGGATTTGGCTTTACGCAGGTGGATGCACCATACTGTGTTGTACCTGTGCTGGTTTAGCCAGCTGGCTGAGATCCTGACCATCATTGAGTCTTGTCATAGAATCCCTACAATTCGGCCCATCAAGTCTGCACAAACTCTCCAAAAGATAGCACTACCCAGATCCACTCCCCTGCCCAACCTGCCCTATCTCTGCAATCTAACCGGCACATCCCTGGACACTAAGGGCAATTTATCTTGGCCAATCCACCTAACCTGCACATCTTTGAACTGTGGCAGGAAACTGGAGCACCCGGAGTAAACCCTCGCAGTCATGGGGAGAACTCCACACAGACAATCACCAAGGCTGGAATTAAACCCGGGTCCCTGGCGTTGTGAGCCAGCATTGTCACCCTGGACATATTCTGAGAGGTAAAGATTGCTTGTTAATACGTTACTGTGAGGATGTATTCGAAACATTTCCCTCTTTCAGTGCTACTGGTGTGTCAGACAGCTATTGGGAACCTTGAAAATGGCCTCTGCTGAAGCCACCTCATTCAGCCCAAAGCCAACATGGTATAATGAGGATGGTAAACTGGGTGACCCTCAGTGAGCAAGCCCAGCTGCTAGGGGCAGCACAGTAGCATACTGGTTAGCACTGTGGCTTCAGAGCATCAGGGTCCCAGGTTCGATTCCCGGCTTTGGTCACTGTCTGTGCGGAGTCTCCACGTTCTTCCCGGGCCGGATTCTCTAATAATGGGGCTATGTCCCCACGCCGGCGTGAAAGTCGGCGCTAACGACTCCGGCATCAACGGACACCGAAAGTAAGGAATTCTCACCTTCCTACGGGGCTAGGTTGGCGTCTGAGTGGTTCCCGCAGCTCCAGCCGGCGCGAGTTCGCACATGTGCGGAATGGCCGGTGTGATTCCGCGCCTGCGCGGGGGTTCCCTTCTCCGCGCCGGCCCCCGGGCAATATGGCGGAGCCCTACAGGGTCTCGGCGCGGAGTAAAGTAGGCCCCCACGGAACCAGCCCGCCCACCGATCGGTAGGCCCCGATCGCGGGACAGGCCACCGTGGGGCCCCCCCCCCCGGGTCGGATCTCCCTCCCTCTCCAGGACGGCCCCCGCACACTCACCATCCCCTCCCCGCTGCGTGATCCATGCCGGCGGGACCCGGCCAAACTCGGACCCCCCCCCTCTCCAGGACGGCCCCACACACTCACCTTCCCCTCCCCGCTGCGTAATCCACGCTGGCGGGACTCAGCCAAACTCAGACCCCCCCCCCCTCTCCAGGACGGCCCCCGCACATTCACCTTCCCCTCCCCGCTGTGTAATCCACGCCGGTGGGACTCGGCCAAACACGGACCCCCCCCCTCTCCAGGACGGCCCCACACACTCACCTTCCCGGCCCCGCTGCGTAATCCATGCCGGCGGGACTCGGCCAAACTGGTCGGCCACTCGGCCCATCGGGGCCTGGAGAATCGCCGGGGGGGGCCGCTGTCCACTACCCTCGTCCGGCGTGTCGGTGCTCTCACGAGCGCCCAAATAACGGCAGCGGAGAATGGGGAGGCTGGTGTCGGGGCGGGGATTTTCCGACCCGGCGGCGGGTGAGAGAATCCCGGCCGTGTCTACGTTGGTTTCCTCCGGGTGCTCCGGTTTCCTCCCACAAGTCCCAGAGACGTGCTGTTAGGTGAATTGCACATTCTGAATTCTCCCTCTGTGTACCTGAACAGGCGCCGGAATGTGACGACTAGGGGCTTTTGACAATAACTTCATTGTAGTGCTAATGTAAGCCTACTTGTGACAATAAAGGTTATTATTAAAAAAGGAGGGCCTGAAAGCCCTTAGTCGGAGAACGATGGCAATTTCATGAAGTCAGAGATTCTGGGCTCCGATCTCCTAGATTGGGACTATGCAGCTAACTGAGAATATACAAGGTTTACCTTGGTGTCACTGCAGTCCTTGAGGAGGAAGCTACTCATGCAAATGATCCTTCAGTGAGTGGCATCTTAGTGACTCTCAGTGGGAGGGTGCGTAAGCTTTGTACAGACATAGTACAGAGTTTTCTTTCACATGTAGCATGGTGTCAATGAGACATTCAGGCACGCCCTCCGCACCTCCGCACCTCTCTCACACAACACATGGGTCCTCCAGCTAGGAGGTCCAGCACTCTCAGCACAGCAGGAGAATGGTTCTCATGAGGCAGCTTCCACTCAAAGGGACTACACAAGGTCCTCCTCTTGCCCAGATTCTCCGACAGTGGGTAGGTTCTGTGACACTTGTTACAGAGACATCATGACCCTGTATCCTGACGTTTAACACTGGCCTAATTCTGAGTTGTGCGCTGCACAGCCACCAGATTCCAGGAACTGCTCTCATTCAGTCAACACTTGATCACAATCCTAGGCTAAAGAGTAGGACAAGTACATGTAATAAAAGCACGGATGGATTCTTTTGTAAGGGCCCCGAAGAATCCAGCACGAGTTTTAAGGATACAAAATAATAATGTTTATTTACTATAACAATATATACATAACAGTAGCAGTAACTTCCCTTGCTACCTTCTCCTTCCTCCTGGTTCCTGGACTGGCCAGCTTATTTATAGTAGGAGTTTCTCCGCCCCCCTCATTGGGGAAGTTCATACTCCCATAGGATTGTGGGATAGTCATTAGTCCCCAGCCAATCGTCAGTAGGCAGGTTATAACAGATTCATTGCCCCTTGGTGCATATCATTCAGTCAAAGAAGAACAAAGAACAAAGAAAAGTACAGCACAGGAACAGGCCCTTCGGCCCTCCAAGCCTGCGCCGACCATGCTGCCCGTCTAAACTAAAATCTTCTGCACTTCCGGGGTCCGTATTCCTCTATTCCCATCCGATTCATGTATTTGTCAAGATGCCCCTTAAACGTCACTTTCGTCCCTGCTTCCACCACCTCCTCCGGCAGAGAGTTCCAGGCACCCACTACCCTCTGTGTAAAAAAACTTGCCTCATACCTCTCCTCTAAACCTTTCCCCTCGCACCTATGCCCCCTAGTAATTGACCCCTCTACCCAGGGAAAAAGTCTCTGACTATGCACTCTATCTATGCCCCTCATAATTTTGTAGACCTCTATCAGGTCGCCCCTCAACCTCCTTCGTTCCAGTGAGAACAAATCGAGTTTATTCAACCTCTCCTCATAGCTAATGCCCTCCATACCAGGCAACATTCTGGTAAATCTCTTCTGCACCCTCTCTCTAAAGCCTCCACATCCTTCTGGTAGTGTGGCAACCAGAATTGAACACTATACTCCAAGTGTGGCCTAACTAAGGTTCTATACAGCTGCAACATGACTTGCCAATTTTTATACTCTATGCGCCGGCCAATGAAGGCAAGCATGCCATATGCCTTCTCGACTACCTTCTCCACCTGTGTTGCCCCTTTCAGTGACCTGTGGACCTGTACACCTATATCTCTCTGACTGTCAATACTCTTGAGGGTTCTACCATTCACTGTGTATTCCCTACCTGTATTAGACCTTCCAAAATGCATTACCTCACATCTATATGGATTAAACTCCATCTGCCATCTCTCTGCCCAAGTCTCCAAATGATCTAAATCCTGCTGCCTCCTCTGACAGTCCTCATCGCTATCTGCAATTCCACCAACCTTTGTGTAGTCCGCAAACATACTAATCAAACCTGTTACAGTTCCCTCCAAATCATTTAGATATACTACAAACAGCAAAGGTCCCAGCACTGATCCCTGCGGAACGCCACTAATCACATCCCTCCAATCAGAAAAGCACCCTTCCATTGCTACTCTCTGCCTTCTATGACCCAGCCAGTTCTGTATCCACCTTGCCAGCTCATCTCTGATCCCGTGTTGTCATGATATTCAAACACACACATCATGATAGACACACCAACAGACAAATCAGAACACACAACACCACAACCAATGACAGAAAGATATAAAAGCACAGACACGACCCCTGGTGGTCAGGATTAGCTGCAGAGGAGAACCAGGACACATCTATTGCCAAACACACTCAGGGAGACAGCACGTGCAGAGTATCCAGAACGAACTGTATTATAAGAGTTATAATAAAATAGAGTTGTACCACATACAACTGTGTTGGCTCATCTGTGCACCAGAGCACCCAACACCACATGGTACAGGAGTGGATCGATACCTGCCGGCATACCTCAGTGTACAGAGACAACCAGCAGTGCCCAGGCATGATGTACGAGCTCCCGGTTCCGCAGGCGCTCCAGTGCGACGGCGACCTCCACGAAAACTGGCGGCGATTCCGGCAAATGTTCGAGTTGTTCCTGGCGGCAGCTGAACTCAAGGACCTGGATGATAAGGAAAAAATTGAATTTCTCCTCACCGTCGCCGGTGCAAGGGCAAGAGCAATGTTCAGAAGGTTCAGGTTCTTCAGGAGGCAGCAAAGGCACGATTACCAGGCAGTCCTGGGCAAATTCTCCAAGTACTGTGAAGAATACGCAATCCAATGGGGACTTAAAGGTAAGAAAAGCTGCAGTACTCACCTCGTGGCTGGGATCCCGGAGCCCGAAATCCCGGGCCTGAGAAAAGGCTGGGTCGAGGTCGGCGGCCATCTTGCTAAAGGTATAACGCTAGCACAGTTGCGCGAGAAGTGCGCAGAACCGAAAGTTTCGTTTGCGCATGCGCGAGATGTGCGCATGCGCAGTCAAGAAAACGGCCATCGGTAAAGGAACAGCGATCTGAGCATGCGCAGTCGCTTCCTACGTGCTACATACCGAGCGTCAGGATGTCAGAGGCCCCAGACTGCACCAATTTAAAAGGGGAATGTCCCAAATCCAATTTAAAAGGGAAACGTCCCAAATCAAAAAAACAAAAATCTGTTAAAGCTGTAAAACAACCTTCCTTCACCTGGAATGACAGCACAGTGCCGCAAATTGACCCAGGAGATGAATTTAACCTCCGAAGAACCCTCCGACAAGCAGTTACCTACGCACAAGCCGATGATTCCGACCTTGAATACTTCGATGACGATTTTTACAGTGTTTCCGGACCTCGCGAGCCCAATGATAGCTCCGTGGTCCTATATGACTATGACTCGGACGAACCTGTCGTGTTGCACATTGGCAGCCCCCACATTGAATCCGACGCAGATGCGGATTCATTTTTCGGATTTGAGGATCTTCAATCCAGCAGATATGACGTTCCAACTTATTAGTACCGGATGATGCTGCAGCCTGACATTAACAGACAGGGAGCGGTGCAAGCACACGGAGAGTGCCCTGCTGCCACACAGAGCGTGGTCCACATCCCGCTCAACGTTCCCGACTCTATGAAAGAAGACATGCAAGACTCCAGAGTGCAGTCCTCGCATGAACCAGAAGTGACTCCAGTGTCACAAGCTTCCACAGCAAGCTCGTGGACAGACTCCACAATTGCAGAAACGCAAGACTCCAGAGCGCAGTCCTTGCACGAACAAGAAGTGACTCCAGTGTCACAAGCCTCCACAGAGAGCTCGTGGACAACCTCCACGATAGAAGCAACGCAAGACTCCAGAGCGCAGTCCTTGCACGAACAAGAAGTGACTCCAGTGTCACAAGCCTCCACAGAGAGCTCGTGGACAACCTCCACGATAGAAGCAACGCAAGACTCCAGAGCGCAGTCCTTGCACGAACAAGAAGTGACTCCAGTGTCACAAGCCTCCACAGAGAGCTCGTGGACGGACTCCACGATGGAAGGAACGCAAGACTCTAGAGCACAGTCCTTGCAGGAACAAGACCATGAGGGTCTAGCAACCTCTCCTGACCAACCAGCGGCAGACGATGCAAGTCTGCCATGCTCCCGTGAACAGCAAAAAGGCTATAACAGCCTACCATGCTCCACTACACAGCAGCATGACCATGACGGTCTCTCATGCTACAATAAAGGGCACAGCGCTGAAGACTGTTCAAGCCCAACTGAAGACAAGCCAAAGGAATCGCCTCGTCCAAGCCCGAAGAAAAAAGGTTTATGCGCTGACCTTCAGGATCATTGTAGCCGAACAGAGATTAATAATGCTGCACGGCCACAGAAGGATGCTGAGGATTTGCTAACGAAATTAATTGAATGTTTAACTTGCAAGGAGCAGACTGAGAATTGCCAGTGTTTTAGTACGGATCGAAAAAATGGACAAGACATTGATCCTCAGGTAATGGAAATAACACAACCTGAATCATATCTACAGCAGGGACAAATGTCTCCCTTCAACACAATGCCGCAAAATCCCAACTTCGGAGACCAGCAGTTAGTCAGTAATGACTCTTCAAACCTGGAGGGGAACATTAATTGCATTGAACCTATACACACTCCACTGATTATTGAGCAGAACATTGGAGCAAGAATCCTGAGGACACCGACATCGAGTAGCCAGATAACGAATTTAAAACCCACAGCAGTTTCAAGTGAACCAAGTGTGCTTTCCACTAATGGTGAAGATGCAGATAAGGTCGACCCGATTATTCATTGTACCACACTAACCCCAGTGATTAAGCAGTTATGTATGGGGAGTATAATGTGGGCAATTGAGAACAGTAAAAGAGAGACTGTGACCATGCCAGTCCCAGCAAAATCAGACCCAGAGACCATGAAGGCGTGTACATTAAACAAAGTTACATATGAGGTACCTGAGAAGAAAAGTGAAACGGAATGTTCTTTGGAAAATGGTACAATGTCGATAGAAACAGTGGATCCTATATTCGAGACCATACATATGGGAGAATTTGGGGGTAATAAACAAGGTTCTGCAATGTCTGGGGGAAGATTTAAAGTTCCAAAGAAGAAAAGCCCAAATGAAGGACAATGGCAAGACAATGACAGTCCACCGACATGGTGTGCACCACCAGATGAAAACTCTGACAATTTACCCAACCCTAGTGAACAGCAAGCTGCTAATGACGATCTATCCACGGGATGTGAGACGAGTGACGACAGCATCCCACTTCCCATGCAAAAGGTGCAAGGTGACAGACCTCGCCTAGTGCGTACCGAGGCACTCAACGATCACGGTGGGACCACTGACAACTGCGGTGGCGGCGCACCGCTTCCACCCTCGATGGCTCGAGCCTCTCCACTGGTTGGTGCATTCCTGCATGTTCCGACTCCAGAAGTGCAGCTTCAGGGAATCTCGGCTGCCTCCAGTGAACCTGTTGGGACTCCGGACGGGGGGCATCGACGGAAGGCAGACCGGACTCCAGATGGGGAGCAGCCAAGCGCCGACTCTGATTTGCGCACGCCAGACCTTGCTCCGGACGGGCGGTGTCGCGGCCTCGGTGATGGCACGCTCAGGGTGACGGCAGATGCCACGGCGACAGGGAATGGATCGCGTGGCAGTCCCACTGGGTCGGCAGTGGCAACCAGCACCGGCGGTCCAAGATGGACACACCAACTCGCGCCATCGCCAGACGTTGATGCGAGCAACAATTCTCTCTCCAAGGATGACTTCGTGGAGATGCCACGGATCATGCCCCTTCCATCGCCACCAGAACCAAACCACAGCCAGGGCACCACTAACAAAGATGTTGAATGTTATATTTGCACGAATGAAAAAACCAAGCACTGCACGAAGTACAACAAATGGTAAAGTAGAGACTTCGGCAACAGCATCACCTCCAACAGTCCAAGGTGAACCAGTGTGACCCCAAATCTCCACAGCTGAACCGGCTTGAGGACCAGCCCATTCTTGAGGCGGTCACCCATTAGACTGGACTTATAACGCTGTTAATACGTTCACAAAGTCAAACACTTCTGTATTATAACCTGTTGTTGTTTATTGTTCCAGATATCGTCTGACCGGACCAATGTTCAAGTTTTTTTTTTCTCTCGCATCCAAGTTTTGTTATGGTACAACCTTGTTAGTGTGACGCACCCGACATCGCCCCATGTAAATAGTTACGTCATAAACACACGCTGTACACAACACAAACGCACACTCTTAGATGCACTCACGACACAATTATATTTATAACCACGTAGGTACTTGTCTTTGTAAAAAGGGGGGATGTCATGATATTCAAACACACACATCATGATAGACACACCAACAGACAAATCAGAACACACAACACCACAACCAATGACAGAAAGATATAAAAGCACAGACACGACCCCTGGTGGTCAGGATTAGCTGCAGAGGAGAACCAGGACACATCTATTGCCAAACACACTCAGGGAGACAGCACGTGCAGAGTATCCAGAACGAACTGTATTATAAGAGTTATAATAAAATAGAGTTGTACCACATACAACTGTGTTGGCTCATCTGTGCACCAGAGCACCCAACACCACACGTGTGACTTCACCTTTTGTACCAGTCTGCCATGAGGGACCTTGTCAAAGGCCTTACTGAAGCCAATATAGACAACATCCACTGCCCTACCTGCATCAATCATCTTTGTGACCTCCTCGAAAAACTCTATCAAGTTAGTGAGACACAACCACCCGTTCACAAAACCGTGCTGCCTCTCGCTAATACGTCTGGTTACATTTAACTGGATAGCTTGTAAGCTTCAGGCTAGAATCAGGTTAATTTGGGGACAATGTGTGTCATCTTCACAAGGTCTTTCACTGTGTGATAGCACTATCACAACTAAACAGTTTCAGGAGATATGGAAAGAAAGAATTGCATTTCTATACCGCCCTTCACAACCTCAGAATGTCACAAAGTGTTTGAGAGCCAATGAAGTACTTTTCTGATGTGCAGTTACTCTTGTGAGATAAGAAACATTGCCGTTAATTTTCACACAGCAAGATCCCACAATTTGCAAATGATAATGACCTGTTATTGTGATGTTGATCGAGGGATAAATACAGGTCAGGACATTGAGGAGAACATCCCCGCCTTTCTTCAGAAATGGCCAGGAGATATTTTACACTAAACTGAGACCCGACAGAGCTTTGATTTATAGTCTTGTTGGAAAGACAGTTCCTCTGACAGTGCAGCACTCTGCCTGCATTTTTCTGCTCAAGCTTCTTGAATGGGATGAGAATCCATATATTTCTGATTTAAAGTGAGGTACTATGGCTGATAGCTGAAGACGTTGGAAGACGTCATGAACAACGCTATCAAGCGACACTTGCTCAGCAATAATCTGCTCACTGACACTCAGTTTGGGTTCCGCCAGGGTCACACAGCCCCTGACCTCATTACAGTCTTGGTTCAAACATGAACAAAGAAGCTGAACTCCAGAGGTGAGGTGACAGTGACCGCCCTTGACATCAAGGCAGCATTTGACCGAGAATGGCCTCAAGGAGTTTGAGCAAAACTGGAGTGATCGGGAGGAAAACTCTTCACTAGTTGGAATCATACCTGGCACAAAGGAAGATGATTGTGGTGGTGGGAGGTCAAACATCTCAGCTCCAGGACTTCACTGCAGGAGTACTTCAGGGTAATGTCCTAGGCCCAACCATCTTCAGCTGCTTCAATGACCTTCATTCCATCATAAGGTCAGAAGTGGGGATGTTCGCTGCTCAGCACCGTTCATGAGTCCTCAGATGCTGAAGTAGTCTAATCTATGTCCAAAAGCAGCAAGACGTGGACAATATCCAGACTTGGGCTGACAATTGGCAAGTAACATATCATAGAACCATCGAATCCCTTCAGTGCACAAGGAGGCCATTCGATCCATCAAGTCTGCACCGACCTTCTGAAAGAGCACCCTACCTAGGCCCACTCCCCTCCGTGTCCCGTAATCCTATAACCTGAAAATCCCTGGCGCTAAGGAGCTATTTTTGTATCATGGCCAATCCACCTAACCTGCACATCTTTGGACTGTGGGAGGAAATGAGCACCCGAAGGAAACCCATGCAGCCATGAGGCGAACGTGCAGTCTCCACATAGACAGTCACCCAAGGCTGGATTTCAAGCTGGGTTCCTGGTGTTGCGAGGTAGCAGTGCTAACCACTGTGCCACTATGACGCCCCCACAAACCGCCACACAAGTGAAAGGCAATGGCTATCTCCAAGAAGAGAGAATCTAACCATCCCCCCATGACATTCAATGGCATTAACATCACTGAGTCCCCCACTATCAACAAACTGGGGTTACATTGACCAAAAACTGAACTGACTAGCCACATTAATACTGTGGCTACAACAGCAGGTCAGAGGCGAGGAATCCTGCGGCGAGTAACTCATCTCCTGGCTCCCCAAAGCCTGTCCACCATCTACAAGGCACAAGTCAGGGGTGTGATGGAATACTCTCCCCTTGTCTGGATGAGTGCAACTCCAACAACACTCTCCCTGTAACCCAGTACATTCTTCCTTTTCAGATAACAATCCAATTCCATCTTAAATGCCTGGATTGACCCTGCCTCCCCCTCACTCTCAGGCAGTGCCTTCCAGATCCTAATTACTGACTGCGTGAAATGGTTTCTCTCCATGTGGCGATTGCTTCTTTTGTCAATCCCCTTAAATCTGTGTCCTCTCATTCTTGATCCTCCCACCAATGGGAACAGTTTCTTCCGATCTACTCTATCCCGACTCACCATGATTTTGAACACCTTTTTCAAAATCTTCTCTTAATCTTCCCTTTTCTGAGGAAAACAACCTCAAATTCTCCAATCTATCAACATAACTGAATTTCCTCATCCCTGGGAGTCATTCTTTTCCATGAGAGAAAATGCCTGTCATTGTTTTTCACAATGGACCTTTTATCGGACAATACATCTCCCAGTTGTGTAACCACTGACAATCACTTTCTCACAGGGTCTTTTGGAGGGATCTGTTCTAAACGTCTGAACACAGGACTGGTCACAGTGAAGAACTACGGCAACCAGCTTCCTCAGAGAATAGTCCATCTCACTCTGGCTCATGAGCTTGGCCACAGTCTGGGATCCTTTGTGAGTATATAGAAACAATCATAGACTGGAAACCTGGTGCAGATACTTCAACAAGGTTCAGACAATGTGACAACTGATGGGAGAACAGCACGGCTTTTACCAAGGTCCTATCGGGGCTAAAAGGATCAAGTGGCACAGTGGTCAGCACTGCTGCCTCACAGCTCCAAGGTCCCGGGTTTAACTCCTGCCTCGGGTGACTGTGTGGAGTTTGCACTTTCTCCCCGTGTCAGCGGGGTTCCCTCCGGGTGCTCCGGTTTCCACCCACAGTCCAAAGATGTGCAGGTTAGGTGGATTGGCTATGCTAAATTGCCCCTTCGTGTCCAAAATGTTAGGTAGGTTATTGGATTAACGGGGATAGGATGGAGGCGTGGGCTTAAGTAGGGTGCTCTTTCCAAGGGCTGATGCAGAGTTGATGGGCCGAATGGTCTCCTTTTGCACTCTAAATTCTATGAGAATTCTAATTTGGAGGTCAACTGCAAAATTTTGATTTGTGCCCATTTGAGTTTGGAAGATTAAGTGGATGAACGGATGGAGTTTGAAAAATAATCTAGGTATTTGGGTGGACAATATCTGGGCAAAGCCAGAACAGGGCGGCACAATCCTAAAATGAGAGCAGGGTGTTTCTGAATGAAATCACACACCGGCGAAGTGGCAGCCCCTCCTTCTAAAGCTTTGGAACCCTGGGAGTCAATTGGAACTTTCAAGACTGAAAATTATCATTTTTGTCAGGTAAAGGTATCGTGGGATAGGATCAAAGATGGGCAAATGTAGTTGCAAAGTAGATCAACCACAATTTGATTGGTCGGCAGACTGCTTGTGTAAGTGGTCACAATTAGGAGTTAATTTGTGATGGTGGTGGGAGCTTTACCCCATGAAAGACAATGGTTTGCACTGTGGTGCTGATGAACTCTTGTGTTAAGCATCATATATTTTGTGCCTCATAAGTCAGACGAACACACAAACATATGAATTAGGAGCAGCAGTAGGCCATTCGGCCCCTTGAGCCTACTCTGCTATTCTTTTTTTAGAATTTTTTTTTATTCTCCTCGTTTTTCACATTTTCTCCCAAATGTACACCCACCAACAATAAACAATAATCAGTAACAAATATGTCAATCCCCATATCAATAACAACGATCCCACCCTCCCACCAAACCCTAAACATTAGTCCACATGCTCACACAAACAAATGACAAAAAGGAATTGGGGATCACCCATAGTCGCCATGAACACACGCAGCCCCCCTCCCCCCAACCCTCCCATCCACCCGCCCCAACTAATGTTCAATGTTATCCAGTTCTTGAAAGTATATGGTGAATAATGCCCATGAATTGTAGAACCCCTCCATCCTTCCCCTCAGTTCAAACTTAACCTTCTCAAGAGTCAACAATTCCAACAGGTCCCCCCGCCACGCCAGGGCACAGGATGGACAGGTTGCTCTCCAACCTATCAGGATCCGCCTTTGGGCGATCAATGAGGCGAAGGCTACAACATCTGCCTCCGCACACGTTTCCAACCCTGGCTGGACTGACACCCCGAATATGGGGCGGGTTTCTCCCCTACCCGGCGGGACGGGGGGTCCCGGCAGGATGGAGTGGCGTGAACCACTCCGGTGTTGGGCCACCCCAAAGGTGCGGATTTCTCCGCACCTTTAGGGGCCAAGCCCTCACCTTTAGGGAATAGGCCCGCATAGGAGTGTTTGCCCTCCCGCAGGCTGGCGTGGAAGGCCTTTGGTGCCACGCCAGCTGGGGCCGAATGGACTCCGCCATTCGGCGGGGGCGGGAATCGTGCCGCGCCCATCGCAGGCCGGAGAATCGCCGGGGGGGGCCGCCGACTGGCGCGGCACGATTCCCGCCCCCGCCGAATCTCTGGTGCTGGAGAATTCGGCGGCCGGCGGGGGCGGGATTCACGCCGCCCCCCGGCGATTCTCCAAACCGGCGGGGGCGGCTCACCTTCGCCCTCGTGAGGTGTGCTCTGTATACCACCTTCAGCTGTATCAGCCCCAACCTCGCGCACGAGGTGGAGGCATTCACTCTCCGGAGCACCTCACACCAGAACCCCTCCTCCATATCATCTCCCAACTCATCCTCCCACTTTGCTTTGATCGCTTCCAGTGGTGCCTTCTCCTCTTCCAAAATAGCTCCATAAACCGCCGACACTACCCATTCTCCAGTCCCCCTGTCGTCAGCACCTCCTTCAACAATGTGGAGGATGGCTCCACCGGGAAGCTCTGTATCTCGTTTCTGGCAAAATCTTGAACCTGCATGTGTCGAAACATTTCCCCCTGCTCCAGCCCATACTTCGCTTCCAGCTCCTTCAATCCTGCAAACCGACCCCTAAGAAACAAATCTTTTAGTGTCTTAATCCCCTTCTCCTCCCATTTCCAAAAATTTCCGTCCCACTTCCCTGGCTCAAATCTATGGTTCCCCCGAATCGGCATTTCCCTTGACCCTAAACCCAACCCAAAGTGTTGGCGAAACTGCCTCCAAATTCTCAATGAAGCTATTATTACCGGACTCACCGAGTACTTCCCCGGGGCTATAGGGAGCAGCGCTGTTGCTAGTGCTTTCAATCCCGACCCTCTGCACAAACTCTCCTCCATTCTGACCCACTGAGAATCAACCCCTCTGACCCAGCTCCGCACCTTCTCCACATTCGCCGCCCAGTAGTAGTACAACAGGTTCGGGAGACCCAAACCCCCTGCCTGCTTTCCCCTCTGTAGCAGCACCTTTCTCACTCTGGCCACCTTCCCTCCCCATATGAACAAAGTAATCCTTCCCTCAATCTCCCTGAAAAAAGCCTTTGGCAGGAAAATCGGAAGGAACTGCAAAATTAATAGAAATCGCGGCAACACGTTCATTTTAACGGCTTGTACCCGACCCGCCAGTGACAGAGGAAGGCCGTCCCACCTTGCCAGATCGGCTTTCACTCTCCCCACCAAACTAGTGATGTTGTATCTGCGGAGCCCCCCCCCCCCCACTCCCGGGCAACCTGCACCCCCAGGTACCTAAAGTGAGTCCCTGCTCTCCGGAATGGCAGCCCCCCCACCCCTGCCCCCACCCCCGGCCGAGACACCACAAAATACTCAGCCTTGTCTCGATTTAGTTTGTACCCCGAGAAAGACCCAAACACTCGAAGCAGCTCCAATATTCCGCCTTTCGACACACTCGGTTCCGACACGTATAACAGCAAGTCATCGCCATATAAGGACACCCTATGCTCTACCTCCCCCCGGCACTATTCCTTTCCATACCCCCGAACCTCTTAATGCGATGGCCGACGGCACAATCGCGAGTGTAAACAGCAGGGGGGACATAGTCCCACGGTGGAGAGAAAGGTATCTCGAGCTGATGTTGTTTGTGCGGACACTCGCCCTCGGCTCCTTATATAGTAGCTTTACCCAGTTCACAAATCTTGGTCCAATCCCAAACCGCTCCAGAACTGCCATCAAGTACCCCCATTCTACCCGGTCAAATGCCTTCTCAGCGTCCAGTGCCACAACCACCTCTGTTTCCTTCCCCTCCGCCGCTGCCATAACAACATTCAATACCCTCCTAATGTTCGTAAAGAGCTGCCTCCCTCTCATGAACCCTGTCTGACCTTCACCTATTATCACCTTCGGGAGGCACTCCTCCAGCCTACCCGCCAGTATCTTCGCCAATACCTTTGCGTCCACATTCAGAAGCGATATGGGCCTATACGACCCATACTCCGTTGGATCCTTATCTTTTTTTAGCAACAGGGAAATCGATGCCTGCCCCAAAGCTTGTGGCAACACCCCCTTCCCTATCGCCTCTTCAAAAATTCCCACCATCAGGGGTGCCAGCTTATCCTTGAATTTTTTATAATATTCCACCGGAAACCCATCCGGTCCTGCCACCTTCCCCAATTGCATCCTTCCAATCGCATCTTTTATCTCCTGCTCCACTATCGCTCCTTCTAATGTAGCCCTGTCCCCCTCCCCTAACCTCGGGTACTCCAACCCATCTAGAAATTCCTGCATCTCCCGGTCTCCCCCAGGTGGCTCTGACCTGTACAACCTCTCATAAAACTCCTCAAAGACCTTGTTAATCAGATCTGGAGGCACCACCAACTTCCCTGCCTTATCCCTCACCTGAACAATTTCCCTTACCGCTGCCTCCCTCCAGAGCTGACCTGCTAACATACGCCCGGCCTTATCTCCATGTGAAAAATGAAAATCGCTTATTGTCACAAGTAGGCTTCAAATGAAGTTACTGTGAAAAGCCCCTAGTCGCCACATTCTGGCACCTGTTCGGGGAGGCTGTTACGGGAATTGAACCGTGCTGCTGGCCTGCCTTGGTCTGCTTTCAAAGCCAGCGATTTAGCCCTGTGCTAAACAGCCCCTGTCTGTAAAGTACACCCCGTGCTCGTCTCAGTTGGTGCACTGCCTTCCTGGTTGATAAGCCTTCGCTGCTGTTCAATAAGATCAGGGCCTTCTGATTGTACCTTCAACCCCACACTCCTGTCTATCGTCTGATAACCTTTCACTCCCTCGTTAATCAAGAATCTATATAACTCTGCCTTAAATATATTCAAAAACACTGCTTCCACTGCCTTTTTAAAAAATGTATGTTTTTATTGGTTTTTACTTTTACATTGCTGAGTAAAGATTTAAATAAAAAAGAAAAGAGATCAAAAGAGCCAAAGGCTCCACGTTGGGTGGGATTCTCCGGTCGCGTTCGCCCGGCGACCGCAGAATCCCACTCCAGGCCAATAGAATTTTCCATTGTCGGCCTCTCGCCCGTTCTTGCAGCAGGCGGGGAGGGAGAATCCAGTCCACAGTATAAAACAAAATGAAAATGGGGAAACCAAGTGATCTGGTGTAAATACACAGGAAATCTATATACAGATTTGAGGCCTGTTAGCATTAGGCCTTCAGTAATCAGTTATCACGACCGCTCTGCTTCACTATTTATATGCGGCCCCATGGTATTGAAACATACCAGGAGCTGGTATGAAGTCACCCAGGCTCTCTTGCTGTTGCCGTGGTTGCCCCCCTGGGTCCTCCCCCCTTTCGGTGCCCTTTGGTCCCTCTGCCCTGTTGTCTTCTCCCCTCCCTTCTCTGGTCCCTCCCTCCCCCTTCTCCCTTCTCTTCATCTTTTGCCCCCCCCCCTTTAACGGTCGTTGGTCACGAACAAGTCCTTGAACAGGTTGGTAAATAGTTTCTACATGTTGCGGAAGCCTTCCCCTGATCCTCTGATGTTGAGTTTTATCTTTTTCAAATTGAGGAATTCCGCTAAGTCGGACAGCCAGCCTGCGGCCTTGCATGGCGCTGTTGAACCCCAGCCAAGCAGGAGTTTCAGGCGGGCGATCAGGGAGGCAAAGGCTAGGGCGTCTGCCTCTCTCCCCGTAAAGAGTTCTGGCTGTTCCGATACCCTGATGACCACCACTATTGGGCATGGCTCCACCCTCACCCCCATAACCCTGGATAAGGCCTCGAACCAGTACCTGACAAGTCTGGAACATAGCCAGAACATGTGGGTGTGGTTGGCTGACCCACCTGGCACTGGTCACAAAAAGAACCTTCTGGCCAAGTGCACCCTGTGTACGACCTTTAGCTGCATTAGGTCAGCCCTGCACACGAGGAGGTGAAGTTCGCCCTATGCAGTGCTTTAATCCAGAATCCTTCCCCTATCTCCATACCTAGTGTAGTGATCACTGTATATGTAAATACATGATTAGTTAATGTGCAGTCAGTACAGTCAGATGATCACTAGTTGGCAACACTAACAGGGACTATATAAGAAGTTTCCCGCTCTTTCTTTAAGTTCTTAGTGTGTATTGAAATTAAATGAAATGAAAATCGCTTATTGTCACAAGTAGGCTAGAGGATAGAAGTGACCAGCTCAGAGTGTAGTGTAATATATTCATTGTTAATTTAATCTAATCTTAGTTAATTCTACTACTAGTCAAAGTATTAAAGTAAAAGAACTCACAAGTATATTATTTTGTTACTCAATAAATAATTTGTCATCAACTGGAAGACTTCGACTGTTTATCATCAAGTTAAACACAACTCGGCAAGACAAATGGGTAGCATATATATTACACCCTTATAATATAACACCTAGTTCTTCCTCCCACTTTTCCCTTGTCTCGTCCAGTGGTGACCATATCTCCTCCAGTATTCGTCCGTACATGTCAGCGCAGTTACCATCCCATAATTCACCCGTGGTTAGAAGCCTATCCAGTAGGGAGTGTCCTGGTAATTGGGGGAACGTTGCTGTCTCCTTGCGGAGGAAGCTCCTCAGTTGCATATCTTGCAACTCGTTCTCTTTTGGGTGCTGTAGTTTGTCCGGCAGTTCCCCCAGGGTCACTATCCTGCCATCTATGTATGGGCCCCCTACTATCAGTGCCCCCTCAACCTGTCTCCATCTGTTAAAAGAGGCACCCAAAGTCACCGGGGTGAATTTATGTTGTTTGCAATTTGGGGCCATGGTGGACATTGCTACCAGTCCATAGTGGTGCTTGAGTTGGTTCCACGCTTTAAGCGTGGCCACTACCACTGGGTTTTTTGAGTACTTGGCTGGGGGAATTGGGAGTGGGGCAGTGGCCAGTGCCCAGAGGGATGTCCCCGTATAGGAGCCCTCTTCTATTTTTACCAATTCCGTTCCCAGCTCCTTCACCCATCCCCGTACTCTCTCTGCAGTGGCTGCCCAGTGGTAGGGTTGGAAGTTCGGGTGGGCCTATGGTTTTCTGTCTTTGTAGGGCGTTCTTTCGGATCCTAGGATTCTTCTCCTTCCACCCCCCCCCCCACCCCCCCCCCCCCCCCCCCCCCCACACACACACACACACACACACAAACGCCGTGATTGATTTGTCTAACTTAGTGAGGAAGGTCTTGAGGATGAACATCAGGAGGGATTTGAATCAGAAGAAGAACCATGGCAACACATTAGCCTTGATCGTCTGCACTCTCCCCACCTGAGAATGGTCCGAATCCCATTAGGAGTTCCATTATTTCTCCCATTCTGGTCAGATGGTTTGAGACATAGTGGGCAGGTCATCCACATAGAGTGAGACTCTATGCTCTCTGTTTCCCCTCTGGATGCCACTCCATCCCTTCGCTGATCTGAGAGTGATAGCCAGTGCCTCAATTGCCAGGGTAAATAGCAGTGGGGATAAGGGGCATCCCTGCCTTGTGCCTCTGTGCAGCAGAATTATTCCGAGCTGGTGACATTTGTCTGTATGCCTGCCCTGTACAGTATTTTCACCCATGAAGTGAACCCTGGCCCAAACCCAAACCCTTCCAGTATCTCCATGAGGTACCTCCATTCGACTCTGTTGAAGGCCTTCTTTGCGTCCAGGGTGAAGATCACTTCTTGTGTGCCCCCCCGCTTCAGGGCATGATCACGCTCAGCAGGCATCTGATGTTCGCCATTAGTTGCCTGCCCTCAACAAAGCCCGTTTGATCCTCCGTGACTATCTCCGGTACATAACTCTGCAGTCACCTCGCCAAGGCCTTCGCTTGGACTTTGACATTAGTGTTTAGGAGTGAGATGGGTCTGTATGACCAGCACTCCGTTGGGTCTTTGTCTCTTTTAGGGATCAGAGATATCAGGGCCTGTGCCAGCATGGGTGGCAGGGCCCTTCTTGACAGTGAGTCGTTGAACATCTCCCTCAGGTGCAAGGCCAACGCTGTCGTAAATTTTTTATCAAAGGCCACCGGGAACCTGTCTGGACCCGGTGCCTACCCTGACTACATGGAATTGAAATTCTCCATTACTTCCTCCAGTTCTAGTAGTTCCACTACTTTTTGAGGAAGAGAGTTCCAGAGACTCGCGACCCTCCGAGAGAAAAAAAATCTCCTCATCTCCATCTTAAATGAGCGACCCCGGCCTCCAGACCCGTTGCACTATACGCCCCACACCGGCGGCGCCATACAAACCCACAATTTGTATGTATTTAAATCAAATTCATAGGCTGGAAGCCCAAAATTCCACCCCCCAAACCCCACCCCCATATGCTCCAGCCCTCTCAGCCGGGAGTCAAGCAGGTGTGATTTGGTGCAAGTATTTACAAGCAGGGCCCAGGCCCCATGGCTATTGAGGGGAAGCAAGAAGGTAAGCAAACTTTTGAATTGGAGGTGTATGCCTAGACCGCAGGGAGTAGGTGGTAAGTATGTGGACTCGGGGTGTCCCACTTGGGATTGGGGTGCCCTGGCTTAGACCCCCATTGTTGCATAAATTCATTTAAACCCACCCAATCCAAACCCCCTAGCTGCAACTTACAGGCTCCTGGCTGTTGAGATTGTTGACAGCTCACAGTATCCTGCAAATGTTTGTCAATACTGTTGCTGCGATTGACAGCTCTTCAGGGTTTCACATTCTCTTTTACACAGCAGGAAACTCCTTTCGATGTTGTAAGGAGCTGTCAATCATAGCAAGAGCGTTTAATCAACATTATGGTTAGCATCAAAGCAGGGTAATGGAGATGCAGTCAAGCATGAAGGTAAAGGTCAATAAACAATCCACCAAGGGCAGCACTGTGGCGCAGTGGTTAGCACTGCGGCCTTGTGGCGCCGACGTCCTAGATTCGATCCCGGCTCTGGGTCACTGTCCATGTGGAGTTTGCACGTTCTTCCTGTGTTGTCGTGGGTTTCACCCCCACAACCCAAAAGATGTGCAGGGTAGGTGTATTGGCCATGCTAAATTGCACATTAATTGGCAAAAAATGAATTGGGTATTCTAAAGTTATTTTAAAAAATAAACAATCCACCAAGCAGCTGTGTCTCACCCATAAAACTGATCATCATTGGGTAGTGGAAGGTTTTTCTCAGTGAAATTCAATGGGTGTTTTGCATTTCAAAGGCTGTCAGGGGATTGAAGCCCTATCAAGTGTCCTGGGTTTTCGAGGAAGCCTCTGATACTTGTAACAGCGGCTGCCTTAAAAACCATTGTCTGAGGCAGCAGGTGTTAGGGAAGGGTACGTGAAAATGCAGTGATCTTTCACTATACTGCCTGGACTTCTCTTCAGCTTTCAGGCGGTGTGAGTGACGGGGATCACTAATAATAATAATAATCTTTATTATTGTCACAAGTAGGCTTACATTAACACTGCAATGAAGTTACTGTGAAAATCCCCTAGTCACTACATTCCGGCGTCTGTTCGGGTATACTGAGGGAGAATTCAGAATGTCCAATTCACCTAACAGCACTTCTTTTTGGGACATGCGGGAGGAAACCAGAGCACCCGGAGGAAACCCACGCAGACACGGGGAGAACGTGCAGACTCCGCACAGACAGTGACCCAAGCCGGGAATCAAGTTGGGTCCCGGGCGCTGTGAAGCGACAGTGCTAATCACTGTGCTACTGGCCTCTGATGGTGCTACTGGTTCCAAATGGTGGTCTCTGATGGTGATCTCTGATGGGGGTTTCAGATGGCTGTTCTGATGGGGGTCTCTGATGGGGGTCTCTGATGGAGGTCTCTGATGGGGGACTCTGTTGGGGGTTTCAGATGGGCATCACTGATGGGGGTCTCTGTTGGGGGTCTCTGATGGGGGTCTCTGATGGAGGTCTCTGATGGGGGTCTCTGATGGAGGTCTCTGATGGGGGTCTCTGTTGGGGGTCTCTGATGGGGGTCTCTGTTGGGGGTCTCTGATGGGGGTCTCTGATGGAGGTCTCTGATGGGGGTCTCTGTTGGGGGTTTCAGATGGGCATCACTGATGGGGGTCTCTGATCGGGGTCTCTGTTGGGGGTCTCTGATGGGGGTCTCTGATGGGGGTCTCTGATGGGGGTCTCTGATGGGGGTCTCTGATGGGGGTGACTGATGGGGGTCTCTGATGGTGGTCTCTAATGGGAAGGGGTCTGATGGGGTGACTGATAGGGGTGACTGACGGGGGGTGACTGACGGAACTGACTGACGGGGGTGACTGATGGGGGGTGACTGATGGGGGGTGACTGATGGGGGGTGACTGACGGGGGTGACAGTTGGGGGTGACTGATGGGGGGTGACTGATGGGGGGTGACTAATGGGGGGTGACTGATGGGGGTGACTGATGGGGGGTGACTGATGGGGGGTGACTAATGGAGGTGACAGTTGGGGGGTGACTGATGGGGGGTGACTAATAGAGGTGACAGTTGGGGGGTGACTGATGGGGGGTGACTGATGGGGGGTGACTGAGGGGGGTGACTGATGGGAATGACAGTTGAGGTGACTGATGGGGGGTGACTGATGGGGGTGACTGATGGGGGTGACTGATGGGGGGTGACTGACAGAGCTACTGATGGGGGGTGACAGTTGGGGGTGACTGATGGGGGGTGACTGACGGGGGTGACTGACGGGGTGACTGATGGGGGTGACTGATGGGGGTGACTGATGGGGGTGACTGATGGCGGGTGACTGGCGGGTGACTGATGGGGGCGACTGATGGGGGTGACTGATGGGGTGACTGATGGGGGTGACTGATGGGGGTGACTGATGGGGGTGATTGATGGGGGTGACTGATGGGGGTGACTGATGGGGGTGACTGATGGGGGGTGACTGATGGGGGTGACTGATGGGGGTGACTGATGGGGGTGACTGATGGGGGTGACTATTGGGGGGTGACTGATGGGGGTGACTGATGGGGGTGACTGATGGGGGGTGACTGATGGGGGGTGACTGATGGGGGTGACTGATGGGGGTGACTGATGGGGGTGACTGATGGGGTGATTGATGGGGGTGATTGATGGGGTGACTGTGGGGGTGACTGATGGGGGGTGACTGATGGGGGTGACTGATGGGGGTGACTGATGGGGGTGACTGATGGGGGTGACTGATGGGGGTGATTGATGGGGGTGACTGATGGGGGTGACTGATGGGGGTGACTGATGGGGGTGACTATTGGGGGGTGACTGATGGGGGTGACTGATGGGGGTGACTGATGGGGGTGACTGATGGGGGGTGACTGATGGGGGTGACTGATGGGGGTGACTGATGGGGGTGACTGATGGGGTGATTGATGGGGGTGATTGATGGGGTGACTGTGGGGGTGACTGATGGGGGGGTGACTGATGGGGGTGACTGATGGGGGTGACTGATGGGGGTGACTGTGGGGGTGACTGATGGGGTGATTGATGGGGGGTGACTGATGGGGTGACTGTGGGGGTGACTGATGGGGGGTGACTGATGGGGGTGACTGTGGGGGTGACTGATGGGGTGATTGATGGGGGTGACTGATGGGGGTGACTGATGGGGGGTGACTGATGGGGGTGACTGATGGGGGTGACTGATGGGGGTGACTGATGGGGGTGACTGACGGGGGTGACTGACGGGGGTGACTGATGGGGGGGTGACTGATGGGGGGGTGACTGATGGGGGTGACTGATGGGGGTGACTGATGGGGGGTGACTGATGGGGGTGACTGATGGGGGTGACTGACGGGGGTGACTGACGGGGGTGACTGACGGGGGTGACTGACGGGGGTGACTGACGGGGGTGATTGACGGGGGTGACTGACGGGGGTGACTGACGGGGGTGACTGACGGGGGTGACTGATGTGGGTGACATTGAATACAGCGCGGGAGGAGAGAAAGCCGGGAGATTTAAAAAGCGCGGGAGATTTAAAAAGCGCGGGAGGAGAGAGAGCCGGGAGATTTAAAAAGCGCGGGAGATTTTAAAAGCGCGGGAGAGAGAGCCGGGAGATTTAAAAAGCGCGGGAGATTTTAAAAGCGCGGGAGGAGAGAGAGCCGGGAGATTTAAAAAGCGCGGGAGATTTTAAAAGCGCGGGAGGAGAGAAAGCCGGGAGATTTAAAAAGCGCGGGAGATTTTAAAAGCGCGGGAGGAGAGAGAGCCGGGAGATTTAAAAAGCGCGGGAGATTTAAAAAGCACGGGAGCTACGAGTCAGAGCGGAGATTTTAAAAGATCGCTGCCTAATTTCGGGAGCCGTTCGGAGGAGGAGTAGCAGTCTCTGTCAGGGAGAGAACCTGAGAACATCTAAGACACTCAGAAGGTAAGTCAGTGATTTTTACTCATTTTTACTTTTATACCTTTTTCAAATTGTGTGTGGCGGGGGAAAACAGGAAAGCTGTGACCTGAGTGGCTGGTTGGGAATCTACACTAAATTAAAAAAATTAAGCATTGGTAACTAATTAAACATAATTATTGAATTATAATTTAGAGGGGTATCTAAGCCAGAGATCGGAGAGTACTATATTTAGCTTTCGCATTTATATTAGAAATCTAGTGCTAGGAAACAGATAGTTAAAACAACTTTAAAAAAATATATATATTTTAAAAAATTTTAAACTTTAATTTTAATTAATTGACGCAACGTCAGTTAGAGGGATGCAGTGCTCTGACTGTGAGATGTGGCAGGAGGCTTCCAGCGTCCCAGATGGCTTCATCTGCAGAAAGTGCACCCAACTGGAGCTCCTCACAGACCGCATGGTTCGGTTGGAGCAGCAATTGGATGCACCTAGGAGCATTCAGGTGGTGGAAAGCGTCATAGATCGCAGTTATATAAATGTGGTCACACCCAAGGTGCAGGCAGAGAAATGGGTGACCACCAGAAAGGGCAGGCAGTCAGTGCAGGAATCCCCTGTGGTTGTCCCCCTCTCGAACAGGTATACCCCTTTGGATACTGTCGGGGGGGATGGCCTATCAGGGGAAAACAGCAGCAGCCAGAGCAGTGGCACCACGGCTGGCTCTGATGTTCAGGAGGGAGGGTCAAAGCGCAGAAGAGCAATAGTAACAGGGGACTCTATAGTCAGGGGCACAGATAGGCGCTTCTGTGGACGTGAAAGAGACTCCAGGATGTTGCCTCCCTGGTGCCAGGGTCCAGGATGTCTCCGAACGGGTAGAGAGCATCCTGAAGGGGGAGGGCAAACAGGCAGAGGTCGTTGTACATATTGGTACTAACGACATAGGCAGGAAGGGGCATGAGGTCCTGCAGCAGGAGTTCAGGGAGCTAGGCAGAAAGTTAAAAGACAGGATCTCTAGGGTTGTAATCTCTGGATTACTCCCTGTGCCACGTGCCAGTGAGGCTAGAAATAGGAAGATAGAGCAGCTAAACACGTGGCTAAACAGCTGGTGTAGGAGGGAGGGTTTCCGTTATCTGGACCACTGGGAGCTCTTCCGGGGCAGGTGTGACCTATATAAGAAGGACGGGTTGCATCTAAACTGGAGAGGCATAAATATCCTGGCCGTGAGGTTTGCTAGTGTCACATGGGAGGGATTAAACTAGTATGGCAGGGGGGTGGGCACGGGAGCAATAGGTCAGCAGGTGAGAGCATTGAGGGAGAACTAGGGAATAGGGACTGTGGGGCTCTGAGGCAGAGCAGACAGGGAGAAGTTGCTGAACACAGCGGGTCTGGAGGCCTGAAGTGCATATGTTTTAATGCAAGAAGTATTACGGGTAAGGCAGATGAACTTAGAGCTTGGATTAGTACTTGGAACTATGATGTTGTTGCCATTACAGAGACCTGGTTGAGGGAAGGGCAGGATTGGCAGCTAAACGTTCCAGGATTTAGATGTTTCAGGTGGGATAGAGGGGGATGTAAAAGGGGTGGCGGAGTTGCGCTACTGGTTAGGGAGAATATCACAGCTGTACTGCGAGAGGACACCTCAGAGGGCAGTGAGGCTATATGGGTAGAGATCAGGAATAAGAAGGGTGCAGTCACAATGTTGGGGGTTTACTACAGGCCTCCCAACAGCCAGCGGGAGATAGGGGAGCAGATAGGTAGACAGATTTTGGAAAAGAGTAAAAACAACAGGGTTGTGGTGATGGGAGACTTCAAATTCCCCAGTATTGACTGGGACTCACTTAGTGCCAGGGGCTTAGACGGGGCGGAGTTTGTAAGGAGCATCCAGGAGGGCTTCTTAAAACAATATGTGGACAGTCCAAACTAGGGAAGGGGCGGTACTGGACCTGGTATTGGGGAATGAGCCCGGCCAGGTGGTAGATGTTTCAGTAGGGGAGCATTTCGGGAACAGTGACCACAATTCAGTAAGTTTTAAAGTGCTGGTGGACAAGGATAAGAGTGGTCCTAGGATGAATGTGCTAAATTGGGGGAAGGCTAATTATAACAATATTAGGCGGGAACTGAAGAACATAGATTGGGGGCGGATGTTTGAGGGCAAATCAACATCTGACATGTGGGAGGCTTTCAAGTGTCAGTTGAAAGGAATTCAGGACCGGCATGTTCCTGTGAGGAAGAAGGATAAATACGGCAATTTTCGGGAACCTTGGATAACGAGAGATATTGTAGGCCTCGCCAAAAAGAAAAAGGAGGCATTTGTCAGGGCTAAAAGGCTGGGAACAGACGACGCCTGTGTGGAATATAAGGAAAGTAGGAAGGAACTTAAGCAAGGAGTCAGGAGGGCTAGAAGGGGTCACGAAAAGTCATTGGCAAATAGGGTTAAGGAAAATCCTAAGGCTTTTTACACGTACATAAAAAGCAAGAGGGTAGCCCGGGAAAGGGTTGGCCCACTGAAGGATAGGCAAGGGAACCTATGTGTGGAGCCAGAGGAAATGGGCGAGGTACTAAATGAATACTTTGCATTAGTATTCACCAAAGAGAAGAAATTGGTAAATGTTGAGTCTGGAGAAGGGTGTGTAGATAGCCTGGGTCACATTGAGATCCAAAAAGACGATGTGTTGGGTGTCTTAAAAAATATTAAGGTAGATAAGTCCCCAGGCCCTGATGGGATCTACCCCAGAATACTGAAGGAGGCTGGAGAGGAAATTGCTGAGGCCTTGACAGAAATCTTTGGATCCTCACTGTCTTCAGGTGATGTCCCGGAGGACTGGAGAATAGCCAATGTTGTTCCTCTGTTTAAGAAGGGTAGCAAGGATAATCCAGGGAACTACAGGCCGGTGAGCCTTACTTCAGTGGTAGGGAAATTACTGGACAGAATTCTTCGTGACAGGATCTACTCCCATTTGGAAGCAAATGGACGTATTAGTGAGAGGCAGCATGGTTTTGTGAAGGGGAGGTCGTGTCTCACTAACTTGAGTTTTTCGAGGAGGTCACTAAGATGATTGACGCAGGTAGGGCAGTGGATGTTGTCTATATGGACTTCAGTAAGGCCTTTGACAAGGTCCCTCATGGTAGACTAGTACAAAAGGTGAAGTCACACAGGATCAGGGGTGAGCTGGCAAGGTGGATACCGAACTGGCTAGGTCATAGAAGGCAGAGAGTAGCAATGGAAGGATGCTTTTCTAATTGTAGGGCTGTGACCAGTGGTGTTCCACAGGGATCAGTGCTGGGACCTTTGCTGTTTGTAGTATATATAAATGATTTGGAAGAAAATGTAACTGGTCTGATTAGTAAGTTTGCAGACGACACAAAGGTTGGTGGAATTGCGGATAGCGATCAGGACTGTCAGAGGATACAGCAGGATTTAGATTGTTTGGAGACTTGGGCGGAGAGATGGCAGATGGAGTTTAATCCGGACAAATGTGAGGTCATGCATTTTGGAAGGTCTAATGCAGGTAGGGAATATACAGTGAATGGTAGAACCCTCAAGAGTATTGAAAGTCAGAGAGATCTAGGAGTACAGGTCCACAGGTCACTGAAAGGGGCAACACAGGTGGAGAAGGTAGTCAAGAAGGCATACGGCATGCTTGCCTTCATTGGCCGGGGCATTGAGTATAAGAATTGGCAAGTCATGTTGCAGCTGTATAGAACCTTAGTTAGGCCACACTTGGAGTATAGTGTTCAATTCTGGTCGCCACACTACCAGAAGGCTTTAGAGAGGGTGCAGAAGAGATTTACCAGAATGTTACCTGGTATGGAGGGCATTAGCTATGAGGAGCGGTTGAATAAACCCGGTTTGTTCTCACTGGAACGAAGGAGGTTGAGGGGCAACCTGATAGAGGTCTACAAAATTATGAGGGGCATAGACAGAGTGGATAGTCAGAGGCTTTTCCCCAGGGTAGAGAGGTCAATTACTAGGGGGCATAGGTTTAAGGTGAGAGGGGCAAGGTTTAGTGTAGATGTACGAGGCAAGTTTTTTACGCAGAGGGTAGTGGGTGCCTGGAACTCGCTACCGGAGGAGGTGGTGGAAGCAGGGACGATAGTGACATTTAAGGGGCATCTTGACAAATATATGAATAGAATGGGAATAGAGGAATACAGACCCAGGAAGTATAGAAGATTGTAGTTTAGTCGGGCAGCATGGTCGGCACGGGCTTGGAGGGCCGAAGGGCCTGTTCCTGTGCTGTACATTCTTTGCTCTTTGTTTGACTGATGGGGAGTGACTGATAGGGGGTGACTGATGGGAAGGGGTCTGATGGGGGGGTCTGTTGTGTTTAGATACAGCGATCCTTTTACTTTGGCCTTTTAGTATTTTCATAGCAGCTAGCCTTACCTGCTGATTTACTCTTAAGTTATCTCTCTGCCCCTTTCTATCAGTGTCTGTTTATAATTTAACACAGTAGCACCTTTCTCTCTTGCCTTGTCTCTACTCTTTCTTTAGACCACATATTTTTTTCATAGAATAGAATTTCGACAGTGCAGAAGGAGGGCATTTGGCACATTGAGTCTGCACCGACCTTTCGAAAGACCATTCACCCGTCCACCCCACCCTATCCCTGTAACCCCATAACCTAACTTGCACATCCCTGGACACTAAGGGGCAATTTATCATAGCCAATCCACCGAACCCACACATCTTTGGACTGTGGGAGGAAACCGGAGTACCCGGAGGAAACCCATGCGGACAAGGGGAGAACGTGCAGACTCCACACAGTCACCAAAGGCCAGAATTGAACCTGGGTCCCTGGCGCTGTGAGGCAGCAGTGCTAACCACTGTGCCACCGTGCCGCCCTAATCTTCTCAAATTGGATTCCTTGTCTCCACTATTCAGTTTAAAACTCTCTCTACTTCCCTAGTTATGTGACTCACTGGAACATCGGCCCCAGCAGGGTTCAGATGTAGATCCCAACGGTACAGATCCTCTTTCCCCAGTACTGGTACCAGCGTCCCCTGAACTGGAACCTGCTTCTCCCACACCAGCCTTTGAGCCACGCGTTCAGTTCCCTAATCTTAGTTGTTCAATGCCAATTTGCAAGTGGCTCAGGTAATAATCCAGGTGATAGATAACCTTTGAGGTTCTGCTTCTTATTTTGTTGCCTAGCTCCTCATCGTGCCTATGTTGTTAGTATCTACATGGACCATGACAACTGGATTAACTCCCTCCCATTGCAAGTTCTTCTTCAGCCCGGAACAGATGTCCTGAACCCTGGCACTGGGCAGGCAACCCAGCCGCCTGGTCTCTCAGTCTTTGCTGCAGAGAATGGTGTCAATCTCCCTCACTATACTGCCCCCCCCCCCCACTACCACTACATTGTCACGTGCTGTTATATTTCAATGTGCCACAAAGAGAAAAGGGGCGGGATTCTCCGGCCCGCTGCACCCGTTTTCTGGTGCGGCGCGCCCTCACCGGCAGCGGGATCCTCTGTCTCAGCAGCTGTCCAAGGGCACCCCCACGCCGTCGGGAAATCTGCGGGCGTGAGTGCGCTGCCGGTGAAGGGGAGGATCCCGCTGACGGAGAATTCAGCCTAAGGTATGGAGGTGCCACACTCTTGGCTTTCTTCCAACCACGATGCAAGGTTTATTAGGGGTGTAGCTCATACAGAACTAAGATGGAGAATTAACGTCCGCACTAACACTCTGCTGACATCACTACAGATCATGTGACATTCCACCAGCAGGGATGTATTACTTAAATACATAACACCCCTCCCCCTTTACTTCTTTAGTACAAATTACAACTTTTCTTAATGTTTAAATACAGACCCAATTGTATATTAGAGACATTACTTTGCACCTGTATCTTTTTACATATATTCAACTGAATGAGACAGTCTCTCAGGTGGACATCTATTCCTTTTGGGTTGTTCTGGAACTTGGCTGCTCAAGACCTTTGGATTGTCTTCTTTCCCTTCTGTTAGTCGTGCTTCCTGTGTCCATTTCCATTGGTGTTGAAGATTCCTCAGAAACAGAATCTGAATTTGTCTCTGTGTTTAGTCTCTGTTCAGAAGTATCACTGCTTAGATTGTCTGATGGAAATATTTCCTGGGAAGTTTCAGCGATTTCACTTTGAGAAGCTAGCAGTTGGTCAGTATGACTCTCCAAACTCTCTCATCATCCGTCTGTACAATGTATGATATTGGGCCTGTTTTTGCTAGGATAACTGCGGATACTTTTCTCATTTCTAGTACAGCTTCTTGCAAGCACTCGTTCTCCCTGAGTGAATACTCGCTATTAGAGTTTTGTTCCTTCCGAACAATCTGTGCTTGTTGTTGTGGTTTGACAATCTCTGAAGTAACAAAAGGTCAAACTTTGTTCATAGCTTTCTTTTGAAAAGCAGCATTGCTGGTGTACTCTGTGTCGTTGCATGTGCGATGTTTCATGGAACTTGGAACATTACAGCGCTGTACAGGCCGTTCGGCCCTCGATGTTGCGCCGACCTGTGAAACCACTCTAAAGCCCATCTACACTATTCCCTTATCATCCATACGTCTATCCAATGACCATTTGAATGCCCTTAATGTTGGCGAGTCCACTCCTGTTGCAGGCAGGGCATTCCACGCCCTTACTACTCTCTGAGTAAAGAACCTACCTCTGACATCTGTCTTATATCTATCTCCCCTCAATTTAAAGCTATCTCCCCTCAATTTAAAGCTATCACCCCTCGTGCTAGACATCACCATCCGAGGAAAAAGGCTCTCACTGTCCACCCTATCCAATCCTCTGATCATCTTGTATGCCTCAATTAAGTCACCTTTTAACCTTCTTCTCTCTAACAAAAACAGCCTCAAGTCCCTCGGCCTTTCCTCATAAGATCTTCCCTCCATACCAGGCAACATTCTGGTAAATCTCCTCTGTACCCTTTCCAATGCTTCCACATCCTTCCTAAAATGCGGCAAGCAGAATTGCACGCAATACTCCAAATGCGGCCGCACCAGAGTTTTGTACAGCTGCAACATGAACTCATGGCTCTGAAACTCAATCCCTCTACCAATAAAAGCTAACACACCATACGCCTTCTTAACAACCCTCTCAACCTGGGTGGCAACTTTCAGGGATCTATGTACATGGATCTCTCTGCTCATCGACACTGCCAAGAATCTTACCATTAGCCCAGTACTCTGTCTTCCTGTTATTCCTTCCAAAATGAATCACCTCACACTTTTCTGCATTAAACTCCATTTGCCACCTATCAGCCAATCACTGCAGCTTATCTATATCCCTCTGTAACTTGTAACATCCTTCCGCACTGTCCACAACTCCACCGACTTTAGTGTCATCTGCAAATTTACTCACCCATCCTTCTACGCCCTCCTCCAGGTCATTTATAAAAATGACAAACAGCAGTGGCCCCAAACCAGATCCTTGCGGTACACCACTAGTAACTGGACTCCAGTCTGAACATTTCCCATCAACCACCGCCCTTTGTCTTCTTCCAGCTAGCCAATTTCTGATCCAAACTGCTAAATCACCCTGAATCCCATGCCTCCGTATTTTCTGCAGTAGCCTACCGTGGGGAACCTTATCAAACGCTTTACTGAAATCCATATACACCACATCAACTGCTTTACCCTCATCCACCTGTTTGGTCACCTTCTCAAAGAACTCAATAAGGTTTGTGAGGCACGACCTACCCTTCACAAAACCGTGTTGACTATCTCTAATCAAATTATTCCTTTCCAGATGATTATACATCCTATCTCTTAAACCTTTCCAATATTTTGCCAACAACAGAAGTAAGGCTCACTGGTCTATAGTTACCGGGGTTCTCTCTACTCCCCTTCTTGAACAAGGGGACAACATTTGCTATCCTCCAGTCTCCTGGCACTATTCCTGTAGACAAAGATGACTTAAATATCAAAGCCAAAGGCTCAGCAATCTCCTTCCTAGCTTCCCAGAGAATCCTAGGATAAATCCCATCCGGCCCAGGGGACTTATCTATTTTCACACTTTCCAGAATTGCTAACACCTCCTCCTTATGAACCTCAAGCCCTTCTAGTCTAGTAGCCTGAATCTCAGTATTCTCCTCGACAACATTGTCTTTGTCCTGATGAAAAATATTCATTTAGTACCTCTCCTGTCTCCTCAGACTCCAAGCACAGCTTCCCACTACTGTCCTTGACTGGCCCTACTCTTACCCTAGTCATTCGTTTATTCCTGACATATCTATAGAAAGCTTTAGGGTTATCCTTGATCCTACCCGCCAAAGACTTCTCATGTCCCCTCCTGGCTCTTCTTAGCTCTCTCTCTAGGTCCTTCCTAGCTAACTTCTAACTCTCGAGCGCCCTAACTGAACCTTCATGTCTCATCTTTACATTATCCTCCTCCTTCCTCTTGAGAAGTGTTTCGACTGCTTTAGTAAACCACGGTTCCCTTGCTCGACCACTTCCTCCCTGCCTGACAGGTACATACTTATCAAGGACCTGCAGTAGCTGTTCCTTTAACAAGCTCCACATTACCATTGTGCCCATCCCCTGCAGTTTTCCTCTCCATCCGATGCATCCTAATTCATGCCTCATCCCATCATAATTGCCTTTCCCCCAGATATAACTCTTGCCCTGCGGTATATACCTATCCCTTTCCATCACTAAAGTAAATGTAATCGAATGGTGGTCACTATCACCAAAGTGCTCATCTACCTCCAAATCTAACACCTGTCCTGGTTCATTACCCAGTACCAAATCCAATATGGCCTCGCCTCTCGTTGGCCTATCTACATACTGTGTCAGGAAACCCTCCTGCACACATTGGACAAAAACGGACCCATCTAAAGTACTCAAACTATAGCGTTTCCAGTCAATATTTGGAAAGCTAAAGTCCCCCATAACAACTACCCTGTTGCTTTCGCTCCTATCCAGAATCATCTTTGCAATCCTTTCCTCTACATCTCTGGAACTTTTCGGAGGCCTATAGAAAACCCCTAACAGGGTGACCTCTCCTTTCCTGTTTCTAACCTCAGCCCATACTACCTCAGTAGGCGAGTCCTCATCTAACGTCTTTTCTGCCACCGTAATACTGTCCTTGACTAACAATGCCACCCCTCCCCCTCTTTTATCACCTTCCCTGAGCTTACTGAAATATCTAAACCCCGGCACCTGCAACAACCATTCCTGTCCGTGCTCTATCCATGTCTCCGAAATGGCCACAACATCGAAGTCCCAGGTACCAACCCATGCCGCAAGTTCACCCACCTTATTCCGGATGCTCCTGGCATTGAAGAAGACACACTTTAGACCACTTTCCTGCCTGCCGGTACACTCCTGCAACTTTGAAACCTTACTCATGACCTCACTACTCTCAACCTCCTGTATGCTGGAGCTACAATTCAGGTTCCCAAGCCCAGTATGACATCAAGAAGTCATTCCCTCATCTTGACAATGTATCTTGATTCTTTGATGCCTTAATTGAATGTTTAAGTGACTGTATGAATCGCTCGGCAATCCATTTGTGGAAGGATGGTACGGAGCTGACTTTATGTGCTGTATACCATTTCCCTTTAAATAGTCTTCAAACTCCTTGGAAGTGAATTGAGTTCCATTGTCACTTACTCCTGCTCCGGTCTACTAAATCTTGCAAATATGAAATCCAACTTCTCAATAGTTTGTTCTGTCATCATGGATTTCATGATCACTCCTCCGGCCATTTAGAATGTGCATTTACAATCACTAGGAACACGTGTCCTTCCACTGGACCAGTGTAGCCTATGTGTATTCTCTGCCATGGCTGTGCTGGCCGTTCCCCCGGATGTAAGGGTTGCATGGTGGGGTATTTCTTAGTTTTGTTCAGGACTGACATTGCCTAACTTTCTCTTCGATTTGAGCATCTAATCTTGGCCACCACAAATACCAGCGTCGTTTGGCGGTCTCCATCGTGTGGATCTTCACTCCAGCTCCTATCTGTGAAGCCTCTTTTGCTTCTAGCTTCATTCACATGGCAATTTCTACAGATGATTTAAGAGTTAAGTCACTTGCAGTAAGCCACTTCCGCTGAATAGCTTTGTTGCGGAGTCCACATACTGGCCTATCATGAACAATGTTGTTTAGTGTTTCACCATACTCGCAGTCTTTTGCTAACTTTCTTATGGTCGCTACGAATTGTAAGATGTTTTCACCTTCTTCCTAAATACGTGGAATGGTGGTGGAACGAAGACCTCTCTTCAATTATAGGTGGTCTTGTTGAGAAATGCCCTTCTGGAATCTTCATCAATTAGATGTAGGTCTTATCTCCTGGCTTTGCTGGAGCAAGTTTTGTTGTAGCATAAATGTTTTAGCCCTACTGAGCTGAGAAATGTTGCAACCTTTAGGTCCTCCAGTGTTTGATTAGTAACGAGATAAAGTGGAAATCTCTTTACATGAGTTCCAAGTCTCACTGTCTTCATCAATTACATCCATGGTGCCACCTTTGCCACCATTCCGGATACCTGCTTCCTTGGTCGATACTTCTTTCAACCTTCCCCCCTTCCATTTCTTTTCTATGTAGGAAGCAAAAGGCCTAGTCCAGAAGACAAAATATATATTTTTACTTTTACCAGACTGTGGTTGTCCTTATTTGGGTTGAAGCTTGCATAGAATCAGAAAGAATTTTAAATCCCCGTTCCCGAAGCCCATTTCACGTTGTTATGTATGAAATCCCTGCAGCCTGGAGCCAACCAACTTCCCACGGCAGCCGTGATTCTGAAACTGTTGTCCTGTTAGCTCACGGTTGTGCTTTGTTTTTTCAAACCTTCTGCATTGGCAGCTTTTCTTTCGATTGACGTTTGAGCCCAGCCTCAAGGATCTTCTCCTCCACTCGCGTCGTGTTTTAGTGCCTCACCAGTTTTCACTTGCCTCAATCCTCATCGGCAGTTTTCTCTTTTAGTTTTTTTCTCAATGTACGGAGATGCCATACAATTGGGTTTCTTCCAAAAACGATGCAAGGTTTATTCAGGAGAGATTGCTGGTGAATCCTGGGAGCCGTGAGACTCCGACCTTGACCGTAAATGAGTTTTAAGACTAATTAAAATATGCTGATCTGGATGATGCCCAGCGAAGGCGTGTACTAGATCATATCGGGCACCGCAGATCGGGAGCATCGATTCGACACCCAGCGTGAACCCCATTAAGGAACTCTCCCACTGTTCCTGGCAGCACGGTAGCACAAGTGGATAGCACTGTGACTTCACAGCGCCAGGGTCCCAGGTTCAATTTCCCGCTGGGTCACTGTCTGTGCGGAGTCTGCACGTTCTCCCTGTGTCTGCGTGGGGTTCCTCTGGGTGCTCCGGTTTCCTCCCACAGTCTAAAGACGTGCGGGTTAAGTGGATTGGCCATGATAAATTGCCCTTAGTGTCCAAAAAGGTTAAGAGGGGTTTTAGGGTTACGGGGATAGGGTGGAAGTGAGGGCTTAAGTGGGTCGGTGCAGACTCGATGGGCCGAATGGCCTCCTTCTGCACTGTATGTTCTATGTTCTATCTATGTTCTATGTTCACTGGGAATAGAGGGATTGGTGCCAGTGCAATGCAGTCGGAGAATGATGCCCACTGTCCCTTAAAGGGTTAATGCAAGAACTCTAGTTGCTGCTGGACCTGGAAAAGACAGTATTTTACAAGAAAAGGTAACTAAGCAGTTAACTAAGAAAGCTCTTGACCCTGGCGGATTGTTCACTAAAGGGTCATATGGTGCTTTACGGCTTGGGGAACAACCATGCTTTGGAAAAATGTGCTTTGAAAGCTGGTTTGTTTTCGAGGAGCAAGCAGGAAGGAGCAACTGCTTGGGTAAAGAAGAAGACAGCTCCTGACGCTGCAGACTCAGATCCACAGCAAAATGTAAATAGAAGTTGCTCTAAAGTCACTCGACATCCTGAAATTGACTGATTGCAAGATTTCCTTGAAGTTGGCCTGAAAATTGGTGCAAGAGTTTCACAGAACATTGACTCTTAATGCATGTGTTTTCTGAGATGAGTAGTTCAAGCACATATTTGGTCCCACAGTTCACTGGAAACATCATTTAACACCTGTGGAGTCGAGGAACTAGTGACAAATGGTGCATCCCTCCCATCTCGGTCGTAACATATTTGATTATTGTAACCATTCGTAACCAGTAGCCATTGGCACATCACCTAACAATTTGTTGGACTTCCCTTGGAACTGTTCTCAGTGCATTCTGAGTTTTCTTCCTTGACTTTCTCTTGTATTAATGAGAGTCGACTGCTTGGTTTCAATGATAGGTTCCATCACTGTGATGTTGGCTTCAAACCAGGCACTCCTTTTCCCATTCTTGCTTCCCAATGGAGTGCGGGATTGTAGATTGTGGGCAGAATTCTCCATCTGTTGGTGGCAGCGGGATTCTCCTGTCCTGCCACAGCGAATGGGAGATTAGGCTGAGCTCCAAATTCTCCGTACTCACTCTCAGCGGTAGCGGAACGGACTCGCAACCGAGAATCCCAGGCAGTCTCTCAAAGTATGTCCGAAGTATGCAAGTAATTTGTGTCCACAGTCAGACATCACAGGCACTTTGTCTGGATAGTTACAGTTTTGGAATCTCTCATTTTTGAAGTGAGATGAGGTGAGCTTTTGAAAGCAGTGACCAAATAGTGTTTCCTGAAAATATTCCTGAAAGTCTTTTGAAACAAGGAGAGAGATTCTCTCCAGGAGGCCTGGAGATGTGAGTCAAAAGTATGAAAGTCATAATAGTCCAGGATAAAAAGGTTTAAAAACAATATCACTGGGAAATCACTTTAAAACCAGACTTTCAGCCACAAAATATATAATGTGAAGCAAATGTCAAAATCTGTGCGTAAATTTGAAGACTTCACACAAAATCATAGAATACTACAGCACGGAAAGAGGCAATTTGGTCCATCATTCCTATGTCAGTTGCTTCAAAATCCACCTTGTGCCGTTCCCTTGCCCCATTTCCCCTCTCTCCTTCAAACATTTAGCTGTAGCTAATAGTAGCAGAGATGTGGAGGAACAGATTGGGAAACAGATTTTGGAAAGGTGCAGAAGTCACAGGGTAGTAGTCATGGGTGACTTTAACTTCCCAAATATTGAGTGGAAACTCTTTAGATCAAATAGTTTGGATGGGGTGGTGTTTGTGCAATGTGTCCAGGAAGCTTTTCTAACACAGTATGTAGATTGTCCGACCAGAGGAGGGGCAATATTGGATTTAGTACTTGGTAATGAACCAGGGCAAGTGATAGATTTGTTAGTGGGGGAGCATTTTGGAGATAGTGACCACAATTCTGTGACTTTCACTTTAGTAATGGAGAGGGATAGGTGCGTGCAACAGGGCAAGGTTTACAATTGGGGGAAGGGTAAATACGATGTTGTCAGACAAGAATTGAAGTGCATAAGTTGGGAACATAGGCTGTCAGGGAAGGACACAAGTGAAATGTGGAACTTGTTCAAGGAACAGGTACTACGTGTCCTTGATATGTATGTCCCTGTCAGGCAGGGAAGAGATGGTCGAGTGAGGGAACCATGGTTGACAAGAGAGGTTGAATGTCTTGTTAAGAGGAAAAAGGAGACTTATGTAAGGCTGAGGAAACAAGGTTCAGACAGGGCATTGGAGGGATACAAGATAGCCAGGAGGGAACTGAAGAAAGGGATTAGGAGAGCTAAGAGAGGGCATGAACAATCTTTGGTGGGTAGGATCAAGGAAAACCCCAAGGCCTTTTACACATATGTGAGAAATATGAGAATGACTAGAGCGAGGGTAGGTCCGATCAAGGACAGTAGCGGGAGATTGTCTATTGAGTCTGAAGAGATAGGAGAGGTCTTGAACGAGTACTTTTCTTCTGTATTTACAAATGAGAGGGGCGATATTGTTGGAGAGGACAGTGTGAAACAGACTGGTAAGCTCGAGGAAATACTTGTTAGGAAGGAAGATGTGTTGGGCATTTTGAAAAACTTGAGGATAGACAAGTCCCCCGGGCCTGACGGGATATATCCAAGGATTCTATGGGAAGCAAGAGATGAAATTGCAGAGCCGTTGGCAATGATCTTTTCGTCCTCACTGTCAACAGGGGTGGTACCAGGGGATTGGAGAGTGGCGAATGTCGTGCCCCTGTTCAAAAAAGGGGCTAGGGATAACCCTGGGAATTACAGGCCAGTTAGTCTTACTTCGGTGGTAGGCAAAGTAATGGAAAGGGTACTGAAGGATAGGATTTCTGAGCATCTGGAAAGACACTGCTTGATTAGGGATAGTCAGCACGGATTTGTGAGGGGTAGGTCTTGCCTTACAAATGTTATTGAATTCTTTGAGGAGGTGACCAAGCATGTGGATGAAGGTAAAGCAGTGGATGTAGTGTACATGGATTTTAGTAAGGCATTTGATAAGGTTCCCCATGGTAGGCTTCTGCAGAAAGTAAGGAGGCATGGGATAGTGGGAAATTTGGCCAGTTGGATAACGAACTGGCTAACCGATAGAAGTCAGAGAGTGGTGGTGGATGGCAAATATTCAGCCTGGATCCCAGTTACCAGTGGGATCAGGGATCAGTTCTGGGTCCTCTGCTGTTTGTGATTTTCATTAATGACTTGGATGAGGGAGTTGAAGGGTGGGTCAGTAAATTTGCAGATGATACGAAGATTGGTGGAGTTGTGGATAGTAAGGAGGGCTGTTGTCGGCTGCAAAGAGACATAGATAGGATGCAGAGCTGGGCTGAGAAGTGGCAGATGGAGTTTAACCCTGAAAAGTGTGAGGTTGTCCATTTTGGAAGGACAAATATGAATGCGGAATACAGGGTTAACGGTAGCGTTCTTGGCAATGTGGAGGAGCAGAGAGATCTTGGGGTCTATGTTCATACATCTTTGAAAGTTGCCACTCAAGTGGATAGAGCTGTGAAGAAGGCCTATGGTGTGCTCGCGTTCATTAACAGAGGGATTGAATTTAAGAGCCGTGAGGTGATGATGCAGCTGTACAAAACTTTGGTAAGGCCACATTTGGAGTACTGTGTACAGTTCTGGTCACCTCATTTTAGGAAGGATGTGGAAGCTTTGGAAAAGGTGCAAAGAAGATTTACCAGGATGTTACCTGGAATGGAGAGTAGGTCTTACGAGGAAAGGTTGAGGGTGCTAGGCCTTTTCTCATTAGAACGGAGAAGGATGAGGGGCGACTTGATAGAGGTTTATAAGATGATCAGGGGAATATATAGAGTAGACAGTCAGAGACTTTTTCCCCGGGTGGAACAAACCATTACAAGGGGACATAAATTTAAGGTGAAAGGTGGAAGATATAGGAGGGATATCAGAGGTAGGATCTTTACCCAGAGAGTAGTGGGGGTATGGAATGCACTGTCTGTGGAAGTAGTTGAGTCGGAAGCATTAGGGACCTTCAAGCAGCTATTGGATAGGTACATGGATTACAGTAAAATGATATAGTGTAGATTTATTTGTTCTTAAGGGCAGCACGGTAGCATTGTGGATAGCACAATTGCTTCACAGCTCCAGGGTCCCAGGTTCGATTCCGGCTTGGGTCACTGTCTGTGCGGAGTCTGCACGTCCTCCCCGTGTCTGCGTGGGTTTCCTCCGGGTGCTCCGGTTTCCTCCCACAGTCCAAAGATGTGCAGGGTAGGTGGATTGGCCATGATAAATTGCCCTTAGTGTCCAAAATTGCCCTTGGTGTTGGGTGGAGGTGTTGAGTTTGGGTGGGGTGCTCTTTCCAAGAGCCGGTGCAGACTCAGGGGGCCGAATGGCCTCCTTCTGCACTGTAAATTCAATGATAATCTATGATTAATCTAGGACAAAGGTTCGGCACAACATCGTGGGCCGAAGGGCCTGTTCTGTGCTGTATTTTCTATGTTCTGTTGAAGTTAACACGACAACCCCATCAAGCAGCTCATTCCAAATCCTAGTCACTTGTTTTGCAAAAAGGGTTTTCCTCATATCACCTCTTTTTCTTATGCCTATCACCTGTGTCCTCTAGTTATTGACCCTGCAACCACTGGGAGCAGTTTACATAGGATAGACGTCAGAGAAACAGGTCTTTCAGCCTAATCAGGTGTCAAGGGGTATGGTGAGAGCACAGGAGTTTGGCATTGAGAAGGGGGTCAGCCTTGATCATGTTGAATGGTGGAGCTGGCTTGAAGGGCCGAATGTCCAATTCCTACTCCTGTTTCTATGTTTCCATTCCATGCTAATATTTATGCTCCATTCCACCCTCCTTCCACCTTCGCCATTGTAACTTTCTATTCTCTGTTCCTTCATGTGCTTGTGTAGCTTTCCCTGAACTACATCTATACTGACCAAACTCATAGAACATAGAACATAAAACATACAGTGCAGAAGGAGGCCATTTGGCCCACCAAGTCTGCACCGACCCACTTAAGCCCTCACTTCCACCCTATCCCTGTAACCCAATAACCCCTCCTAACCTTTTTTGGTCACTAAGGGCAATTTATCATGGCCAATCCACCTAACCTGCATGTCTTTGGACTATGGGAGCAAACCGGAGCACCCGGAGGAAACCCACGCAGACACGGGAAGAACGTGCAGACTCTGCACAGGCAGTGACCCAGCAGGGAATCGAACCTGGAACCCTGGCGCTGTGAAGCCACAGTGCTAATCACTTGTGCTACCGTGCTGCCCACTTCTCATGCTTTCAAACACCAGGCTTCTGGTGAGGAGATCTCTCTCCCAACCGTGGCCTTTGGAGGTTTCATTTCAGCATCGGAAAAGTAAACTAATTCTTGTATTTTGCTAAGCACGACAAGACTGAGCAATGCATCCCGTTGGAATCTTCAAGTCTGACGAGGAATAATGGAAACTTCCTGATGTACCCGTCCGCCTCAGATGGAAAGGGGTATAATAATGACAAGCTGTCTCCGTGCTCAATCAAGTACATCAGCAAGATCCTGCTGGCAAAGAAGGACAAGTGTTTCCAAGGTAAGAGGAGAGCGTTGTTGTTGATGGGGTTCGGACTGAAGAACGAGACACTGCTGTCCAGATCCTGCACATTTTTCACTCTTCCCTTTGTCAAAGAATACTGAAAAGACTGAATTTCCACAGCTCTTCATCGGCTCTCTGACCTCACTGAGGGAGCTGAGGAGTAAATGAGCTGAGTCACAAAGCCATGACCAAGATTTCCCCCAAAGATTTGTAATTGTGTGATATTTCACCGGATAGAATTGTCGCTGTTTCCAGGGGAAGATGGTGATGTAATAGTGATGTCGCTGGAATAGTAATCAGGGTCCAGGTTAGCTCAGTTGGCTGGATGGCTGGTTTGTGATGCGGAGCAGGGCCAACGCCACAAATTCAATTCCGGTACCAGCTGAGGCCCCGCCTCCTCAACCTTGCCCCTCGCCCGAGCTGTGGTAATCCTCGGGTTAAATCCCCACCAGTCAGCTCTCCCCCTCAAAGCTATGGCCCTCAGGGACTATGGTGACTTCCAATCCAGGGACCCAGGATCTGGGTCACGAGTTCAAATCTAGAATTGAAATTGAATCAATAAACCTGGAATTGAAAGCTAGTCAATGAAACTATCATCGACCATTGTAAAAATCCATCTAGATGTGGTTGATTCATAACTGCCTTCTGAAGCGGCCCAAACAAGCCACAAGAGCAATTCGGGTTGGGCAACAAATACTGGCCATGCCAGCAACATTCCCATCCCAGGAAAGAATAAGGAAAGGGGAAGTTGGGATTCTGGTATTGCACTAATTCAGAGACTCAATCATTCAACACGAATTATGTAGGGAGGGGAGTGGGTTTGATGGGGAGGGAGTGGGAGGTGCAGCAAGGGAATTTGTGTGCGAGTGAAGGTGGGTGAGGGAGGGTGTAGTGACTTGCCCAGTGCGTTGAAGGGCAATGAGACGCACCAATCTCTGGACAGTTTTAATGATGTAACCGGTGATGGTCTGGACTTGTTTCTCCTCTGTCTTACAGAGAGTGGCCAGCCAATCTGTGGGAATCAGCTGGTGGAGGAGGGAGAGGAGTGTGACGTTGGATACAATAATGCTGACCCTTGTTGCAATGAATTATCCTGTAAGCTGAAGCCAGGGAAAGAATGCAGGTAAGAAGCTGAACCTTGCAGAGCCATCACAGTGGACTGGGTCAGCTTTGGCTACAGGTATCGTCAAACCACTTTCTAACTTACAACCTTACAGTGCAGGAATTTAATTTGACATTTGGATTGGACATGTTAAAGGGAGAATTTTAACCCTTTGAGCCAGGTGGAAACTGGGAAGGAGTTCCAGACACCATAGTTAACACTTAATCATCCAGCTGATTCATGAGTACATATAAACCAAGATTTGATAAAACACACGCCCTACCCAAAATGACTGAAACAGCCGACAGGGTAAAATATCTTTTCCCTTGGTTAAACAAGCTGGGGTAAGAAGACCTGGTGATATGGGAATTATTCATGGAATTTGGGATTGTTTCTCAGTCCCAGAGCAAGGTTGGGTTGCTGCTGTCCAGTGGTTTCACCAATCCGAAACTCGGAAATTCCTCCTTCGACCCCTTTTTCCTGGTGATGTGATCTGGACAGCCTCAAGGATGAATCTGCCTCTGGATGCAATACAGGAGAAATGAAAATCCAGATGTGGCTAACTGTGTTTCTGATTAATAAATTTAAAAATGAGCGTCAGGCTTAATATGATTTCAGTACTCTGAACATGTCACGTGCATTGGACGTTAACCCTTCTGTGTGCTTGTCGGTGCAGCAATGTGGTAATATGGGTCTGGATTCTCCGGCTCCCCCAGCCACATGTTTCCGGGCGGCGTGCTGTTCGCTGGTGGCGGGATTCTCTATTGAAGCCTCTCCACATTGCCAGGAAATCCGCAGGTGGGGATGAGCTGTTGGCGGGAAAAGAGAATCCCAATGGCTGGTGAATTGTGCCATGGTGTTAGCTGGTACAGCTGCCAGGGCGAGCATTGTTCTGTGACAGCCTGTGTGCCACCTATTGGCAACTGACAACATGGTTAGCTCTTGTTGTCCAACGCTGTGCAAGTGAATCTTAGAATGTGCCACTTCATCCAAACCAACCTTTAGCATCTCGTGACTCACTGTGAGCTCAGGATCATTGACTCTTGGTCATATTAAACCTCCCTCACAGCAGGAGACAGCTTTCCACCCACTGCTATTGCCTCTTCCTTGCCTGTAATCAATGATTTGTCCTCTGTTCCCTCCGAGGATGGATGGAGCAGGACTGGGGTCTGCTTCAGGTGGTCTAGGCTTGTTGGTGCACTGGGTAAGTTGAAGACAAGGATGTTTCTTCTACAAATGCCAGTTCAAAATATTCAAATCCCAGTGGAGTTCCGTTTTAAGGTATACAAGACCAGTTTGGGCAGGTTTTACTGGTACCTCCATTTCCAATTTCCTTGATTTTTCTCTGGGAATGTCGCTGTGTTATCATGGTGCTGTATAACTGCTCCTTATTTCTGATGACATCGAGAAACATGACTTCTGTAAAACACTGCTCATTACCGTCAGCAACATCCCCTTCGTAAAGATGGATCGGGGGATCTGGCACAGTTAAATTATTAGAAAATAAAATCCTGAGGGATGTATACAGGAAGGATGTGGAGAGGATGTTTCCTCTTGTCAGAGAATCTAGAACCAGGGTGCCTTTTTAAAAATAAGGAGTCGGCCATTTAAAATGGGATGAGGAGAATTTTCTTTATCTCAGAGGGCTGTGAGCCTCTGCAAGTCTCTTCCTCAAAAGGCAGTGAATATTTTTAAGGCAGTGCTGGATAGATTCTTGATTTACAAGGGGGTGAAAGGTTACCGTGGGTTGGCAGGAATGTAGGGTTAAGGTTACAATCAGATTATTGAATGGCGGAGCAGGCTCGAGGGGCCGAATGGCCTGCTCCTGTTCCTAATTCATATGTTTGCACATTCGCAAAATCGTCAGTGGGTCAGGCCTCCCTGGTGGGGCTGACCTCTGCCCTTCAGAAGGCTGTGTTAAACTTCTAACAGTCAGTTGGTGAAGGAGGAGATGAGAGTAAATTTTTACTCAGTTTTGCATTTATTCACGGTGTGACATTGCAAGTGTATCATTTCTAAGTCCACAACACATGAACAGTGTTAATAAGTGAGCTATCAAATAAACTGATAATCAAATGGTCATCCTAGATAGAATCATAGAATTGACCGTGCAGAAGGAGGCCATTTGGCCCATCGAGCCTGCATTGGCCCTTGGAAATAGCTCCGTACTCAAGCCCACACCTCCACCCTATCCCTATAACCTAACACCCCCACCCAAGCTTTTTGGACACTAAGGGCAATTTAGCATGGCCAATCCACCTAACCTGCACATCTTTGCACTGTGGGAGGAAACCGGCGCACCCGAAGGAAGTTCATGCAGACACGGGGAGAAAGTGCTCTAAAAGGAAACTGTAACAAAAACAACACTTGAAAGAAAACTTATCAAAGTCAAACTAAAATATTGTTTTGGAGTCTCCAGCTACCGCTAGTGACAATGGTCACAGAAGGCCCCAAGTGTACCAGTGAACACTACTTACTTCCACTCCAGGACACCTGGGTATGAACCTGGCCATGGAAGAGAGTCACATTGTTGGGTTCAGTGACCTCCTCAAACTGCCCACTGGCCTAGATCTGTTGTCCACCTTGACCTGGCCCAGGAGCAGGTCAAAAAAGAGATCCTCTGATCTACCTGACCCCCACCACCCCATCTCCTCCCTCCCCACCCCCAGCCAAACTGGGTGGCCAAAGATCGGGAGCATGGGGCGGGAGTGTAACCAAAACCTGGTATTGATATCAGGGGTACAACCTCGAACATTCAACATAAACATGAAAGACGGATTCTCTTAGGCCACAGGAAATGTAGATGGTCTGAAAGTCCATGAACCTATTAATCTTGCATTGCTCAGGACTACTGCATGCAACACCCGCTATGACAAATTTCTAAATGTCTCTTTACATCTGTACAAGTAATCACCCAATTTTAACGTCAGTTTATACAATCAATAGCTTAGTCCATCTTTTTATTGCATGTCTAGCTGGATCCCTGTGAGACTCTAGGCATGGGGAACTCCAGGGTAGGGAATCTCTGTCTTCAGTCCTGGCTCCTTCTGCTTGCTTGGGGTGGACGAGTGCCTCACCACTTGAGCAAGTACGTAGGAAACTCCCAGACAGTCAGGAGTCAGTCTCCTTCGATACCAGGAAGTACAATAGGGAAGTTGTGGAATTTTGGTCTCTATATGTTTAGAGGAATTTCAAAGCCCCATCGCAGGATGCCACACTCTGCAGTGTCATTGCCAGGAGATCCTGACTGAAGATTGATTCTCCTCCTGAAGGGAGGCAAATTCCGAGAAAAGCTGTTCCCAATGTACCTCCCGCAGAATAGTTTGAGTGACCTTGTGAGATATCACTCACCCACTGTCTCACTCCGAGATGGCAAGGACAGCAGTGAGGAAGAAACATGTTATTACACCAGACAGTGAGAGGAGTCTGCCTCTTGTGAGGGGAAAGAACAAATTTGCATTTATATAGCACCTTTCACAACCTCGGGATATCTCAGATGCTTTACAACCAAATGCTTGTTCTGAAATGTAAGTATAGTGACCATAGTCCCAGATGACCGTAGGCTGCTTTCCTCTTTGAGGAGGAGAGCTGATTGGTGGTGATTTAACCTGAGGATCACCGCACCTCAGGCAAGGGTTGGTCCTTCATGAATACCCTCAGCTGGTACAGGAATTGACCCCCTGCTGTTGGCCTTGCTCTGGATCATAAACCAGCTGCCCAGCCGACTGAGCTAAACCGGTCCCCTCTGAAATGTAGCCCCTGTTGAAATGAAGGAAATCCAGCAGTTAAATTTCACACAGGAAGGTCATACCTAGAACGATGTGATGGTGACCAGATAATCTCTTTTAATGATATCGGGTGAAGGAGAATTCTCTCTTTTATTTGAATGGTACTGTGGGATCTTTCACATCCATCTGAGGGAGCTTCACCAACTCAGGCATGCGCACAGGATGGGAACTGGCCATGGCCGAAAGGATACAGAGAGGTGGCCCAAGTCAAGAGATCAGCTGGCACCCAGAGCTCCGAGTCCTGGGTGCTGTCAAAAGAGGCATGGACACCCTCAATGTGAATCAGGACAAGGAGGAAATTCTAGCTGACGATTGATACAAATGCCGACACCAGCTGTGGGCAAGAGTTTTTCAGTTCTTATGGGGTAGGGATTATCATAGAATTTACAGTGCAGAAGGAGGCCATTCAGCCCATCGAGTCTGCACCGGCTCTTGGAAAGAGCACCCTACCCAAGATCAACACCGCCACCCTATCCCCATAACCCAGTAACCCCACCCAACACTAAGGGCAATTTTGGACACTAAGGGCAATTTATCATGGCCAATCCCCCTAACCCTCACATCTTTGGACTGTGGGAGGAAACCGGAGCACCCGGAGGAAACCCACGCACACACGGGGAGGATGTGCAGACTCCGCACAGACAGTGACCCAAGCCAGAATCGAACCTGGGACCCTGGAGCTGTGAAGCAATTGTGCTATCCACAAGGCTACCGTGCTGCCCCCGGGATGATTCACTACCCCGTGGAGTTTGCAGAATACGAACTCCCCCAATAAGGAGGCAGGAGACACTTAACAAGGTTCACTTGACGTTGTATAAGTAGAGTCGGCACCGACTGGAGAAGACACAGTAGGAAACTGCTGGAGCTATATCTAATAGTTAAAATGTTTAATAAAGTAAGTTTCATCTTCTCTACAAATTTGGTATGGACTCTTCGTTGCCCCTGACAAACATCACCATGATGGCAAGTGGTTTCAGAAACTACATTCCCATCATCCCTCAGAGCTTTGACAAAGGGTCATCTGGACTCGGTTCAATATTCTATCTGAAAAACTGCACCTTTGGCGATGCGGCACTTGTTCAGTACTGCACTGGACTTTAACCATTGATTAGGTGCTCAAATCTTGGGATTGGGACTTGATCTGTCGACCTTCTGACTGAGAGGAAAGAGGAGCAGCCACCAAGCCACAACTAACACTCCCTGTGTGCACTAACCAGAGCTATGAACAGTGTAATAAATACTGTGGATGACATTCAGATACCTATATAAGCTGGGAGTAAATGGTGTGATCCCACTGAATTGTGTGTATTGTTCTATTATTTTCCCAGCCCGACTCAGGGACCCTGCTGTAACTCTCAGTGTGAGTTGGTACCTTCAGGTCAGTCCTGTAGAAATGAGACAGAATGCGCCCTTGAGGGTTATTGTGACGGATTGGCCACCATCTGTCCTGATTCCCTTCCCAAAGCAAAGTACACCCTCTGTAACCAGAAGATGCGCCTGTGTTTGAATGGGGTGAGTTAGCATTTCTTGCTTCATTCTTAGTTCATTCTCACTGCAGTAGCCTGTAGCACAATGAGGGCATCTCACAGGCTCTGTGCCTTTTGTTTCTCACAAATGCCATCAGTTCTCCATTCAATCTGCAAGTGCAAGTGCATGTACATGTGCAAGTGAAGGTTAAAGCAACAGGAAGGTTTTCTCTGCTGATTGCCTACTCATTCCTGTAGACTCCGAGTCAAACAGCACAGAAGGAAGCCATTTGATCCCTCTTGCCCATGCCAGCTCTTTGACAGAACTGTTCAATTAGGAGCTCTACCAGTTATCCAATTCCTGATTCAGTCTTATTCCATCACTCCACCACACTGTTCCCCATCATAACAACTCACTGCCTAAAAAAATGTCCCAATTTCTCCTTGCATTTTTTTTGCCATTTATCTTAAATCTCTGTCCTTTGGTTACCAACACCCCTGCCACTGGAAACAATCTCTCGCAGTTAACTTTCTTAAATCTCATCACGTTCTTGTACACAATTTTCCAAACTGCTGTATGGTCAAATGGTGACTTCCTCAGGTACCTGTGGATGACCCTCAGGGACATGGAAATTGATGGCTGTCATTTTCTTGACTGCAGCAAGGCAGTCATTGGTGATTGGATTCCATCCCCTGTGGCCTTTCATTCAGGATGTGATATGGGTCCCTGAACTCCTTCCTCAGCAGCCTGAGATAGGCACTGTTCCTTCACTGGTGGTACCTCCTGGGGTATTCAAGTCTCCAATAAATCCTCCTACTTTTCCCTTGCTTCTAGATGATGTAAGACAGAAAGAATAAAGGTTTTGAATGCAGAGTGACAGTGGCAGATGTACTGTGCCCTACGCAAAACAAAGCCAATTAACTTTTCTTTTCAATCTTGGGAAGTCACTGGGTGGGCCAACATTTATTATCTATCCCTAATTGCCCTGGTGAGCGGCCTTCCTGAGCTGCTGCAGTCCCTGTGGTGTAGGTACACCCACTGTGCTGATAGGGAGGGCGTTCATGGATTTTGACCCAGCGACAGTTAAGGAAAAGCAATATTTCTATTAAATATTAGCATTTGGTATTAAGTTTGAGCTTTAACACTGAATGATCAATTCTAATTAATTCCATTAACACAGGATGAACAATATCAAACTGCAACTACTACTTTATTCCCTGGTCACCCATCACAAGAACATTACAAAAGCATCACAAGAGTCTGCATGTTCTCCCCATGTCTGCGTGGGTTTCCTCCAGGTGCTCCGGTTTCCTCCCACAAGTCCAAAGACGTGCTGTTAGGTGAATTGGACACTCTGAATTCTCCCTCTGTGTACCCGATCAATGTCAGAGTGGGAGAATGGCGAAGAAATTCCCGGTCACTGGCATGACTCCTGGCTGACTGGCGGCACTGGACACAGTCCGCGGCCGCCATGACGGGTTCCCGGCTGCTCAGACCACAAGTCAACCGCCCGGTCGTGAACTCGGCCATCGGGGGTGGAACATCAGGGGAGGGCCTTCAGATGACGTGGCAACGCCGTTCCAATGGCGCGTGGCGCACAACGCGGTGATGGCATTTTGGAGGGGGCGGGGACCCGAAAACCGACATCAAACCGGCGCTGCCCCCGATTTGGGCATTGCGAGGGATTCCGCCGCCTGTTTGGGCACACTGAGGGTGAATTCAGAATGTCCAAATTACCTAACAGCACGTCTTTCGGGAGGAAACTCACGCAGACACGGGGAGAATGTGCAGACTCCGCACAGACAGTGACCCAAGCCGGGAATTGAACCTAGGACCCTGGCACTATGAAGTAACAGTGCTAACCACTGTGCTACCGTGAAAGTCCGCCATTGCTGATTGTTCAGGAAAATAAAAGCTGATGTAATCCAGCGCTCCATGAATTTTAAGAAAGATTGTTTGCAATGTGACTGTGCAGAGCTGGGTACCAGCTTCCTGGTTATTCATGGAAAAGGTCAATGGGTTACAACAGCAACCTGTGTTTCTATAACACCTTTACCCTAACGAAACATTCCAAGGCTTTTCAATGCAAAATCTGACACTGAGCCACATGAGATATGAAAACAGAGTGACTAAGAACTTGGTTAATGCAGCGAGTCTTAAAAGAAGGGTGGAGAGTCAGAGAAAGTTAGGGATGGTAGGTGGTGCAAAGGTGGTAAAGGCAGATACACTCATTGCATTTAGAAATTCTAGGATATACATTTGATAAGTTGTAACCTCCAGGGCGACAGACCAATAGCTGGATAGTGGGGTTCAATTGGACAGTTCCAATTTCTATGACTTGATTAACAGAAGAAATTTGCCAATAGGTTAATGATTTCTACTAGTTGCCAATATTATGAGAGGTGACCTTATTGAGACATATAGGATTCTCAGGGGGCTTGACAGAGTAGATACTGAGGAGATGTTTTCTTTTGTGGGAGAGTCTATGACCAGAGTAAAGGGTTGTCCGTTTCAGACAGAGATGAGGAGGAATGTCTTCTCTGAGGGTAGTGAATCTGTGGAATTCTTCACCGCAGAGAGCTGTAGAGGCTGGGTTGTTCCATACGTTCAATGCTGAGATGGACAGATTTTTAATCAGTAAGGGAATCAAGGGGTTATGGGGGTAAGGTGAGCAGTGAAGTTGAGGATTATATCAGATCAGTCATTATCTCATTGAATGGTGGAGCAAATTCGATGGGCTGAATAACCTACTTCTACTCCTATGTCTTATGGTCGAATGCATAAAGTCTCCAATTGCGACTGTGGAATACTTGGCCGATCGCAATGTTTGATGAACTGGATTGAATAATCTGCAAACTAATTTCTGCTGCATCTTGCATTTAATTCCTGCTTTGTGTTTGTCCAGAAATGCTCGGAGTCCCTGTGTGCAAAGCACAACCTGGAGCAGTGCACGCCTGACAGTCAGTCCATCAAAGAGGAATGTCATCTCTGGTGCCAGACGCCAGGTAGGGAAAATCCTGGAGGAAGAAGGGGAGGAAATGAGGGGGGGGAATGGGAAGTGCTTGGAGAGGAAAAGATGGGGAAGTGGGAGAGATGGGGAGGAGAAGAAACAGGGGAGAGGAAGCATTGGAGGGAAGGCAAGTGATGAGGAGGGAATGTGACAGAGAGGAAAGAATGGGGGAGAGGGAGGGCTAGGGAAGGGATGGGGGAGGGTCGTGGTGGGGAGGGGGAGGGGTGGGGAGGGTAGTGATGGGGAGGGGAAGTGAGGGGAGGGATAGGGAGGTTCATAGAATCATAGAATCATAGAAGTTTACAGCATGGAAACAGGCCCTTCGGCCCAACCAGTCCATGCCGCCCAGTTTTTTACCATTAAGCTAGTCCCAGTTGCCCGCACTTGGCCCATAACCCTCTATACCCATCTTACCCATGTAACCATCTAAATGCTTTTTGAAAGACACAATTGTACCCGCTTCTACTACTACCTCTGGCAGCCCCATTCCAGACACTCACTACCCTCTGAGTGAAGAAATTGCCCCTCTGGGCCCTTCTGAATCTCTCCCCTCTCACCTTAAACCTATGCCCTCTAGTTTTAGACTCCCCTACCTTTGGGAAAAGATGTTGACTATCTACCTTATCTATGCCCCTCATTATTTTATAGACCTCTATAAGATCACCCCTAAGCCTCCTACGCTCCAGGGAAAAAAGTCCCAGTCTATCCAGCCTCTCCTTATAACTCAAACCATCAAGTCCCGGCAACATCCTAGTAAATCTTTTCTGCACTCTTTCTAGTTTAATAATATCCTTTCTATAATAGGGTGACCAGAAACTGCACACAGTATTCCAAGTGTGGCCGTACCAATGTCTTGTACAACTTCAACAAGACGTCCCAACTCCTATATTCAATAGGAGTTGTGATGGGGGGGGAGGGTAGTGATGGGGAGGGGAGGGGGAGGGTTGGGGAGGGGGAGGGATGGGGAGGGTTGGGGAGGGTTGGGGAGGGGGGGAGGATGGGGAGGGTAGTGATGGGGAGGGGAGGGTTGGGGAGGGGGAGGGAGGGGAGGGTTGGGGAGGGTAGTGATGGGGAGGGGGAGGGATGGGGAGGGGGAGGATAGTGATGGGGAGGGGGAGGGATGGGGAGGGGGAGGTTTGGGGAGGGATGGGGAGGGGGAGGGATGGGGAGGGTAGTGATGGGGAGGGGGGAGGGGATGGGGAGGGGGAGGTTTGGGGAGGGATGGGGAGGGGGGAGGGTTGGGGAGGGGGAGGGATGGAGAGGGGGAGGGATGGGGAGGGGGAGGGTTGGGGAGGGGGAGGGTTGGGGAGGGGGGGGATGGAGAGGGGGGAGGGAGGGGGAGGGTTTGGCAGGGGGAGGCATGGGGAGGGGGAGGGTAGTGATGGGGAGGGGGGAGGGATGGGGAGGGGGAGGTTTGGGGAGGGATGGGGAGGGGGAGGGATGGGGAGGGGGAGGGTTGGGGAGGGAAGGGGAGGGATGGGGAGGGGGAGGGATGGGGGAGGGGGAGGGTTGGGGAGGGATGGGGAGGGGGGAGGGATGGGGAGGGGGAGGGCAGTGATGGGGAGGGGGAGGGATGGGGAGGGGGAGGTTTGGGGAGGGATGGGGAGGGGGAGGGATGGGGAGGGGGAGGGATGGGGAGGGGGATGGTTGGGCAGGGGGAGGGATGGGGAGTGGGAGGGATGGGGAGGGGGAGTAATGGGGGAGGGATGGGGAGGGGGAGGTTTGGGAGGGATGGGGAGGGGGAGGGATGGGGAGGGATGGGGAAGGGGAGGGTTGGGGAGGGAGGGGGAGCAATGGGGAGGGGGAGGTATGGGGATGGGGAGGGTTGGGGAGGGATGGGGGAGGGGGAGGGATAGGGAGGGGCAGGGTTGGGGAGGGATGGGAGGGGGGAGGGATGGGGAGGGTAGTGATGGGGAGGGGGAGGGATGGGGAGGAGGTGGGATGGGGAGGGGGAGTTTTGGGGAGGGATGGGGAGGGGGAGGGGGAGGGATGGGGAGGGGGAGGGAGGGGGAGGGTTTGGGAGTGGTAGGGTTGGGGAGGGGGGAGGGTTGGGGAGGGGGGAGGAATGGGGAGGGGGAGGGATGAGGATGGGAAGGGTTGGGGAGGGGGAGGGATGGGGAGGGGGAGGGATGGGGAGGGGAGGGTTGGGGAGGGGGAGGGTTGGGGAGGGGGGAGGGATGGGGAGGGGGAGGGTTAAGGAGGGGGAGGGATGGTGAGGGATGGGGAGGGTAGTGATGGGGAGGGGGAGGGTTGGGGAGGGGGAGGGATGGGGAGGGGAGGGATGGGGAGGGTAGTGATGGGGAGGGGGGAGGGATGGGGAGGAGGTGGGATGGGGAGGGGGAGGTTTGGGGAGGGATGGGGAGGAAGGTGGGATGGGGAGGGGGAGGTTTGGGAGGGATGGGGAGGGGGAGGGGAGGGGGAGGTTTGGGGAGGGATGGGGACGGGGAGGGGGAGGGATGGGGAGGGGGGGTTGGGGAGGGTTGGGGGAGGGGGAGGGATGGAGAGTGGGAGGGATGGAGAGGGGGAGGGATGGAGAGGGGGTGGGTTGGGGAGGGGGAGGGAGGGGGAGGGATGGGGAGGGGGAGGGCAGTGATGGGGAGGGGGGAGGGATGGGGAGGGGGAGGTTTGGGGAGGGATGGGGAGGGGGAGGGATGGGGAGGGGGAGGGATGGAGAGGGGGAGGGTTGGGGAGGGGGAGGGATGGGGAGGGGGATGGTTGGGCAGGGGGAGGATGGGGAGTGGGAGGGATGGGGAGGGGGAGTGATGGGGAGGGGGAGGGATGGGGAGGGGGAGGTTTGGGGAGGGATGGGGAGGGGGAGGGATGGGGAGGGATGGTGAGGGTTGGGGAGGGAGGGGGAGGGATGGGGAGGGGGGAGGTATGGGGAGGGGGAGGGTTGGGGGGGATGGGGAGGAGGAGGGGGTGTTGGGGATGGATGGGGAGGGGGAGGGATGGGGAGGGGGAGGGGAGTGGGAGGGTTTGGGAGTGGGAGGGTTTGGGAGTGGGAGGGTTGGGGAGGGGGAGGGTTGGGGGAGGGGGAGGAATGGGGAGGGGGAGGAATGAGGAGGGGGAGGGTTGGGGAGGGGGAGGGGATGGGGAGGGGGAGGGATGGGGAGGGAGGGTTGGGAGGGGGAGGGTTGGGGAGGGATGGGGAGGGGGAGGGTTAAGGAGGGGGAGGGATGGTGAGGGATGGGGAGGGTAGTGATCGGGAGGGGGGAGGGTTGGGGAGGGGGAGGGATGGGGAGGGGGAGGGATGGGGGAGGGTAGTGATGGGGAGGAGGTGGGATGGGGAGGGGGAGGTTTGGGGAGGGATGGGGAGGGGGAGGGGGAGGTTTGGGGAGGGATGGGGAGGGGGAGGGGCAGGGAGGGGGAGGGATGGGGAGGGGGGGTTGGGGAGGGGGAGGGTTGGGGAGGGGGAGGGATGGGGAGGGGGAGGGTTGGGGAGGGATGGGGAGGGGGAGGGATGGGGAGGGGGAGGTATGGGGAGGGGAGCGTTGGGGAGGGGGAGGGATGGGGAGGGGGAGGGGGGTGGGATGGGGAGGGGAGGGTTGGGGAGGGGGAGGGTTGGGGAGGGGGAGGAGAGTTGGGGATGGGAGAGGGGAAGGGTTGGGTAGGGGAGGGTTGGGGAGGAGGAGATCAAAGAACAAAGTACAGCACAGGAACAGGCCCCTTCGGCCCTCCAAGCCTGTGCCGACCATGCTGCCCGACTAAACTATAATCTTCTACACTTCCTGGGTCCGTATCTCTCTATTCCCATCCGATTCATGTATTTGTCAAGATGCCCCTTAAATGTCCCTATCGTCCCTGCCTCCACTACCTCCTCCGGTAGTGAGTTCCAGGCACCCACTACCCTCTGCGTAAAAAACTTGCCTCGTACATCTACTCTAAACCTTGCCCCTCGCACCTTAAACCTATGCCCCCTAGTAATTGACCCCTCCATCCTGGGAAAACGCCTCTGACTATCCACTCTGTCTATGCCCCTCATAATTTTGTAGACCTCTATCAGGTCGCCCCTCAACCTCCGCCGTTCCAGTGAGAACAAACCGAGTTTATTCAACCGCTCCTCATAGCTAATGCCCTCCATACCAGGCAACATTCTGGTAAATCTCTTCTGCACCCTCTCTAAAGCCTCCTCATCCTTCTGGTAGTGTGGCGACCAAAATTGAACACTATACTCCAAGTGTGGCCTAACTAAGGTTCTATATAGCTGGAAGATGACTTGCCAATTTTTATACTCAGTGCCCCGGCCAATGAAGGCAAACATGCCATATGCCTTCTTGACTACCTTCTCCACCTGTGTTGCCCCTTCCTTGACCTGTGGACCTGTACACCTAGATGTCTCTGACTGTCAATACTCTTGAGGGTTCTACCATTCACTGTATATTCCCTACCTGCATTAGATCTTCCAAAATGCATTACCTCACATTTGTCCTGATTAAACTCCATCTGCCATCCCTCTGCCCAAGTCTCCAAACAATCTAAATCCTGCTGTATCCTCTGACAGTCCTCATCGCTATCTCACAATTCCACCAACCTTTGTGCCGTCCGCAAACTTACTAATCAGACCAGTTACATTTTCCTCCAAATCATTTATATATACTACGTAACAGCAAAGGTCCCAGCACTGATCCCTGCGGAACACCACTAGTCACAGCCCTCCAATTAGAAAAGCACCCTTCCATTGCTACTCTCTGCCTTCTATGACCTAGCCAGTTCTGTATCCACCTTGCCAGCTCACCCCTGATCCCGTGTGACTTCACCTTTTGTACTAGTCTAGCATGAGGGACCTTGTCAAAGGCCTTACTGAAGTCCATATCGACAACATCCACTGCCCTACCTGCATCAATCATTTTTGTGACCTCCTCGAAAAACTCTATCAAGTTAGTGAGACACGACCTCCCTTTCACAAAACCATGCTGCCTCTCGCTAATACGTCCATTTGCTTCAAAATGGGAGTAGATCCTGTCTCGAAGAATTCTCTCCAGTAATTTCCCTACCACTGACGTAAGGCTCACCGGCCTGTAGTTCCCTGGATTATCCTTGCTAACCTTCTTGAACAGAGGAACAACATTCGCTATTCTCCAGTCCTCCGGGACATTACCTGAAGACAGTGAGGATCCAAAGATTTCTGTCAAGGCCTCAGCAATTTCCTCTCTTGCCACCTTCAGTAACCTGGGGGGATGAGGACGGTAGGGATTGAGGAGGGTTGTGCTGGGGGATGGGTAGGTATCCTGAATCTTTAAAGGAATGGATGGGGTGGGGGTTCTGGGGCGTCATTCTCCGACCCCCCGCCGGGTTGGAGAATCGCCGGGGGCTGCCGTGAATCCCGCCCCCGCCGGTTGCCGAAGTCTCCGGTACCGGATATTCGGCGGGGGCGGGAATCGGGCCGCGCCGGTTGGCGGGCCCCCCCGCTGGATTCTCCGGCCTGGATGGGCGGAAGTCCCGCCGATAAATTACCTGTCCCGCCGACGTGGATTAAACCACCTTTTGAACGGCGGGACAAGGCGGCGTGGGCGGGCTCCGGGGTCCTGGGGGGGGGGGCACGGGGCGATCTGGCCCCGGGGGGTGCCCCCACGGTGGCCTGGCCCGCGATCAGGGCCCACCGATCCGCGGGCGGGCCTGTGCCGTGGGGGCACTCTTTCCCTTCCGCCTCCGCCACGGTCGCCACCATGGCGGAGGCGGAAGAGACTCCCTCCACTGCGCATGCGTGGGAAACTGTCAGCGGCCGCTGACGCTCCCGCGCCTGCGCCGCCCCGGGATGTTATTTCCGCGCCAGCTGGCGGGGCAACAAAGGCCCTTTCCGCCAGCTGGCGGGGCGGAAATTCCTCCGGCGTCGGCCTAGCCCCTGAATGTTGGGGCTCTGCCCCCCAAAGACGCGGAGCATTCCGCACCTTTGGGGCGGCGCGATGCCCGTCTGATTGGCGCCGTTTTGGGCGCCAGTCGGCGGACATCGCGCCGTTTCCGGAGAATTTCGCCCCTGGTCAGAGTGCCATGGTGCCTGTTGATCAATCAGTTACAAGAGCAACAGGGTTGTGGAGATGTCTCTCAGTGTTTGGTGCTGTGTAGCGAGAGTGACGAATATTTGTGGCATTAAACCTTCTGTTGCTCTGTGCGTGAAGCTCATTGGGCTGAATCTTATTGAGATGTTGAGGGTCTCACTTTATTGCGGGGAGCCGGCGATAGAGCCACCCTGCCACTTTTCAGCAAAGACTATCAAACCACAAACCATCAGGCACTGGTGAGGCCACCAGCGGGTTTTCCCCTGGAATGAAGACACCAGAAGCACAAGTTTTACTACCTTTGGACTCCCAGCCAATCAGAGGCCAGCAACTCTTGTGCTTAGCAGCATCGCTGTGAAGGCCGTGCCTACACCGGAGGGACAAGACTCTGGAGTCCCAGGGTTATGGAACTACCCAGGCCACAGTAAGGAAGGGAGAACAGGGCGGGAGGGGGATTTTCAGGTGAGGTTCATTGGGAGAGGGATGCAGGGAGATCAAAAGGGCATGGGGGCATGGGGTGGCTCTCAATGCCCCCCCCCCCCACCCCCTTCCTGATGTCCAGTCCCTCAACCAGGCACTGATCAAGGGACCCTCCTCCCAGGAGGTGACAAGCTGGCTGTACGATTTATAATGCATGAGGAGCAGGCCTTCTTTCAGATGGGTTAATACCAGCAGTGATGGAATGAGGGCCTCAAGTGATCATTAATTGCTCTCTTTGAAGTGCCTCAATTGGTGTCAGAGTGGGAAAGATGACCATAGGCCTTCCCACCCAGAACTTAATTCTGGTGGAGCGGGGATGTGGTGGGGTTCATGTAAGACACACATGCCCTTCCCACCTCCAAACTCACTACCAGTGAGTGCAGAAGATTCCATCCGGAATGCCCATTCAGAATTGACCAGGAGACTCATATGCTGAGGTTCTTCTGTCCTGAGCAGATGGGAGTGACACTGTGTGAGATATCCCTTTAAATAATAGACTCTGTCAATGTCATAATGTGGCAGAGTGCTGATGTGACCGACGGCTGAGTGGGGAATTAAGCCGTTATGATTTTGTGAACAGCTTAATCTAAGGGATGAGGTGCCAGAATTTACAGAGGCCCAAAGAGATCAGTAACTTCCTTGTGGTTCCTGCCCCTCTTAAAATCCCCGACCTATGATTTACCCCAGTGCCCCACACCAAACAACTGGCACTTGCTACCAGTTCAGGGCGAGTGACTGCTCAGAGTCGGGAATGCCCCGGCAGGGGTCCCTCACAAAGCTGCGGTGTGGGGCGGGTGTGGTGGTGGAGGTACATCCACCTTATCCTGGCCAGAATTCTCCGGGCGTTGGGATTCTCTGTTCCCGCTGGCAGCAAAAACCCCACCCGCGGGTTTCCTGGTGACGTGGGCTGGCTTCAATGGGAAACCCCGTTGACAAGCAGCGGGAGTGGAGAATCCTGCTGCCAGCCAACGATGCGACGGCGAGAAACACGCGGCGGGGAGATCGGAGAATCCAGCCCTCTCCCTGAATCTTGCCCAAATTGAAATTAGACCTGAAATAAAAGCAGGTTCAGCATTTGCAACGTTCTCCTCCCCGAACCCCATCCTGTCATACCCTCTTTAAGAACCGCCAATGTTGTTTTCAGGGGCAACATTCAGACAGAGAACTCATCACAAGGACCAGTATCCGACTGAGGTGGAGACTGTTGTTAACTCCCGGTTCCTTCTGCCGGCCAATGGCAGCTTTCTGCTGGGAAAGAGGAGTTTATAGGATAGGGATTGTTTTTGCTTGAAAATGAAATCAGGCCCGTGGTGACATCAGCTTCAATAACTCTCCCTCACACTTTGGGAGTTTGACGTACTGCTTGGTACTTTATGTTGGCTGCAGAGAGTGGCTTCCCCATGTCCGACCACATTAACAAAATAAATGCATCTCACAAACAATCAGAAATTGGAAAGCCTTGGCAAATTGTGTCGCACATCACAGGTAACAGTAACACTGTAAAAGACATCAGCAGATTTCTTTCATGTAGAAATGATTCTTCAGGAACTGCCTCTGGTTGAAACAACTTGAGGGTACGGTCTGAGAGAAAATGCAACCTGTAGTCCCAATGATTCTCACACACAGCTTACTGGGGTGAAACATCTTCTCCCATCTGACAGTGCAGACTTGTTAACTCGAACCTCAATACCTCAGCAAAAATAACTGGTGTCCATGAAAGATAAGGAACTTACTATGAACAAATTAAATAGGATCAGGAGCCATGCTCCACCATTCAATAAGGTACTAGTTGATATTTCATCTTTGGCACGATTCAACCAAAACATTTCTACGTCCAGTTTCAGGTGCGTGCAGCGCTGAGAAAGACCCCACAATCCAACGGCACATTCCTGCTCGCCAGTGCAGGAAGATGACTCACGGATCGGGGCGTCATTTGTAAAGGCAGCCCCAATTTGTGGACCCCCTCAGCGACCCCAAAGAGGCCTCCCCAACCCCCCCACTTCACCCAACTTACCTCTTCTGTGGTCCACAGGCCCCCCCCCCCCCCCTCGCCCCACCTCCAGGCCCCACCCCTGGCATGGCCAGCCTGGCGGTTTGTCTGGACCAGTACTAAACGGCATCCCGGTAAGGACTCCCAGGCTCAGCCGGTGTATCCAGGGCCCTGGGAGGATCTGGCGAGCGGATATTTAAATAAGCCTAATGGATAATTTAAATATGCCTATCTGGATCTCGCCCAGTGAGGACGAGACCACATTGCGACGTCTCGTGATATTCCGTTGAATCTCGCGAGATGTTTTGACCGTCGCAAATCTAGAGAGAGGCCTCTTGCAAGATTCAACGGCCTCGACCCGACAGTAAGTTGGGCGCAATGAGGCCGCTGAATTGCACCCCTTATCTCCATCTTCCCACGCTATCGCCATATTCCTTAATTCCCCGATTAACCAAAAACCTATCTGCCGCTGTCTTGAAGCACTCAATGACTGAGTGATGCGACCATCAATTCACACGAGACGATTAGTAGAAGTGAACAGTGGTTTTAATAAGCTAGATCTGTGCCTGCCTGCGACTGCTCTGTACTGAGTGCCGCCTACAGGCTGCAGATCTATATACCACCTCCGAGGGGGGGGAGCCACAGGCGGAGCCCATAAGGACATCAACATAATACAATACAATACAGTGGTGAATTGTAGCAGCAATACGTTCACCACACTGAGAATCTTGAGCTCCCTGGGGCTGAGAATTTCAGAGACTGACAATCCTTTGAGGGAGGAAATTTCTCCTCATCCCTGAACTAAATGGCTGACGCCTTATGAGGTTAGAAATCTGGAATGTGAATAATAGGTGGCTGCCTGATAGAATCAAATATTGCTGCAGATTAAAGGTCATATCAACTGCAATCCAAAGAGATTAAACATAATTCCTAAACTGTTTAGAGAAGAAACTAATTTCAGTCGCCTGTGGTGATTAAGCCCATGGGGGAAACCATTCCACAATGACATTAACTTTAAAAAATGCATCTGTATTAGTGGCTGATTTTCAAAGCCCTGATGAACCAGCCCGATAAAGACTATACTTTGCAGGACCCACATGAGCTCTCGTTCCTCCAGACTCCTGTGTTGATATAGTACAACAATTATATTTAAGATTTGGACAATTAATCTGCTGTTTGCAGGACAACCAACCAGGGCCACTCCTACTGTGGTGGTAACGTCATGTCAACAAAATCAGAATGCTGAATATTCCCAGGCTCCGATGAAGCCACAAATGTGATCGCCAGTTGATTTGAGTGGCTGTTAACTGCGTGATATCTTGTACCATCACGTTTGTGCAAATAAACCCTTAATGATTGAAATGGGTCATTGGTTCCATCAATGAAAGGTTGGACAGGAATTGGTACATGTCATGGGCAGTTGTTTGGGCATGAAGATGGTACCACATTGACAAATTCAGCTGTCGAACAGCCTATGCCAAACCTTGATCCCACCATTTTCTGGGACAATTATCTTTTCCAAAATAAATTCAAGTCAACAAGTTGCCAAAATGTCCAACTAAGATGCATATAAATGTGGTGAGCTGTTCATCACTGATGCATAAAGGATTCATAGTTGAAACAAGCTCCATATTATGTGGTTTGTTTGCACTGAGTGCTGAATTTGGTGCTTTTTGATTGCGATAGTGAGAGTTTGGTGACCGAGGGAGTTAGGTGAGGAGGGAGTAAGGTGCTCCTTTCATTTTGTTTCCGACATTTCCGCAAAGAGTGCGAAGAGAGCCAGGAGTTTACAGGAAGTGTAGCTGACTGGGAGCAGAGTCGAAGGGCGGAGATCTAGTTAGTCCACACAGCAGCTATATTCTTTAAGGTAAGAGGGGATGGAGGCTAGGCCAGTTGCATGCTCCTCCTGTAGGATGTGGGTGGTGAGGGATACCACCGGTGTCCCCACTGACTATACCTGCGGGAAGTGCACCCAACTTCAGCTCCTCAAAGACCGTGTTAGGGAACTGGAGCTGAAGCTGGATGAACTTCGGATCATCCGGGAGGCAGAGGGGGTGATTGAGAAGAGTTACAGGGAGGTAACCACACCCAAGGTACAGGACAAGAATAGCTGGGTTACAGTCAGGGGGAAAAAAACAAACAGGCAGACAGTGCAGGGATCCCTCGTGGCCGTTCCCCTTCAAAACAAGTATACCGTTTTGGATGCTGTTGGGGGGGATGACCTACCGGGGGAAGGCCCTAGCGGTCAGGTCTCTGGCACGGAGTCTGGCTCTGGGGCTCAGAAGGGAAGGGGGGAGAATAGAAAAGCAATAGTTGTAGGAGATTCAATGGATAGGGGAATAGATAGGAGATTCTGTGGTCGCGAGCGAGACTCCCGGAAGGTATGTTGCCTCCCGGGTGCCAGGGCCAGGGATGTCTCGGATCGTGTCTTCAGGATCCTTAAGGGGAGGGTGAGCAGCCAGAAGTCGTGGTGCACATTGGTACCAACGACATAGGTAGGAAAAGGGGTGTGGAGGTAATAAACAAGTTTAGGGAGTTAGGCTGGAAGTTGAAAGCCAGGACAGACAGAGTTGTCATCTCTGGTTTGTTGCCGGTGCCACGTGATAGCGAGGCTAGGAATAGGGAGAGAGTGCAGTTGAACACGTGGCTGCAGGGATGGTGTAGGAGGGAGGACTTCAGGTATTTGGATAATTGGAGCGCATTCTGGGGAAGGTGGGACCTGTACAAGCAGGACGGGTTGCATCTGAACCAGAGGGGCACCAATATCCTGGGAGGGAGGTTTGCTAGTACTCTTCGGGAGGGTTTAAACTAATTTGGCAGGGGAATGGGAACCGGATTTGTAGTCCAGCAACTAAGGTAGCCGATATTCAGGATGCCAAAGTGTGTAATGAGGCAGTGGGGAAGGGAACACTGACAAAGGAGAGTATTTGCAGGCACGGAGATGGGTTGAAGTGTGTATACTTCAACGCAAGAAGCATCAGGAATAAAGGTGGGTGAACTTAAGGCATGGATCGGTACTTGGGACTACGATGTGGTGGCCATCACGGAAACTTGGATAGAAGAGGGGCAGAAATGGTTGTTGGAGGTCCCTGGTTATAGATGTTTCAATAAGATTAGGGAGGGTGGTAAAAGAGGTGGGGGGGTGGCATTATTAATTAGAGATAGTATAACAGCTGCAGAAAGGCAGTTCGAGGAGTATCACCCTATTGAGGTAGTATGGGTTGAAGTCAGAAATAGGAAAGGAGCAGTCACCTTGTTAGGAGTTTTCTATAGGCCCCCCAATAGTAACAGAGATGTGGAGGAACAGATTGGGAAACAGATTTTGGAAAGGTGCAGAAGTCATAGGGTAGTAGTCATGGGCGACTTTAACTTCCCAAATATTGAGTGGAAACTCTTTAGATCAAATAGTTTGGATGGGGTGGTGTTTGTGCAGTGTGTCCAGGAAGCTTTTCTAACACAGTATGTAGATTGTCCAACCAGAGGAGGGGCAATATTGGATTTAGTACTGGGTAATGAACCAGGGCAAGTGATAGATTTGTTAGTGGGGGAGCATTTTGGAGATAGTGACCACAATTCTGTGACTTTCACTTTAGTAATGGAGAGGGATAGGTACGTGCAACAGGGCAAGGTTTACAATTGGGGGAAGGGTAAATACGATGTTGTCAGACAAGAATTGAAGTGCATAAGTTGGGAACATAGGCTGGCAGGGAAGGACACAAGTGAAATGTGGAACTTGTTCAAGGAACAGGTACTACGTGTCCTTGATATGTATGTCCCTGTCAGGCAGGGAAGAGATGGTCGAGTGAGGGAACCATGGTTGACAAGAGAGGTTGAATGTCTTGTTAAGAGGAAAAAGGTGACTTATGTAAGGCTGAGGAAACAAGGTTCAGACAGGGCATTGGAGGGATACAAGATAGCCAGGAGGGAACTGAAGAAAGGGATTAGGAGAGCTAAGAGAGGGCATGAACAATCTTTGGCGGGTAGGATCAAGGAAAACCCCAAGGCCTTTTACACATATGTGAGAAATATGAGAATGACTAGAGCGAGGGTAGGTCCGATCAAGGACAGTAGCGGGAGATTGTGTATTGAGTCTGAAGAGATAGGAGAGGTCTTGAATGAGTATTTTTCTTCTGTATTTACAAATGAGAGGGGCGATATTGTTGGAGAGGACAGTGTGAAACAGATTGGTAAGCTCGAGGAAATACTTGTCAGGAAGGAAGATGTGTTGGGCATTTTGAAAAACTTGAGGATAGACAAGTCACCCGGGCCTGACGGGATATATCCAAGGATTCTATGGGAAGCAAGAGATGAAATTGCAGAGCCGTTGGCAATGATCTTTTCGTCCTCACTGTCAACAGGGGTGGTACCAGGGGATTGGAGAGTGGCGAATGTCGTGCCTCTGTTCAAAAAAGGAACTAGGGATAACCCTGGGAATTACAGGCCAGTTAGTCTTACTTCGGTGGTAGGCAAAGTAATGGAAAGGGTACTGAAGGATAGGATTTCTGAGCATCTGGAAAGACACTGCTTGATTAGGGATAGTCAGCACGGATTTGTGAGGGGTAGGTCTTGCCTTACAAATCTTATTGAATTCTTTGAGGAGGTGACCAAGCATGTGGATGAAGGTAAAGCAGTGGATGTAGTGTACATGGATTTTAGTAAGGCATTTGATAAAGTTCCCCATGGTAGGATTATGCAGAAAGTAAGGAGGCATGGGATAGTGGGAAATTTGGCCAGTTGGATAACGAACTGGCTAACCGATAGAAGTCAGAGAGTGGTGGTGGATGGCAAATATTCAGCCTGGATCCCAGTTACCAGTGGCGTACCGCAGGGATCAGTTCTGGGTCCTCTGCTGTTTGTGATTTTCATTAATGACTTGGATGAGGGAGTAGAAGGGTGGGTCAGTAAATTTGCAGACGATACGAAGATTGGTGGAGTTGTGGATAGTAAGGAGGGCTGTTGTCGGCTGCAAAGAGACATAGATAGGATGCAGAGCTGGGCTGAGAAGTGGCAGATGGAGTTTAACTCTGAAAAGTGTGAGGTTGTCCATTTTGGAAGGACAAATATGAATGCGGAATATAGGGTTAACGGTAGAGTTCTTGGCAATGTGGAGGAGCAGAGAGATCTTGGGGTCTATGTTCATACATCTTTGAAAGTTGCCACTCAAGTGGATAGAGCTGTGAAGAAGGCCTATGGTGTGCTCGCGTTCATTAACAGCGGGATTGAATTTAAGAGCTGTGAGGTGATGATGCAGCTGTACAAAACTTTGGTAAGGCCACATTTGGAGTACTGTGTACAGTTCTGGTCGCCTCATTTTAGGAAAGATGTGGAAGCTCTGGAAAAGGTGCAAAGAAGATTTACCAGGATGTTGCCTGGAATGGAGAGTAGGTCTTACGAGGAAAGGTTGAGGGTACTAGGCCTTTTCTCATTAGAGCGGAGAAGGATGAGGGGCGACTTGATAGAGGTTTATAAGATGATCAGGGGAATATATAGAGTAGACAGTCAGAGACTTTTTCCCCGGGTGGAACACACCATTACAAGGGGACATAAATTTAAGGTGAAAGGTGGAAGATATAGGAGGGATATCAGAGGTAGGTCCTTTACCCAGAGAGTAGTGGGGGCATGGAATGCACTGCCTGTGGAAGTAGTTGAGTCGGAAACATTAGGGACCTTCAAGCAGCTATTGGATAGGTACATGGATGACGGTAAAATGATATAGTGTAGATTTATTTGTTCTTAAGGGCAGCACGGTAGCATTGTGGATAGCGCAATTGCTTCACAGCTCCATGGTCCCAGGTTCGATTCCGGCTCGGGTCATTGTCTGTGCGGAGTCTGCACGTCCTCCCCGTGTCTGCGTGGGTTTCCTCCGGGTGCTCCGGTTTCCTCCCACAGTCCAAAGATGTGCGGGTTAGGTGAATTGGCCAATGATAAATTGCCCTTAATGTCCAAATTGCCCTTGGTGTTGGGTGGAGGTGTTGAGTTTGGGTACGGTGCTCTTTCCAAGAGCCGGTGCAGACTCAAAGGGCCGAATGGCCTCCTTCTGCACTGTAAATTCAATGATAATCTATGATTAATCTAGGACAAAGGTTCGGCACAACATCGTGGGCCGAAGGGCCTGTTCTGTGCTGTATTTTCTATGTTCTATGTTCTATATCTGAATCCAAGTGAATCCAAAATCCATTTCTAATCAAACATTTTTAAATCACACGGTATGGATGTTATAGCTCTTTGGAAGAACAATTCAAATAGTCGTACTCCCTTGCTCTTTCCCCATATCCCTGAAATTATTTCTCAGCTTCATATCTTCATCCAACCCCTTTTAGAAAGTTAGTTTAATCTATTACAGACAATGTACTACAGCAACTGGAATCAATGTTTTCCCGATCTGGATTCAGATCATGTCCATGAACAGCTGTGAGCAAAGACTCACTCCCTTTCAGGACAGGAATTTAGTTTACATTGTGAAATAAAAGTAGATGGGTTGTGATCCAAAAAGACGAGGTGTTGGGTGTCTTAAAAAATATTAAGGTAGATAAGTCCCCAGGGCCTGATGGGATCTACCCCAGGATACTGAAGGAGGCTGGAGAGGAAATTGCTGAGGCCTTGACAGAAATCTTTGGATCCTCGCTGTCTTCAGGGGATGTCCCGGAGGACTGGAGAATAGCCAATGTTGTTCCTCTGTTTAAGAAGGGTAGCAAGGATAATCCCGGGAACTACAGGCCGGTGAGCCTTACTTCAGTGGTAGGGAAATTACTGGAGAGAATTCTTCGAGACAGGATCTACTCCCATTTGGAAGCAAATGGACGTATTAGTGAGAGGCAGCACGGTTTTGTGAAGGGGAGGTCGTGTCTCACTAACTTGATAGAGTTTTTCGAGGAGGTCACTAAGATGATTGATGCAGGTAGGGCAGTAGATGTTGTCTATATGGACTTCAGTAAGGCCTTTGACAAGGTCCCTCATGGTAGACTAGTACAAAAGGTGAAGTCACACGGGATCAGGGGTGAACTGGCAAGGTGGATACAGAACTGGCTAGGCCATAGAAGGCAGAGGGTAGCAATGGAGGGATGCTTTTCTAATTGGAGGGCTGTGACCAGTGGTGTTCCACAGGGATCAGTGCTGGGACCTTTGCTCTTTGTAGTATATATAAATGATTTGGAGGAAAATGTAACTGGTCTGATTAGTAAGTTTGCAGACGACACAAAGGTTGGTGGAATTGCGGATAGCGATGAGGACTGTCTGAGGATACAGCAGGATTTAGATTGTCTGGAGACTTGGGCGGAGAGATGGCAGATGGAGTTTAATCCGGACAAATGTGAGGTAATGCATTTTGGAAGGGCTAATGCAGGTAGGGAATATACAGTGAATGGTAGAACCCTCAAGAGTATTGAAAGTCAAAGAGATCTAGGAGTACAGGTCCACAGGTCATTGAAAGGGGCAACACAGGTGGAGAAGGTAGTCAAGAAGGCATACGGCATGCTTGCCTTCATTGGCCGGGGCATTGAGTATAAGAATTGGCAAGTCATGTTGCAGCTGTATAGAACCTTAGTTAGGCCACACTTGGAGTATAGTGTTCAATTCTGGTCGCCACACTACCAGAAGGATGTGGAGGCTTTAGAGAGGGTGCAGAAGAGATTTACCAGAATGTTGCCTGGTATGGAGGGCATAAGCTATGAGGAGCGATTGAATAAACTCGGTTTGTTCTCACTGGAACGAAGGAGGTTGAGGGGCGACCTGATAGAGGTATACAAAATTATGAGGGGCATAGACAGAGTGGATAGTCAGAGGCTTTTCCCCAGGGTAGAGGGGTCAATTACTAGGGGGCATAGGTTTAAGGTGAGAGGGGCAAAGTTTAGAGTAGATGTACGAGGCAAGTTTTTTACGCAGAGGGTAGTGGGTGCCTGGAACTCACTACCGGAGGAGGTAGTGGAAGCAGGGATGATCGGGACATTTAAGGGGCATCTTGACAAATATATGAATAGGATGGGAATAGAAGGATACGGACCCAGGAAGTGTAGAAGATTGTAGTTTAGTCGGGCAGTATGGTCGGCACGGGCTTGGAGGGCCGAAGGGCCTGTTCCTCTGCTGTACATTTCTTTGTTCTTTGTTCTTTGTTCTTTGTAGATGTCGCACCCTGATTAGTGTCCCTGCGATCTCAGATTGCAACCCCTTCAGGCTGCAGGTACCCGGAGGACTGTGACAGTAGAAAACGTGAGGGAGTGAGGGGATCGGACATATTACAGCATTCCTGGCAGCAATGTTATGGAGTTCAGTAATGTGGCTAATGTTCCAAATCCCAGTGGATGTATCTGATATCTGAGAAGAGACACTCGTATCACATTACAGACAAACAAAAAACTCGGAACGGAATGACTGAAAACGAGGAATATGAGGAACATCATTGAATGATGGAGCAACATATCTCACAGCCTCAGGTCACTTTGTCAGCCTTTTGGCTTTGGGTTTTGGGTTCAGTGTAGTCTCTGAGGAATGTGCTGTTATCCAATTATGCCAGACGAGAGTTTTCTCTATTGAACTGGGCCACTCAACTCAAAGTGCAACCCATGTGTGCCACCATGCAACCAGTAACAATGTGGGACCTGCTCCCCCAAAAGGCTATTAATGTTGGGGGTCCATTGGAGCTTTCGAGAGATTGTTAGATGTTTGTGGGATAAGGGTAGTGAGGGATGTGGAGCAGTGGCAGTTCGGTGAGGTTGAGGTGCAGATAAGCGGTCATTTAATTGCATGGCAGAGGAAGGCCCGAGTTGCTGAATGGCCTTCTGCTGTTCCTTTTTAACCCAATTCAGACTATTTGATTCTAGGTGATCCACTGACATGTTTCAGCTCGACCTCTGTCTTCCTGCACCAGTTTTTCAACAGTACCTTGCTGCCATTACCACCAGGCTCCCCCTGTAAGGAGAAGCAGGGATATTGCGACATGATGCACGTGTGCCGCTTAGTTGATGACGACGGGCCCATTGCCAAACTGAAAAATGCCATCTTCAATCCTGAGGAGTTTGAAGGCATTTCAGATTGGATGAAGGTGGGTGTTTGGAAGTATTATATTGAAATGTTCGCATCTATATTATAGCAGAACATCTTCCTTCTGCATGGAATGCCTTTCAGCTTTCGCCACTATAAATTGTCTCGTCTCCATTTAGAATGGGAACTACCTGTGCAAATTATTACACCCGGCTGTGTCACCACTGGTCAAAGAGTGGGATTAAAATAGTGAATGAAAGAATGTAATTAAATAGCAATGTGCCAGAACAATATGGAAAGCTGAGACGAATAGTTATTGGAGAAGAGGAATTTCTCTGTCGGAACTTGGTGATGCAGGTTTGAGGTAGTGCAGCACCACCACTGGTGGGTGGGTATAACTGCAGTGTGACATGTTTACATTTGTAGTTCCCATTACAAATGTAAACCCAAGAATTTTTGAAAGAAGATATCTAGAAATAAGGAGGGATTAATTAGGTGTAATAAATGTGTGTCTTCATTGACTGGTCCTGATATGCTGAGAAGATTGTCCTGCACATTACAGAACCTGCCCATGTGCATTATTTTGGTTTCATTGATCATGAATCACAAGGGGCCAGTAATGGGCTCCTCCAGGTTATCACCAAAAGGCAAAGATGGAAATTTACCTCCATGGCTTTAACATTGAGTCAGGATCAAATTTGCACAGCCCAGTCTCCTAGTCCTCTCACCCTCCAACCTGCCATAGTCATGTGACTTCCAGGGGTTGACTTTCACTGACCTTTCTCTGGCATTAAAGGATCAGCAATATCTTCAAAACGAGGTCAGTTGCCCCGCTGGCTGCTGCCATTTTGAAACGGGGTCTATAGTTGTAGAAGTCCAATCAGTTTTCATGGTGACGGAGAAGAAGTTGGCCAAAGGTCAAGTCTGCAATTATCTTTGTGAATCCCAGAGGAACAGGAGTTCAGGCAGCTGACAACCTGAGCCTCTGCTGTGCCTGAACCCTCCACACCCCCAGGACATTCCCGTCAGGTGTGGGTCTCTCACAAAGGCTTTCGTGTTTCTTAAGAGTTTTGATCACCCATCTTCTGTGAGCCCATTTTGTTTTGTTCTCAACCCCCTCCCTTCCGGAATGTTCTAAGTTCCAGCCAGCAGGGCCACATGGGGTAATAGGACCATTTTCTGCAGTCGAGAACGGAGCCCATTTGGCACCCAGAGCTGGCTGGTGAAATGTTAATGAGACCAAAGCCAGCGAGTGATTTGACCCTTTGACCTGCCACACACCTGCCACACATTACCCATGCCACACACCCCAGTCAGCGTGCCCCCCTCAAACAGGGAAACACAACTCTTTGGTTTGCTTGGATCAGCATTTTGTATAGAGGACTCAGTGGATAACTAGGGAGACCAGAGAATGGGACAAGAAATACATCAACACAGTTAAAATACCACAGCATGGCCCCCTTTTCATAACCCATTATCTCTGGTAAAAATACAAATTATTTGTGTCTCCATCATCAGTAAAGAATTCACCAAATGAAAAAGAAATACATTACTTTGTTAGTTTGCACTGGAAAGAAAAAGGAGAAACTTGCATTTCTGTAGCTTTTCTCTGCTTTTCAAATCACTTTACAAGCAGTGAAATACTTTTTGAAGTGTAGTTACTGTTGTAATGTAGGAATAACAGCAGTAATTTGTGCACAGAAAGCTCCCACAACAGCAATGTGGTAAAGATTACATCATCTGTTTCTGTGATGTTGATTGAGGGGTAAATATTGGCCAGGACAGTGAGGATCTCTCCCCTGCTTTTCTTCAAAATCATAGAATTGTAGAATCCCCACAGTGCAGAATGTGGCCATTTGGCTCTTTGAGTCTGCGCTGAGCCTCTGAGAGAGCACCCTACCTAGACCCACGTCCCTACTCTATCACCACAACCCCACCTCTAACCTGCACATCCCTGGACACTAAGGGGCAATTGATCATGGCCAATCCACCTAACCTGCACATCTTTGGACTGTGGGAGGAAACTGGAGCACCCGGAGGAAACCCATGCAGACACTGGGAGAACGTGCAGATTCCACACAGACAAGGGCGGAATTGAACCCGGGTCCCTGGCGCTGTGAGGCAGCAGGGCTAACCATTAATTCTTTGATATCCTCCTGAGCAGACCGAGAGGGCCTCAGTTTAACATTTCATCCAAAAGACAGTGTACCTCCCTAAAATGCAGCACTTTGACAGTGCTGTGGTGGAGTGTCAATCTTGAGTTTTGCACTCAAGCCCTGGAGTGTGACTTGACCTTGGAATTTGGCAACGCAGAGGTGAGAGTGCTACTAACTGAGGTAAGGCTAACATGAGCTAAACTTATTAATGGACATTTAAACCCAAAGATGTTTCCAGTGCAGAAGGAAGTCGTTTAGACAATTTTGCCAGCTGTGCTGAAGCAATCCAGAACTAATTCCTGCTCTGCTTTGAGTACTGATCGCAACAAATCTTAAAAGACACATTGGTCACTGCCTCAACGATCCCAATGTTCCCAAAATCCACTGTGTAAAGAAATGTCTCCTAATCTCTCCCCTCACTCCGATGACAATTTTAAACTCCTCACTACTGACTTTCCAACTTCTTCACCAGAGTAATACATCCTAATTTTAAAAAACCCATTCTCAGGACCATATCTGACTCAGACAAGGGTCCTAGTATCTCAAATCTCTTGTACCTCTGAATCACCATAATGAATATACTCTGCTGCTGCCCATGGTTTTAATGTCCTTTTAAAAATGAAATGTCCCCAAATTTCTCAATCCCAAAACTGCTCTCTATCCCAAAACTGCTCTCAATCCCAAAACTGCTCTTAATCCCAAAACTGCTCTCAATCCCAAAACAGCTCTCAATCCCGAAACTAATCTCAATCCCAGAACTGCTCTCAATCCCAAAACATCTGTCCATCATGTTTTCTGAGCAATGTGCTGTATAAATGATCATGCTCCATGTGCTTGGCTACATTGCCAGACATGGAAGAGTATTTCTGAATGGGGGCGTTATCTGGGCAATCTAGAAGCTGTGAAAATTGATGTGAGATTAGTTCTTGGGAGCTGAAATTAGTGAGAGACAGAATGGAAACAGTGACATGGCTGACGATCTTCTGCAGCTGTCTGTCCTGATCAGAACTGCTCGGACCAACAGCACTTCATTGATGACTGGCCTTTAGCTTCTTCTCATTTAGTCACTCCAGTTTGGAATTTGAAGGGTCCTCTTTGACCCCAAAACTTCCATTAACTTTGTTTCAGGTTTAAAGTTATTTCACTAATGGAAAGTTATTTCCTGTTTGTTATGAATAGTGATTCAATCTCTGACTTGTTTCTTCTATTACAGGCTAATCTCTGGACCATTCTTTTCGGCATTCTGATCCTTGGAGCATTAATGTCAAGCACAGTGTTTATATTCGGGAAGAGGCTGGACAGCGGAATAGGTAATATTAACTCACCATGAGTGGCAAGTTAAAACCTCCAATCCACCAACCCCCAATTTGCAAATTCCACCCAATCTGCTCCCCCCCCCCCCCCCCCCCCCCACCACCCCCACCCCAATCCACACTCCATGGTGCCAACAATTTTATTATTGATTATTTCTGGAATGCAAAACACAATGTATGTTAATCTGATTAGAAAGCATCTTTTAATGTGAACATATACTGAAGCAGTCAGTTTACTGGGGACAGTCTGACCTAGAAACATTTCCACCTCTTAAGGCATTAGTGTTAACTAGAGGTAACCGATAGGGAGTGTCTCTGTGGACAGAACAGGCTGGAATGTTCCGGAAGCCTTCCGTTCATTTTAATGGAAAAGACAATCAGACAGAGTGAGAGAGGGTTCCTGGTTTGGTATGACTCATTTCAGTACACCACTGAGAACCAATTTCACCCATTAAGATGCCTAACCTTCGCAGTTCTTTCTTTGTAAATCATACTGAAGAATTCTCTCGCACATAAAAATGCCACTCAGCTCAAAACGTTTTGGCTCTTTGAAAAGAGACAACTTATTGATTTTGCCCAACATTCTGAGAGTAGGCCCAGGCCCAGGATTGAAGTACTAAAGGCCGGGCCTCACTACCACAGCTGGCGTTGTGAGCTTCAGATTGTCAATTCAGCAGGAATAGCTTTTTTCTTCCTGCTGCATTATCTTATCCAGGGTGTGAGATAACTTCACCTTGGAAACTATCCGTGGAATGTGAGGAGAATGCTTTATGCAGGTACAAGAGACAGAGAGGTTGAGCTGGAGGGGCGGTGGGAATAGAGGGTGTTCTGAGAATTCGAAACATTCATTTAAACAGAATGGAGTTGGAGTGGGCACAGGCTGCCTGTGAATTGAATTAAAATTCAAACTGTGACAAACGCTGCTCCAGAAAAATGTTTTCTTCATGGAGAACAGCACGAGAAAAGAACATTCTATTCACATGAATTCAACAGCTGCTGGTCACCAATGCACTCTTTCCATTCCTCTTTTTCAGCTGCACAGGAGACAGAATTACAATCTTTCTGAGGACAAGCTTGTATCTGCGAGAATGAGGGGATGCTGAGGCACTCACTGAGGCTGCACTAGCATTGGGTCTGTGTCATTATCCACAAATCTACCCCCCCCCCCCCCCCGCTTTTTAATGGAATTTTATAATCCTCTAAACGGGAACAGTTCCTATTACGAGAATCAGGGAGTTGTTACATCGCTTTTCCCTCCATATCTGCGATTATTAACTGTTCAAGATAATTAAAAGGCATCAACTTCATTAAAAATAATTTTCTTGTGGTATTTGTTGTTTGTAAACATATGTGGCATTATTTGTGTCAACACCAACTGTTGCCAGAATGATAATGATGGCACCTGGCGTCCCTTGATTCATTTTCCCAGTTGCCTCAACCTTCAGTCGCGATGAGATCCCACCATGTAAACGGTGTCCCTTTAAGAAGGTCCTGTCTGCCATTGTCTCTGACAGGAAATCCCAAACAAGGGAGCACAAGATTAAGGCTGTTCAGAACTGAAACCTTTTCACACACAGGTTATTAATAATAATAATAGCTTATTGTCACAAGTAGGCTTCAATGAAGTTACTGTGAAAAGCCCCTAGTCGCCACATTCCGGCGCCTGTTCGGGGAGGCTCGAGACAGTTACCTGTTCTGATGATCTTGGTTGAGCATAAATGTTGGTCTGGAGGAGAGGCTACCTGCTCTCAAATAGTGTCAAGGACATGCACCTGAGAGGGCAAACAGGACCTTAGTTTAACATCACAAGAGCACACTCCCTCAATATGGAGTGTAAGCCTGGCTATTGTGCTAAAGTCTCTAGACTGGGAACTGACCCCACAACTTGCTGACTAAGAGGAGAATGTGCTACCCCTGAGCCATGGCTGACAATATTCCAGTCAAATCGCTGTAGTGCCCTGACACAGCCTCCGGAATGGGGTCACGTTGCTGCCCTTTAACCCATGCCAACCTGTGCCCAGGGTTCGCTGTCCAGGTGTAAGTGGGGTGTTTCCCTACAGCGGGAGAGTATGGTTTTCACATCAGGCAGACACATACTGTATTGCCCAGTGTTGTGTTTCATAGATTATCATAGATTATCATAGAATTTACAGTGCAGAAGGAGGCCATTCGGCCCATCGAGTCTGCACCAGCTCTTGGAAAGAGCACCTTACCCAAGGTCAACATCTCCACCCCATCCCCATAACCCAGTAACCCCACCCAACACTAAGGGCAATTTTGGACACGAAGGGCAATTTAGCATGGCCAATCCACCTAACCTGCACATCTTTGGACTGTGGGAGGAAACCGGAGCACCCGGAGGAAACCCACGCTCACACGGGGAGGATGTGCAGACTCCGCACAGACAGTGACCCAAGCCGGAATCGAACCTAGGACCCTGGATCACTGTCTGTAGATAATCCTCTATACAATCCTCCAAAATACCTGCACTCCTCCGATCCGGCATTCCAACTACACCATCACTGACAACTGTGCCTCAGCCCTAAACTCTGGAATTCCCTCCTTAATCCTCCCCATCTCTCCAACTCTCCTTTTAGGATGCACCTTAAAGCGGCTTCTATGACCCAGTGTCTGCTCACCTGCCATTGAGTCGGTGTCAATATCTGTCTGGTGATGCTCCTGTGAATGACCTTGAAGGTGCTACATAAATGCAGCATTCGTCACGTGCAAATTGTAGCACAATCAATCACTCACAAGACGAGATGAGAAGGAGTCAAACGATGGCTTTATTATGCAGACTTGTTCCCCAGCAGCACAGTTACAGAATGCGGCTGCTGGGAGAACCCGGGCTCTTATACTCCGCCTTACTGGGTGGAGCCAGTAGGCGGCTGAACCAATCGGGACCCAGCGTCTATCCACCAATAGCCTCTCGGCATCACAGGGTACCGTAATACCCCTAATACATACCACCACATTCACCCCTTGTTAAAAAAGAACCCGGCGGGGATAGTGGGCCGTATGGTGGTAGGGGTTTATAGAGTCGGTACTTAGGATGCCGCTAACATGGCGGCCAAGCTCCGATATCAACTACCAGTACTATTTACAATGCCACTTTTACTGGGCAACTGAATTATTTACAGAGGCATTTCTTGCTTTGTTATACGGATTCGATGAGTCGAATGGGTACCCTGGTCGTCCTCACCGTGTCAGCCCCGGTGGTGATGCATGTGCTGGCTTGGGCATCGTCGTCTCTGGGAGCGTAGCGATGCCTCATCCTACTCCACTACTCCTAGGCGAGGCCGGGGGAAGGACCGATCCACCCGGGAGGGGGACGGCTGTGGGGGGCGCCGGTGGGAGGGAGGGGGTGTTTGTTGTTGGAGGGGTTTGTGGAGCTCCGGCGGGCACCAGGTCCCGCAGGGAGACCGTGTCCTGTCGGCCGTCGGGGTACGCCACGTAGGGGTATTGAGGGTTTGCGTGGAGGAGATGAACCCTCTCGACCAATGGGTCCGATTTGTGCATCCGCACATGCTTTCGGAGCAGGATGGGTCCCGGGGCTGCCAGCCAGGTTGGAAGTGAGGTTCCAGAGGAGGACTTCCTAGGGAAGACAAGGAGGCATTCGTGATGTGTTTGATTCGTTGTTGTACAGAGCAGCGACCGGATGGAATGGGGGACGTCCGGGAAGACTTCCTGCCAGCGGAAAACTGAGAGATTTCTGGACCGTAGGGCCAGCAGAACGGTCTTCCAGACCGTTCCGTTCTCCCTCTCTACCTGACCGTTCCCCTGGGGGTTGTAACTGGTCGTCCTGCTCGAGGCAATGCCTTTGCTGAGCAGGGATTGACGCAGTTCGTCGCTCATGAAGGAGGACCCCCTATCGCTATGTATGTAGGTGGGGCAACCGAACAGTGTAAAGATGGTGCCGAGGGCTCTGATGACCGTGGCCGCGGTCATGTCGGGGCAGGAGATGGCGAAAGGGAACCGGGAGTATTCGTCAATCACGTTCAGAAAGTACGTGTTGCGGTCGGTGGAGGGGAGGGGACCTTTGAAGTCCAGACTGAGGCACTCAAAGGGACGGGAAGCCTTTATCAGGTGCGCTTTATCTGGCCTGTAGAAATGCGGCTTGCACTCTACGCAGATTTGGCAGTTCCTGGTGGCTGTCCTGACCTCCTCGATGGAGTAGGGCAGGTTGCGGGTCTTTACGAAGTGATAGAACCAAGTGTCTCCCGGGTGGCAGAGGTCCTCGTGGAGGGATCGTAGGCGGTCCACTTGTGCGCTGGCACATGTGCTGCGGGATAGGGCATCGGAAGGCTCGTTCAGCTTTCCGGGACGATACAAGATCTCATAGCTATAGGTGGAGAGTTCGATCCTCCACCGCAAGATCTTGTCGTTCTTGATCTTTCCCCGCTGTGCATTATCGAACATGAAGGCAACCGACCGTTGGTCAGTGAGGAGAGTGAATCTTCTACCGGCCAGGTAATGCCTCCAATGTCGCACAGCTTCTACTATGGCCTGGGCCTCCTTTTCCACTGAGGAGTGGTGGATTTCTGAAGCGTGGCGGGTGCGTGAAAAAAAGGCCACGGGTCTGCCCGCTTGGTTGAGGGTGGCCGCCACGTCGGACACGTCGCTCTCAACTTGGAAGGGGAGGGACTCATTGATCGCGTGCATCGTGGCCTTTGCAATATCTGCTTTGATGCGGCTGAAGGCCTGGCGGGCCCCTGTCGACAGGGGAAAGACCGTGGACTGAATTAGCGGACGGGCCTTGTCCGCGTAGTTGGGGACCCACTGGGCGTAATAAGAGAAAAAGCCCAGGCAGTGTTTCAGGGCCATGGAGCAGTGAGGGAGGGGGAACTCCATGAGGGGACGCATGCGTTCAGGGTCTGGGCCTGTAACTCCATTTCGCACTACGTAGCCGAGGATGGCTAGACGGTCGGTGCTAAACACGCATTTCTCCCTATTGTATGTGAGATTCAGGGCGTTTGCGGTCTGGAGGAATTTGCGGAGGTTGGCGTTGTGGTCCTGCTGGTCGTGACCGCAGATGGTGACGTTATCGAGGTACGGAAACGTGGCCGCAAACCGTACCGGTCAACCATTCGGTCCATCTCCCGTTGGAAGACCGAGACCCGGTTAGTGACACCGAATGGAACCCTTAAAAAGTGATAGAGCCGCCCATCTACTTCAAAAGCCGTGTATTTGCGGTCGCTCGGGCGGATGGGGGAGCTGATGATAGGCGGACCTAAGGTCCACCGTGGAAAAGACCTTGTACTGTGCAATCCGATTGACCATGTTGGATATGTGGGGGAGAGGGTACGCATCCAGCTGCGTGTACCTATTGATGGTTTGACTATAGTCTATGACCATCCTCTGCTTCTCCCCGGTCTTTACAACTACCACCTGAGCTCTCCATGGACTATTGCTGGCCTGGATTATGCCTTCCCTCAGCAGCCGTTGGACTTCTGACCGGATAAAGGTTCGGTCCTGGGTACTGTACCGTCTGCTCCTAGTGGCGACGGGTTTGCAATCCGGGGTGAGGTTCGCAAACAGGGAAGGCGGGTCGACCTTGAGGGTCGCGAGGCTGCAGGTAGTGAGTGGGGTATAGGGCCGCCGAATTTAAACGTTAAACTCTGGAGGTTGCACTGAAAATCCAACCCCAGGAGTGTGGCAGCGCAGAGATGGGGAGGACATAAAGCCAGTAGTTCTTGAACTCCCTTCCCTGCACCGTGAGGTTCGCGATGCAGAACCCTTTGATCTCGACAGAATGGGACCCTGCCGCCAGAACATTTTTTGATTACTCGGGTGGATTGGAAGGGAACAGCGTCTTATCGTATCGGGATTGTTGCTCTTATTAGCCTTAGTTTTATTAGTTCTAATTCTGTCACCTTTGCTCACGAGTCGCCAGGTATCTTTCTGATACCGTCACGTGGTTCAAGCTCACGTAATGATTAATAATGCAGCACACCGCTTAGTAAATGTTAAATCAACGATCATTTATTATATACAGCAATAAATACTTATACAAAAATCCTACTTCTAGACTATTACCTACCACTAAAGGCCAATACTTAACTTTGGTGATGGCCCACCAGGTCAGGGAAACGAATGGTCTATCGAATTGGGTCTGGCCTGCGGGATTCAAAAATGCTGGTACGGGTCGATAGTCTGGAACACCTATCTGGTAGCGATCGCTGGAGTAAGACTTACTTGTTTCTTCGTCGAAGGGTCTCGAAGGTTGCGAGTAGGAGAAGAAGGGTCGATCTGAACTTGGCCCCTTATTTTTATAGTTCCCAGGGGCTTCCCGCCTCTCGGGGCGGACCTTGACCCTGGTTCCAAGTGATTGGACTTGGTCCCAATCACTGGGTTCGATATGCTCCAATAATGGGGCGATTTCTTGATCGGGGGGTGGTCGTCCACCTTTCTTTGTCTCAGCCACTGCTGGCGCCGAAAAGTCTGGATCGGCTTTATGTTGCTAATGTGTAGCAATTGTTCCCGGGGATGGCTGCTTACTATGCAGATGGCTGGGTTGATGTGCTGTTAATGGTTGCAGTTATCGGTCTGGGCCGACTTCCCCAGAGCCGAATACACTGTTTTGCCTGCAGCTGTCCGTTTGATTTTCCCATCAGCCTCTTTCGTTCGCCATTTTAGATCGGGGTTTGACCAAATACTCGGGAATCAGCCATTTTAGGTGGCTACATTCCCTCCTTGTGATCTTAACGCGAAGCGTGAAGGATCACATAAACTTTGTTCTTTCCATTCTCTGACCGGAGGGGACACCTCCTACATGGCCTCTGCTCTGACCCTAGCTATGCACAAACATTTTTTACCTAAACAATTCTAAGGGCGCTATGTCAGGCAGGGGCATGCATTTACAAAATAAAAAACTTGGAACCTCTAATTTTACCTAAATACACTATACTCACTAAACATTGCATTATCCTATCTTCCTAAAACATACAACAACAATCACAACATTTAATATACTTTTTCCTGGCTTGGCAGTCAAGCTCAGGATCATACTTTTTTTTTGTTCATGAAAAGTTTTGTACATCCTTTTATTTACAGTAATAATGCAAGTGCATGTTCTTTATTATTTTGTTATAGGTCGCGGGGGTCGGGAGTCTGGTCATAACCGAATATAGGGGATCGGATCCGATATATTGGGGTTCGAGTGCGGTATGCTCTCCTTCTCCATTTGCGGAGGCGCATAGTCTGCACTACACAGCAGAGTATCGCCAACGCTAACGGTGCTTCAATCATGTAGGATAGGGAGTACCAGGTTATGAACCTGGCACACCAGGAAGATGCAGTGTCGCTGGTGACTGGGCTTTGGGTACTGCGGGGCAGTGAAACATTAACGGCAGGGAGGTTTGAAGGAATGGTGTCCGCGATCCCGCGCAACCAAATGTCCATTTAAAAAAAAGTGTTGAGCACGATGAAAGAAGTCCTCATGGCTGTCCTGGCTGTCCTCTTTCCTTTTCCTTCTTGTGTTCTTTTGTTTTCTCCGGTCCTGGAGCCTCTGGGGTTCTGTGAAAACAAGCATAGTATCTGTAACTACCTTGGTTTAATATCCGGTGTGTTAGTGTGTCTGTCCTTTGGGGCCAATTATTCCCTTATGTGTGACTCCCTCATTTTTTTTTTCAAAAACAAATTTTAGGACACGGCACACCTCCCAATGACGGACCAGTGCTGATTTACCATCCAAATGTTCCAGGATGTAAATATCATATGGCAGCAACCTAAAGGTCGCCTAAACAAATAAAAACTTTTTGAAATGAAAAGTGCCAAATGAGGTGTGTATGGGCCGCGACGGGTAAGACTTGGGTGGAGTCCCCGGGTAGGACGGCTACCAATACCGTATCTTCCCTACCCGAGCGTGTTTGACCAACGGGGGGGTCCCCAGGCAGGGCGGGTCTCACGCCGTTTCTCCACTGCCTGAGCGACCGACAAGAACGGACAAAAATGTAGTCATCGTGGTGGGGCTGCTATAGTGATTCTATCCTTGAATCAGAAGAGCAGTTGTGATCAGGCGTCTGGTGAGCAGGTATCTGCTGAAAAGCTAGTTCCACTGAACAAGCGTCTGGTCTGTTGACCAGTGTCTTAGACAAGTTGGTACCGCTGAACAAGCGGCGGGAAAAAATTCTCCTATCAGACGAACAACACAAAACAAACGTACAAACAACATAAAACATTCTGCAGGTTCCATCAGGAAGGACAACACTTCTCCCAAACGTTTCCTTTAAACATCATGTGGACACCTCAGTTCTCTGTTGTGAACAGGGTCGCAAAGGGGTTGGCGGTTTGGGAGTCGGACTCGAGGTCATCACCTTCTCCAGGGTGCCAAACTCTGAAGTGAATTAGGGCTGAAAGGGCGAGTTGGTGTGAGTTGGGGTTGCTTTCGTCGTTGCGGACGAGTCGGTAGGAGTTGTCGCGGTGCCAATAAGTTGTGTCGAGTTGTGAGGGGACAAAGTCGGGGTCGTCCGTGTGGTTCGGTGGTGGGATTTATTTAGAAAAGTGATCATGAAGGGATCACTGGAGTCGAAATCGGAGTCGCTGGGTGTGGGTCCGGTTGTATGGGGATAGTAGGGAGGTGTGCTGTGGCTATCGTCCGAGTCACAGTCGCTGTCTCTGCTGCTGCAGTCTGTGGGCGTTCCTGGGCAGAGTGTAGATTTTGGGGGTGGAGTCGAGGGCGAGTCCCGTGTCTGGGCTGGACGTGGTGGGGGTTGGTCTGGTTGCGTTGGCTGTGGGCGGGGTGTGGTCTGCTGCGTCAAGCATGACGTGGTGGGCGTGGTTTGACTGTGCTCCATAAACCTTTAACTGGTTTATATGAAACCACGCAGTCTTACCATTTGGGTATTTAATTTTATATACCGATGGGCTTACTTTATCCGTAATGGAGTACGGACCCGAGTATTTTGGAGACAGGAATGTGCTGGGGTTATATACAGACAACATCACTTGCTGTCCTATATCATACTCCGTTCCAAGCACTGCATTATCAAAACAGGCCTTGCTCTGTTTCTTTTTGGTGCCCAATTTAACTGCGGCTGCTAACTGAACCGTTTTTACATTAGCAGCTAATTGCTCCACGGCTTTCTCGTGGGTGAGGGCCGTAACTTCAGGGCTAGTCAGGTCTAAATCTAACAAGTACTCTGTCCCTTTCATGGGGCGTCCGGTCATAAGAGTGTGTGGGGTGTAACCTGTGGAGGTGGAAACAGTGTTCCTCAAAAACATCAGCGCAAAGGGGAGGACTGAATCCCAAGTGGTGTTGTTCTGCTGGACCATTTTTCTGAGGGTAGTTTTTAGGATCCGATTCATGCGCTCCACTATACCACTCGACTGTGGATGGTACACAATGTGGAATTTTTGGGTGATGCCAAATATCGTGAGGACATTCTGCATGACCCGTCCCGTAAAGTGAGAACCTTGGTCCGATTCAATACTGCGGGGGAGTCCCCGTCTTGTAAAGATGTGGTGGGTTAGGATCTTGGCTGTTGTTTTCGCGGTGTTGGTGCGGCTGGAAATGCTTCCACCCACTTTGTAAAAGTGTCTATGACCACCAGAACATATTTATAGCCATTCCTGCAAGGGGGCAAGGACCTATAAAATCAATCTGGAGGTTAGTCCAGGGGCCGTTAACAGGTCAGGTGTGGCTGAGGTGGGCCTTTTTGGAATATCTATCGGGGTTGTTCTGCGCACAGATAAGGCAATTCTCAATGTAATGGCTTACATCTTCCTTGAGATTTGGCCACCAACAAAGCTGCTTGAGGTGGGCTGTGGTGGGATCGATTCCCTGGTGTCCATGACCATCATGGAATAAACAAAGTAATTGGTTCCTATCCTGCTCAGGAACTACAGAAAGGGTGTCCTTTAACACCACACCGTCATGTGTGGTCAGTGTACTTCTGAACCTCTCGTAGGAGGCTGGAAACTTCCCTTTCACAACCTCAGTGAGAGCGCTATCCTGCTTCTGGGCCTCTACTAGATCCTCGATCCTAGTCTGCGTGGCCTGAACTGCACTCACTGGTGCAATCACTGGCACGCTTTTGGGGGGTTTCCAGAAATACCCATGCCTGGATCCTGCCTTAGCCAGTGCGTCGGCTTTTACATTTCCAGGGGGGGAGGAACGATGGTGGCTGCGGACTTTTATGATGCCAAAAGTCCTGTTCTGGGCTTTTTGTAAAATGTGGCGGAGTAATGGTGCTGAGGGGAGGGGTTTCCCATCCGCGGAAACAAATCGTCTTGTTTCCCACAGGGGCAGAAATTCTGTAAGGCCGTTGGAGACATATAGGCTGTCTGAGTATATGTCTGCTGGGCTGGGGAAGGAATCTGGGTGGTCGACTATGTATGCGATGGCCGCAAGCTCTGCTGCCTGTGCGCCTAAGTGTCCGGGGAGTTTTAATGCTATTCCTTGAGGGCGCGTCCCTGCGCGTCCTCAACATAAATCCCGCAACCTGTTATGCGTTGCCCATCTAAGACTGTGGAAGATCCATCCACATAAATCTTAATGGGGTCACACGTGTCCAGGTAAGGGGGGCTCTGAGATGGATTATCTATTTTCCTGGGGGGTGTTTTTGCTATAAAGGGGCCTGTGTTGTGGTGTGGAGAGATGATTTCACATTCATGGGGGGTTCCGGGGTACTGTAAATTGTCCGCTAAGTATGTGTGGGTCTTTGTCCGTTTTACTGTGATGTCCCGTCCCTGCAAGAGAAGGGTCCACCTAGCTGCGCGTATTTGGCTGACGGTACCGTCCTTAAGTCGTCTGTCCAGTAAAAGTTGGGTGGGGGTGTGCTCGGTCAAAATGGTGATGGGGTTCAGTCCGGTAATATAGGAAAAGTACTGGACTGCCCAGAAAACTGCGAGCAGGTGTCTCTCACAGGCTGAAAATCCCTGCACCACAGCATCTAAAATTCGGGAGGCATAAGCCACGGGTCTTAACTGGTTGTGCCGTTCCTGCAGGAGCACGGCTGAAAGGGTGCGGTCTGTGGTCGCTACTTCTATGGCGTAAGGGGAAAGCGGGTCTGGAACTTGTAGTGCGGGGGCGGCTATGAGTGCCTGCTTTAATGATTCCACAGCATCCGTATGCTGCGGAAGCCATTCCCAGGGGGTTCCTTTCTTTAGGAGGTCTGAGAGGGGCACTGCCTTGCTGGCGAAACCGTCAATGTGGTTTCGGCAGTAGCCAGCCAGTCCTAAAAACGACCGGAGGGCTGAAACGTTCTGGGGAAGGGGCAATTTAGCGATCGAGTCAATTCTTTTGTGCTCGATCTCGCGTTTGCCGTGTGTGATAATTGTACCCAAATATACCACCTTTTCTTCCAAAATCTGGGCCTTTTTGGGGTTTACTTGCAGCCAATGGAATGTACCAATTTCAGGAGTTCGGACAGAAGCTCAATGTGCTCTTCCTTTGTGTTCGTCTGCAGTAGTAGATCATCTACATACTGTACCAGACATTCGGGGCGAGAAAATTTTGCTAGTCCATTGCCAGCTGTCGGTGGAAAATGGAGGGGGAGTTGTGGAAGCCTTGTGGCAGGTATGTCCACGTGTACTGCTGCGCTCTGAAAGTGAAGGCAAATTTATACTGACACGCCGTTGCCAATGGAATGGACCAGAATACATTGCTGATGTCCAAAACCGTGAAATATCGGGCATGGAGTCCCTGTTTGAGCATGGTCTCGGGACTTGTTGCAACGGTGGGGGCTGCTACGGGGGTGACTTTATTGAGTTCCCGATAATCAATGGTCAAGCGCCATGATCCGTCGGGTTTCCTTACTGGCCAAATCGGGGCATTATTAGGAGAGGCTACTGATCTTAGTACGCCCTGCTCTAATAAGCTCTCTATAACTTTTAGGATTTCTCCCTCTGCCTCTAGGGGGAATCCGTACTGTTTTTGGGGTCTAGGGTCCGGTCCTGTTACTTGTACGGAGCCAGTCATCCGTCCACAGTCGTGCTTGTGGGTCGCGAATGCTGCCCTGTTCTTTTGCAGGACTGCCCTAACTTGTCGGTCCGTGCTGAGTGTGGTGGGGTTGAATCAAAACTCGCCTACTGCGCTAATTCTGTTCATATAGTCCCCTATGTTGAGCGTTGCTGGGGCTCTAGCGGATTTTGCCATCTTCCAGACACACTGGTTGACTGGATCGAAGGACAGGTGGTGGGAATTCATAAAGTCGATTCCCAGAATGTGTTCTGCTGTGTGGGGCAGGTCAACTAGAATTGCGGGGTGCTTGGTGGTGATGGTACCGATTTGAATGGGTACAGGGGCTGTGATGTGTCCCTGCTGTGAGTGGCCTGTGAAGCCGCTGAGGGTGATAGTGGCTGTAGTGGGCCACGTGTCCTGACCAAGGGTGGAGGAATTTAAGGTGGTGCGGGACCCTCCTGTGTCCCAAAGAAACTCGATCGGCTGTCCCCGAATTTTCGCTGCGACTACGGGTCGTCCTGACCTATCCCAAAGGGTGTCGCAGACCCAACTGGGGGAGCCTGTACACCGTCAGTCCGTTCCGGTCAAGTCTGTCTGATCCGAACGGGCGCTAACGCTACGGATGGGCTATGCCTTTTTCTTACTCAGAGTGCCTGATTGTTGGGCTTTCTGTGGCTTTTTAGGGCCATTGCACTCTTTTGCAAAATGTCCCAACTGTCCGCAGTTGTAACATTCTAGTGATTTTGTTGGGGGGCTGTTCTTTCCCTCATTTACCCAGGCGGGGTTGTGATGGGCTGCTTTTACTGCCTGCATGTCTGCGGCAGCTTGCTTTTCCTCGGTGGTTTTAGCGGCGGGTCGATTGTGAACAGACTGCTCCCAAACTCGGGACAATCTTTTAACCACCCACTTCTCGTTATGAGCCTCCTCCGAGGGATCATAACTACTACAGGCATTCTGTCCCGCCTCTGTGGCATGGGAGATAAGGGTGCGGGTCCATTTGGCCATATTGTCTGGGGACAAATGGTCTACGTCTCCAAAAACGGCTTCGAAGTGAATCCACAGGCGTCCTGCGAACGCTGTGGGGTGCTCAGACTTCTTCTGCCTACACTTATTTAGGCCATCTACAGGGTCACCCCGGTTATACCCGATCGCATCCAGGATCGCGGTATGCATTTCTGCAAGGGTGCCTCCTCCTACGTTCTGTGGGTCGGGAAGGGCTGCTGCTACCAATGGATCTAAACTTAGAACCATGAGCTTTACATGCTCTCTCTCATCCAGGCCGTACATGGTCGCCTGATGTTTGACGGTGGCAAAGAAATGGTGTGGGTCTGAAGCGGGGAGGAATGGTGTGATTTTTGCACACGCGTCCTGTAATTGGGTCACTGTGAGGGGGGTGGAATATAGGAATTCCGCCTCGTCCGATGTGGCTGTGCGGTGGGTTGTTACAGGGTTCATGGGAGCCTGAACTACCTGCTGTGTGGGGGGTCGGGGTGCTTTTCTCCTTTGGGGCTTTCCCTGTGGACATGTTCCCTGAACATATCTCTGCGCTGTTTCCTGTAATTCTTCCCAATCAGGGCCGTCTTCCTGGTCTAATTTTTCCCCAAAGGTTTCTTGAAATCCCTTTTGGACAGAAAGCAGTGACTGCAGGTCTGCTATTTGCTTCCGGCACTTTGCATAGCCTATGGTGCTCTGTCTTTGTTCCTTGGTTGCAGCGTGGAGCGCTCTCAAGGCTGCCTTGAGATCACTACATTGTTTCTGTAGCGTCTCCACCTGCTTCTCTGTTTCTTTCTTTACCAGGACTGCACGCTGCGTGTCCTGATAAGCCTTTTCGTATTGGGACTGGAAACTACTCAAATGCGCCAGACAAGACTGGTGGCCCCGTTTGGCGTCAGCCACCTCTTCGTCCTTTGCTGCTAATTTCCGCCTTAATTCCAGATTCTCTTTCTCCACCTCGCATACATCGACTTTACTCATACGATGTATGCCCTCTACTTCTTTGCGGAGCGTCCTGACCTCCTCTGTGCCTCGCAATTGTGCCAGACAGGACACAATTGCCATCGGCTTGCGAGCTTTTGTTAAGTTCTTTTTATGGATCTCACTCATGTTCTACCACCAAGTATGCCCTATACTTCCGGGACCTGAGTCATCATTATTACAGAAATCATTCCACATGGGCCATCCTTTGCCCTTGAGGTATTTCCGAATTTCCTCTTCCCAAGTGGGGCACTGTCCCACTCTACTGCTGCTGGTTGCTGCGACCGCAAATTCCTCGGGGTTCATGAGGCGTTGCATTGCCTGCATGGCCATCTCTCCTATCCGCTTGCTTCGGTTAAATTTGGAACAGGGGGCTAAGGTGGCGTCGTAGATGCGGGTACGGCTTGCGCTAATTTCCGAAAATACAGACTTCCGACAGTTTTGATGCAACAAAAATCTTATCAGTTTTACCTTATAGCCCTGTTAGTTACGCATGCATACACACACGTCCGAATTATGAATTATTAATCAGAACTGCTTGAACACTTGTGGGTTTTTTTCCAATTGGATTCTAATTCAAAATTTCTTGAGTTCTCCCGGAGTGGTTTTCCACTTCTAGATCGGGTCCCGTCAGGATGTCGCCAAAATGTTGCTCTTATTAGCCTTAGTTTTATTAGTTCTAATTCTGTCACCTTTGCTCACGAGTCGCCAGGTATCTTTCTGATACCGTCACGTGGTTCAAGCTCAAGTAATGATTAATAATGCAGCACACCGCTTAGTGAATGTTAAATCAATGATCATTTATTATTTACATTAATATTTATCATTTATTTATTTAAAAGGCAATTCGTACACAATTCGAAGCTTTCAGAGAATTACAGACATTATCTTTTTTGCTTAGGCAGACAGCTCGAAAGTAACTTTTAAAAGGTCAAAGTCTGGAAATGAAACATGAAGAGAGAGAGAGAGCTAAACTTCAGCTAAACTCAAACTCAAAGTACAAAACAGACTACATCACTGACACAGACTAACACCCCGAAAAAGACAAACTAAAATTAACAGACAGACTAAGAGAATTAAAGACAGACAATTAAGGACAGACTAACAAACTAACAGAAAGACAACTTACAACACAACACAACACAACACACACAACACAACACAACACAACACAACACACACAACACAACACAACACAACACACACAACACAACACAACACACACAACACAACACAACACAACACAACACACACAACACAACACAACACAACACAACACAACACAACACACACAACACAACACAACACACACAACACAACACAACACAACACAACACACACAACACAACACAACACAACACAACACAACACAACACAACACACACAACACAACACAACACAACACAACACAACACAACACAACACAACACAACACAACACAACACAACACAACACAACACACACAACACAACACAACACACACAACACAACACAACACAACACAACACACACAACACAACACAACACAACACAACACAACACAACACAACACACACAACACAACACAACACAACACAACACAACACAACACAACACAACACAACACAACACAACACAACACAACACAACACAACACAACACAACACAACACAACACAACACAACACAACACAACACAACACAACACAACACAACACAACACAACACAAAGACTAACAGAAAGACTAACAAACTAACAGAAAGACTATTAAGGACAAAACTAACACCCCGAAAAAGACAACTATTAAAGAACAGACTTGATAGAGGTTTATAAGATGATCAGGGGAATAGATAGAGTAGACAGTCAGAGACTTTTTCCCCGGGTGGAACAAACCATTACAAGGGGACATAAATTTAAGGTGAATGGTGGAAGATATAGGGGGAATGTCAGAGGTAGGTTCTTTACCCAGAGAGTAGTGGGGGCATGGAATGCACTGCCTGTGGAAGTAGTTGAGTCGGAAACATTAGGGACCTTCAAGCAGCTATTGGATAGGTACATGGATTACGGTAAAATGATATAGTGTAGATTTATTTGTTCTTAAGGGCTGCACGGTAGCATTGTGGATAGCACAATTGCTTCACAGCTCCAGGGTCCCAGGTTCGATTCCAGCTTGGGTCACTGTCTGTGTGGAGTCTGCACATCCTCCGGGTGCACCGGTTTCCTCCCACAGTCCAAAGATGTGCAGGGTAGGTGGATTGGCCATGATAAATTGCCCTTAGTGTCCAAAATTGCCCTTAGTGTTGGGTGGAGGTGTGGACTATGGGTAGGGTGCTCTTTCCAAGAGCCGGTGCAGACTCAATGGGCCGAATGGCCTCCTTCTGCACTGTAAATTCAATGATAATCTATGATTAATCTAGGACAAAGGTTCGGCACCACATCGTGGGCCGAAGGGCCTGTTCTGTGCTGTATTTTTCTATGTTCTATGTTCTATATACAGCAATAAATACTGATACAATAATCCTACTTCTAGACTATTACCTACCACTAAAGGCCAATACTTAACTTTGGTGATGGCCCACCAGGTCAGGGAAACGAATGGTCTATCGAATTGGGTCTGGCCTGCGGGATTCAAAAAGGCTGGTACGGGTCGATAGTCTGGAACACCTATCTGGTAGCGATCGCTGGAGTAAGACTTATTTGTTTCTTCGTCGAAGGGTCTCGAAGGTTGCGAGTAGGAGAAGAAGGGTCGATCTGAACTTGGCCCCTTATTTTTATAGTTCCCAGGGGCTTCCCGCCTCTCGGGACGGACCTTGACCCTGGTTCCAATCACTGGGTTCAATATGCTCCAATAATGGGGCGATTTCTTGATCGGGGGGTGGTCGTCCACCTTTCTTTGTCTCAGCCACTGCTGGCGCCGAAAAGTCTGGATCGGCTTTATGTTGCTAATGTGTAGCAATTGTTCCCGGGGATGGCTGCTTAATATTCAGATGGCTGGGTTGATGTGCTGTTAATGGTTGCAGGTATCGGTCTGGGCCGACTTCCCCAGAGCCGAATACACTGTTTTGCCTGCAGCTGTCCGTTTGAGTCCTGTTGGCTGATTTTGCCATCAGCCTCTTTCGTTCGCCATTTTAGATCGGGGTTTGACCAGCCATTTTAGGTGGCTACAGGATGTATAAAACTCTCCGTGCTCCCAGAGTCGGTCAGGCAGGGCGTCTCGTACCCGTTTATGAATACCGTCGTTGTTGCCGTTTGGAGCGTTCGGGGCCGCGACTGGTCCAGGGTCACCAGTCGTTACTGCATCATAACATAGAACATAGAACATAGAAAATACAGCACAGAACAGGCCCTTCGGCCCACGATGTTGTGCCGAACCTTTGTCCTAGATTAATCATAGATTATCATTGAATTTACAGTGCAGAAGGAGGCCATTCGGCCCTTTGAGTCTGCACCGGCTCTTGGAAAGAGCACCCTACCCAAACTCCACACCTCCACCCAACACCAAGGGCAATTTGGACATTAAGGGCAATTTATCATTGGCCAATTCACCTAACCCGCACATCTTTGGACTGTGGGAGGAAACCGGAGCACCCGGAGGAAACCCACGCAGACACGGGGAGGACGTGCAGACTCCGCACAGACAATGACCCAATCCGGAATCGAACCTGGGACCATGGAGCTGTGAAGCAATTGTGCTATGCACAATGCTACCGTGCTGCCCTTAAGAACAAATAAATCTACACTATATCATTTTACCGTAATCCATGTACCTATCCAATAGCTGCTTGAAGGTCCCTAATGTTTCCGACTCAACTATTTCCACAGGCAGTGCATTCCATGCCCCCACTACTCTCTGGGTAAAGAACCTACCTCTGATATCCCTCCTATATCTTCCACCTTTCACCTTAAATTTATGTCCCCTTGTAATGGTGTGTTCCACCCGGGGAAAAATCTCTGACTGTCTACTCTATCTATTCCCCTGATCATCTTATAAACCTCTATCAAGTCGCCCCTCATCCTTCTCCGCTCTAATGAGAAAAGGCCTAGCACCCTCAACCTTTCCTCGTAAGACCTACTCTCCATTCCAGGCAACATCCTGGTAAATCTTCTTTGCACCTTTTCCAGAGCTTCCACATCCTTCCTAAAATGAGGCGACCAGAACTGTACACAGTACTCCAAATGTGGCCTTACCAAAGTTTTGTACAGCTGCATCATCACCTCACGGCTCTTAAATTCAATCCCTCTGTTAATGAACGCGAGCACACCATAGGGACGTTTTTTTCAGGCCCCGAGGGGCCGTCCATCCCGGGGTCCTTAGCCGCCAGCCAGGATGGCGGCGTCCACGGGTCGCACACGGTCGGGGGTGGACAAGATGGCGCCGCCCATTGAACGCACGTGGCCGGAGGAGCACAAAATGGCGGCGCCCATCCCTCCCGCATGGAGTCCGGGACCCAAGAGGGCGGTGCCCGGTGGCCACACATGGATCGTTGGGGCGGTTGAGGTTGGGGTCCTGGTTCTCCCCCGGAGATTGCGGCGACCCCCCGGGCCTGGCACACTGCTACAAAGTGCCCCTTTTTGCCGCACCCTTTACAGAGGGCTGAGCGGGCCGGGCAGCGCAGTCGGGGGTGTTTCGCTTGCCCACAAAAGTAGCAGCGGGGCCCACTCGGGTGATCTGGCGCTCTGGCAGCACAGGCCTGCGGGGGAGCAGGGGGTGCCGGGGGTTCGGTCGCGGCGGGGGTCCATGGTGCCGAAGGGGCTGCTGCGCGGTTGGGGGCGTAGGCACGGGCATTCGGCGATGCCACATCGAACGAGGCCGCGAGGGCTCGTGCCTCCTTGAGGCTAGTGAGTCTCTTTCCAGCAATCGCTGGCGAATTTGGGACGAAAGCATACCTGCCACGAAAGCATCTCGAACCAGTAGCTCTGTGTGTTCGTTGGCTGAAACCGATGGGCAGTTGCAGTTTCTCCCCAGTGTTAACAGCGCACTGTAGAATTCTTCCAGCGATTCCCCGGGGATTTGCCATCTTGTCGCGAGCTGGTGGCGTGCGTAGACCTGGTTGACGGGCCGAATGTAGATTCCTGTCAGCATGGCGAGCGCCGCCTGGAAATCGTCCGTGTCCTCTATGAGAGTGTAGATTTCCGGGCTCACCCTGGAATGCAGGACCTGCATTTTCTGGTCTTCTGTAGGTACGCCGGGGGCCGTTCGGAGGTATCCATGAAAACACGCTAACCAGTGTTTAAAAGTGGCCGCTGAGTTTGCCGCGTGGGGGCTGATTCACAGACACTCTGGAATTTTTCGGAGCTCCATGTCCTTTAAAGTCTGCGAAATAAATTGTAGCACGATCAATCACTCACGAGACGAGATGAGAAGGAGTCAAATGATGGCTTATTATGCAGACTTGTTCCCTAGCAGCACAGTTACAGAATGCGGCTGCTGGGAGAACCCGGGCTCTTATACTCCGCCTTACTGGGTGGAGCCAGTAGGCGGCTGATCCAATCGGGACCCAGCATCTATCCACCAATAGCCTCTCGGCATCACAGGGTACCGTAATACCCCTAATACATACCACCACACAAAGGCATTGAAAGTACAAACCAACCACAGGCAAACATGGCCCAGGTTTTATCGCATCATCTCGGCCACCTTTGGGAAATTGAAATTTTCTATCCAGCCGAATTAACAATGGCACGTCATGTTTCCTGCTCTGACCGGTTCCATTGAATAACCCTTCCCCTATTAAATTAGGCCATCTGGTTGGATGCCATCCAAGGCTGAGGTAGACACTCCCAGATGTGCTGGAAGCTGGTAATGGATTGATGCATTGGTTAATCTTCCTGACCCCCCCAAACCCCCCACCGACCCCCACTGCCCACTTTTAGATGGGCAAGGGGGGAGGAAATATAGTGCAAGGACCACCAGTGCCACTTCAACCCCTACGCTTCATCCTGGTTTCTGCAGTTGAATCTCCTCTTCCCGCAGTGGGAAAACTATCCTTCTCACTACGAGCTCAAGTTGTGATGTGACTGTGAGACCAGACTGTGCCGTTGCCTCGATAAAAGAACTCAGGCTGTAGAATCCAAATCTTGGACTGAAAGGTTCAGCCGATACTAATTGAAGGTAAATGATTAGTTGAGTGATGGCTTTGAAGATCAGAAGCCAAGGTAAAGGTAATAAGAGTTTATTGGAAAAGACATCACAGGACAGCCATCAAAAGGACGTGCTCGACAATCAATGGAGTGAAGCGAAGCAGATTGTTCCAGAGGCAAAGTTTATCAATTGATAGCACAGCATGTAATATCTAATCAGACATCAAAGATAACACTGGAATTCTGTTACACCTCCAAATGCAAAAGTGAGTGAAATGGGGATGACATGAGAGACGAGAGAGGGCACTGGGAGAAAGGGACGAATTGTGAGGGGGAAAAAGGAGGGACAAAGGGAGAGTAAAATAAATTTGCACAGAAAGGGAGGGAGACCAGGGTGAAGGATTGAGTGGAAAAATAACCCTCAAACTCTTGTGAGATATATGTTTTACCCTGGAATTCATCCAACCATTCCCAGGCTCAGAAATTTCCCTCATTCAGGATTGATCACATGGTTAATCACGGGGAGGGATAGACAAAGGCAGTGCTTTTCAACTTACCCAGTTCAATGGCGTCAAAGCAAAACCCAAAATATCACTGGCTCAGTTTATAATTGGTTTAATATCAGGAATTTGGGAAATTAACGAGGTTAACAGTGAACTTGAATTGAAAACAAAATAACAGGCAAGTAACAAGACTAGCAGGCTTCTAGAGGAATAATGAGATGCGATTTGCCCAGTGACAAGATTAGCAGTTGTTTAGAGACATTGAAGTGCGAATGGCTATATCAGAAATTACCAGAAATCAGTGGGGCTATACAAATTATAACTTCTAAAGACCATGGGCAGGATTCTTCATTTCAGAGACAATCTTGATGCCCAGACCGAGTCAGTGGACTGTAAGACAGCAGAATTGGTGCCAGTCCCAGAACAATTCTGGAACAGTTAACGGGCCACCACGTGGAATACGAGCAATTCCAATGAAAAACGATATTGGATTCGCGGGGTTGGGATTGACACTCAATAGTTTCTGACCTCCTTGAGTGCACCCCTGCCAGGCCACATCTGATGAGGAGGATGCAGGTTAGGGCAAGGATGGGCAGGACATGGGGCCTAGGCAGGCAAGAGAGGCCACACAACGTGTGCGCCAGGCCCTCAGCTCACAAGATGCCCTAATCGCCTCCAGGGTCACCGGCTAGTGGGCCTGGCCAGCGGCACGAACATCCCGTCCCACCCCCTACACCCCAATCCCCTCCCCTAGCTGACCACCCCCTCCCTGGTGTTCATCCCCCTCCTCCAGCACGTCGTCTTCCACTCCTGCACAATGTTGTGGAGGATGCAGCAGGCCACCATGATGAGAGAGATGCTCCTAGTGCTAATCTGGAGGGCCCCTCCAGAGTGGTCCACGCACCTGAACCGTATCTTCAATATGCTGAAGCACTGCTCAATCACGCCCCTGGTCTCAGCATGGGCATCGTTGTAGCAGGTCATCGCATCGGTCTGTGGCCTCCAGATAGGTGTCTTCAGTCACGACTGCAATGGGTGACCCCTGTCACCCAGGAGCCAACCACCCAGCTGGGGGTGCACTCAAAGAGGTCATAGACCATTGAGTGTGTCAGGGTGAAGTCGCCGTGCACACTGCCCAGGTGTCGGGTGCAGACATGTTGTGCACCTTGTGGTCACACACCAACTGCATGGTCATCGTGGGGAGTCCTTTTCGGTTTGTGAGGACCGGTCTGTCATGAGCTGATGCTCATAGGGCGGCATGCATCCCGTCGATCACCCCCGGGGCATCCCGACGATGGCAACGAACCCCGCCGCCCGGGCAGCCTGGTGGGCTCGGTCCACATTGAAATGGATGTATTGAGCTGCCTGGGCATATGGGACCTCGGTGATGGCGCAGATGCACCTGTGCCCCAAGCTGTGTGAGGTCCCACTCAGCGCCTGGAAGGAGCCCATCATGTAAAAGTTCAAGGCAACCGTCACCTTGACGGCCACCGGGAGCGGGTGTCCTCCCCCATACCCCCGCAGTGCCAGGTGTGCCATCATCTGGCTGATATATAGCACTGTCTCCCTGCTCAGCCTGATTCATCGACGGCATGCCCGGTCCGGCAGGTCTTCCAATGAAAGGCACTGCTGTACACACGAGGCCTCATACGGCGACTCCTTGTCACCTCCTCTTCCTCGGCCTGTTCGTCATCCTGGGCGACTGCCACCAGTCTCTCTGCGGCACGCTTCGCTGCTTCATGCCCTGCTGCTGCAGCCTCCTCGAGCAGCTCCGGCTCGTAGGGCATCCCCCAGGGCTGCGGTGACTAGCAGGAAGGCCACCATTGCTGTTTGAATTCCAATATTCATTGTCTGCAGGGGTGAAAGGCTGACATGTTACCATGGTGCGAACCCCCAATGCCCAACCAGGTCCACCAGGCTACATGCCAGCCCTAGTTGGTACCACGGGCCCTGCCCCCGCATGTCCCCCATCCCCGCACCCCTGTCCCTGACGGTGGCTGGCACCATGGGGGCCTGTGGCCCTGGCGCCCTTCCCTGATGCCAGGGGTACCATCGGCTGGCACTGCCCTCACCAGCGGTACGCTCCCTGACTCCTGTAAGGGCTATTGTGGGCCTCTGACGGGTGGTGGACAGGTGGGTGGGTAGGGGGGTGTGGCGGAGGGTGGGGTGCGGGGGTTGTGGGTGTCCCTGCGGCCGGTGTCACTCTGCAGAACCAGGAGCCAGGGTGGGTGGTCAGTGGGTTCACAGCAAGGTGGCTGCGGTAATGGCGATCTGTGCCTGGACACCGCCCCAGTCCCGAGGGGGGGGGGGGATCACTCTGGCCGCTTAGCCTATTCCCCCATCACACCCCCCTCCCCCTATCCTGGCAGGGCCACCCCTCTCCCCAGCCAGCCTGGCCATGTCCGGCCTGGCAACCCACAGCCGCTCCTCTCTGTGTCCTACCTCCTTTCTCTCTCTCCCAGCAGCCACGACGCTGGTTTCCCGATATTTAAATGCCCAAGTGAACCGCACCGTCGGGAACTCGACCCAACAGAGGAGGAGAATGGCGGAGATCCCGGAGAATACTGGGTCAGACCCACTGATGATATTCAAATGGTGTTTACTTTACGTGCGTTCCAGCACACAGTGACGCCGCTGTCGAGGAGATGGAGCATCGCGATCTGGCATCAAATCGGCGCTCACCACGACTTTCCACCCAATCGCGTTTCATGATTTCGGAATTGGCTAATGGAGAATCCCGCCTCTCAAATTCCTTGGGGAGGATTCTCCGTTGGCCTACACTGGAATCTCGCGAAATAGTGACCTGTGCCGGGATGCCATGCTCCAGTGTCTCTGAGCAGCTCCAGCTCGTTGCCCCCAGGGGCAACTGAGCTGCGGTTCCCCATGGCACGTGTGTCAGCCCCCCCATGACCAACCTCACACTCACACCACCCCCACAGCCACCACCATCTCACCACCACCACTCTCACAACCCCTCTCCATCACCACCCCCTCCCCGTGCATCCCCCTCCTCCCACACACTCCCACTCCCCCTCGGCCCGCGATGCAATCATGCGTCTTGCCTTGTGTCAAGCAGGAGCTGCTGGTGATGAGGCAGGTCCTTCTGGTGACCCCCCCCCCCCCCCCCCCCCCCCCAACCACAACCACAACCCCAGGTGTCGACCAGCGATGACAAGTACACGGGCACAGGCAGAAGCCCTTGACCCGCAACCCGTGACAACCCGGAACTCAAGATCCATCACAGCTGTCTCCACCATCCCAGAGACACTCATCTCGGTTGGGCACTTTAGTGAAGATGCTCCTGGGACACTATCTGGTGAGCACCACACAGGTGCTGCGGTACAGCAGGTGGAGGTAGGAACTCCAAAGGGAGTGGACGGCCGGAGGGTGGGCCGACCACAGGGACTAGCTGCCACCTAGGCGGGTTTCGAGTTTCTGGAATGAACGGTCCAATTGATCATGGAGATGCAGTCACAGAGCCAGTGACTACATGAGGGGTTGTCAGCGAGCATCCAGCACCTCCAGGTGAGTTGGAGGAGCCTAACCATGTGCAGGTGCAAGAGGTGGTGCCGTACATGCGTGTCACCCAGGTCAACGCCGCAAGGGTGGCTTCCGCAGGGGGCGAAGGTATCGGCCATGAGTCCACATCTCCAGGCCTGGGGCAATCTGTGCTGGCTGTGGCCGAGGCCCAGGACCTGGCTGCCCTATCACAGGCAGCCATGTACCAGGGCCACCTGAACATTGCTGTGGCACTCCAGAGCATGGCCCAGTCTCAGCGGGCCATGGCTGAGAGCATCAGCAGCATTGCCCAGGCGCTGGCCGATGTGCCACATGCCCAGAGGGAGGTGGCCCAGTCCCAGAGGGAGGTGGCTCAGTCGCTGGCTGATATGGCACAGACCCAGAAGGTGGTGGCATAGTCGCAGCGTGATGTGGCGCAATCCCAGACAGAGGTGGACCAACCCAGTGCCCACACCCAGTAGTGAGGCATGTAGGAATCATGGGGGGGTTACAAGGGGGGATGGCCTTCTCATTTTTGCTACCAAAGTGGATAACCTTGCATTTACCCAAATTATACTGCATCTTCCATTTTGCCCACTCACTCAACATGTCCAAATGACACTGAAGGATCTCTGTATCCTCCTAACAGCTCGCCATCCCAGCCAACTTGGTGTAATCCGCAAATTTGGAGATATTACATTTTGTTGCCTCGTCTAAATCATTAATATATAGTGTGAATAGCTGGGGTCCGAGCACTGATGCCTGCGGTACCCCACTAGTCACTACCAACCAATTTGAAAAAGTCCCTTTAATTCCTACTCTTTGTTTCCTGTCTGCCAACCAGTTTTCTATCCATCTACCCCTAATCCCATGTGCTTTAATTTTGCATGCTAATTTCTTATACACGGCTTTGTCAAAAGCCTTCTGAAAGCTTAAATATACCACATCCACTGGCTCTCCCCCATCAACTCTACTAGTTACATCCTCAAAGAACTCCAGTAGATTTGCCAAGCATGAGTTCCACTTCATAAATCCATGCCGACTCTGTCCGATTCTTCCACTATTTCCTAAGTGCTCTGCCAATAAACCTTTGATAATTAACTCTACAATTTCCCCACTACCGGTTTAAGAGCAACACAGTAGCATAGTGGTTAGCACAGTTGCTTCACAGCTCCAGGGTCCCAGGATCGATTCCCGGCTTGGGTCGCTGCCTGTGTGAAGTCAGCACGTTCTCGCCATGTCTGTGTGGGTTTCTTCCGGGTGCTCCGGTTTCCTCCCACAGTCCAAAGATGTGCAGGTTAGGTGGATTGGCTATGCTAAATTGTCCTTAGTATCCAAAAAAGGTTAGGTGGGGTTACAGGGATAGGGTGAAGGTGTGGGGCGAGGGTGGAGGCTTAGGTAGGGCGCTCTTTCCAAACGCCGATGCAGACTTGATGGGCAGAATGGCCTCCTTCTGCACTGTAAATTTTATAATTCTATAAAGTCAGGCTTATGGGTCTATAATTCCCTGTTTGTTCTCTACCTTCCATTTTAATTAGTGGAGTTCTATTAGCCACAGTCCAATCTGCAGGAACTGTTCCAGAGTCTATAGAATCCTGGAAGGTGATGACCAATGCATCCACTATTCCTGGAGCCACTTCCTTGAGTAGTCTGGCCTGTAGATTATCAGGCCCTGAGGATTTATTAGCCTTCAATCCCATCAATTTCCTCAACACCTTTTCTCTACTGATATTAATCTCTTTCAGTTCCTCCCTTTCACTAAACCCTGCAATCCCAACATTTCTGGTATCTGATTTTGGTCCTCATTTGTGAAGACAGAACAAAAGTATTTAGTTGCTGAACCATTTCTTTGTCTACTATTATACATTCCCCTGTTTCTGACTGTAAGGGACCTACATTTGTCTTCACCAATCTTTTCTTCTTCAAGTACCTATAGAAACCTTTACAGTCAGTTTTTATGTTCACTGCGAGCTTACGCTCGTACTTTATTTTCCCCATCTTAATCAATCCCTTGTTGCTTCTTTACTGAATTCTAAACTGCTCCCAATCCACAGACCTACTGTTTTTCTTGGCCAATTTGTATGCTTCCTCCTTGGATTGAATACTATCTCTAATTTCCCTTGTAAGCCATGTGTCCCTTGCAAGCTGTGTTCCCAGACCCAGTACTTTCAGACGTGAGAAATTGAATTAGCTAAAGTTCAATAACAAAGCGAAATAGAAATTAAGAAATTAGAATTGCAAGAAAGAGAGAGCTTTCCAAAGTGAAGTGCAAATGCAGAAGTTAGCAATGGCAGAAAGAGAAAAGGGTAGGGAGAATTGCAGCCGGGACAACAGGGCTGGATGAGGAAGAAAGTAGATTCAGACAGAAACCTGGGTGGGAAGTTGTTTAGATTTCTACAGGCACTCCCAAAATTTGGTGAAAAACTCACCATGACAAATTTTAAAACACCTTTGAGAAAATAGCTAAACAGATGTAATGGTCACAAGAGATTTGGACGTTGCTCTTACAAGGTAAATTTGTCAGTAGGGCTTGTGGAGTTTATGTATCTTTGTCAGAGGAATGGTCTGGGAAATATGAGGAGATGAAGAGAGCTCTACAGGGTGTTTATGAGTTAGTATCGGAGGCTTACAGACAAAAGTTTTGAAATATAAGAAAACAGTTTGGACAGACTTATCTTGGATTTGAAAGGGTTGAACAAAGGAATTTTGATAGGAGGACGAGATCATAAAAATATAAGAAATCTATAAGGCCCTTTGTTCCCAATTATTTTCATTTTGTAAAACTGTGAGGAAATGTTACTATACCACAGGAATAATAACACTAACCAATAGGTATCTTTAATGCTAAAACAAATCTTAATTTAATCAGAGAATTAGCTGCATTGAAATAACGAGATAACTTTACAATTAAATGTCACAACAATTTTTAAATAAAAGCAACCTTAACTTGCTTCATAAACCCGCCTCTATATTCCAATTAAGCAAACCTTCTATTTCAAATACCACTCATGAATAAGGTTAACAACCAGTTTTCTACTTGCTTTTTTTGTGCAGAATCTTTGAAGAGGGAACCTTCCAGGGCCAAACTGAAACATCTCTGTTCAGATTAGGGTTCTAGGACCTACTGACCTTTCACAGACCTGGCTCCTCTCATTAGCTACATCAGCTGTACCCAAAGCATATGGTATTTTTTTTTTCATCTTACAAGGTGTCCCTTGATTTCATTAGCCAGGAACAAACACAATATCCCTCAACAATTATTTCTACGCTCCAAGGGTCCTTCAAACATAAACAATATTCCATTAGATTAACAGAATACTTCACCTGCAACTCAATGATTAGCTCACTTTTACAACACCTCAACCACAGCCCTAGCAGTCATACTGTTTGTATGCATCTGAACCCAGGTTTTAATAACATTACGGCAAAGAAAGACAATTTCTTACATGCATCACACCTGAGAGGAGTAATTCTGTTGGAGGAATTTAAAGGCTCGTCGCCCACAATGATAAGGACTCATGTGGAGGAACAAAGAATTAAAAATGCAAAACACATAGCAGAGCTTGCAGACCATTATGAGTTCATAGGTCAAAGCCTTTCTTTTGGCACCCTTTTAAATCTGAGAAAGGTAGAAAATGGGAAGGTGTGAGAACGGACAATCAAATAAGGGGAGGAGTGGTCGAAACGTCAAAGGAGACTTCACCTCAGAATAAAATAAATATTGCTGAGGGGTAAGAGAAATAAGTAAAGTTAGATGCTTTCATTCTAATAAACTGGGCCACACCAAATCAGTATGCTGGGGATTACACAGAAAGTCGGTTGAGGTTATAAACCTTAAAATGGGGAAGATGAAATCAGAGGCTGGAGAACAAGACAAACAGGTAGGATATACACACAGACTAAAAGAGGAAACAATAGGAAGGAAAATGTTGGCACAAATGGTACAGGGTCAGAATGATCAGCAGGTGGCTGATGTGGTTAAGAATTTTGTGTATGTGAAGGTCTAGTACTTCCATGTGGACAGACTAGAATGGGGAAAGATATTAACATTTTAAGCGATGCAGCCGTGAGTCAACCCCTAATGTTGTGGGATAAATATATTTGCTGTCCGGAAGGGATATTTAAGGAAGAGGTTCTGGTCTGCAACATTCATGGTGAAACAAGAAAAATTCCTTTGGTAAAAATATACCGAAAGAGTAGCTTGAAGATAAGGGGCGGGATTCTCCCGCAATTGGCGGGATGGCCCAACGCCGGCGCCAAGAGCAGCGCAAACCACTCCGGCGTCGGGCCGCCCGGAAGTTGCAGAATCCTCCGCTCTTCTGGGGGCTAGGCCGGTGCCGAAGGGCCGCCGTGGGCCAGCGCGAGTTGGCGCATGCGCAGAACCGCCGGTGTGTTTCCTGCTCATGCGCAGGGGGTTTCTTCTCCGCACCGGCCATCGCGGAGCCTTACAGAGGCCGGCGCGGAGGGAAAGAGTGCCCCCATGGCACAGGCCCACCCGCAGATCGGTGGGCCCTGATCGCAGGCCAGGCCATCGTGGGGGCCCCCTGGGGGCCGGATTCCCCCGCGCCCCCCCTCACCCGAGTACTCCGCTAGCCACCCCTCCAAGCCAGGTCCCGCCAGGATGGACTATGTCCATTTCACGCCGGCGGAACTGGCTGAAAATGGGCGGCCGCTCGGCCCATTGGGGCCCGGAGAATTGCCAGGGGGGCCGCTGCCAACAGCCCCCTATCGGCGTGGCGTGATCCCCGCCCCCGCCCGCAAACCGGCGCCGGAGAAGTCGGCAGCCGGCGTCAGAGCTGCGGGGCGGTGGGGGGGGGGGGGGGGGGGAATCCCGCCCACCCAAGAGAAGTGGTTGAGGGAATGGTAGAAACATTACCCATTGCAGGGATTTACTTCATTTTAGGGAATGAAATAGCAGGGTCACAGATAGTAGTGATGCCCACTGTGGTTTAACAGCCAATAGAAAACCCAGCTACAGAGAAATTTCAAACAGACTGTCCAGGGCTTTCTCCTCATTGTGTAGTGGTGAGGCTCGTAAAATAAGGCAAGAGTTGTGAGCACAGGGTGTGACAAGTGAAATCAGGTTATCTGATATGATCTTTAGCAAGCTGAATGAAGGTGAAACAGACAAAGGGAAAGGGAAAGATGTGTTTAATGAAAAGAGACTGATGGAATTACTTTTTATTAAAATATTTTTATTCTCCTCTTTTTTCACATTTTCTCCCCAATTTACACCCAACAATAGACAATAATCAGTAACGAATGTAATGCCAATCAACATATCAATAACAACAATCCCATCCTCCCACCAAACCCCCAAACATTAGCCCGCATATTAACATAAACAAATGACAAAGAGGAATCAAGAATCACCCATAGTTACCATTAACACAGACAGTCCCCCTCCCCCAACCCTCCCAGCACCACCCCCCCGCCTAATGTTCGATGTTTCTATCCCACTTCCCTGGCTCAAATCTATGGTTCCCCTGAATCAGCATTCCCTTGACCCTGCCCCCAACCCGAAGTGCTGTCGAAACTGCCTCCAAATTCTCAAGAAAGCTATTACTTACCGGATTCCCTGAGTCTTTCCCAGGGGCCATCGGGAGCGGCGCTGTTGCTCGCGCCTTGACTCCCGACACCCTACACAAACTCTCCTCCATTCTGACCCATTGGGAATCAACCCCTCTGACCCAGCTCCGCACCTTCTCCACATTCACCGCCCAGTAGTAATACATCAGGTTCGGAAGACCCAAACCCCCTGCCTGCCTTCCCCACTGTAGTAACACCTTTTCTAATTCTGGCCACCTTCCCTCCCCACATGAACGAGGTTATCATCCCTTCAATTTCTCTAAAAAATGCCTTTGGCAGGAAAATCGGCAGGCATTGAAAATATAAACAAGAATCGCAGCAACACATTCATTTTAACCGTCTGTACCCGACTCGCCAGTGACAGAGGGAGACCATCACACCTTGCCAGATCAGCTTTCACTCTCCCCATGACTGATAGAATTACAACAGGGTGATTCCAAATTAAAACAAATCTATCAGACAGCATACTCAGTATTGGAAGCTCATTGTATTCCTGAATATTAATATGTCAGGACCAATACTAATACAAAATGGTGTCCACTGCATGTTAGTGCAGAGGACAAATGGGCAGAAATACACAAACTTGTATTCTCTCCAGGGTATAGGAAAGAGATTCTAAGGATAACTCGTGAAATTCCATTAGTGGAATAAATTTAAGAATACTCACGCAAAAATCCAAAAATAGTTTTACTGGCCCGGACCACATAAAGGTGTAAGTAACTTCTGTCAAACTTGCCACACTTGTCAAGGAATAGGGAAACCACAAGGTGAAAAAAACACACACCTTTGATCCCTACTCCAGCTTTTAAAGAATCTTTTACAAGAGTGCTAATCGACTGTGTGGGACGGTTGCCGAGAAGGCGAGGTGGAAATCGATACTTGCTAACTATTTTGGATATATCCACTCGGTTTCCTGAAACCATACCATTAAGATCCATTACAGCCAGGCGAGTGGTGGAGGAATTACCAAGTTCTTTACTAGATATGGCTTACCGAAGAAGATACAATTCTGATCAAGGGTCAAAAAAAATAATGAGCAGGTTATTTATAGAGACCATCACCAGCGGAGGGGAGGGGGAACTGGCCAGGGGTATGGTCACCACATCCCTCCCCCACTACCCCCACGCTCCCACCCACTCCACTCCTGCCTGCAACCCTCTCCGTGATACATACCTGCCGCACTATGAGGTGGGGGCCCTGGGTTGGCAGGAGCAGTGGATATGCCCCATGGGATGGAGGATGATGACAACCCGCCCTATGATGAGCTCTTACCACCGTCTACCTGGGTGATCCCTGCATGCGAGCTGGCCATTCCACCACACGTTCCCATCAATCCCCTTGGGTGGTGGAGGTGAGGAAGGTGGGGGGTGGGGGGGGGGGGGAGGGGGGTAGAGTGGGACACTAGAGTAGTGAGCGGTGGCTGAATCGTGGTCCCTGGGCAAAGCCTATCCCCAAAGTCCACCCATTCCCCTCCCCCACTCTGTGGCCAGCCCAGACCAGCCCACTCCTCACACCCTTCTGCATTACAGGCCCTAACGTTATGCCTAGGTGGATGCCCAGACGGTACAGCAGGGGTGGAGGCGGCCCGCTGTGATTCCCGCCCTGTGACCTGTGTAATGATCTGTGTATATAGAGACATACAAAGGGTTAATGGCTACATCTTAGTATAACACAACCACTAGATGGCAGCACTAGATTCCTGTATAAATATGAGAACTCAAAGGATCTTGGGTCTCTTCGAACCAGGAGTAACTAGACAGTAGTTGTGTTAGAGAGATAGATAATAGCATAGTTAGCACGTGTAGTTTAAAATAGTTGATACTTTATTCTGAATTACTTAATTACTAGTTTTAGTTCTGTAGAGTGTGCAAACTCAATATTAATCAATTTGTTATTCATTAAATCTATTTTGCTTTCAGATGAAGATTGGTGGTTTTTAGAGAATCACACCCTCAGACCATTCTGGATATATAAAGCACAGAATAACGACATATTACTAAAGAGTAAGATAACAACCTGCATCCCCATTGGCGGTCGTCTTTTGTGGTGACCCGTCCTGGATGAGCTTGACCGCTGCTCGAGTGTCCCAGGTGGCATGGTGCCACCCTGTTCTGCCCGCTGCCCACCACACCAGTTATGGCAAGGACAGGAGTGGGGGACAACCGGGTGCTGCGGTGTTCCGGCACCTCTCCTGTGGGAGTCACCGGCACGGACCCCATCAAATCCTCCTCTCTCAGGGTGCCTGGTGGCCCCCGGGCTACTCCATGGGTCAGGAGTGCGAGCGGAGCTATCCCCTGAGGCTCCCCCGCACCTGGCGCAGCTAGTCCTGGAAGCCTGCTGCTGTCTGCAAGCTCGCAGCCATGGAGCACAAGGAGTCTGGGACTTCACCACATCACCCTGCGACTGTGCCACATCGGTCAGCGCCTGGGCAATGCCGCCGATGCCCTCAGCCATGCTGTGACTGGGCCACGCTCAGAAGCACTGCTCCAATATCCGGGTAGCCCTGGCACATGGCTGCCTGTGATTGGGCCTCGATCACCTCCCGAACAAAGTGCCCCCGGCCTTGGACATGTTGACCCATGGCTGAAATCTTCACTCCCCAGGCTTCCACTGTGGACTCACCTGTACAGTGTTGGTCTGGGTGGTACGCACTGTCGGCACCACCTCCTGCTGCTGCATGAGGTTGGACTCCTCCAACTGCACCCGCAGGTGCTGGATGCTCGCCGACAACCTCTCATGTAGTCCCTGGATCTGTGACTGCATCTCCACAATCAATGTGATTGTCCGTTCCAGAAGTCCGAAACCCGTCTGAACGGCAGCTAGTTCCTGGGTATAGCCCGTTCTCTGACCGCCTGCCCCTCAGGGGTTCCTACCTCCACCTGCTGTACTGGAGTATTTGTATGTCCCAGGAGCTTCTTCACTAAAGCGCCCAACTGAGGTGCGTGCCTCTGGGATATGGAGGGTGTTGGAGACAGCTGTGACGGGAAGTCAATGTCTTCCCCGGACCTGAGTTCCAGGGTGTCCTGGGATGCGTGCCAATGGATCCCGTCCGTTTCGGTGTCATCCTCGTCACTGCTTGGCACCTGGGGATCTAGCTGAGGCTGGTATCAGGGGCAGGGGATACCAAAGGGCCCGCCCCATCACAAGCAGCCCCTGCAAGACACAAGACAATGTGCATGATTGCATCGGGGGCCGGGGGGAGTGGGTGTATTGGGGGGCGTATTAGAGAGGGGGGAGGGGTTGTAGGGGTGATGGTGGTGTTGGAGCGGGGGATGTGGTGGTGGTGTGGGCTGGGGTGGATGTAGGGGTGGGTGTGATGGTGAGGGTGGTGTCGAGCTGGTGGCGGTGGGGTGATACATGTACCATGGGGAAACCACAACTTTGTGGGGTCTCACTTCCTCGCACGACGCCGACCTCCGCCCCGGCGACTGCCCTTTTTTTGAGCCCGCCGACTATGTCCAGTGCCTCCTGGTCTGCTGCCCTGAGGGGCCACAGGTGTGTCGGTCTCCCTCCAGTCTGCTCCCGCTCCTAGCGGTTAAGGGCGTCCATCACCTGTGGTGGGGGAGGGGACACTGAAAACACACAGAGTTAGACAGTCCGACGCAAGAAGCCCAGGGGGTGGGTAGAACATCGAACATAGAACATAGAACAGTACAGCACAGAACAGGCCCTTCAGTCCTCAATGTTGTGCCGAGCATTGTACGAAACCAAGATCAAGCTATCCCACTCCCTGTCATTCTGGTGTGCTCCATGTGCCTATCCAAAAACCGCATGAAAGTTCCTAAAGTGTCCGACTCCACTATAACAGCAGGCAGTCCATTCCACACCTTAACCACTCTCTGAGTAAAGAACCGACCTCGGACATCCCTCCTATATCTCCTACCCTGAAAGTTATGCCCCCTTGTAACAGCTACATCCACCCGAGAAAATAGTCTCTGAACGTCCACTCTATCTATCCCCTCATCATCTTATAAACCTCTATTAAGTCGCCTCTCATCCTCCTCCGCTCCAAAGAGAAAAGCCCTAGCTCCCTCAACCTTTCCTCAAAAGACCTATCCTGCAAACCAGGCAGCATCCTGGTAAATCTCCTTTGCACGCTTTCCAATGCTTCCACATCCTTCCTATAATGAGGTGACCAGAACTGCACATAATACTCCAAATGTGGTCTCACCAGGGTCATGTATAGTTGCAACATAACCCCGCGGCTCTTAGCTCAATCCCCCTGTTAATAAACGCTAATACACTATAAGCCTTCTTCAAGGCTCTATCCACTTGAGTGGCAACCTTCAGAGATCTGTGGACATGTTCCTCCACATTCCTCAGAACCCTGCCGTTGACCCTGTAATCCGTATTCAAATTTTTTCTACCTAAATGAATCACCTCGCACTTATCAGGGTTAAACTCCATCTGCCATTTTTCGGCCCAGCTCTGCATCCTATCAATGTCTCTTTGCAGCCTACAACAGCCTTCCACCTCATCCCTACTCCACCGATCTTGGTGTCATCAGCAAATTTACTGACCCACCCTTCAGCCCCCTCCTCCAAGTCATTGATAAAAATCACAAATCACAGAGGACCCAGCACTGATCCCTGTGGTACATCGCTGGTAACTGGTCTCCAGTCTGAAAATCTTCCATCCACCACCACCCTCTGTTTTCTATGTGATAGCCAGTTACTTATCCAATTGGCCAAATTTCCCTCTATCCCACACCTCCTTACTTTCTTCATGAGCCAACCATGGGGAACCTTATCAAACACCTTACTAAAATCCATGTATACGACATCAACTGCTCTACCTTCATCTACATACTTAGTTACCTCCTCAAAGAAATCAATCAAATTTGTGAGGCAAGAATCCGTGTTGAGTATCCCGGATTAAGCTGCAAATTTCCAAATGGGCATAAATCCTATCCTTCAGGACCTTTTCCATTAACTTACCGACCACCGAAGTAAGACTAACTGGCCTATAATTACCAGGGTCATTCCTATTCCCTTTCTTGAACAGAGGAACAACATTCACCACTCTCTGGTCCTCTGGCACTATCCCCGTGGACAGTGAGGACCCAAAGATCAAAGCCAAAGGCTCTGCAATCTCATATCTTGCCTCCCAAAGAATCCTTGGATATATCCCATCTGGCCCAGGGGACTTGTCGACCCTCAGGTTTTTCAAAATTGCTAATACATCCTTCCTCAGAACATCTACCTCCTCCAGCCTACCCGCCTGTATCACACTCTCATCCTCAAAAACATGGCCCCTCTCCTTGGTGAACACTGAAGAAAAGTATTCATTCAACGCCTCTCCTATTTCTTCTGACTCCATGCATAAGTTCCCACTACTGTCCTTGACTCACCCTGGTCATTCTTTTATTTCTCACATAAGAGCAAAAAGCCTTGGGGTTTTCATTGATCCGACCCACCAAGGACTTCTCATGCCCCGTCCTGGCTCTCCTAAGCCCTTTTTTTTTAGCTCATTCCTTGTTACCTTGTAACCCTCAAGCGACCCAACTAAACCTTGTTTTCTCATCCTTACATACTCTTCCTTTTTCCTCTTGACAAGACATTCAACCTCTTTTGTGAACCATGGTTCCCTCACACGGCCATTTCCTCCCTGCCTGACAGGGACATGCCTATCAAGGACACGCAGTATTTGTTCCTTGAACAAGCTCCACTTTTCATTTGTGCCTTTCCCTGACAGTTTCTGTTCCCATCTTGTGCTCCCTAATTATTGCCTAATCGCATCATAATTACCCCTCCCCCAATTATAAACCTTGCCCTGCCGTATGGCCCTATCCCTCTCCATTGCAATAGTGAAAGACACCGAATTGTGGTCACTATTTCCATAGTGCTCTCCCACAAACAAATCTAACACTTGGCCCGGTTCATTACCCAGTACCAAATCCAATGTGGCCCCCCCTCTTGTCGGCGTATCCACATATTGTGTCAGGAAACCCTCCTGCACACACTGTACAAAAACTGCCCCATCTGAACTGTTCGACCTATAGAGGTTCCAATCAATATTTGGAAAGTTAAAGTCACCCATGACAACTACCCTGAGACCTCCGCACCTATCCATAATCTGTTTTGCAATTTCTTCCTCCACATCTCTATTACTATTTGGGGGCCTATAGAAAACTCCTAACAACGTGACCGCTCCTTTCCTATTTCTAACTTCGGTCCATGTTACCTCAGTAGGCAGATCCCCTTCAAACTGCCTCTCTGCAGCCGTTAAACTATCCTTGATTAACAATGCAACTCCTCCACCTCTTTTACCACCTTCCGTACTCTTACTGAAACATCTATACCCGGAACATCCAATAACCATTCCTGTCCCTGTTCTAACCATGTCTCCGTAATGGCCACAACATCGTAGTCCCAAGTACCAATCCATGCTCCAAGTTCACCTACTTTATTCCGGTAGTTGGTGGTTTCAGTGGCATGGCATCCGCCCATGGCGTCCGGTATGGGTGCTGGCATGTTGTGCAGGGTGGGGGTTCGGCCACCCTCCTGGTAGGGGGTGGGGGTGGTGGGTAGTGTTACGGATGTGTGGGATGGGTTTGGTGCCAGGGACACATTGCTGCCGATTCACCCTGGCAGCCCTGAGGAGATCGTTCAGTTTTCCCTGCACTACTGGATGGTCCAGATGGTGTTGCCCATTGTACTGACCACCGGTGGCTGGCAGCCTCGTTCCTGGGCTGGGTTACAGGGTGGCCTGCCTCTCCTCCACGGCATCTGGCAGGGTCTCCAGTTCCGCGTCGGTGAACATTGGGTCCGCGTGTCTTGCTGCCATCCTGTTCACTGGGGTGGTGTGTGTGGGGAGTGGTGTGTATATGTGGCTGTAGCTTGTCAGCCTCCTGAGTGAGTGCCAATCCCAGACCCGGCGAATCCGGGTATCCATTTCTCATTGGAATCAATTGTGTTCCATGTGACGCCGTGCTAACCCCTCAACGGTCGTTGAATCGGCCCAGGTACGTTGCCAGTTTTGTAGTCAGAGAACTCCGCAAATCCTGCCCGGCATCAACACTTAGTCTCAGGAATGGCGAATCTGGACGCATATTCTTATTTTGCGGGAAATCACTCCTGGAGCGAGGTATCCTTGCCTCACAGTCTCACAAAATTAAAATAAAATATTGGGGTTTCTGTGCAGTATCCTAGCCTCTGGGGTCTGGTCTGGGATTGTCATAAAATTGGGGGCTCTTTACCGGGATTGAAAAGTATAACCCCTTGTTTGGCTTGGGATTATTGGATTTAAAGACAGTGTGTGTGTGGAGCAGATGCTTTCTTTAAGATGGTATTGTTTAAATAAGGACTGACTGGAGCTGACTCTTTCAGTTGCAAACATGTTCCTGGGTGTGGAAGAGGTCACTCGGGTGGTTTACAAAGGGTGGCAAAAAGAAAACTTTTGGGTTTGGCGGACAAGTTACAATTGATTTTACCTGAAGGGGCGGGGAAGATGGAGATAATACCGTGCTAGCTCAGCATTTAAATTCGCCAGAGACACAGCCTGAATCATTAGAATTAGCTAGAATTCAATCACAAATGAAACAATTAAAATTCAGGAAAAAGGTAAACAGGAAGAAATTGAACTGAAGAAATTGGAGGGAGAGAGGCAATGGCAAGAGAAAAGAGTAAAGACTGAGAATTCCAACTTCATAATATGGGAATGAATGAGAGGGATTCGGAAAGGAAAAGAAAATATAAACTTAAAATGTTGAAGCTGAAGGCAGAAGTTGAGGGAAGTCTGAGGAAGGAGAAGCCCATCCTAGTCAAAAGCCTAGTGGGGGGCAGCATGGTAGCGAGGTGGTTAGCACTGCTGCCTCACGCTGCTGAGGACCCGGCTTCGATCCCAGCCCTGGGCCACTGTCTGTGTGGAGTTTGCACATTTTCCCCGTGTCTGCGTGAGTCTCACTCCAACAACCTAAAGATGTGCAGGGTACGTGGATTGGCCATGATAAGTTGCCCCTTAATTTGAAAAAAAAGCCAAGTAGATATATATTTAAATATATCCAAGCACTGCCAAGGTTTGGCGAGAACGATACGGAAGCCTTTTTATTAATCTCATTTAAGAAAGTGGCTAAGCAATTGGATTGGCCAAAGACCAGGTGGGAGTATTGATTCAACAAAGTTGATTGGTCGAGCTAGTGATATACTTTCATCACTATCAAAGGAGGTGTTGAGGGATTACGATGAGGTGCGAGAAACATATTAAGTGCATATAAACTAGTGTCAGAAGCCTACAGACAGAAGTTTAGAAATCTAAGGAAAGAATTTGGTCAGACATATATAGAATTAGAACATAGAACATAGAGAACATAGAACATTACAGCGCAGTACAGGCCCTTCGGCCCTCCATGTTGCGCCGACCTGTGAAACCACTCTAAAGCCCATCTACACTATTCCCTTATCGTCCATATGTCTATCCAATGACCATTTGAATGCCCTTAGTGTTGGCGAGTCCACTCCTGTTGCAGGCAGGGCATTCCACGCTCTTACTACTCTCTGAGTAAAGAACCTACCTCTGACATCTGTCTTATATCTATCTCCCCTCAATTTAAAGCTATGTCCCCTCATGCTAGACATCACCATCCGAGGAAAAAGGTTCTCACTGTCCACTCTATCCGATCCTCTGGTCTCTCATTGGCCTATCTACATACTGTGTCAGGAAACCCTCCTGCATACATTGGACAAAAACGGACCCATCTAAAGTACTCGAACTATAGCGTTTCCAGTCAATATTTGGAAAGTTAAAGTCCCCCATAATAACTACCCTGTTGCTTTCACTCCTATCCAGAATCATCTTTGCAATCCTTTCCTCTACATCTCTGGAACTTTTCAGAGGCCTATAGAAAACCCCTAACAGGGTGACCTCTCCTTTCCTGTTTCTAACCTCAGCCCATACTGCCTCAGTAGACGAGTCCTCATCAAACGTCCTTTCTGCCAGCGTAATAAATAAAATTTGAAAGAATTAAACAAAATAATTTTGATAGGTGGATAAGAGCAATAAAAATAGACCAAATATATGGGGCTTGTGGGAAACGATTATTTTGGAAGAATTTAAAGATTCACATCCCACATTAGTGAGAATTCACGTGGAAGAGCAAAGAGTTAAAACTGCTAGACAGGCAGCAGAAATGGCAGATGATTTTGAATTGGTTCACAAAGAAAAGTCTGGTTCCATCCTCAATTTCAATCTGGAAGGATAGAAACTGGGAAAATGAATAATTCGCAAGTGGTTAAGGCAAAGGAAGTCAAGTTGGAGATATTAAGGAGAGTTTGCCTCAGGTTAAAAAGGAAACATATGATAATGGAAGATAGATAAGAAAACGTAAGTGTTTCATTGTGATAAATTTGGACACATGAAGTCGCAGTGTTGGTGGCTTAAGAAAAGTACAGGGAAGACAGACTTGTTAAAACAAGATAAGCCACTAGGGTTTATTAATGTTGGAAAAAAACATGTTTCCAGTGGAAGAGGTGCAAAAGAGCGTACAGCCTGTTCAGAGATTGCTGGATAAGCAGGTGCCAAATCTTTTTAAGGATTTATTTGTGAAGGTCATGTGTACAAGGTGGAGTAGGTAAGGAGATTAAGATCTTAAGAGATACAAGAGCAAGTTAATCTTTAATGGTGAGAGATAATTAAATATGTTGCGTGGAAGGAGTATTGCCAGGAATGGTGGTAAAATGTGGAATTAGAAGTGAGAGCAGTAGTGTGCTACAATGTAAGGTGAGATTAGAGAGTCCAGTGAAAAGTAGCGAAATTGTTGTATGAGTGATAGAAAAATTACCTTTCAGCGGTGTAATTTATCCTGGGTAATGATACAGCTCGGTCACAGGTGGGAGTGATGCCTACAGTGGTTGAAGAACTGGTGGAAAGCCAGGCAACTGAGGTGTTGCAAGTAGCATATCCTGGAGTATTCCCTGATTGTGTGGTGGCAAGATCACAAAGCCACAGGTTGAGGCAGACGGGAGAGAACTTGAGGAGTACCGATAGGGAGGCTGAGATTCAGTTATCAGAAACCATTTTGATCAAATGGTTGGTAAAGAACAAGAGCAGGCGGCGGATGAAGAGGATATCTTTAGTTCAAGAAAGCTGCTAGAATTGCAGAAGAAATATTCAGAAATAAAGCGGCTGCATCAGAAAGCATATACAGAAGTGGGACGCGATTCAGCAGCTGTGTTGTGCCCGTTGCAGATCGAGGCACCCCGAGTGAAAAGTGGGAGAGGGCAAAGTCAAGATTTGCTCTGGGCACAAACCATTTTACAATTCACCCAGCCTAATCCCAATGGAGAGTTCCGGATCACGCCCAAAAATAGCGTGAGTATTAATAACCCTCATTTGCATTCATTTCAATCTCAGTAATGAGATCAAAGTCGAATACAGTGGCCTTATGGGAATTACCCGACTCCCCTGCGGGAAGTCACGTGGGTGCGATTTAGTACACCCTTTCAGAAACGGGAACATGGCGCAATGGTTACTGAGGGGAAGTGAGGAGGTGAGTAGCCATTTCCATTTTCTGACATGCAGCTCAAAGGCAATGGATGGCACCTCAGGTGGGTTGGGCTTAGTCAGAGGGCTGAACCCTTCCAGGATAGGGGTCGCCCCTGGTTCAGGGGGTGAGGGCTTTGTATCTGTGATGCCTTCATGACATTGTGGAGACCCATAGGGCAACAACATCTGTATCCTTAACTCCCCCATCCTGCCCATTCTTCGTAACCCTTCAACCCATTATCAATTAAAAACCTGTCTAACTCCTCCTTAAATTTACTCACTGTCCCAGCATCCACCACACTCTGGGGTAGTGAATTCCACAGATTCACAACCCTTTCGGAGAAATAGTTTCTCCTCAACTCTGTTTTAAATTTGCTACCTCCTATCCTAAGGCTGTGACTATCATTCTAGACTGCCCACAACAGAAACATCTACTCCACATCTGCTTTATCCATATCTTTTAAAATCTTGTATGCCACAATTTGATCTCCCTCCATTCTTCTAAACTCCACAGAGTAGAGGCCTAAAATGTTCAATCTCTCCTCATACGGCAAACCCCGCAACTCTGGAATCAATTTAATGAACCTCCTCTCAACTGCCTCCAATGCCACTACATCTTTCCTCAAATAAGGGGACCAAAATTGTGCACAGAACTCCAGGTGCAGTCTTACCAATGCCTTGTATAGTTGCAACAAGACTTCTTTACCTTCATACTAAATTCCTTTTGCTATAAATGCCAACATTCCATTTGCTTTCCATATACCTGCTGCACCTGCTTGCTCGTTTTCTGTGACTCATGCACAATGACACCCAGATCCCTCTGCCGCGGACCCCGAAGTCTCTCCCCATTTAGAAAGTAAGTTACCTTCCCATTTTATCGACCAAAATGCACGTTATCCACGTTAAATTCCATCTGCCACATTTTGGCCCACTCTCCTAACCTATCTATATCCATTTGTAAGGTTCTTATTTCCTCATTGCAACTTACTGTCCCACCTATTTTTGTGTAATCTGTGAATTTGGATATAGAACCTTCTATCCCTGTATCCAAGTCGTTAATATAGACTGTAAATGACTTCCGGTTGCGGCGATGCACTGCTAAGCCGCACATTTCGGCACCTCCCATTTCAACGGACTTTTGGGCTCTTATCGGGAGCCCCAACGGAAACTTTTTGCGGCCAAACCCAGTGTGAGGTGACAAAGGAAGGAGTCCCCCCCGGGTGTGGATGGAAAGGAGCGACAGTAGTGGCCAGATTGCAGAGGATCCTTTGGAGCAGCGGCAGAGAAGAGAAGGGAGAAGCAAGCTGGCGGCCGAGGGAGCCCAGATGGTATGGGGCACGGAACAGCAGAAGTTCCTCCGACGATGTGTGGAGGAGCTCAAGAAAGAGGTGCTGGCGCCGATGTTACTGGCAATCGAGGGACTGGAGGAAACACAAAAGATCCAGGCGATAGAGCTCCGTGGAGTGAAGGCAAAGGCAGCCGAGAACGAAGACGAGATACAGGGCCTGGTGGTAAAAATGGAGGCGCACGAGGCACTACATAAGAGGTGCATAGAAAGGCTGGAAGCCCTGGAGAACAGCTCGAGGAGGAAGAACCTACGGATTTTAGGTCTCCCCGAAGGAACAGAGGGAGCTGATACTGGGGCGTATGTGAGTACGATGCTCCATACGCTAATGGGAGCTGAGGCCCCAACGGGCCCCCTGGAAGTGGAGGGAGCGTATCGGGTCCTCATGAGAAGACCAAAGGCAGGGGACACACCAAGAGCAACAGTGGTGAAGTTCCATCACTACAGGGACAGGGAGATGGTCCTGAGTTGGGCTAAGAAGACACGGAGTAGCAACTGGGAGAACGCGGTGATAGGCGTGTATCAAGACTGGAGTGCGGAGGTGGCGAGAAGGAGGGCGAGTTTCAACCGGGCCAAGGCGGTGCTCCATAGGAAGAAAGTCAAATTTGGGATGCTGCAGCCGGCGAGACTGTGGGTCACGCATCAGGGCAAACACCACTACTTCGCGACGGCGGAGGAGGCATGGACATTCATTCAGGAAGAGAAATTGGACTAGACTTGAGAAATTGATGTCCGGAGAGAGGTAGCGAGGTGGTGGCACAGAAATGTAAAGTGGGGAGAGGGGAGGGCTAATGTATAATAATGTTGGACGGGGAATTTCTCACCCCCCGATGGGGGGGACACGAAGAAATGTGGGCGCCGGTGGAAAAGGGGACAGGGAAGGGGAATGAGGGAACTGCGCCATTAGGGGCGGGGCCGAGAGGAAAGCGCGGGTATTTTCCCGCGCTATGGAAATTATGGCAGGAAAAGGGGCGCAGGAAGGAAGGGAGCCTCACACGCAGGGAGGTCAAAGAATGAACGGGGGAAGCTGAGGTCAGCCAGAGTTAGCTGACATCCGGAAGCAATATGGGGGGAGTAATCAAGCTAGAGGGGGATCTAGCGGGGGGGGGGATTAACTGGGTTGCTGCTGCTGAGGGTAAGGGGGAGCTGATACGAGACGAGGTGGTCGGGCCGGGAGGGCGCCGTCTGGGGGACAGACGGGTGCATGAGACCTGGGTGAGGAGATGGCTTAAAAAAGGGGATGGCTAGTCGACGAGGTGGGGGGGGGGGGGTAATTGGCCCCCCAATTCGGCTGATCACGTGGAATGTGAGTGGTTTAAATGGGCCGATTAAGAGGGCAAGGGTGTTTGCGCACTTAAAGAGACTGAAGGCGGACGTAGTTATGCTCCAGGAGACGCACCTGAAGTTGGCGGATCAGGTTAGACTAAGGAAAGGATGAGTGAGACAGGTATTCCACTCAGGGTTGGACGCGAAAAACAGAGGGGTGGCAATACTGGTGGGGAAACGGGTGTCGTTCGAGGCTAAGACCATAGTGGTGGATAGTGGGGGCAGGTATGTGATGGTGAGTGGCAGATTGCAGGGTGAGGCGGTTGTGCTGGTGAACGTATATGCCCCGAACTGGGATGACGCGGGATTCATGAAGCGAACGCTGGGACGTATCCTGGACCTGGAGGTGGGAAACTTGTTAATGGGGGGGGACTTCAACACAGTGCTGGACCCAGGGCTGGACCGGTCCAGATCCAGGACCGGGAGAAGGCTGGCAGCGGCCAAGGTGCTTAAGGGATTTATGGAGCAAATGGGGGGAGTAGATCCGTGGAGATTCGTTAGACCGATGGGTAAAGAGTTTTCCTTTTTCTCCCATGTCCATAAGGTATACTCCCGGATAGACTTTTTTGTTTTGGGAAGGGCACTGATCCCGAAGGTGGTAGGAACGGAGTACTCGGCCATAGCCATTTCAGATCACGCCCCGCATTGGGTGGATCTGGAACTAGGAGAGGAAAGGGAGCAGTGCCCACTCTGGCGATTAGACATGGGACTACTGGCGGACGAGGGGGTGTGCGGAAGGGTGAGGGGATAAGACCATAAGACCATAAGACATAGGAGCGGAAGTAAGGCTATTCGGCCCATCGAGTCCACTCCACCATTCAATCATGGCTGATTTCAACTCCATTTACCCGCTCTCTCTCCATAGCCCTTAATTCCTCGAGAAATCAAGAATTTATCAACTTCTGTCTTAAAGACACTCAACGTCCCGGCCTCCACCGCCCTCTGTGGCAATGAATTCCACAGACCCACTGTGGTGGTATGTATTAGGGGTAATACGGTACACCACGTGTCGACAGGCTATTGGTGGAGGGATGCCAGGTCCTGATAGGATCTGCCACCTACTGGACTCCACCCAGAAATGCCGGTATAAGAACCCAGTTTTTCCCTCCATTTCCCTCAGCAGTTGCATTCTGTAACCACGCTGCTGGGGATAAAGTTCTGCTTAATAAAGCCTTCAATAGACATTACCTCAACCTGCCTCGCGTCATATTGACGGTGCTACAATTTATTAAGCAGAATTTAAATTGAAGAAAACGACGTGGGAACATGGAGCTCCGAATCACCCCTGAGTGCCTGCGCATCGCACCCCAAGCAGCTAACTCAGCCTCTATATTCAAGCACTGGATGGCATGCTTTGCGGGCTACCTCTGATCGGCCCCCGGCACACCGACTGACGAACAAAAGATGCAGGTCCTCTATTCCAGGGTGAGTCCTGACGTCTACTCCCTTATCGAGGACGAGTACGGTTTCACCGGTGCCATCGCCGCGCTGAAGGATATCTACATCCGGCCCGTCAACCAGGTTTTTGCTCGCTACCAGCTCGCCACACGACGGCAATTTCCGGGGGAATCGCTGGACGAGTTTTATAACACCCTGCAGATCATGGGTCGAAACTGCAACTGCCCGGCGGTAACAGCGAGTGAACACACAGAGCTCCTGGTCCGCGATGCGTATGTGGCAGGTTTGGCCTCTTCCCAGATCCGCCAGAGGCTTCTGGAGAAAGAATCTCTGGGACTTACAGAAGCTTGGGCCCTGGCGGCATCCCTCGATGTGGCCTCGCGTAATGCCCGCGCCTACGCCCCCGACCGCACTACAGCCCCTTGGGCTCCGTGGACCCCCGCTGCGGTCGACTCTCCGACACCCCCCCCACCCCCGCAAACCTGCGCAGCCAAAACACCAGACAACCGGGGGGCCCTGCTGCTATTTTTGCGGCCAGCCGAAACACCCTCGGCAGTGATGCCCGGCTACCTGCAAAAGCTGCGGGAAGAAAGGCCACGACACGACGGTGTGCAAGTCCCGCGGGGTCGCCGCTATCTCCGGGGAAGAAACGGGACCACAGACCCAGCCCCCCCAGCGATCCACGTGTGACCAACGGACGCCACCATTTTGTCCACCCCCGACCGCGCTCGATCCGTGGACGCCGCCATCTTGGCTGAAGGACCCCGACACAGACGGCCACATACTGCCTGATTACGGGATGCTCAACTTCAACAACCACGTCTGGCTTCGACGACCCTCGACCAGTCGCGACCCCGGACGCTCCAGACTGCAACCACTACAGTCCTAGTGAATGGCTACGAGACGCCGTGTCTTATCGACTCTGGGAGCACGGAGAGCTTCATTCATCCGGACACGGTAAGGCGCTGTTCCCTCGTAATTTGGCCAAGCACCCAGAAAATTTTCCTGGCGGTGGGATCCCACTCCGTTCAGATCACGGGGTTCTGCATCGCTAACCTAACGGTGCAGGGGAGGGAGTTCCGAAATTACCGGCTGTATGTCCTCCCCCATCTCTGTGCGCCCACACTCCTAGGGTTGGACTTCCAATGCAACCTCCAGAGTTTAACATTTAAATTTGGCGGCCCTATACCCCCACTGACTGTCTCCGGCCTCGCGACCCTCAAGGTTGAACCGCCTTCCTTGTTTGCGAACCTCACACCGGATTGCAAACCCGTCGCCACAAGGAGCAGACGGTACAGCGCCCAGGACCGAGCATTTATCCGGTCCGAAGTCCAGAGGCTGCTGAAGGAAGGCATCATCCAGGCTAGCAACAGTCCCTGGAGAGCCCAGGTGGTAGTTGTTAAGACCGGGGAGAAACAGAGGATGGTCATCGACTATAGTCAGACCATCAACAGGTACACTCAGCTAGATGCGTACCCTCTCCCCCGCATATCCGACATGGTCAATCGGATTGCACAGTACAAGGTCTTTTCCACCGTGGACCTCAAGTCCGCCTACCACCAGCTCCCCATCCGTCCCGGTGACCGCAACTATACTGCCTTCGAAGCAGACAGGCGGTTATACCACTTTTTAAGGGTTCCATTCGGCGTCACGAACGGAGTCTCGGTCTTCCAATGAGAGATGGACCGAATGGTTGACCAGCACGGTTTACGGGCCACGTTCCCGTATCTCGACAACGTCACCATCTGCGGCCACGACCAGCAGGACCACGACGCCAACCTCCAAAAATTCCTCCAGACCGCTCACGCCCTGAACCTCACTTACAACAAAGAAAAATGCGTGTTCCGCACCAATCGTCTAGCCATCCTGGGCTACGTAGTGCGTAATGGAGTGATAGGCCCCGAACCCGAACGCATGCGCCCCCTCATGGAGTTCCCTCTCCCCCACTGTGCCAAAGCCCTGAAACGTTGCCTGGGCTTCTTTTCTTATTACGCCCAGTGGGTCCCCCAGTACGCAGACAAGGCCCGTGCACTAATCCAGTCCACTACTTTTCCCCTGACGACAGAGGCATGCCAGGCCTTTAGTCGCATCAAAACGGATATCGCAAAGGCCACGATGTGCGCCATTGACGAGTCCCTCCCCTTCCAGGTCGAGAGTGACGCATCGGATGTAGCTCTGGCGGCCACCCTCAAACAAGCAGGCAGACCCGTGGCCTTCTTCTCCCGAACCCTCCACGCTTCAGAAATCCACCACTCCTCAGTGGAAAAGGAGGCACAAGCAATAGTGGAAGCTGTGCGGCACTGGATGCATTACCTGGCCGGTAGGAGATTCACTCTCCTCACTGACCAACGGTCGGTTGCCTACATGTTCGATAATGCACAGCGGGGCAAGATCAAGGACGACAAGATCTTGCGGTGGAGGATCGAACTCTCCACCTTCAATTATGAGATCTTGTATCGTCCCGGAAAGCTGAATGAGCCATCCGATGCCCTATCTCGCAGCACATGTGCCAATGTACAAGTGGACCTCTGCCACCCGGGGGTCACTCGTTTCTACCACTTCCTTAAGGCCCGCAACCTCCTTTACTCCGTCGAGGACGTCCGAACAGTCACCAGAAACTGTCAGATCTGCGCTGAGTGCAAACCGCACTTTTTCAGGCCAGATAGAGCGCACCTGGTTAATGCCTCTCGACCCTTTGAACGCCTCAGTTTGGATTTCAAAGGCCCCCTCCCCTCCACCGATCGCAACGCGTACTTCCTGAACGTCGTTGACGAATACTCCCGTTTCCCTTTCGCCATCCCCTGCCCCGACATGACCGCGTCCACGGTCATTAAAGCCCTCGGTACCATTTTTACACTGTTCGGTTTCCCCGACTATATCCATAGCGACAGGGGGTCCTCCTTTATGAGTGACGACCTGCGTCAATTCCTGCTCAGCAGGGGCATAGCCTCGAGCAGGACAACCAGTTACAACCCCCGGGGGAACGGGCAGGTAGAAAGGGAGAATGGAACTGCCTGGAAGGCCGTCCTGCTGGCCCTCCGGTCTAGGAGCCTCCCAATTTCCCGCTGGCAGGAAGTCCTCCTGGATGCCCTTCACTCTATCCGGTCCCTGTTGTGCACCACCACGAGTCAAACGCCTCACGAGCGCCCCCTTCTCTTTCCTAGGAGGTCCTCCTCTGGAACGCCACTTCCGACCTGGCTAGCAGCTCCGGGACCCATTCTGCTCCGGAAACATGTGCGGGCGCACAAGTCAGATCCGTTGGTGGAACGGGTGCATCTCCTTCACGCCAACCCACAATACGCCTATGTGGAGTACCCCGATGGGCGACAGGACACGGTCTCCCTGCGAGATCTGGCGCCCGCCGGAGCTACCCACACCCCCCCAACGCCAATCACCACCTCCTCACTACCGCCGGCAGGGGCATAGCCTCGAGCAGGACAACCAGTTACAACAATCCAGCAGCCACCCCCTTCCCGGGGGGTTCGGTTCTCCTCCCAGACCCGCCCAGGAGTAAGGACACAGGGGACAGCGCTACACTCCCAGAGTCGACGGGACTCGAGCCAGCGCCATCACCACCACGCCCGAGACGATCGGAAAGGACGACCAGGGCGCCCATCCAGCTCATCGAATCACTTTAACTCTCAACGTTTTCAGTTATTGTGTCTTGTTATAGTTATGGCATCATGCCGACCCTGTTTGGCCCGTTGGCCCAGTTGAAGCGATAATTTTGTGTTTTGTTCAAAGTTACGGCACAGTACCGACTCTGTAAACCCCTACCACCATGCGAACCACCATCCCGCCGGGTTTTTTTTCAACAAGGGGTGAATGTGGTGGTATGTATTAGGGGTAATACGGTACACCACGTGTCGACAGGCTATTGGTGGAGGGATGCCAGGTCCTGATAGGATCTGCCACCTACTGGACCCCACCCAGAAATGCCGGTATAAGAACCCAGTTTTTCCCTCCATTTCCCTCAGCAGTTGCAGTCTGTAACCACGCTGCTGGGGATAAAGTTCTGCTTAATAAAGCCTTCAATTGACATTACCTCAACCTGCCTCGCGTCATATTGACGGTGCTACACCCACCACTCTCTGGCTGAAGAAATTTCTCCTCATCTCTGTTCTAAAGTGACTCCCTTTTATTCTAAGGCTGTGCCCCCGTGTCCTAGTCTCCCCTGCTAATGGAAACAACTTCCCTACATCCACCCTATCTAAGCCATTCATTATCTTGTAAGTTTCTATTAGATCTCCCCTCAACCTCCTCAACTCCAATGAATATAATCCCAGGATCCTCAGATGTTCATCGTATGTTAGGCCTACCATTCCTGGGACCATCCGTGTGAATCTCCGCTGGACCCGCACCAGTGCCAGTATGTCCTTCCTGAGGTGTGGGGGCCAAAATTGCTCACAGTATTCTAAATGGGGCCTAACTAATGCTTTATAAAGCTTTAGAAGTACATCCCTGCTTTTATATTCCAAGCCTCTTGAGATGAATGACAACTTTTAAAAAACATTTAGATAGTTACATGGGTAAGATGGGTATAGAGGGTTATGGGCCAAGTGCGGGCAACTGGGACTAGCTTAATGGTAAAAACTGGGCGGCATGGACTGGTTGGGCCGAAGGGCCTGTTTCCATGCTGTAAACTTCTATGATTCTAAGATTCTATGATTGCATTTGCTTTCTTAATTACTGACTCAACCTGCAAGTTTACCTTTAGAAAATCCTGGACTAGGACTCCCAAGTCCCTTTGCACTTCAGCATTATGAATTTTGTCACCGTTTAGAAAATAGTCCATGCCTCTATTCTTTTTTCCAAAGTGCAAGACCTCGCACTTGCCCACGTTGAATTTCATCAGCCATTTCTTGGACCACTCTCCTAAACTGACTAAATCTTTCTGCAGCCTCCCCACCTCCTCCATACTACCTGCCCCTCCACCTATCTTTGTATCATCGGCAAACTTAGCCAGAATGCCCCCAGTCCTGTCATCTAGATCGTTAATATATAAAGAGAACAGCTGTGGCCCCAACACTGAACCCTGCGGGACACAACAAACAAAGAAAAAAGAAATGTACAGCACAGGAACAGGCCCTTCGGCCCTCCAAGCCCGTGCCGACCATGCTGCCCGACTAAACTACAATCTTCTACACTTCCTGGGTCCGTATCCTTCTATTCCCATCCTATTCATATATTTGTCAAGATGCCCCTTAAATGTCCCTATCGTCCCTGCTTCCACTACCTCCTCCGGTAGCGAGTTCCAGGCACCCACTACCCTCTGCGTAAAAAACTTGCCTCGTGCATCTACTCTAAGCCTTGCCCCTCTCACCTTAAACCTATGCCCCCTAGTAATTGACCCCTCTACCCTGGGGAAAAGCCTCTGACTATCCACTCTGTCTATGCCCCTCATAATTTTGTAGACCTCTATCAGGTCTCCCCTCAACCTCCTTCGTTCCAGTGAGAACAAACCGAGTTTATTCAATCGCTCCTCATAGCTAATGCCCTCCATACCAGGCAACATTCTGGTAAATCTCTTCTGCACCCTCTCTAAAGCCTCCACATCCTTCTGGTAGTGTGGCGACCAGAATTGAACACTATACTCCAAGTGTGGCCTAACTAAGGTTCTATACAGCTGCAACATGACTTGCCAATTCTTATACTCAATGCCCCGGCCAATGAAGGCAAGCGTGCCGTATGCCTTCTTGACTACCTTCTCCACCTGTGTTGCCCCTTTCAATGACCTGTGGACCTGTACTCCTAGATCTCTTTGACTTTCAATACTCTTGAGGGATCTACCATGCACTGTATATTCCCTACCTGCATTAGACCTTCCAAAATGCATTACCTCACATTTGTCCGGATTAAACTCCATCTGCCATCTCTCCGCCCAAGTCTCCAGACAATCTAAATCCTGCTGTATCCTCCGACAGTCCTCATCGCTATCCGCAATTCCACCAACCTTTGTGTCGTCTGCAAACTTACTAATCAGACCAGTTACATTTTCCTCCAAATCATTTATATATACTACAAAGAGCAAAGGTCCCAGCACTGATCCCTGTGGAACACCACTGGTCACAGCCCTCCAATTAGAAAAGCATCCCTCCATTGCTACTCTCTGCCTTCTATGGCCTAGCCAGTTCTGTATCCACCTTGCCAGCTCACCCCTGATCCCGTGTGACTTCACCTTTTGTACTAGTCTACCATGAGGGACCTTGTCAAAGGCCTTACTGAAGTCCATATAGACAACATCTACTGCCCTACCTGCATCAATCATCTTAGTGACCTCCTCGAAAAATTCTATCAAGTTAGTGAGACACGACCTCCCCTTCACAAAACCGTGCTGCCTCTCACTAATACGTCCATTTGCTTCCAAATGGGAGTAGATCCTGTCTCGAAGAATTCTCTCCAGTAATTTCCCTACCACTGAAGTAAGGCTCACCGGCCTGTAGTTCCCGGGATTATCCTTGCTACCCTTCTTAAACAGAGGAACAACATTGGCTATTCTCCAGTCCTCCGGGACATCCCCTGAAGACAGCGAGGACACCACTCGTCACCGGTTGACATTCCGAAAAAGAACCTTTTATCCCAACTCTCTGCCTTCTGCCTGACAGCCAATCGTCAATCCATGTTAGTACCTTGCCTCGAATACCATGGGCCCTTATTTTACACAGCAGTCTCCCGTGAGGCACCTTATCAAAGGTCTTTTGGAAGTCAAGATAGATAACATCCATTGGCTCTCCTTGGTCTAACCTATTTGTTATCTCTTCAAAGAACTCTAACAGGTTTGTCAGGCACGACCTCCCCTTACTAAATCCATGCTGACTTGTCCTAATCCGACCCTGCACTTCCAAGAATTTAGAAATCTCATCCTTAACAATGGATTCTAGAATTCTAGAATCTTGATGTATCGAAAGATACCTGGAGGTCAATGACGATGGGGAGGTCCAGGTGGGGGTAGTATGGGAAGCGCTGAAGGCGGTGGTTAGAGGAGAGCTGATTTCCATCAGAGCCCACAAGGGGAAACAAGAGGGTAAAGAAAGAGAGAGATTAGTGGGGGAAATTTTGAGGGTGGATAAGAAGTATGCGGAGGCCCCAGACGAAGGGCTATACAGGGAAAGACGAAGATTACAGACGGAGTTTGACCTGCTGACCACGGGAAAGGCAGAGACACAGTGGAGGAAGGCACAGGGGATACAATATGAATATGGGGAAAAGGCGAGCCGGCTGCTGGCCCAACAACTTCGGAAGAGGGGAGAGAGATCGGAGGAGTTGGGATGAAACGGGAAAGATGGAGCAGAGAGCAGGGAAAGTGAACGAGGTGTTCAAGACATTTTATGAGAGGCTGTATAAGTCCCAACCCCCGGAGGGGAAAGAGGGAATGATACACTTTTTGGATCAGCTAGAGTTCCCGAGGGTGGAGGGGCAGGAGGTGGCAGGTCTGGGGTCGCAGATTGAGGTGGATGAGGTGATCAAAGGAATAGGGAACATGCAAGCAGGGAAGGCCCCGGGACCAGATGGGTTCCCGGTGGAATTTTATAGGAGGTATATGGACCTGCTGGCCCCGCTTTTGGCGAGAACCTTTAATGAGGCTAAGGAAAGGGGGATATTACCCCCGACAATGTCGGAGGCGACGATATCGCTAATTCTGAAACGAGACAAAGACCCGCTGCAGTGCGGGTCATACAGGCCCATCTCCCTCCTAAACGTAGACGCCAAACTGCTGGTCAAAGTGATGGCGACAAGGATAGAGGATTGTGTCCCAGGGGTGGTACATGACGACCAGACAGGGTTTGTTAAGGGGAGACAATTGAATGCCAATGTACGAAGGTTGCTGGGGGTGATGATGATACCCGCACCGGAGGGGGAGGCAGAGATAGTGGTGGCGATGGATGCAGAGAAGGCATTCGATAGGGTGGAGTGGGACTATTTGTGGGAGGTGCTGAAGAGATTTGGGTTCGGGGAGGGGTTCATTAGATGGGTTAGACTCTTGTACGGGGCCCCGGTGGCAAGCATCGTTACAAACAGGCAAAGATCGGGATACTTTCGATTACATAGGGGTACAAGACAAGGGTGCCCCCTGTCCCCGTTACTGTTCGCGTTGGCAACTGAACCATTGGCCATAGCGCTGAGGGACTCTAAGAAGTGGAGGGGGGTGCTTAGAGGGGGAGAGGAACATTGATTGTCACTATATGCAGACGATTTACTGCTATATGTGGCGGACCCGGTAGAGGGGATGCCAGAGGTAATGCAGATACTCAGGGAGTTTGGAGAGTTCTCGGGATACAAATTAAATATGGGAAAGAGTGAACTTTTTGTGATGCACCCCGGGGAACAGGGCAGGGGGATAGATGCTCTGCCGCTGAGGAGAGTGGCAAGGAATTTTCGATACCTGGGGATTCAGGTGGCCAGGAACTGGGGAACCCTACATAAACTTAACCTGACGCGACTGGTAGAGCAGATGGAGGAGGACTTTAAGAGGTGGGATATGGTGCCCCTGTCATTGGCGGGCAGAGTACAGGCGGTTAAAATGGTGGTCCTCCCGAGGATTCTTTTCGTGTTTCAGTGCCTCCCCATCCTGATCACAAAGGACTTTTTCAAAAAAATAGACAGGAGTATTATGAGCTTTGTGTGGGCGGGAAAGACTCCGAGGGTAAAGAGGGGGTTCCTGCAGCGCAGTAGGGACAGAGGGGGATTGGCACTGCCAAGTCTGAGTGACTACTATTGGGCCGCCAATGTGTCGATGGTCTGTAAGTGGATGAGGGAAGAAGAAGGTGCGGCGTGGAAAAAGCTGGAGATGGCGTCCTGTAAGGGAATGAGTCTAAAAGCGCTGGTGACGGCGCCGCTACCGTTCTCCCCGAAAAGGTACACCACAAACCCAGTGGTGGTGGCGACCTTGAAGATCTGGGGGCAGTGGAAACGACACAGGGGAGTGACGGGTGCCTCGGTGTGGTCCCCGATAAGGAATAACCACAGGTTCGTCCCGGGAGGATAGATGGGGGATTTCAATGTTGGCCGCGAGCAGGAATTAGGAAGCTGAAGGACCTGTTTGTAGACGGGACGTTTGCGAGTCTGGGAGCATTGGAAGAAAAATATAAGTTGCCACCAGGGAATGCTTTCCGATACATGCAAGTCAGGGCATTTACGAGGCAACAGGTGAGGGAATTTCCGCAGCTCCCGACACAAGGGATCCAGGATAGAGTGATTTCGGGGGCATGGGTTGGAGAAGGTAAAGTGTCCAAAATACACAGGGAGATGAGAGACGAGGGGGAGGCGATGGTAGAGGAGCTGAAAGGAAAATGGGAAGAGGAGCTGGGGGAAGAGATTGAGGAGGGGCTGTGGGCAGATGCCCTAAGTAGGGTAAATTCCTCGTCCTCGTGTGCCAGGCTTAGCCTTATTCAATTTAAGGTTCTACACAGAGCGCATATGACGGGAGCAAGACTGAGCAGGTTTTTCGGGGTGGAGGACAGGTGAGGAAGGTGCTCAGGAAGCTCGGCGAACCACACTCACGTGTTCTGGTCGTGTCCGACACTGCATGAGTTCTGGGAGGGTGATCTCAAAGGTGGTGGGGGTCCGGGTCAAACCAGGCTGGGGGTTAGCTATATTTGGGGTTGCAGAAGAACCAGGAGTGCAGGAGGCGAGAGAGGCCGACGTCTTGGCCTTTGCGTCCCTAGTAGCCCGGCGAAGGATTCTACTTATGTGGAAGGAAGCGAAGCCCCCGGGCGTGGAGGCCTGGATAAATGACATGGCAGGGTTCATAAGACTGGAACGAATAAAATATGCGTTAAGAGGATCGGCTCAGGGGTTCACCAGGCGGTGGCAACCGTTCCTTGACTATCTCGTGGAACGATAATGGAAAAACAGAAAGGACAGCAGCAGCAACCCAGGGGGGAGGGGGGTGGGGGTGGGGGGGGGGGGGGGGAGTATTACTCCGTGTTTTCATTTTTTTGCCAGTTGTTGATATTTGCTTTTTGTTTATCTCTTTTTTCATTTGTTGTTAGTTTAATATATTATTTAAATAACGTTTAATGTATATTCCTTTATTAAGTTGTAAAAACGGAAAATTTTTGTTTGAAAAATTTCAATAAAATATATATATTTTTTAAAATATATAGACTGTAAATAGCTGGGGCCCAAGGACTGAACCCTGTGGCACCCCACTGGTTACATCTTGCCATCCAGAAAAAGACCCATTTATTTTGACTCGCTGTCTCTGGTCCGTCAGCCAGTCAAACTAATAAATTATCCCTAATCCCATGTGATCTCACCTTGTGAATTAACCTTCTGTGTGGCACCTTATCAAATGCCTGCCGGAAGTCCAGATATACTACATCTACTGCATCCCCATTATCCACTTTGCTTGTTACATCCTCGAAGAACTCAGGATAATTAGTCAAACATGATTTACCCTTCATAAAACCATGCTGACTCTAATGGATAGTCTGTGCCCTTTCCCGTTTATTATGGTCTATCTTCTCCTGCGGGGACAAAGAGAGGGCATTGTGAGCCACATGTTTGATTGGTCAGGGGGGGGGGTCCGCAGCAGATGGCATGCGCTGGCACCACACCATGACAAGAAGAGGTTGTGTTGGCTGGTGCCGGGGGTTCTGAGGAATAAGTCATCCAGTTGATTGGTGGAAAGGAGTGGGGGGTTCGGGAATTTGAACGGTGGCAACTGGAACTGATGTCAGGAGAAGGACAGTTGGAAAGCGGTCCTCCTGGTCATGCTGCCCGCACTGACAGCCGCTACCATTGCCTCCCAGGCTGCATTGCTGACCCTGCTGCCGGTCCTCCGACCCCTTGGCGGAACAGGGAGCCCCTCCTCCACGGCTTCCTGAAGCCTGGCCAGGTCGGCATCGGCAAAGCGAGGAGCAGGTCTGCGTGCTGCCGTGCTTGTGTGCTGACATGATGTGGAGATGCCGGTGTTGGACTGGGGTGAGCACAGTACGAAGTCTTACAACACCAGGTTAAAGTCCAGAAACAAATATATAGACAAATTCAAAGATGCCAAACAATGCTTGGAATGCGACCATTAGCAGGTGATTAAACACCAGGTTAAAGAGGTATGAATTGTATCAAGCCAGGACAGTTGGTAGGATTTCGCAGGCCAGATGGTGGGGGATGAATGTAAAACGTATAGCCAAGTTCCGCACACATGAGTGCGGCCTCAACCGGGACCTGGGATTCATGTCGCCTTACATTCATCCCCCACCATCTGGCCTGCGAAATCCTACCAACTGTCCTGGCTTGACACAATTCACACCTCTTTAACCTGGGGTTACCCCATCTCTGGATCTGTAAAGATTTAATCACCTGCTAATGGTCGCATTCCAAGCATTGTTTGGCATCTTTGAATTTGTCTATATCTGTGTTTCTGGAACAGACCTCTTCATTCACCTGAGGAAGGAGCAGCGCTCCGAAAGCTAGTGACATCGAAACAAACCTGTTGGACTTTAACCTGGTGTTGTAAGACTTCGTACTGTGTGCTGACAGGGAGTGCTGAGGGAGTGTTTATAATAATAATCCTTATTGTCACAAGTAGGCTTACATTAACACTGCAATGAAGTTACTGTGAAAAGCCTCTCGTTGCCACATTCTGGCGCCTGTTCGGGTACACTGAGGGAGAATTCAGAATGTCCAATCCACCTAACAGCACGTCTTTCGGGACTTGTGGGTGGAAACCGGATCACCCGGAGGAAACCCACGCAGACACGGGAAGAACGTGCAGACTCTGCACAGACAGTGACCCAAGACAGAAATCGAACCTGAGACCCTGGCGCTGTAAAGCCATAGTGTTAACCACTATGCTATTATGCTACAGTGCTTTAAAGCAGTTCCCCCTTTTTAGTGGCGAGAGGCTGAGGCACGAGTCGGGCAAATCAGTTGGAAAGGGAGCCAGGAATGGCGCGATTCACGGGGGGCTATTGAATATGGGCCATGATCTTGTCAACGCAGCCGCCAAGAAACACTCTGCCAAAAACCACCCAAAAGCGGACTTGGAATTATATCTGCTGAATCGCATCCATGTAAAATTATGAAGGGCATGGATAGAGTAGACAGGAAGAACCTTTTCCCCTTGTTGGAGGGATCAATGGCCAGGGGGCATGGATTTAAGGTGAGGGGAAGTTGGTTTACAGGGGATGTGAGAAAAAACTTTTTCACCCAGAGGGTGGTGGGAGTCTGGAACTTACCGCCTGGAAGGGTTGTGGAGGCAGGGACCGTCATAATATCGAAGAAGCATTTAGATGTGCACTTGCCATCCCAGGGCAGCACGGTAGCACAAGTGAATAGCACTGTGGCTTCACAGCGGCAGGGCCCCAGGTTCGAGTCCCTGCTGGGTCACTGTCTGTGCGGAGTCTGCACGTTCTCCCCGTGTCTGCGTGGGTTTCCTCCGGGTGCTCCGGTTTCCTCCAACAATCCAAAGATGTGCAGGTTAGGTGGATTGGCCCTGCTAAATTGCCCTCAGTGACCAAAAAGGTTAGGAGGGGTTATTGCGTTACGGGGATAGGGTGGATGTGAGGGCTTAAGTTGGTTGGTGCAGACTCGATGGGCCAAATTGCCTCCTTCTGCACTCTATGTTCTAAGTTAAGACGATGGGCCAAGTGCTGGGAAATGGGATTAGAATAGTAGGTTGTTTTTGACCGGCGCAGGCGCAATGGGCCGAAGGGCCTTTTTGTGATCGTCACCACTGTTGTATTATATTGTATATACTGCACTGCATATGAGGGTATTACAGTAAGGCCCCTGTACTACAGGTACAGGGGTAGATCCCTGCCTGCTGGCTCCGCCCAGTAGGCAGAGTATAAATGTGTGTGCTCTCCAAACTGCAGCAATTTTGGCAACAGCTGTAGGAGACCACACATCTCTGTGTAATAAATCCTCGATTACTCTCTACTCTCGTCGTAATTGATTGTGCATCAATTTATTACCCAGAGATTTTTCAGAGATGGACCTCCGCATCAAGCCGGATCGCCTGCAGCTGCATCCTCAAGCAGACAACGCCAAAAAGGACTTCGCACATTGGCTAGCTTGCTTTGAAGCATACATCGGATCTGCGACAGAACCAATCCCAGAAGCTCCAGAGTCTGTACACGTTGCTGAGCTCCGATGTCTTTCCCCTCATCCAGGATGCGCCTACCTACGCAGAGGCCATGGCGCAACTGAAGGAGAACTACGCTCAGCAGACCAACAAGATCTACGCCAGGCACCTCCTGTCCATGCGGCACCAACTTCCCGGTGAGTCTGTGGAAGATTTCTGGCGTGTCCTGCTCACCCTGGTGAGAGACTGTGATTGCCAGGCCGTTTCGGCCGCTGAACATTCTAACCTGCTAATGAGAGACGCGTTCATTACGGGCATAGGGCCGGCCTACATCCGCCAGCTCCTCTTAGAAGGGGCTACGCTTGACCTCGCGGCGACCAAGTAACTCGCGCTCTCGCTCACAGTCGCCTCACGCAACATACAGGCTTATGCCCCCGACCGCACGGCCCACCCCTCTTGGGCATCAGCAGCCGCCAGCAGCCACCCCATTGTGGACCCCATCAGCGACCGCCCCCAGCCAACCCCACACCTGCGCCGCGCGGCAGCCAACCAACCCCGGGGGACCCAAGTGCTACTTCTGCGGACAGACAAAAACCCCCGGCAGCGCTGCCCGGCGCGGAGAGCGCTGTGAAAGGCCTGCGGCAAGAAAGGACATTTCACTGCAGTGTGCCAGGCCCACTCAATCGCCGCTATTGTCCCTGCACCCCCCGCATGCGGTCAGTGGGTGCCGCCATCTTCCTCGTCTCAGACCACGTGCGGCCCATGAGCGCCGCCATCTTGTTCCCCTCACAACACGTGCGGCCCATGGGCGCCGCCATCTTGCTTGCCTCACAACCAATGGGCAGAGCCACCTTGCTTGCCCCAGGACACGTGCGGCCCGAGGGCGCCGCCATCGTGCCTGCCTCAGGACACGTGTGGCCCGTGGGCGCCGCCATCTTCCCCGCCTCAGGACCCTTGCCCGTCGGGCACATCATCGGGCCGCTCATCACCTGCAACCGCCGATGACCAGCCGCGTCTCGCCTCAATCACGATCGACCAGTCCCGACCTCGTGACCGCGTCGACCAAGGTGAAGGTCAACGGGCATGAGATATCCTGCCTTCTGGACTCCGGGAGCACTGAGAGCTTCATCCACCCCGATACGGTAAGGCGCTGCTCCCTCGCGGTACACCCCATTAACCAAAGAATATCATTGGCCTCCGGATCCCACTCCGTGGCGATCCGGGGGTACTGCATTGCCACCCTCACCATCCAGGGCATAGAGTTCAGCGGCTTCCAGTTCTATGTCCTCCCCAGCCTCTGAGCTGCCTTGCTACTCGGCCTGGACTTCCAGTGCAACCTCCAGAGCCTAACCCTGAAATTTGGCGGGCCCCTACCACCCCTTACTGTATGTGGCCTCACGACCCTTAAGGTCGACCCGCCTTCTCTGTTTGAAAACCTCAACCCGGATTGCAAACCCGTCGCCACCAGGAGCAGACGGTACAGTGCCCAGGACAGGACCTTCATCAGGCCTGAGGTCCAGCGGCTGCTGCGGGAAGGTATCATCGAGGCCAGCAACAGCCCCTGGAGAGACCAAGTGGTAGTGATGAAAACGGGGGAGGAAAACAGGATGGTCGATGACTACAGTCAGACCATCAATCGGTACACGCAGCTCGACGTGTACCCCCTCCCACGCATATCTGATATGGTCAATCAGATTGCACAGTACCGGGTCTTCTCAACAGTGGACCTGAAATCTGCCTACCACCAGCTCCCCATTCGCAATGCGGACAGCCCGTACACCGCGTTTGAAGCGGACGGCCGCCTTTACCATTTCCTTAGGGTTTCCTTCGGCGTCACTAACGGGGTCTCGGTCTTCCAACGGGAGATGGACCGAATGGTTGACCGGTACGAACTGCAGGCCACTTTCCCGTACCTGGACAACGTCACCATCTGCGGCCACGACCATCAGGACCATGACGCTAACCTTTCCAAATTTCTCCACACCGTCAAACTCCTCAACCTAACCTACAACAAGGGAAGTGTGTGTTCAGCACGAACCGATTAGCCATCCTCGGCTATGTGGTTCAGTACGGAGTTCTAGGGCCCGACCCCGATCGCATGCGCCCCCTTATGGATCTCCCCCTTCCCCATTGCTCCAAGGCCCTCAAACGATGCCTGGGGTTCTTTTCGTACTACGCCCAGTGGGTCCCTAACTATGCGGACAAGGCCCGCCCACTCATCCACTTCACCGGTTTCCCACTGACGGCTGAGGCTCACCTGGCCCTCAACCGTATCAAGGCCGACATCGCCAAGGCGGCGATGCACGCGGTCGACGAGACGCTCCCCTTCCAAGTCGAGAGCGATGCATCAGACGTCGCTCTGGCCGCCACCCTCAACCAGGCAGGCAGGCCCATAGCATTCTTTTCCTGCATCCTCCATGCCTCCGAAATTCGACACTCCTCCGTCGAAAAGGAGGCCCAGGCGATCGTTGAAGCTGTGCGACATTGGAGGCATTACCTGGCCGGCAGGAGATTCACTCTCCTCACTGACCAACGGTCGGCTGCCTTCATGTTTAACAACACTCAGCGGGTTTAGATCAAAAATGTTAACATCTTGAGATGGAGGATCGAGCTCTCCACCTACAATTACGAGATTTTGTATCGCCCCGGTAAGCTCAACGAGCCCCCCGATGCCCTGTCCCAAGAACATGTGCCAGCGCACAAGTGGACCTACTCCGGACCCTGCACGACGACCTCTGTCACCCAGGGGCCACCCGCTTTTATCTCTTCACGAAGGTCCGCAATCTGCCCTACTCCATCGAGGAAGTCAGGGTTATCACCAGAGACTGCCAGGTCTGCACGGAGTGTAATCCGCACTTCTACCGGCCAGACCGTGCGTGCCTGGTGAAGGCCTCCCGCCCCTTTGAACGCCTCAGCGTGGACTTCAAAGGGCCCCTCCCCTCCACCGACAGCAACACGTATTTTCATGTTTATCATTTTATTTTCTCAACGTGGTCGACGAATATTCCCGATTCCCCTTCGTCATTCCATGCCCCAATATGACGTCTGCCACCGTCATCAAAGCCCTCAACACCAGCTTCGCTCTGTTCGGTTTCCCCGCCTCCGTCCACAGCGACCGGGGATCCTCATTTATGAGCGATGAGCTGCGTCAGTACCTGCTCAACAGGGGCATTGCATCGAGCAGGACGACCAGCTACAACCCCCGGGGAAACGGGCAGATGGAGCGGGAGAATGGGATGGTCTGGAAGGCTGTCCAGCTGGCCCTACGATCCTCCCCAAAGCACTTCACTCCATTCGGTCGCTCCTGTGCACTGCGACTAACGAAACCCCCCATGAACATCTCTTTGCCTTCCCCAGGAAGACCACCTTCGGGGTTTCGCTCCGAACGTGGCTGGCAGCTCCAGGACCCGTTCTCCTCCGTAAGCACGTGCGGCTCCACAAGGTGGACCCATTGGTTGAATGGAAAAGAGTGAGTATGATTGGGTATTAGAGGGTGTGAATGGGTATGAGAGAATATGAATGTGTATGAGCGGGTGTGAATGGGTATGGGTAAATATGAATGGGTGTGAGTGAATGTGAATGGGTGAGAATAATTATGAATGGGTGTGAATGGGTGTGAATGGGTATGAGTAAATGATAATAATCTTTATTGTCACAAGTAGGCTTAATGTTAATGTAAGCCTTTAATAAAGATTATTAAATATGAATGGAAGTGAATGAATGTGAATGGGTGTGAATAAATATGAATGGGTGTGAGTGGGTTGAAAGGGTATGAGTGAATACGAATGGGTATGGGTGGGTGTGAATGGGTGTGAGAAGGTTTGAATGGCTATGAATGAATTTGAACATGTATGAATGGGCGAGAATTGCTATGGGTAAATATGAATGAGCATGAGTGAATATGAATAGGTATGTGTGAATATGAATGGGTATGAGTGAATATGAATTGATGTGAGTGTATATGAATTGATATGAGTGTATATGAATGGGTATGAGTGAATATGAATGGGTATGAGTGAATATGAATGGGTATGGGTGAATATGAATGGGTATGAGTGAATATGAATGGGTATGAGTGAATATGAATGGGTATGGGTGAATATGAATGGGTATGAGTGGTTATGAATCGGTTTGAATGGGTATGGGTGATTATGAATGTATATGAGTTAATAAAAATGGGTATGAGTGAATATGAATGGATACTGGTGAATATGAATGGATATGAGTGAATATGAATGAGTGTGAGTGAATATGAATAAGTGTGAATGGGAGTGAATGTGTATGGGTGAATATGAATGGGTATGTGTGAATATGAATGCGTATGAGAGGGTTTGAATGGGAACAAATGTATTTGAATATGTATGAATGTGTGTGAATGGGTATGGGTAAATATGAATGGATATGAGTGAATATGAATGGGTTTGAATGGCTGTAAGTAAATATGAATGGAGTTTAACAGGTATGAGTGAATGTGAATGTGTATGAGTGAATATCAATGGGTATGAGTGAATATCATTGGGTGTGAGTGAATATGAATGGATAGGAGTGGATATGAATCGATTTGAATGGGTGTGAATGAGTACGAGTGAATATGAACTAGCTGTTCAAGTGAAGGCAAGCATCCAGCAGAGGGCAGTAGAGCGGAGATGCTGATTGGCTGTTGCGGGGAAATTTGCATACGTGCATTGTGGTCATCGTAACTTGAAGGTGGTTTGTGGAGGAGCTGTTGTCAAGGGACACTTAAACCTGAAACACTTCTTCATTGTTTCCCTTCCTACCCCCTCCTCTAACCAAACAAAAACAACCGCTGTAAGGATCCCAGCCGAGAGGCAGGCTCGAGGGCAGGTAGAAGTAGAAAGAAGTTGAACCGTGATGCCACAACCTGCAGGTAAGTGATTGACTGATGACTGGTAAGTAGTTTTTCTTTTCCCTGAGGTGTTATCGTGCGGGGCGCAGTGGTTGCTGAGTGAGTGCTTTCTGAGAAGGGGAGTAAATTTTTAAAAACCTTACTGTAGGGAGTTTCCAGCTGAATCCAGTCGGAGTGAGGACAGAGTGACTGCTGGGTAAGTAGTAAAGATTTAAATTTGTTTGCGCAGGCCCATAACAGCTGATTGCTGTTTACGTGTGGGGTGCAGTGGTTGCTGGTTAAGTGTTTTATTTTTACCTGTATTTAAGTTGGGCAGTTTCTAAACCCTAGACACTACACTTGTAGTGTCCCCCACCTCCTTTAACCTAAGGGGTAGAGTGAATAACAGGTAAGCTCTTTCTTTCTTTTTTCTTTATCGAGAGGGGATGGCAGGGAAGGTAGTGCAATGTTCCTCCTGCAGAATGTTTGAGGTGAGGGACGCCGTCAGTGTCCCTGCTGATTTCATCTGTGGGAAGTACACCCATCTCCAGCTCCTCAGAAACCGTGTTAGGGAACTGGAGCTGGGGCTGGATGAACTTTAGATCATTCGGGAGGCTGAGGTGGTTTTAGATAGAAGCTTCAGGGATGTAGTAACTCTGAAGAATAAAGATAGATGGGTGACGGTGAGAGGAGCTGGGAGGAAGCAGTCAGTACAGGGACCCCCTGTGGTCGTTCCCCTTAGTAACAAGTATACCGCTTTGAATACTGTTGGGGGGGGACTTACCAGGGGTAAGCCATGGGGTACAGGTCTCTGGCGCTGAGTCTGTCCCTGTTGCCCAGAAGGGAAGGGGGGAGAGGAGTAGAACATTAGTCATTGGAGACTCCATAGTTAGGGGGATAGATAGGAGATTCTGTGGGAACGAGAGAGAGGTTGGTGTGTTGTCTCCCAGGTGCCAGGGTCCGTGATGTCTCGGATCGTGTTTTCGGGATCCTTAAGGGGGAGGGGGAGCAGCCCCAAGTCGTGGTCCACATAGGTACCAATGACATAGGTAGGAAAAGGGATAGGGATGTAAGGCAGGAATTCATGGAGCTAGGGTGGAAACTTAGATCTAGGACAAACAGAGTTATTATCTCTCGGTTGTTACCCGTGCCATGTGCTAGCGAGACAAGGAATAGGGAAAGAGAGGAGTTGGACACGTGGCTACAGGGATGGTGCAGGAGGGAGGGTTTCAGTTTTCTGGATAATTGGGGCTCATTCTGGGGTCGGTGGGACCTCTACAAATGGGATGGTCTGCACCTGGACCAGAGGGGTACCAATATCTTGGGGGGGGGGGGGGGGATTTGCTAATGCTATTCGGGAGGGTTTAAACTAGTTCAGCACGAGATTTTGAACCTGAATTGTAGCTCCAGTATACAGGAGGTTGAGAGTAGTGAGTTCATGAGTAAGGTTTCAAAGTTGCAGGAGTGTACCGGCAGGCAGGAAGGTGGGTTAAAGTGTGACTTCTTCAATGCCAGGAGCATCCGGAATAAGGTGGGTGAACTTGCGGCATGGGTTGGTACCTGGGACTTCGGTGTTGTGGCCATTTCGGAGACATGGATAGAGCAGGGACAGGAATGGTTGTTGCAGGTGCCGGGGTTTAGATATTTCAGTAAGCTCAGGGAAGGTGGTAAAAGAGGGGGAGGGGTGGCATTGTTAGTCAAGGACAGTATTACGCTGGCAGAAAGGACGTTTGATGAGGACTCGTCTACTGAGGCAGTATGGGCTGAGGTTAGAAACAGGAAAGGAGAGGTCACCCTGTTAGGGGTTTTCTATAGGCCTCCTAAAAGTTCCAGAGATGTAAATCAAAGGATTGCAAAGATTATTCTGGATAGGAGTGAAAGCAACAGGGTAGTTGTTATGGGGGACTTTAACTTTCCAAATATTGTCTGGAAACGCTACAGTTCGAGTACTTTAGATGGGTCCGTTTTTGTCCAATGTGTGCAGGAGGGCTTCCTGACACAGTATATAGATAGGCCAACGATAGGCGAGGCCATATGGATTTGGTACTGGGTGATGAACCAGGATAGGTGTTAGATTTGGAGGTAGGTGAGCACTTTGGTGATAGTGACCACAATTCGATTACGTTTACTTTAGTGATGGAAAGGGATAGGTATATACCGCATGGCAAGAGTTATATCTGGGGGAAAGGCAATTATGATGCGATGAGGCAAGACTTAGGATGCATCGGATGGAGAGGAAAACTGCAGGGGATGGGCACAATGGAAATGTGGAGCTTGTTCAAGGAACAGCTACTGCGTGTCCTTGATAAGTATGTACCTGTCAGGCAGGGAGGAAGTGGTCGAGTGAGGGAACCGTGGGTTACTAAAGCAGCCGAAACACTTGTCAAGAGGAAGAAGGAGGCTTATGTAAAGATGAGACATGAAGGTTCAGTTAGGGCGCTCGAGAGTTGAAGTTAGCTAGTAAGCATCTAAAGAGAGAGCTAAGAAGAGCCAGGTAGGATCAAGGATAACCCTAAAGCTTTCTATAGATATGTCAGAAATAAAAGAATGACTGGGGTAAGAATAGGGCCAGTCAAGGACAGTAGTGGGAAGTTGTGCGTGGAGACTGAGGAGATAGGAGAGGTGCTAAATGAATAATTTTCATCAGTATTCACACAGGAAGAAGACAATGTTGTCGAGGAGAATACTGAGATTCTGGCTACTAGACTAGAAGGGCTTGAGGTTCATAAGGAGGAGGTGTTAGGAAAGTGTGAAAATAGATAAGTTCCCTGGGCCGGATGGGATTTATCCTAGGATTCTCTGGGAAGCTAGGGAGGAGATTGCTGAGCCTTTGGCTTTGATCTTTAAGTCATCTTTGTCTACAGGAATAGTGCCAGAAGACTAGAGGATAGCAAATGTTGTCCCCTTGTTCAAGAAGGGGAGTAGAGACAACCCCGGTAACTATAGACCAGTGAGCCTTACTTCTGTTGTCGGCAAAGTCTTGGAAAGGTTTATAAGAGATCGGATGTATAATCACCTGGAAAGGAATAATTTGATTAGAGATAGTCAACACGGTTTTGTGAAGGTTAGGTCGTGCCTCACAAACCTTATTGAGTTCTTTGAGAAGGTGACCAAACAGGTGGATGAGGGTAAAGCAGTTGATGTGGTGTATATGGATTTCAGTAAAGCGTTTGATAAGGTTCCCCACGGCAGGCAGAAAATATGGAGGCATGGGATTTAGGGTGATTTAGCAGTTTGGATCACAAATTGGCTAGCTGGAAGAAGACAAAGGGTGGTGGTTGATGGGAAATGTTCAGACTGGAGTCCAGTTACTAGTGGTGTACCACAAGGATCTGTTTTGGGGTCACTGCTGTTTGTCATGTTCATAAATGACCTGGAGGAGGGAGTAGAAGGATGGGTGAGTAAATTTGCAGATGACACTGAGGTCGGTGGAGTTGTGGTCACTGCGGAAGGATGTTACAAGTTACAGAGGGACATAGATAAGCTGCAGCACTGGGCTGAGAGGTGGCAAATGAAGTTTAATGCAGAAAAGTGTGAGGTGATTCATTTTGGAAGGAATAACAGGAAGACAGAGTACTGGGCTAATGGTAAGATTCTTGGTAGTGTGGATGAGCAGAGAGATCTCGGTGTCCATGTACATAGATCCCTGAAAGTTGCCACCCAGGTTGAGAGGATTGTTGAGAAGGCGTACGGTGTGTTAGCTTTTATTGGTAGAGGGATTGAGTTTCGGAGTCATGAGGTCATGTTGCAGCTGTACAAAGCTCTAGTGCGGCCGCATTTGGAGTATTGCGTCCAATTCTGGTCGCCGCATTATAGGAAGGATGTGGAAGCATTGGAAAGGGTGCAGAGGAGATTTACCAGAATGTTGCCTGGTATGGAGGGAAGATCTTATGAGGGAAGGCTGAGGGACTTGAGGCTGTTTTCATTAGAGAGAAGAAGGTTAAGAGGTGACTTAATTGAGGCATACAAGATGATCAGAGGATTAGATAGGGTGGACAGTGAGAGCCTTTTTTCTCAGATGGTGATGTCTAGCATGAGGGGACATAGCTTTAAATTGAGGGGAGATAGATATAGGACAGATGTCAGAGGTAGGTTCTTTACTCAGAGAGTAGTAAGGACGTGGAATGCCCTGCCTGCAACAGTAGTGGACTCGCCAACACTAAGGGCATTCAAATGGTCATTGGAAAGACATATGGACGATAAGGGAATAGTGTAGATGGGCTTTAGAGTGGTTTCACAGGTCGGCGCAACATTGAGGGCCGAAGGGCCTGCACTGCGCTGTAATGTTCTATGTTCTATGAATGGGTTTGAATGGGTATGAGTGAATATGAATGGATACCGGTGAATATGAATGGGTATGAGCGAATATGAATGAGCGTGAGTGAATGTGAATGGTTTTAAGTGAATATGAATGAGTGTGAGTGACTATGAATGGGTATGAGTGGTTATGAATCGGTTTGAATGGGTATGGGTGTTTCTGAATGTATGTGAGTTAATAAAAATGGGTATGAGTGAATATGAATGGATACTGGTGAATATGAATGGGTATGAGTGAATATGAATGAGTGTGAGTGAATATGAATGGATACTGGTGAATATGAATGAGTATGAGTGAATATGAATGAGTGTGAGTGAATATCAATGAGTGTGAATGGGTGTGAATGTGTATGGGTGCAAATGAATGGGAATGTGTGAATATGAATGCGTATGAGAGGGTTTGAATGGGAACAAATGTATTTGAATATGTATGAATGTGTGTGAATGGGTATGGGTAAATATGAATGGGTATGAGTGAATATGAATGGGTTTAAATGGGTATGAGTAAATATGAATGGGGTTTAATAGGTATGAGTGAATATGAATGTGTATGAGTGAATATCAATGGGTATGAGTGAATATGAATGGTGTGAGTGAATATGAATGGATATGAGTGGGTATGAATAGGTTTGAATGGATGTGAATGGGTATGGGTGAATATGAATGGGTCTGAATGGGTATGGGTTATTATGAATGTATATGAGTTAATATGAATGGGTATGAGTGAATATGAATGGGTTTGAATGGGTATGAGTGAATATGAATGGTACCGGTCAATATGAATGGGTATGAGTGAATATGAATGAGCGTGAGTGAATATGAATGGTTTTAAGTGAATATGAATGAGTGTGAGTGAATATGAATAGGCATGAGTGAATATGAATGGGTATGAGTGAATATGAATCGGTATGAGTGAATATGAATCGGTATGAGTGAATATGAATGGGTATGAGTGAATATGAATGAGTGTGATTGGTTGTGAATGAGTATGAGTGAATATGAATGGGTGTGAATGAATATGAATGGGTTTGCATGGATGTTAATGGACATGAGTGAATCTGAATAGGTATGACTGAATATAAATGGGTATGAGTAAATATGAATGGGAATAGGTGAATATGAATGGGTATGAGTGAATATGAATGTGTATGAATGAATCTGAATGGGTATGAGTAAATATGAATGGGTATGAGTAAATATGAATGGTATGGGTGAAGCTGAATGTGTATGAGTGAATATGAATGGGTATGAGTGAAAATGAATGGGTAGGAGTAAATATGAATGGATGTGAGAGGGTTTGAATGGCTATGAATACATTTGAATGGGTAGGAGTAAATATGAATGGGTAAGAGTGAATTTGAATGGGTATGAGTAAATATGAATGGATATGAGTGAATCAGAATGGGTATAACTGAATATAAATGTGTATGAGTAAATATGAATGAGAATGGGTGAATATGAATGGGCATGAGTGAATATGAATGGGTATGGGTGAATCTGAATGGGTATGAGTAAATATGAATGGGTATGAGTGAATATGAATGGGTATGGGTGAATATGAATGTGTATGAGTAAATATGAATGAGTATGGGTGAATATGAATGGGTGTGAGAAGGTTTGAATGGCTATGAATGAATTTGAATGGGTGTGAGTAAATATGAATGGGTCAGAGTGAATATGAATGTGTATGAGTGAATATGAATAGGTATGAGTAAAAATGAATGGGTATGGGTGAATCTGAATTGGTACGAGTGAATATGAATGGGTATGAGTGAATATGAATGTCTATGAGTGAATCTGAATGGGTATGAGTGAATATAAATGGGTATGAGTAAATATGAATGGGTACGGGTGAATGTGAATGGGTATGACTGAATATGAATGGGGATGTGTGAATATGAATGAGTATGAGTGAATCTGAATGGGTATGGGTGAATTTGAATGGGTATGAGTAAATATGAATATGTATGGGTGAATAGGAATGGCTATGAGTGAATATGAATGGTATGGGTGAATATGAATGAGTTTGAGTGAATATGAATGGGTATGGGTGAATACGAATGTATATGAGTGAATCTGAATGGGTATGGATGAATATGAATGGGTATGAGTGAATATCAATGGGTTTGGATGAATATGAAGGAGTATGGGTGAATATGAATGGGTGTGAATGAATATGAATGGGTTTGCATGGATGTTAATGGATATGAGTGAATCTGAATGGGTATGACTGAATCTCAATGGGTATTAGTAAATATGTATGGGTGAATATGAATGGGTAAGAGTGAATATGAATAGGTATGAGTAAATATGAATGAGTATGGGTGAATATGAATGCGTGTGAGAGGGTTTCAATGGCTATGAATGAATTTGAATGGATATGAGTAAATATGAATGAGTAAGAGTGAATATGAATGGATCTGAGTAAATATGAATGGGTATGAGTGTATACGAATGGGTATGAGTGAATATGAATGGGTATGTGTGAATATGAATGCGTATGAGTGATTCTGAATCGGTATGGGTGAATTTGAATGGGTATGAGTGAATATGAATGGGTATGGGTGAATATGAATGGCTATGAGTGAATATGAATGGCTATGAGTGAATATGAATGGCTATGAGTGAATATGAATGGGTATGAGTGAATATAGATGAGTTTGAGTGAATATGAATGGGTGAATATGAATGGGTATGGGTGAATATGAATGGGCATGGATGAATATGAATGGGTATGAATGAAGATAAATGGGTATGAGTGAATATAAATGGGTATGAGCGAATATGAATGGATGAGTGAATACATCGATACATAGAAGATAGGAGCGACTTCCGCTGGCGGCTATGGAGGAGTAAATTGCACATTTGGTGGCTCCCGCTCTGGTCGGATTTTTGGACCTTTCCCCCTGACTTTTCTCTGGTTTTGAATGGTGGACTCGAAAGCTGAGGCAATTGGCACCGTTTCCACGTATTAGTGTATGGAAGAAAGGACCAGAAGTGCACAAAAGGCCAGAAATAAGAAGTTAGCCACGAACTGTGTTGAAGCTGCAGCAGGAGACAGTATGGCCGAGGACCGGACCCCTGGGGTGGCAGTGCAGCGACCAATGGATCCGGTGATGCAGGCCATCCAGGATGGTTTTGCCAGGCAGAAGCGGGAATGTTTGGACCCGATCAAAGAATCAATCGATCGGCTAGAGCGTAGATTGGACGCCCAGGATCGGGCGATTCAGAAGGTTGAGAAGGCACTGGCTGGGCAGGAGGAGCATCAACCAGCAGTAGAGCTGGAGGTGGGGATGCTTCGGGAACAGCAGAAAAGACTTCTGGAAAAGGTGGAGGACCTGCCTGCAGAACTTAAGAATTGTCGGACTCCCGGAGGGGGCTGAGGGAGCAGACACTGGGGCATATGTAGCGGGTATGTTCGAAAAACTGCTGGGGGAGGGGGCATTCCCCCGACCGTTGGAGGTGGACAGTGCGTACCGAGCACTTGCAAGGAAGCCGCGAGAGGTGGACCCTCCAAGGGCAATGGTGGTGAGATTCCACAGGTTCCTGGACAAGGAATGCATTCTTCGGTGGGCCAAGCAAACACGGAGTTGTAAGTGGGACAACAGCATCCTGCGAGTGTACCAGGACCTGAGCGTGGAGGTGGCAAGAAAAAGGGTAGGCTTCAACCAAGTTAAGTCAATCTTCTTCAAGAAACAGGTGAAGTTCGGTCTGCTGTATCCGGTGTTAAGTAATGGGTTAAGAGACATTGCAATTAGTTGTCTCATTTATGTTAAGTATCCATTAATTGACACTGATATGTAAAGGGGCTTCAGGTGGCCTCTGTCAGGTGGTGTGTTGTTAAGAGTTTTGTGCAAAGACTGTGGAAGTGAAATAAATGGTGTTTGGTGAAAAGGAAACAAGAACTTTAGACTCTTCATTTCACAGCAACTAAAACGTCTAACAATGGTAGCAGAGGATGGTTGCTGCGCAAATGTGAAGGTTTGAAAGATACAACTTTTCCAGATCAGACCAAGGAGTGAGTGAGAAGAAAAAAAAAGATATATGGCCGAACCCAGGACAAAGATGGCTGGATATGACTATCCTCCCTTATTTTCTGAAAGAGAATCGTACGACCAATGGAGAAGTGCAGTAGTTATGTGGACTAAAGTAACTACTTTGAGAAAGAGAAAACAAGGTATGGCATTGGCTCTTTCTCTACCATATGGCAGTAAAATCCGAAACAAAGTGCTTTCTGAGCTGGAATTGGAAGAGTTAGACTCAGAAGAAGGTCTGGAGACTTTATTACATTATATGGACAAGATTTATAAGAAAGATGACTTGTTAAGTGTGTATGAAGCATGGTCGGATTTTGATAAGCTCCGGAAAATGGAGGATATCTCCATGGAAGACTATATAATGGAATTTGGCAGACTATATAAAAGACTGCAGAAACACAACCTGGAATTTCCACAGTCTGTGTTGGCCTTTAAATTACTTGACTGTGCTGGAGTGAGCAACATGGATAGGCTCCTGGTTTTGACAGGAGTTCAGTTTTCTGATAAGGATACCTTATTCGAACAGATGACAAAAGCTTTACAAACGTTCTGGGGAAACATTTGATTCCGATGGCTCTGATGACCCAAATAGGTCAGCCTGCAATAAGGCAGAATATGGAAGTTACACTAGTAACAGGATGGCGAAATCGTATGGCTACGAACAGGGCTCAAGACGGAGACCGAGTCAAGGAAATTATGAAGACAGAAACCCAGTTAGAACCTACAATGGGAAGATGAACCCCAGAAATGCACGGGGCATGATAAATCGATGTTTTCGATGTGACTCTCAATACCATTATGCTTTCAACTGTCCAACTCGTTATGATAGAGTGTTTGAAGTGACACATGACACAGAAGAGTCAGAAGAGGAAAAAGATAGTGACCAGAAAGAAGGCATTGTCCTATTGACAAGCAGTTTTACGCCGGTAATGAGGGTGTTGGTTGTAGAATCCTTCAACTGTGCTGTATTGGGCAGTGGCTGCACATCTACTGTGTGTGGAATTGACTGGTTAAAATGTTACCTGGACTCTTTGAATGCTGAAAATCGTAACAAGATTAAGGAATTTGAAAGTTCCACAAGTTTCAGATTTGGGGATGATAATACTCTGAAGTCACCGAAAAGAGTGGTGATCCCTTGCAATATTGCCGGAGTGAATCATTTCATTAGCACGGATGTTGTATCAAGTTAGATACCTTTGCTTCTGAGCAGACCGTCGATGAAGAAAGCATACATGAAACTGGATATGGAACAGGATAAGGCAGCAGTTTTTGGAAAGACTGTGGACTTACAATTTACACAGTCGGGACACTATTGTATTCCATTACTGACAAATAATTTTTCAAGTAGAGTGGTTAAGGATGTGTTAATGGCAGTTGAAAATGGGACTTTAGCTGATAAAAAGCTTGTGGTATTAAAACTGCATAGGCAGTTTGCACATCCGTCTCCTCGGAGGCTGAAAAATTTATTAAACGATGCAGGGGTAAGGGATGACAACTATACTAAACTGATAGAACAGGTTAGTGACCGCTGTGAAGTTTGTAGGAAGTACAGAAGGACACCAGCACGACCGATAGTAACCCTACCTTTGGCCAGGGATTTTAACGACATTGTGGCCATGGACCTTAAGATCTGGGATTAAGCAAATAATATATTTATTTTGCATTTTGTAGATTTAGCAACCAGATTTAGTCAATCAACGATTGTACGAAGTAAAGAAAAGAGAGTAATTCTGGATCAAATCGTGGAAAAATGGATAGGGACAGGAATGGGTCCACCGGCAAAATTCCTTACGGACAATGGGGGCGAATTTGCTAATGATGAGTTTAGGGATATGTGGGAAAACATGACTATCAGAGTTATGAATACGGCTGCAGAAAGCCCATTTCGTAATGGTGCCTGCGAAAGAAATCATGTTGTCATCGATGACATGCTTCGGAAACCTTTGGCAGATCGACCAAATTGCAGGCTAAATTCAGCTTTAGCATGGGCAGTACATGCAAAGAATTTATTGGAGATGGTTGGGGGCTGTAGTCCTTATCAATTAGTGTTTGGTAGAAATCCTAAAATTCCGTCCATTTTGGATGACCAGCCTCCAGCTTGGGAGGGGACTACAATTAGCTCTAGTTTTGCTGAACATTTAAATGCATTACATCGCAGTAGAAACGCTTTTTTGGAAGCAGAAGTCTCTGAAAGAATTTGCAGAGCTTTAAGACATAACATACGGCCATCAGATGCCGTTTTTCAGCAAGGAGGCGTGGTATGCTATAAGAGAGACAATTCTAATGAATGGAAAGGCCTAGGGAAGATCATAGGCATAGATGGCAAAACAATTATTTTGCAACATGGTAATCAAACTGTTAGTGTACATTCATCAAGGATAATGGTTACAGATAACAAATTTTCAAATTTAGACAGAGCAGACAGACATGACGAGGAACCAGAGTCATCTGGTACGCATGTGTTACAGAACTATGAGGACCAATTAACTGATATACACAGGGTTTCTGTGGAGGAACACAACACTTCTGGTGAATTAAAACAGGCCATTTTTCCGAAAGGGCAACTGCCAAAGGTTGGTACAAAAGTGACATACTTGCCTGAAGGGTCTAGTCAATGGAAGGATGCAACTGTTATTAGTAGAGCAGGGAAGGCCATTTGAAAGTATAAACATTGGTTGAATGTACAGCATTCAGGGGAAGGACTCAAGACAATGGATTGGGAAAACAAAGTTCAAAAATGGAGGGCACAGAAACGCAGTGCCAGTTCAGATAGTACATTGGATAATGAACAGGTCCGCAGGAAAAGGTCGCGAACTATTGAAAGGACATCCCACAGCAGAAGGGAAAGATCAAGCAGTAGCAGTACAGAACGAGATACCAGGCGGGAGAGGGGACGTAGTTTGTCAAGATCTCGGAACATGAGTAAGACTACGAATACTAATAGGAGTAGAAGCCCACATGCACGTGAGGTTTTGGTGGCTTCAAATAAATTAGATGAAAATTTATTAAAGAAGCTAAACAGCAAGAATTGCATAGTTGGAGTGAATTCGGGGTATACACGGAAGTACCGGATAGAGGACAAAGAGCTCTATCCCACAGATGGATTTGCATGGAAAAGGTTCTTCTGGATGGAACTTATAAGGCAAAGGCCAGGCTCGTGGCAAGGGGATTTGAAGAAAACGTAGAAGATCCGGATTTAAGGGTAGATTCACCTACAGCAGGAAAGGTTATTTTAAAGATCTTGGCTCTATTAGCCACAAAGGCATGGGTATGCAAATCTATAGATATAAAAGCTGCCTTTTTGCAGGAGCATCAGCTCCAGAGAGACATTTTTCTCTATCCTCCCAAAGAAGCAGCTAAAACAGAAGGGGTACTCTGGAAGTTGAACAAATGTGTATATGGATTAAATGATGCATCTAGAGTCTGGTATTTTTCGGTAAGGTCAGTTTTGTTAAAGTTAGGCTGTTGCCAGTTGAAAGCAGATCCTGCAATGTTTTTACTGGCACTATAAAGGAAATCTTTCTGGCATTTTTATGATGCATGTCGATGATTTTTTGTGGGGTGGGACTAGTGATTTTGAAGCTATTGTAATCTCTGGTTTGAGGAAAGAATTCAGGGTTGGAAGTCAGGCTTCCGGTGCATTTAAATATATTGGACTGGAAATTGGACAGACTAAGTTAGGGGCAACTTTACATCAACAATCTTATTTGGAAAGCATCACCCCAATAGCAATTAGTCGTGGCCGAGTTTCACAAAAAGACGCAATGGTTTCAAAGATAGAAAAATAGCAACTGCGAAGTTTAATTGGGCAACTGAACTGGTTAGGTAGACAGACTAGACCGGACGTGAGTTTTGATGTCTTAGAGTTGAGTACAAAATGAATGATCCCAAAGTGGAAGACATAATAAGAGCAAATAAAGCGTTGGCCAAACTAAAAATGCAGGAGTGTGTTTTGAAGTTCCCGGTTTTAGGTGACCTTAAGCACTTAAAACTCATAGTTTATAGTGATGCGTCCTACGCAAATTTATGCAATGGGGTTTCAAGCGCAGGAGGTTTTATAATTTTCCTTTTGGGGAACAATGGTAAATGTTGCCCACTTGTGTGGAAAACAAAGAAAATAAGGAGAGTGCTAAAAAGCACTTTGGCTGCTGAGACGTTAAGCCTTGTAGAGGCGGTGGATATGGCTTTTTATATAAGTATGATATTGACAGAAATTTTGGGATTAGGGGATTTGGGTAATATACCTATTGACTGTCACATTGACAATAAATACCTGTGGGAAAATGTGCACGCTACAAAAAGTGTCAATGAAAAGAGGTTACGGATAGACATCGCAAGTTTGAAGCAGATGTTGGACAGAGGGGACATAACAAAAATTAAATGGGTCGACAGGAGCTATCAACTGTCAGACTGTTTTACGAAAAGAGGGGCGAGTTCACAGAAACTTTTGGATATTGTTAATGAAGGGCGCTTGTTTCTGTGACTGTTTTTTTAAATTTCTCGTCCAAACAAAAAAAGGGGGGGGGGACATCATGTGTGTGTTTTTGAGTTTCTTGAAATTTTGTTTTCACCTACTTTTTTTTTCTCCAAGGAAGGGGAGATTGTTAAGTAATGGGTTAAGAGACATTGCAATTAGTTGTCTCATTTATGTTAAGTATCCATTAATTGACACTGATATGTAAAGGGGCTTCAGGTGGCCTCTGTCAGGTGTTGTGTTGTTAAGAGTTTTGTGCAAAGGCTGTGGAAGTGAAATAAATGGTGGTTGGTGAAAAGGAACAAGAACTTTAGACTCTTCATTTCACAGCAACTAAAACGTCTAACATCCGGCGCGTCTTTGGGTCACGCCTGAGGACCAGCATCACTATTTTGAGTCGCCCGATGAGGCACTGGACTTTGCTAAAAGAAAAGGACTGGTGGGGGGCTGAGAACCCTCGAACTTTAAGACAACTTGTTGGCTATATTGGGCCCCTTTTTTTCTGTTTTTTCCCCTTGGTTTTTGGGGTTTTGTTTCCCTGTTTTTAAATTGGCTATGCCTTCTCTTATTGTTTCGTGTCTGTTTTGGGGGTTCCGTTTAAGAAAAGGTGGGGGAGGGGTGGGAAAAAGTCGATTTTTCATTTTGGGTTCTTTTTCTTGGTGAATGTTGGCAATGTTTCTTTTGTTTTTATTGATGTGCACTTTTGTGGGATGGAGACGTGCCTGTTTGAGTTTCGGTGGGTGGTGCTTTTGTTTTTGTGTTTTCTTGCCGTTGGGTGTATGTTTGGGAATTGTTAGATGAGGGAGTTTGTTTGGATGAGCGGGGGGAGGGGAGCGAGGGAACAATAGGTGGGAGACTTCTTGGCACTGGGGGCAGGAGCTACCAAGCTAGCTGGGTGAGCTAGCTCACGGAAGCACCGTGGGGGGTGTACTTACGTTTCGTTTACTAGATGGGTTAGGTTTTAGAGTAGTGTTGCTCGGGGGGGGGGGGGGGGGGGGGGGTGGATGGGTTCTGCTGACGAGGGAGGTACTTCGGTGGAGGGGCACTGAGGAGGTCGGGGGTGTAGGCCGCCGTGGGGTGGACCAGAAGAGGTGCGGCGCAGGGGCTGGAGGCGGGCCCAAGCAAGGGGATGGCTGATCGGCGGGGGGGGGCACTTTGCCCCCCAACTAGGCTGATCACCTGGAATGTTCAGTTGCTATATGGGCCGGTAAAGAAGGCACGTGTATTTGCGCACCTGAGGGGACTGAAGGCGGATGTGGTAATGTTGCAGGAGACGCACCTTAGAGTAGTGGATCAGGTCAGGTTGAGGAAAGGCTGGGTCAGTCAGGTTTTTCACTCGGGGCTGGACACAAAGACTAGAGGGGCTGCGATTCTGATTAAAAAGCGGGTGGCATTTGAGGTGGGAAGAATAGTCTCGCATGTGGGAGATCGATATATCACAGTTAGTGGTAAGCTGGAGGGATGAAGGTAGTGCTGGTTAATGTATATGCGCCAAATTGGGATGACAGGGATTTTATAAAGAGGATGCTAGTGAAGATTCCGGACCTGGACTCGCACAAGCTGATCATGGGAGGGGACTTTAATACAGTTATTGATCCCGGCCTGGATCGGTCACGCTCGAGAACGGGCAGGGTGGCAGCAATGGCAAAGGAGCTGAAAAGGTTCATGGAGCAGATGGGGGGGGGGTGGATCCATGGAGATTTAGGCAACCGAGGGTGAAGGAATTTTCTTTTTACTCCCACGTACATAAGGTGTACTCCCGGATCGATTTATTTGGTTTGGGTAGGGCCCTACTGGCTGGGGTGGTGGACACGGGGTACTCGGCAATCACGATCTCGGACCATGCTCCGCACTGGGTGGACCTGCAGGTGAGTATGGATAGCAAGCAGCGCCCGCAATGGAGGTTGGATGTAGGGCTATTGGTGGACGAAGCGGGATGCGAGAGGCTGAGGAAGTGCATGCTGAATTACCTGCAGGTAAATGATACGGGGGAGGTCTCAGCAGCGGTGGTCTGGGAAGCGCTGAAGGCAGTGGTGAGAGGAGAGCTGATCTCGATCCGGGCTCACAGGGACAGGACTGATAGGGCAGAGACGGACCAACTGGTAAAAGAGATTCTACAAGTGGACAGGAGGTATGCGGAGGCTCCAGAGTCAGGGCTTTTAAGGGAACGCCAGAGGCCACAGGCGGAATTTGGCTTGTTAACTACAGGGAGGGCAGTGGAACAGCTCAGAAAGGCGAGGGGGGTGATATACGAGCATGGTGAGAAGGTTAGCAGGATGCGTGCACAGCAGCTCAGAAAGAGTGAGGCAGCTAGAGAAATAGGGAAAGTTATTGACAGGGATGGGAACTTAGTTGGGGACTCGGCAGGGGTGAGCAAAGCCTTTCGGGACTTTTATAGCAGGTTGTATAGGTCGGAACTCCCTGCGGGGCCGGAGGGGATGAGGCACTTCCTGAAGGGGCTGACTTTCCCAAAAGTGGATTGGGAGCTAGTAGAGGGACTGGGGGCCCCGTTCAGGCAGGAAGAGATAGTGGGGGGTTTGAAGGCCATGCAGTCGGGTAAGGCCCCAGGACCGGACGGGTACCCAGTCGAGTTCTATAAAAAGTTCTTCGGAATATTGGGGCCAGTGCTGATGAAGGTCTTTAACGAGGCTAAGAAAAGAGGGGTTCTGCCCCAGACGATGTCACAGGCCATGATCTCGCTCATCCTGAAACGGGACAAGGACCCGGAGTATGTGGGTCTTACAGGCCGATTTCCCTGTTGAACACAGATGCCAAACTTCTGGGTAAACTTTTTACCTGCAGGATTGAGGACTGTGTACCGGACGTTATTGTGGAGGACCAGACGGGGTTCGTTAAGGGTAGGCAGCTGGTGGCCAATGTAAGAAGGCTGTTAAACGTGATCATGATGTGCCCGGTAGGCAGGGAGGTTGAGGTAGTGGTTGCGATGGATGCGGAGAAAGCTTTTGACCGGGTTGAGTGGGATTATTTATGGGAGGTGCTGGAGTGGTTCGAGTTTGGGAGGGGCTTAATTGACTGGGTTAAGATGCTGTACCGGGCTCCGGTTGCTAGCGTACGGACGAACAGGACGACTTCGGAATATTTCAGACTGCACCGGGGGACGAGGCAGGGATGCCCCCTCTCCCCACTGCTGTTTGTGCTGACAATAGAGCCGCTGGCAATTGCTCTGAGGGCCTCAAGGGGCTGGTCCGGGGGGCGGGGGGGAGGAGTCTGTGGAGCACAGAGTCTCGCTGTATGCGGATGACCTACTTTGTATGTCTCAGACCCAATGGAGGGGATGGAAGAAATTATGGGAATTTTAGGGGAATTCGGCCGGTTTTCGGGATATAAGCTCAATATGGGGAAGAGCGAGATGTTTGTGGTCCAGGCGAGGGGTCAGGAGAGGCGACTGGGGGAACTGCCGTTTAGATTGGTAGGGGACAGTTTCAGGTACATAGGAATTCAAGTGGCGCGGGATTGGGACCGGCTACATAAATTGAACTTGGCCCGGTTGGTGGATCAGATGAAGGAGGATGTTCGGAGATGGGATGCACTCCCGGTGTCTCTGGCAGGCAGAGTCCAATCGGTAAAAATGACCGTACTCCCGAGATTCCTATTCGTTTTCCAATGCCTCCCCATCTTCATCCCGCAGTCCTTTTTTAAGTGGATCAATAAAGCTATTGCGGGCTTTGTGTGGGGGGGGGGCACATCGCCGCGAGTGAAGAGGGCAATGCTCGAGCGGAGTCGGGGGGAGGGTGGGCTGGCGCTGCCGAATTTCAGCAATTATTACTGGGCGGCTAATGTAGCCATGGTGAGGAGGTGGCTGGTGGGAGGGGAGCTGGCATGGGTGCGCATGGAGGTGGCTTCTTGCAAGGGCACAAGTCTGGGGGCGTTGGTAACGGCGCCTCTGCCGTTCCCGCCGGGGTGGTACTCCACCAGTCTAGTGGTGGTGGCGGCCCTGAGAGGGGGAGACGCGGGAGCAGAGGGGCATCGGTGTGGTCCCCAATCTGCGATAACCATCGGTTTACCTCGGGGAGGATGGACGGGGGGTTCCGAATATGATGGAGAGCGGGGATTGAGAGGATGGGGGACTTGCTTATTGAGGGGAGCTTTCCGAATATGAGGGCGCGGGAGGAGAAGTTTGCATTCGCGGGAGGAAATGAACTTCGATATCTGCAGGTACGGAACTTTCTGCGGAGGCAGGTACCAACCTTCACACTCCTGCCGCTAAGGAGAATTCAGGATCGGGTGGTTTCTAGAGGATGGATAGGAGAGGGAAGCGTCTCGGACATCTATAGAGAGCTTATGGGATCGGAGGAGACGTAGACTGAGGAGCTGAAGCAAAAGTGGGAGGAGGAGCTGGGAGGAGAGATAGAGGAGGGCCTTTGGGCAGACGCTTTGAGTAGAGTCAACGCGACCGCAATGTGTGCCAGGCTCAGCCAGATTCAATTCAAGGTCGTGCACCGAGTTCACATGACAGTGGCCCGGATGAGTAAATTCTTTAGGGTGGAGGACAGGTGTGTGAAGTGTGAGGGGGGGGCCAGCGAACCATGTCCATATGTTCTGGGCATGTCCAAATCTGAGGGGATTTTGGCAGGGGTTTGCAGATGTCATGTCCAAGGTATTAAATATGAGGGTGTCATTGAGTCCAGAAGTGGCGATTTTCGGGGTGTCGCGGGATCCGGGAATCCAGGAGGAGAAAGAGGCAGACGTTCTGGCCTTTGCTTCCCTGGTAACCCGGAGGTGGATATGACTGGCATGGAGGGACTCGAAGCCCCCAAAATCTGGCGTAGATGAGGGGGGTAAGTAATGGTGGGACTTGTGGGAGAGGGAGGTGGTATTTGCACTATGATAATATTTTCCTTGTTATGTACATTGTTGATATTGTTGCTGTTACAATGCCAAAAAAACCCTCAATAAAATGTTTATTAAAAAAAAAGAAGGTAGGAGCAGGAGGAGGCAATTTGGCCCTTCGCACCTGCTCCGCCATTCATCACGATCATGGCTGATCATCCAATTCAGTAGCCGAATCCTGCTTTCTCCCCATAGCCTTTGATCCCATTCTCCCCAAGTGCTATATCCAGCTGCCTCTTGAATATATTCAAAGTTTTAGCATCAACTACTTCCTGTGGTAATGAATTCCACAGACTCACCACTCTTTGTGTGAACAAATGTCTCCTAATCTCTGTCCGAAATGGTTTTCCAAGAATCCTCAGGCTGTGACCTCTGGTTCTGGACACATGCACCATCGGGAACATCTTCCCTGCATCTACCCTGTCTGAATTTTATAAGTATCTCTTATTTCCCCCCTCATTCTTCTGAACTCCAACGAGAACAATCCCAGCCTGGTCAATCTCTCTCATATGACAATCCCGCCATCCCTGGAATCAGTCTGGTAAACCTTCGCTGCACTCTTGAGAGAGCAAGAACATCCTTCCTCAGAGAAGGAGACCAAAACTGCACACAATACTCCAAGTGTGGCCTCACCAAGGCCCTGTACAATTGCAGCAACACATCCCTGCTTCTTTACTCGAAACCTCTCGCAATGAAGGCCAACATACCATTAGCCTTCTTTACCGCCTGCTGCACCTGTATGCTTACCTTCAGCGAATGGTGCACAAGGGCACCCAGGTCAAGGGTAAGAATGGGTATGAGTTGATGTGAGTGGGTATGAGTTGGTGTGAGTGGGTATGAGTGTTTGTGAGTGGGTATGAGTTGGTGTGAGTGGGTACGAGTTGATGTGAGTGGGTATGAGTTGGTGTGAATGGGGATGAGTTAGTGTGAGTGGGTATGAGTTGGTGTGAGTGGGTATGAGTTGATGTGAGTGGGTATGAGTTGGTGTGAGTGGGTATGAGTTGGTGTGAGTGGGTATGAGTTGATGTGAGTGGGTATGAGTTGGTGTGAGTGGGTATGAGTTGGTGTGAGTGGGTATGAGTTGGTGTGAGTGGGTATGAGTTGGTGTGAGTGGGGATGAGTTGGTGTGAGTGGGGATGAGTTGGTGTGGGTGGGTATGAGTTAGTGTGAGTGGGTATGAGTTGGTGTGAGTGGGTATGAGTTGGTGTGAGTGGGTATGAGTTGGTGTGAGTGGGTATGAGTGTTTGTGAATGGGGATAAGTGTTTGTGAATGGGGATGAGTTGGTGTGAGTGGGTATGAGTTGATGTGAGTGGGTATCAGTTGGTGTGAGTGGGTATCAGTTGGTGTGAATGGGGATGAGATGGTGTGAATGGGTATGAGTTGGTGTGAGTGGGTATGAGTTGGTGTGAGTGGGTATGAGTTGGTGTGAATGGGGATGAGTTGGTGTCAGTGGGTATGAGTTGGTGTGAGTGGGTACGAGTTGATGTGAGTGGGTATGAGTTGGTGTGAGTGGGGATGAGTTGGTGTGAATGGATATGAGTTGATGTGAGTGGGTATGAGTTGGTGTGAGTGGGTATGAGTTGGTGTGAGTGGGTATGAGTTGATGTGAGTGGGTATGAGTTGGTGTGAGTGGGTATGAGTTAGTGTGAGTGGGTATGAGTTGGTGTGAGTGGGTATGAGTTGGTGTGAGTGGGGATGAGTTGGTGTGAGTGGGGATGAGTTGGTGTGAATGGGGATGAGTTGATGTGAGTGGGTATGAGTTGGTGTGAATGGGGATGAGTTGGTGTGAGTGGGTATGAGTTGGTGTGAGTGGGTATGAGTTGGTGTGAGTGGGTATGAGTGTTTGTGAATGGGGATGAGTGTTTGTGAATGGGGATGAGTTGGTGTGAATGGGTATGAGTTGGTGTGAGTGGGTATGAGTTGGTGTGAGTGGGTATGAGTTGATGTGAGTGGGTATGAGTTGGTGTGAGTGGGTATGAGTTGGTGTGAATGGGGATGAGTTGGTGTGAATGGGTATGAGTTGGTGTGAGTGGGTATGAGTTGGTGTGAGTGGGTATGAGTTGGTGTGAATGGGTATGAGTTGGTGTGAGTGGGTATGAGTTGGTGTGAGTGGGTATGAGTTGGTGTGAATGGGGATGAGTTGGTGTGAATGGGGATGAGTTTGTGTGAATGGGTATGAGTGTTTGTGAGTGGGTATGAGTTGGTGTGAATGGGGATGAGTTGGTGTGAATGGGGATGAGTTGGTGTGAGTGGGTATGAGTTAGTGTGAGTGGGTATGAGTGTTTGTGAGTGGGTATGAGTTGGTGTGAGTGGGTACGAGTTCATGTGAGTGGGTATGAGTTGGTGTGAATGGGGATGAGTTGGTGTGAGTGGGTATGAGTTGGTGTGAATGGGGATGAGTTGATGTGAGTGGATATGAGTGAGTGTCAGTGGGTATGAGTTGGTGTCAGTGGGTATGAGTTGGTGTGAGTGGGTACGAGTTGATGTGAGTGGGTATGAGTTGGTGTGAGTGGGTATGAGTTGGTGTGAGTGGGTATGAGTTGGTGTGAGTGGGTATGAATTGATGTGAGTGGGTATGAGTTGATGTGAGTGGGTATGAGTTGGTGTGAGTGGGTATGAGTTGGTGTGAGTGGGTATGAGTTGGTGTGAGTGGGTATGAGTTGGTGTGAATGGGGATGAGTTGGTGTGAGTGGGTATGAGTTGGTGTGAATGGGGATGAGTTGGTGTGAGTGGGTATGAGTTGGTGTGAGTGGGTATGAGTTGATGTGAGTGGGTATGAGTTGATGTGAGTGGGTATGAGTTGGTGGGAGTGGGTATGAGTTGATGTGAGTGGGTATGAGTTGATGTGAGTGGGTATGAGTTGGTGTGAATGGGGATGAGTCGTGTGAGTGGGTATGAGTTGGTGTGAGTGGGTACGAGTTGATGTGAGTGGGTATGAGTTGGTGTGAGTGGGTATGAGTTGATGTGAGTGGGTATGAGTTGATGTGAGTGGGTATGAGTTGGTGTGAGTGGGTATGAGTTGATGTGAGTGGGTATGAGTTGGTGTGAGTGGGTATGAGTTGGTGTGAATGGGGATGAGTTGATGTGAGTGGGTATGAGTTGGTGTGAGTGGGTATGAGTTGGTGTGAGTGGGTATGAGTTGGTGTGAGTGGGTATGAGTTGATGTGAGTGGGTATGAGTTGGTGTGAGTGGGGATGAGTTGGTGCGAGTGGGTATGAGTTGGTGTGAATGGGATGAGTCGGTGTGAGTGGGTATGAGTTGGTGTGAGTGGGTATGAGTTGGTGTGAGTGGGTATGAGTTGATGTGAGTGGGTATGAGTTGGTGTGAGTGGGTATGAGTTGGTGTGAGTGGGTATGATTGTTTGTGAATGGGGATGAGTTGATGTGAGTGGGTATGAGTTGCTGTGAGTGGGTATGAGTTGATGTGAGTGGGTATGAGTTGATGTGAGTTGGTATGAGTTGGTGTGAGTGGGGATGAGTTGGTGTGAGTGGGTACGAGTTGATGTGAGTGGGTATGAGTTGGTGTGAGTGGGGATGAGTTGGTGTGAGTGGGTATGAGTTGGTGTGAGTGGGGATGAGTTGGTGTGAATGGGGATGAGTCGGTGTGAGTGGGTATGCGTTGGTGTGAGTGGGTATGAGTTGGTGTGAGGGTGGATGTGTTGATGTGAGTGGGTATGAGTTGGTGTGAGTGGGTACGAGTTGATGTGAGTGGGTATGAGTTGGTGTGAGTGGGTATGAGCGTTTGTGAATTGGGATGAGTTGGTGTGAATGGGTATGAGTTGATGTGAGTGGGTATGAGTTGGTGTGAGTGGGTATGAGTTGGTGTGAGTGGGTATGAGTTGATGTGAGTGGGTATGAGTTGGTGTGAGTGGGTATGAGTTGATGTGAGTGGGTATGAGTTGATGTGAGTGGGTATGAGTTGGTGTGAGTGGGTATGAGTTGATGTGAGTGGGTATGAGTTGGTGTGAGTGGGGATGAGTTGGTGTGAGTGGGTATGAGTTGGTGTGAATGGGGATGAGTCGGTGTGAGTGGGTATGAGTTGGTGTGAGTGGGTATGAGTTGGTGTGAGTGGGTATGAGTTGGTGTGAGTGGGTATGAGTTAGTGTGAGTGGGTATGAGTTGGTGTGAATGGGGATGAGTCGGTGTGAATGGGGATGAGTTGGTGTGAGTGGGTATGAGGTGGTGTGAGTGGGTATGAGTTGGTGTGAGTGGGTATGAGTTGGTGTGAATGGGGATGAGTTAGTGTGAGTGGGTATGAGTTGGTGTGAATGGGGATGAGTTGGTGTGAATGGGGATGAGTTGGTGTGAGTGGGGATGAGTTGGTGTGAGTGGGGATGAGTTGGTGTGCGTGGGTATGAGTTAGTGTGAGTGGGTATGAGTTGGTGTGAGTGGGTATGAGTTGGTGTGAGTGGGTATGAGTTGGTGTGAGTGGGTATGAGTGTTTGTGAATGGGGATAAGTGTTTGTGAATGGGGATGAGTTGGTGTGAGTGGGTATGAGTTGATGTGAGTGGGTATCAGTTGGTGTGAGTGGGTATGAGTTGGTGTGAATGGGGATGAGATGGTGTGAATGGGTATGAGTTGGTGTGAGTGGGTATGAGTTGGTGTGAGTGGGTATGAGTTGGTGTGAATGGGGATGAGTTGGTGTCAGTGGGTATGAGTTGGTGTGAGTGGGTACGAGTTGATGTGAGTGGGTATGAGTTGGTGTGAGTGGGGATGAGTTGGTGTGAATGGATATGAGTTGATGTGAGTGGGTATGAGTTGGTGTGAGTGGGTATGAGTTGGTGTGAGTGGGTATGAGTTGATGTGAGTGGGTATGAGTTGGTGTGAGTGGGTATGAGTTAGTGTGAGTGGGTATGAGTTGGTGTGAGTGGGTATGAGTTGGTGTGAGTGGGGATGAGTTGGTGTGAGTGGGGATGAGTTGGTGTGAATGGGGATGAGTTGATGTGAGTGGGTATGAGTTGGTGTGAATGGGGATGAGTTGGTGTGAGTGGGTATGAGTTGGTGTGAGTGGGTATGAGTTGGTGTGAGTGGGTATGAGTGTTTGTGAATGGGGATGAGTGTTTGTGAATGGGGATGAGTTGGTGTGAATGGGTATGAGTTGGTGTGAGTGGGTATGAGTTGGTGTGAGTGGGTATGAGTTGATGTGAGTGGGTATGAGTTGGTGTGAGTGGGTATGAGTTGGTGTGAATGGGGATGAGTTGGTGTGAATGGGTATGAGTTGGTGTGAGTGGGTATGAGTTGGTGTGAGTGGGTATGAGTTGGTGTGAATGGGTATGAGTTGGTGTGAGTGGGTATGAGTTGGTGTGAGTGGGTATGAGTTGGTGTGAATGGGGATGAGTTGGTGTGAATGGGGATGAGTTCGTGTGAATGGGTATGAGTGTTTGTGAGTGGGTATGAGTTGGTGTGAATGGGGATGAGTTGGTGTGAATGGGGATGAGTTGGTGTGAGTGGGTATGAGTTGGTGTGAGTGGGTATGAGTGTTTGTGAGTAGGTATGAGTTGGTGTGAGTGGGTACGAGTTCATGTGAGTGGGTATGAGTTGGTGTGAATGGGGATGAGTTGATGTGAGTGGATATGAGTGAGTGTCAGTGGGTATGAGTTGGTGTCAGTGGGTATGAGTTGGTGTGAGTGGGTACGAGTTGATGTGAGTGGGTATGAGTTGGTGTGAGTGGGTATGAGTTGGTGTGAGTGGGTATGAGTTGGTGTGAGTGCGTATGAATTGATGTGAGTGGGTATGAGTTGATGTGAGTGGGTATGAGTTGGTGTGAGTGGGTATGAGTTGGTGTGAGTGGGTATGAGTTGGTGTGAGTGGGTATGAGTTGGTGTGAATGGGGATGAGTTGGTGTGAGTGGGTATGAGTTGGTGTGAATGGGGATGAGTTGGTGTGAGTGGGTATGAGTTGGTGTGAGTGGGTATGAGTTGATGTGAGTGGGTATGAGTTGATGTGAGTGGGTATGAGTTGGTGGGAGTGGGTATGAGTTGATGTGAGTGGGTATGAGTTGATGTGAGTGGGTATGAGTTGGTGTGAATGGGGATGAGTCGTGTGAGTGGGTATGAGTTGGTGTGAGTGGGTACGAGTTGATGTGAGTGGGTATGAGTTGGTGTGAGTGGGTATGAGTTGATGTGAGTGGGTATGAGTTGATGTGAGTGGGTATGAGTTGGTGTGAGTGGGTATGAGTTGATGTGAGTGGGTATGAGTTGGTGTCAGTGGGGATGTGTTGGTGCGAGTGGGTATGAGTTGGTGTGAATGGGATGAGTCGGTGTGAGTGGGTATGAGTTGGTGTGAGTGGGTATGAGTTGGTGTGAGTGGGTATGAGTTGATGTGAGTGGGTATGAGTTGGTGTGAGTGGGTATGAGTTGGTGTGAGTGGGTATGAGTGTTTGTGAATGGGGATGAGTTGATGTGAGTGGGTATGAGTTGCTGTGAGTGGGTATGAGTTGATGTGAGTGGGTATGAGTTGATGTGAGTTGGTATGAGTTGGTGTGAGTGGGGATGAGTTGGTGTGAGTGGGTACGAGTTGATGTGAGTGGGTATGAGTTGGTGTGAGTGGGGATGAGTTGGTGTGAGTGGGTATGAGTTGGTGTGAGTGGGGATGAGTTGGTGTGAATGGGGATGAGTCGGTGTGAGTGGGTATGCGTTGGTGTGAGTGGGTATGAGTTGGTGTGAGTGGGGATGAGTTGATGTGAGTGGGTATGAGTTGGTGTGAGTGGGTACGAGTTGATGTGAGTGGGTATGAGTTGGTGTGAGTGGGTATGAGTGTTTGTGAATTGGGATGAGTTGGTGTGAATGGGTATGAGTTGATGTGAGTGGGTATGAGTTGGTGTGAGTGGGTATGAGTTGATGTGAGTGGGTATGAGTTGGTGTGAGTGGGTATGAGTTGATGTGAGTGGGTATGAGTTGGTGTGAGTGGGTATGAGTTGATGTGAGTGGGTATGAGTTGATGTGAGTGGGTATGAGTTGGTGTGAGTGGGTATGAGTTGGTGTGAGTGGGTATGAGTGTTTGTGAATGGGGATGAGTTGATGTGAGTGGGTATGAGTTGCTGTGAGTGGGTATGAGTTGATGTGAGTGGGTATGAGTTGATGTGAGTTGGTATGAGTTCGTGTGAGTGGGGATGAGTTGGTGTGAGTGGGTACGAGTTGATGTGAGTGGGTATGAGTTGGTGTGAGTGGGGATGAGTTGGTGTGAGTGGGTATGAGTTGGTGTGAGTGGGGATGAGTTGGTGTGAATGGGGATGAGTCGGTGTGAGTGGGTATGCGTTGGTGTGAGTGGGTATGAGTTGGTGTGAGTGGGTATGAGTTGGTGTGAGTGGGTATGAGTTAGTGTGAGTGGGTATGAGTTGGTGTGAATGGGAATGTGTTGGTGTGAATGGGGATGAGTTGGTGTGAGTGGGTATGAGGTGGTGTGAGTGGGTATGAGTTGGTGTGAGTGGGTATGAGTTGGTGTGAATGGGGATGAGTTAGTGTGAGTGGGTATGAGTTGGTGTGAATGGGGATGAGTTGGTGTGAATGGGGATGAGTTGGTGTGAATGGGGATGAGTTAGTGTGAGTGGGTATGAGTTGGTGTGAATGGGGATGAGTTAGTGTGAGTGGGTATGAGTTGGTGTGAGTGGGTATGAGTGTTTGTGAGTGGGTATGATTTGGTGTGAGTGGGTATGAGTTGGCGTGAGTGGGTATGAGTTGGTGTGAGTCGGTGTGAGTTGGTGTAAGTGGATATGAGTGGGTAAGAGTGGGAGTGAGTGGGTGTGACTGTGTATGAGTGAGTATGAGTTGGAGTAAGTGGGTATGAGTAGGTATGATTCGTTGTGAGTGGGTGTGAGTTGGTGTGAGTGTGTATGAGTTGGTGTAAGTGGGTATGGGTTGGTGTGAGTCGGTGTGAGTGGGTAAGAGTGGTGTGAGTTGGTGTGAGTGTGAATGAGTGAGTATGAGTTGGATTAAGTGGGTATGAGTAGGTATGAGTTGTCAGTGGGTGTGAGTTGGTGTGAGTTGGTGTGAGTGTGCATGAGTTGGTGTAAGTGGATATGGGTTGGCGTGAGTCGGTGTGAGTGGGTGAGATTGGTGTGAGTGTGTGTGAGTGGGTGTGAGTTGGTGTGATTGGGTGTGTGTAGGTGTGTCGGTGTGAGTGTGTGAGTGGGCAAGAGTTGGTGTAATTGGGTATGAGTGGGTGTGAGTGGGTTTGAGTTGGTGTGAGTGGGTGTTAGTGGATTTGAGTCGGTGTGAGTTTGTGTTAGTGAATATGAGTGGGTGTGAGTAGGTGTGAATGGGTAGGGGTTTGTGTGTGAATGTGTATGAGTGGGTGTGAGTGTGTATGAGTGGGTGTGAGTGGGTCTGAGTTGGTGTGAGTGGGTACGAGATGGTGTGAGTGGGTATGAGTTAGTGTGAGTGAGTGTGAGTGGATGTGAGTGTGTATGAGTGGGTGTGAGTGTGTGTGTGTTTGTGGGTGTGAGTGGATGTGAGTGGGTGTGAGTGTGTATACGTTGGTGTAAGTTGGAATGAGTTGGAGTGAGTCGGTGTGAGTTGGTGTGAGTGGGTAAGAGTGGTTTGAGTGGGTGTGAGTGGCTGTGAGCGGGAGTGAGTTGGTGTAAGCGGGTCTGAGTTGGTATGAGTGGGGTGTGAGTGGGTATGAGTGGGTAAGAGTGGGTTTGAGTGGGTATGAGTTAGTGTGAGTGAGTGTGAGTGCGTGTTAGTGGATATGAGTGGGTGTGGTGGGTGTTAGTGGGTACCATAGAGTCATAGAGTCATACAGTGGGTGTGAGTTTGTGTTAGTGAATATGAGTGGGTATGAGTTTGTATGAGTAGGTGTGATTGGGTAGGAGTGGGTGTGAGTTTGTGTGAGTGTGTATGAGTTTTTGTGAGTGTGTATGAGTGGGTGTGAGTGTGTATGAGTGTGTGTGTGTGAATGAGTGGTGTGAGTGGGTGTGAGTTCAGACTGAAACTTGTTCCTGGCTCTGAGCTGCTGAAACAGACTGAGTGGGTAAGAGTGGGTGTGAGTTGGTGTGAGTGGGTATGAGTGGGTAGGAGTTGGAGTAAGTGGGTATGAGTTGGTGTGAGCCAGTGTGAGTTGGTGTGAGTGAGTAAGAGTGGGTGTGAGTGGCTGTGAGTGGTTTGAGTGGCTGTGAGCGGGAGTGAGTTGGTGTGAATGGGTGTGTGTGTGTGAGTGGGTATGAGTTGGTTTAAGCGGGTCTGAGTTGGTATGAGTGGGGTGTGAGTGGGTTTGAGTGGGTAAGAGTGGGTTTGAGTGGGTTGAGTTAGTGTGAGTGAGTGTGAGTGCGTGTTAGTGGATATGAGTGGGTGTGGTGGGTGTTAGTGGGTACCATAGAGTCATAGAGTCATACAGTGGGTGTGAGTTTGTGTTAGTGAATATGAGTGGGTATGAGTTTGTATGAGTAGGTGTGATTGGGTAGGAGTGGGTGTGAGTTTGTGTGAGTGTGTATGAGTTTTTGTGAGTGTGTATGAGTGGGTGTGAGTGTGTATGAGTGTGTGTGTGTGAATGAGTGGTGTGAGTGGGTGTGAGTTCAGACTGAAACTTGTTCCTGGCTCTGAGCTGCTGAAACAGACTGAGTGGGTAAGAGTGGGTGTGAGTTTGGGTGAGTGTGTGTGTGTATGAGTGGGTGTGAGTGTGTATGAGTGGGTGTGAGTGGGCGGGTATGAATAAGTGGGTGTGAGTATGTATGAGTGGGTGTGAATGAGTGGGTGTGAGTTGGTGTGAGTGTGTATGGGTGGGTGTGAGTGTGTGGGTGTGAATGAGTGGGTGTGAGTTGGTGTGAGTGTGTATGGGTGGGTGTGAGTGGGTGGGCGTGAATGAGTGGGTGTATGAGTGGTTGTGAGTTCAGACTGAAACTTATTCCTGGCTCTGAGCTGCTGAAACGGACTGAATGTTTGTAGTTGCTGAGATACGAGTTCCTCTCTCGCCCAATCAGACTGTGCTGGAGTTATTTAAAGTGTCGATGTGTTAAGTTTCTTTCAGTGTCTCCTGGAGTTTCGCTCACACACAGAGGCTCAGGCACTGACACCGAGTCCACTGCACATTCTGCCCCAGATACAAGAGGCAAGCTCCCCGCAGCAAAGACTCTCCATCTGGGCTGCCGCTTCCTCGCCATGGGACTGCGGCTTTTTCAGGCTCGCATTCCCCTCCTCGTCACATTCACCATCTTACAAATGTTTGTCGAGAAAGTGAGGACAGGAAACGCGGCAGGTGAGTGAGGAATGAACGAAAGAGAGAGTGGGGGGCAAAAGGTAGATAGGGAAATGGTTAAGAGAGGGAGAGGGCAAAATGATAGATAAATGAGTGGAGGACAGTGAGAGGGGATGTTTACAAGAGTATGATGGAAAGAGGGATGAGACTGAGTGAAAACGTGAAGAGGTTCTACAGCTTTAAGCAAACTGAAGTTGCTGAGTTGAATTTTAAAATGATGATAATCAAAGGATATTCAGCCTTTTCTAAACTGTCAGTTTCCTTTGTGAATGGGCTAATAGGAATTCATTGCATGAATATGAATGGGGATGATGAGATTATTTCTGAACAGATTTTTTCACACGAATGTTAGGAGTTTTTATTGTTCTGGGCAGGGTAAGAGCTCGGCTCCTGAACACTGTCCTGCCTGAGGACTCGGAGGTCGGTGTAACTCTGAAAGTGTGACTGTCCAACACCAAGCCCTGACAATGTCAACTGCGGAATGTGAGGTTTTTGAGATTGAGATTCTGTTAACAGCTCATTAATTATGTAGGGACTGTCACAAGGACTGCCAGTCTGTGTACCACCGAGGAATTTCAACCAGCCATCAGAGTGACAGTCGTTATTGAACAGGGAGCAGTATTGACCCCGTCCCCCAGGTTGTGAGGGACACTGTGTCTCTCTGCTTCTGACAGTGCGACACTCACCAAAGTGCAGCCCGCACAGTTCAACATTTGGTTGATCTTCATAAGCCCTCCACACGCCCCCCCCCCCCCCCACCACCACCCCCACCCCCCCCCCACCACCACCCCCACCCCCATGCCAGTCTGATCTCAAATCCACTTGATTCTTTAAGGAATTTGTTTAAAGCCTCTTAAAGGGACCCATCACCCGCCAGCGGAGATTATGTTCCCCCATCACGCTGTGCACTCGTGACTAAACCATAACTTCTGAGGTGATGATTTAATGTCCTTTGATCATTGCACGAATGTAATTCCATGAGCTCTAATGCCCCCTGCTCTTCCCCAGAAATAGCACCCTTTAACAGATTGACTGCAAAGATAGCTGATCAGGGAAGCAGGTCAGAGGACTACCAGAGAATGTCCCCGTTTTCATAACTTGTAAATTTAACAAACATGGACGTAAGTTCCCCTCATTCCATCTTCTGCCTATTTGTAAAATCTTGTGGGAGACTGCAGGTTGTATCTGTATGAACCCAGGTCTGCCCATGTGTGTGCCTGTGCGTGTCAGCTTGTTATGTGTGTGCCATATGTTGTCTGTGTGTCCACGTGTTTCTGGGCTGCCCCTGTCTCCGTGCTCCCACCCGTGTGAGTACCATGTTTATATATATGTATGAATGTGACGGTGAGCATGCGGGAACATGACAGGACCTATATCCCTGGAAAGGTCCTAGAGACATTTCAGGATATTCAGGGGTTACATGGATGCATGCTGTTGTGGGCACATTGCAGAGAAAGCCATGTTTGCCAGGTGAAAGGAAGCAGACTGTGGCCCTGGTTCAGGTGGGCGGCAGTAATGTGCCTGTTGTCTCTGAGTGTAATCAGATTCAGAGTGTGTGACGCTGGTTGGCACTGGTGATTCGGGTGAGTGCAGCACACATTGGGTCAGTGAGTGAGTGAAATGAAGTGACTGGCAGCTCATTGTTCACACCGGTTAGGTGGAATGCAACGCGGCAACTCTTAAAGGGGCAGCTTTGCAGGAGCGGTGTGATGAAAGCGAGAGGTTTAGGCTCACCGTGTTATGTTTCAAACAGTTTATGGGGAAGTAAATACTTCGGCTTTTGTTTTGGAGTTTGTGTCTTTTCATTCAAATGTTTAAAGTTTGACAGTACAATGGGAACAACAGGGACACCATGACTTTCTTCATGGGATCATTGTTCCTGCTAACATATGTGAGTATGATGGGTTGATGGATCCTGTGGGCTATTACAAGGGCAGTGTGAGGTGAGGATGTGTGTGAAGGTTCTGTGACAAGATCTGGTAGTTGGGAGTGAGAGCTTGTAAGATATTACCAAGCTGGTGACGTGATCTTTTAGTTGTCCAAATCACTGTATTTCAAACTTTCTTTTCCGGGACTCACTTTTGTCACCGGCCGACCTTCAGGAGCCACACCAGCCGACCTTCGCAACCCACGCCAGCCGACCTTTGTGAACACACCACAGTCACTTATCTTTAATACGAAAGGACCTGCTTGGTCCACACAATCTCACTTGAATCAGGTTCAAAGGAGGAGAGGGCAATGTGCACATCAGGTGCAGACCAGCCAGTTTCTTTGGGCCGTCTTCATCGTTATGAAAACAGAAAGTCCAACCTTGTACATGTAGGTCATCATGAAGGGAAATAGCAACAAAATGCTTGTTTTACTCAGCATTGCTGATGCTGGAATAGGGAAGATTGGAGATGCTACTCCAGAATGCGGACAGCCTCATGGGCTTTTGACGTGTTTTTGATGTGGTATCACAGGTCAGCCACAGCAGCGTAGTCTTTTAATTTTAATTTGAAGTCAGCTGCAAGTTGATAACTGACTCTGGGGTTTCAACCTCAAAAGTCATTTTTCATCCACCACTTCTCTTTCAAGATTTGAAACTTCTCTTATTTGCCAGTACTTCCCTACATATAACACACATGGGGCAGGATTCTCAGTTGGCTGACGCTGGAATAGAGAAACGCGATTGGGCGGAGAGTTGGTTCCGATGGCAAAATCGGGGTGGGTGCCAATTTAACGCAAAATCGCAATTCTCCATCACCTCGACGACAGCGTCCCTGCGTACTGGAATGCATGTACAGTAAACACTGTTTGCATATCATTAGCGGGTCTGACCCAGTATTCTCCGGGACCTCCGTGGTTCTCCGCCTCCGATGGATCGAGTTCCCTTCGGTTCACTTGTTCTCTTAAAAATCGTGAAACTGCTGTTGTGGCTGACAAGGGAGAGAGAGGAGGTAGGACACGGAAGAGTGCGACCATGGGCTGCCGAGCCAGACACTGGCTTGGCTTAATGGTTGGGAGGAGTTGATGGAGGAACAGGCCGTGTGGCCGGGGTGACCCCCCACGGGACTGGGCGGTGTCCAGGCATGGACCACCATTACCACGGCCTGCAAGGCAGCCATCTTGCTACCCACCCCACTGACCACCCACCTTGGCCTCTGGTTCTGCAGAGTGACACCGACTGTATGGCTGCCCCCACCCCCGCACCTCACCCCCCACCATACCACCGCACACCTGGCTGCAGCTTGCCATCGGGGCATCAGGTGGCCCAATCAAGGGCAACACTCACTGTAGCCTCTATGGGGTGCTGGACAGGGGCCGCGGAGTTTACTGCTGGCAAGGGCAACACCAGCCGATGGTACCCCTGGCATCAGGGCCGGGTGCCAGGGTCAGAGGTTCCCATGGTGCCGGGTACCAATGGGCCAGGGGTGTGGAGATGGGGGGGGCCATGCGGGGCAGAGCCCGCAGTGCCAACCGGGCCACCATGTAGCCCGTTAGACCTGGTTGAGCTTCAGGCCGTTGGCATGTACGCGCCTGAAGACCTGCTGCAGACGGGCAACATGTTCCTCCGGGGTCGTGGACCAGATGATGACATTTGCTCCATTATTCGATGAAAAATTTCGGAGGCCGACACAATGCCAAATGGCATTCGGTTGTAGCAATATCTCCCGAGGGGAGTGTTAAATGTGCATAGCTTCCAACTGGATGCGTCCAGCTGTATCTGCCAGAAGCCCTTCGATGCATCCAGCTTTGTAAAATATTTGGCACGCGCCATTTCACTAGTCAGCGCCTCCCGCTTCGGGATCAGGTAGAGTTCCCTCATAATATTGCGGTTCAGATCCTTGGGATCGATGCAAATGTGCAGTTCTCCCGAGGGCTTCTTGACGCAGACCATCGAGCTGACCCATTCAGTTGGTTCCGTCACCTTGGATAGTATCCCTTGATCCTGGAGATCCTGAAGTTGTGCCTTCAGACGGTCTTTGAGGGGCGCCGGCACCCGGCGCGGCGCATGGATGACAGGCGTGGCATCAGGTCTGAGCAGAATTTTATAGCGGTAGGGCAGCGTGCCCATCCCTGTGAACACACCCGGGTACTGCAGTAGGAGCTCCTCAGTGTCGGCTTGCAGAGTGGTGTCAGCTGAGGACATGGCATGTACCCGCTGAACTAGCTGGAGGAGCTGGCATGCTCGGGCACCCAGCAGAGAAGCCTTGCCGGGCTGGACGATCTCAAACCGCAAAGTGGCCTTGATGGCCTTGTTGGATACATGTAGGTGACAGGACCCTAGCGCCGTGATGGCATTCCCATTGTAGTCGAGCAACTGGCAAACCGGTGGAAGAATGGTAGGCTGCTCCGGATGCGAGCCAGATCTGCTTTGGATATTAGGTTGGCTGAAGCACCGGTGTCGAGCTTGAACCGGATGCTACAATTGTTGACCTGTACTGTGGCACGTCCCTCGTCCGCACAATCCATTTTAAGGATGGGCGTGTGTGTTGGTGAAAGTGAGGAGGAATGGTTATGCATGGTGATGATGCCCACTCGATACGTGGACTCTTGGCAGTCGTACTCTGGATCGGTGATTGGATCCGGTTCCAAGTCCAGCAGCCCTTGCTGCACACTTAGAACTCGTTTTCGCTGGATCTGGTACCACTGGCCCCCTGTCGGAGGTGCAGATCTGCACAGAGCAGCATAATGGCCAAGCTTCTTGCAGTTGAGACATTGCCTGCCTCTCGCGGGGCATTGCCGCTTTAAATGGGCGATGCCGCAGTTGGGGCACGTCATTACGTCGACGTCGTGACGTTCGTCGCATCGTCGCACCTGCGCAGTGTGGTCAGCTGCCGCTCACAGCTGTGCAGTGTATTCTTCGGCCGCTTCGTTTTCCTGACCGTGGTGTGCCTGCGTGGGAGCCCTGGAAAAGCGCGCGAAATGGCCGCCTTCATCAATGCTCAGGCCCCGCATTCGGGCGATGGCCTGTACACGTTCAGCCTCGTGGGAGGTGAGTTAGTCCTGCTCTGCCGACTTCTGGCGGGAATAGCGACTTTTCGCCAGTTCGTGGACTTTGCATGTCTCGATGGCCACTGGCAAGGTCATATTTTTAATTTTTAGGAGCTGCTCCCACAGGACGTCGGAGTGGATGCCAAACACGATCTGATCCCTGGTGAGGGAGTCAGCGGTGTCTCCGTAGTTACAGGACTGCGCTATAGTGCGAAGCTGAGTAAGAAAAGACTGAAAAGGCTCGTCTTTACCCTGAAGGCGCTGCTGGAATACGTAACGCTCGAAGCTTTCATTTGTCTCGAAATCGCAGTGACTCGAATTTTGTGAGGACAGTCTGGAACTTTGCCTTGTCCTCACCGTTGGAGAAAGTGAGCGAATTGAAGATTTGGATGGCCTGGTCCCCCGCAGTAGACAGCAGCAGGGCGATTATTCGCGCATCGGACGCACTTTCGAGGCCCGAGGCCTCAAGGTATAGGCTGAATTTTTGCTTGAAGGTCCGCCAGTTGGCGCCAAGGTTCCCGGAGATGTGGAGCTGCGGAGGTGCCTGGATCTTTTCCATGCCACAGGAAGGCAGTCACTGGTCTTCAGAGAATTTTCAAAGGTAAATTACTTAGAGGCAGTAGCCACTTCTGGTATCATGTCGTGTTGTTCACCCTGGGGTAACACGGATTGCACACGATGTAATTAACTGATCAAGTATACACCAAACGAAGGCATTGGTTCAATAAAAGATTTATTGAACTCTAGCAACAAAACACACAGCTGCCTGTGGGTTGACTCTCTACTACCCTAAGTAAACTAAAGCTAACTATCTAGACCAGGCTAGCTCTGATCCACGTGTTGGAGGTGTTGAATGATTTGTACACCCTGACTATTACTATAGCTATCACCAGTGGAATGAGGCAGAGTGCTGATGCCTTGTGTGTTTTACAGGTGTAAGGCCCCCTCTGGTGTCCTGTCTTGTGATTGGTCGTGTTCTGTTCTGTACATTGATTGGCTCACCTGGGTGTCTGTCACTGCCTGCTTTTACCTCATGATGTGCATGGGTGCATATTATGACAGTAACCTGATCAAAAACACCGTAAATTGCACATACAAAGGCAGACACAACCCAGACTGATTCCACTAATTTTCCCAGCACACACCCAGAAATCAGCTCCCATCCTTCGAGGATAATAAGCTTAATAGCAGTTTGAACTCGGCCTCTGAAGCTTCTTCTACCTGCAATTAGTTTTTTTAGATGATAGGGCTCCAACTTGAATTGCCCCAACAACAGCTCAGCTCCCAGCTGCTTAATCACTATCTGAGACTGTCCCACACTGGCTTGGCCAGGCTCCAAACCAGCATCTTACCACCAGCACATTCCCAGTTATCTTGCTATACTGAGCAACCACTGTTCACTGCAGGCTTCGCCTTGCCCTAATTGCCAGCATCATGGAGCAGACAGCATCAAGGAGCAGACAGCGTCTTGGTGCAGACAGCATCTCGGTGCAGACAGAATCTCGGTGCAGACAGAAGCTCGGTGCAGACAGAAGCTCGGTGCAGACAGACGCTCGATGCAGACAGCGTCTTTGTGAAGACAGCATCATGATGCAGACAGCGTCATGGTGCAGACAGCGTCTTGGTGCAGACAGCGTCTTGGTGCAGACAGCGCCATGGAGCAGACAGCATCAAGGAGCAGTCAGCGTCTTGGTGCAGACAGCGTCACGGTGCAGACAGCGTCACGGTGCAGACAGCATCACGTTGCAGACAGCGTCACGGTGCAGACAGCATCACGTTGCAGACAGCGTCTTGGTGCAGACAGCATCACGTTGCAGACAGCGTCTTGGTGCAGACAGCGTCACGGTGCAGACAGCATCACGGTGCAGACAGCGTCTTGGTGCAGATTGAATCTCGGTGCAGACAGCATCTTGGTGCAGACAGCGTCTTGGTGCAGACAGCGTCTTGATGCAGTCTGAATCTGGTGCAGGCAGAATCTCGATGCAGACAGAATCTCGATGCAGACAGAATCTCGGTGCAGACAGAAGCTTGGCGCAGACAGAATCTTGGTGCAGACAGCGTCTTTATGCAGACAGCATCATGGTGCAGACAGCGTCACGGTGCAGACAGCATCACGGTGCAGACAGCATCACGGTGCAGACAGCATCACGGTGCAGACAGCGTCTTGGTGCAGACAGCATCATGGTGCCGACAGCATCATGGTGCCGACAGCGTCTTGGTGCAGACAGCGTCACGGTGCAGACAGCATCTTGGTGCAGACAGCATCATGGTGCCGACAGCGTCTTGGTGCAGACAGCGTCACGGTGCCGACAGCGTCTTGGTGCAGACAGCGTCACGGTGAGACAGCATCACAGTGCAGACAGCGTCTTGGTGCAGACAGCATCTTGGTGCAGACAGCATCATGGTGCCGACAGCGTCTTGGTGCAGACAGCGTCACGGTGAGACAGCATCACAGTGCAGACAGCGTCTTGATGCAGACAGCGTCTTGGTGCAGACAGCGTCACGGTGCAGACAGCATCTTGGTGCAGACAGCATCTTGGTGCAGACAACGTCTTGGTGCAGACAGCGTCTTGATGCAGACAGCGTCTTGATGCAGACAGCGTCTTGATGCAGACAGCGTCTCGGTGCAGACAGCATCTTGATGCAGACTGAATCTCGGTGCAGACAGCATCTTGGTGCAGACGGCATCTCGGTGCAGACAGAATCTCGGTGCAGATAGCGTCTTGGTGCAGACAGCATCATGGTGCAGACAGCATCAAGGAGCAAACAGCGTCTTGGTGCAGACAGCGTCTCAGTGCAGACAGAATCTCGGTGCAGACAGAATCTCGGTGCAGACAGCGTCTTGGTGCAGACAGCGTCTTGGTGCAGACAGCATCTTGGTGCAGACAGAATGTTGGTGGAAACAGCGTCTTGGTGCAGACAGCATCTCGGTGCAGACAGCATCTCGGTGCAGACAGCATCTCGGTGCAGACAGAATGTTGGTGGAGACAGCGTCTTGGTGCAGACAGCGTCTTGGTGCAGACGGCATCTCGGTGCAGACAGCATCATGGTGCAGACAGCGTCACGGTGCAGACAGTGTCTTGGTGCAGACAGCGTCTTGGTGCAGACGGCATCTCGGTGCAGACAGAATCTCGGTGCAGATAGCGTCTTGGTGCAGACAGCATCATGGTGCAGACAGCATCAAAGAGCAGACAGCATTTTGGTGCAGACAGCGTCTCAGTGCAGACAGAATCTCGGTGCAGACAGAATCTCGGTGCAGACAGCGTCTCGGTGCAGACAGCGTCTCGGTGCAGACAGCATCTCGGTGCAGACAGAATGTTGGTGGAGACAGCATCTTGGTGCAGACAGCGTCTTGGTGCAGACGGCATCTCGGTGCAGACAGCATCATGGTGCAGACAGCATCAAGGAGCAGACAGCGTATTGGTGCAGACAGCGTCTCAGTGCAGACAGAATCTCGGTGCAGACAGAATCTCGGTGCAGACAGAATCTCGGTGCAGACAGCGTCTTGGTGCAGACAACATCTTGGTGCAGACAGAATCTCGGTGCAGACAGAATCTCGGTGCAGACAGAATCTCGGTGCAGACAGAATCTCGGTGCAGACAACATCTTGGTGCAGACAGAATGTTGGTGGAGACAGCGTCTTGGTGCAGACAGAATCTCGGTGCAGACAGAATCTCGGTGCAGACAGAATCTCGATGCAGACAGAATCTCGGTGCAGACAGCGTCTTGGTGCAGACAACATCTTGGTGCAGACAGAATGTTGGTGGAAACAGCGTCTCGGTGCAGACAGCATCTCGGTGCAGACAGAATGTTGGTGGAGACAGCGTCTTGGTGCAGACAGAATCTCGGTGCAGACAGAATCTCGGTGCAGACAGAATCTCGGTGCAGACAGAATCTTGGTGCAGACAGCGTCTTGGTGCAGACAGAATCTCGGTGCAGACAGAATCTCGGTGCAGACAGAATCTCGGTGCAGACAGAATCTCGGTGCAGACAGAATCTCGGTGCAGACAGAATCTCGGTGCAGACAGAATCCCGGTGCAGACAGAATCTCGGTGCAGACAGAATCTTGGTGCAGACAGCGTCTTGGTGCAGACAGAATCTCGGTGCAGACAGAATCTCGATGCAGACAGAATCTCGGTGCAGACAGCATCATGGTGCAGACAGCATCAAGGAGCAGACAGCGTATTGGTGCAGACAGCGTCTCAGTGCAGACAGAATCTCGGTGCAGACAGAATCTCGATGCAGACAGAATCTCGGTGCAGACAGAATCTCGATGCAGACAGAATCTCGGCGCAGACAGCGTCTTTGTGCAGACAGCATCATGGTGCAGACAGCGTCACGGTGCAGACAGCATCACGGTGCAGACAGCATCACGGCGCTGACAGCGTCTTGGTGCAGACAGAATCTCGGTGCAGACAGAAGCTTTGTGCAGACAGCATCATGGTGCAGACAGCGTCACGGTGCAGACAGCATCACGGTGCAGACAGCATCACGGTGCTGACAGCATCTCGGTGCAGACAGAATCTCGGTGCAGACAGAAGCTTTGTGCAGACAGCATCTCGGTGCAGACAGAATCTCGGTGCAGACAGAAGCTTTGTGCAGGCAGAATCTCGGTGCAGACAGCATCTTTGTGCAGACAGCATCATGGTGCAGACAGCATCATGGTGCAGACAGCGTCACGGTGCAGACAGCATCACGGTGCAGACAGCGTCTTGGTGCAGACAGCATCTCGGTGCAGACAGCATCACGGTGCAGACAGCGTCTTGGCGCAGACAACGTCTTGGTGCAGACAGCATCTCGGTGCAGACAGAATCTCGGTGCAGACAGAAGCTTTGTGCAGGCAGAATCTCGGTGCAGACAGCATCTTTGTGCAGACAGCATCATGGTGCAGACAGCGTCACGGTGCAGACAGCATCACGGTGCAGACAGCGTCTTGGTGCAGACAGCGTCTCGGTGCAGACAGAATCTCGGTGCAGACAGAAGCTTTGTGCAGGCAGAATCTCGGTGCAGACAGCATCTTTGTGCAGACAGCATCATGGTGCAGACAGCGTCAAGGTGCAGACAGCGTCTTGGTGCAGACAGCGTCACGGTGCAGACAGCATCACGGTGCAGACAGCGTCTTGGTGCAGACAGCGTCTTGGTGCAGACAGCATCACGGTGCAGACAGCGTCTTGGTGCAGACAGCGTCTTGGTGCAGACAGCGTCTTGGTGCCGACAGCGTCTTGGTGCAGACAGCGTCATGGTGCCAACAGCGTCTTGGTGCAGACAGCGTCACGGTGCAGACAGCGTCACGGTGCAGACAGCGTCTTGGTGCAGACAGCGTCTTGGTGCAGACAGCACCATGGTGCCGACAGCGTCTTGGTGCAGACAGCGTCACGGTGTGACAGCGTCACGGTGCAGACAGCGTCTTGGTGCAGACAGCGTCTTGGTGCAGACAGCACCATGGTGCCGACAGCGTCTTGGTGCAGACAGCGTCACGGTGTGACAGCATCACGGTGCAGACAGCGTCTTGGTGCAGACAGCATCTTTGTGCAGACAGCGTCATGGTGCAGACAGCATCACGGTGCAGACAGCATCTTGGTGCAGACAACGTCTTGGTGCAGACAGCGTCTTGATGCAGACAGCGTCTTGATGCAGACAGCGTCTCGGTGCAGACAGCGTCTCGGTGCAGACAGCGTCTCGGTGCAGACAGCATCTTGATGCAGACTGAATCTCGGTGCAGACAGCATCTTGGTGCAGACAGAATGTTGGTGGAAACAGCGTCTTGGTGCAGACAGAATCTCGGTGCAGACAGCATCATGGTGCAGACAGCATCATGGTGCAGACAGAATCTCGGTGCAGACAGAATCTCGGTGCAGACAGCATCATGGTGCAGACAGAATCTCGGTGCAGACAGAATCTCGGTGCAGACAGAATCTCGGTGCAGACAGAATCTCGGTGCAGACAGACTCGGGCAAGAATGAGTGGGTTCTTTCAGGGAGTAGCAGATGAGTGTGAGAGGTGTGGGCGGGGGCCAGCGAATCATGCGCACTTGTTTTGCGGTTGTGAAAAATTGGGAACATTCTTGGCGGGGGTAGCAGCATGGTTGGGTGACCTGTATGACTTCCTGCGGTTAGAGAAGATAAAGTATGAGTTAAGGGGCTCAGCAGGGGCATTTGAGAAAAGGCGGGGGATGTTTGTGACCATGTTTGAGGAGCTGTTCATCGCGGAGGGTGGGGTTGGGGGGGGTGGGTGATGGTGAGGGGGGTTGAAAAAGGAGGAAAATCTGGACAAACTGTATAGTTGATTGTTGGGAAGAATGTTTCCCGGGGCGTTTATTTGCTGTAACCTACTTTGATACAAGTTTGAATAAAATGCGTTTTTAAAAAAAAGAAAAGATAAAGAAATAAAAGAAAATATATTATAGGGCAACACAAGGTACACAATGCAACTAGATAACACTGGCATCGGGTGAAGCATACAGGGGTGTAATGCTAATGAGGTCAGTTCATAAGAGGGTCATTTAGGAGTCTGGTAACAGCGGGGAAGAAGTTGATTTTGAGTCTGTTCGTGCGTGCTCTCAGACTTTTGTATCTCCTGCCCGATGGAAGAAGTTGGAAGAGGGAGTAAGCCAGGTAGGAGGGGTCTTTGATTATACTGCCCGCTTTCCCCAGGCAGAGGGAGGTGTAGAGGGAGTCAATGGATGGGAGGCAGGTTTGTGTGTTGGACTAGGCTGTGTTCACGACTCTCTGAAGTTTCTTGTGGTCTTGAGCCGAGCAGTTGCCATAGCAGCTGTGATGCAGCCGGATAGGATGCTTTCTATGGTGTACCTCTAAAAGTTGGTAAGAGTTAATGTGGACATGCCGAATTTCCTTACTTTCCTGAGGAAGTATAGGCGCTGTTGTGCTTTCTTGGTGGTAGCGTCGACGTGGGTGGACCGGGACAGATTTTTGGAGCATCATGTTGCAGAGAGCATCACAGGGCAGACAGCGTCTGGGTGCAGACAGCATTACGGTGCAGACAGCATTACGGTGCAGAGAGTCACTGAGAAGACGGCATCACGGAGCAGACAGCATCGCGGTGCAGCCAGCATCTCGGTGCAGCCAGCATCACGGTGCAGACAGAATGTTGGTGGAGACAGCGTCTTGGTGTAGACAGCATCTTGGTGCAGACAGAATCTTGGTGCAGACAGAATCTTGGTGCAGACAGAATCTCGGTGCAGACAGAATCTCGGTGCAGACAGAATCTCGGTGCAGACAGCATCATGGTGCAGACAGAATCTCGGTGCAGACAGAATCTCGGCGCAGACAGCATCTTGGTGCAGACAGAATCTTGGTGCAGACAGAATCTTGGTGTAGACAGCGTCTCGGTGCAGACAGCATCTTGTTGCAGACAGAATCTTGGTGCAGACAGAATCTTGGTGCAGACAGAATCTTGGTACAGACAGAATCTTGGTGCAGACAGAATCTTGGTGCAGACAGCATCTTGGTGCAGACAGAATCTCAGTGCAGACAGTGTCTTGGTGCAGACAGCATCTTGGTGCAGACAGCGTCTTGGTGCAGACAGAATCTCGGTGCAGACAGTGTCTTGGTGCAGACAGCGTCACGGTGCAGACAGAATGTTGGTGCAGACAGCATCTTGTTGCAGACAGAATCTTGGTACAGACAGCGTCTTGGTTCAGACAGAATCTTGGTACAGACAGTGTCTTGGTGCAGACAGAATCTTGGTGCAGACAGAATCTTGGTGCAGACATCGTCTTGGTGCAGACAGAATCTTGGTGCAGACAGAATCTTGGTGCAGACAGCGTCTTGGTGCAGACAGAATCTTGGTGCAGACAGCATCTTGTTGCAGACAGCATCTTGGTGCAGACAGAATCTCGGTGCAGACAGTGTCTTGGTGCAGACAGCATCTTGGTGCAGACAGCGTCTTGGTGCAGACAGCGTCTTGGTGCAGACAGAATCTCGGTGCAGACAGAATCTCGGTGCAGACAGCGTCACGGTGCAGACAGAATGTTGGTGGAGACAGCGTCTCGGTGCAGACAGAATCTTGGTACAGACAGAATCTTGGTGCAGACAGCGTCTTGGTGCAGACAGAATCTCGGTGCAGACAGTGTCTTGGTGCAGACAGAATCTCGGTGTAGACAGCGTCACGGTGCAGACAGCGTCTTGGTGCAGACAGAATCTTGGTGCAGACAGCATCTTGTTGCAGACAGCATCTTGGTGCAGACAGAATCTCGGTGCAGACAGCGTCTTGGTGCAGACAGAATCTCGGTGCAGACAGAATCTCGGTGCAGACAGCGTCACGGTGCAGACAGAATGTTGGGGGAGACAGCGTCTCGGTGCAGACAGAATCTTGGTACAGACAGAATCTTGGTGCAGACAGCGTCTTGGTGGAGACAGAATCTCGGTGCAGACAGTGTCTTGGTGCAGACAGCGTCACGGTGCAGACAGCGTCTTGGTGCAGACAGCATCTTGGTGCAGACAGAATCTCGGTGCAGACAGTGTCTTGGTGCAGACAGAATCTTGGTGCAGACAGAATCTTGGTGCAGACAGAATCTCAGTGCAGACAGTGTCTTGGTACAGACAGAATCTCGGTGCAGACAGAATGTTGGTGGAGACAGAATGTTGGTGCAGACAGTGTCTTGGTGCAGACAGAATCTCGGCGCAGACAGCAGCTTGGTGCAGACAGAATCTCGGTGCAGACAGTGTCTTGGTGCAGACAGCATCTTGGTGCAGACAGAATCTCGGTGCAGACAGAATCTCGGTGCAGACAGTGTCTTGGTGCAGACAGAATCTTGGTGCAGACAGAATCTTGGTGCAGACAGAATCTCGGTGCAGACAGTGTCTTGGTGCAGACAGAATCTCGGTGCAGACAGTGTCTTGGTGCAGACAGAATCTCGGCGCAGACAGAATCTTGGTGCAGACAGAATCTTGGTGCAGACAGAATCTCGGTGCAGACAGCATCTTGGTGCAGACAGAATCTCGGTGCAGACAGAATCTCGGTGCCGACAGAATCTCGGTGCAGACAGAATCTCGGCGCAGACAGAATCTCGGCGCAGACAGAATCTTGGTGCAGACAGAATCTTGGTGCAGACAGTGTCTTGGTGCAGACAGTGTCTTGGTGCAGACAGCATCTCGGTGCAGACAGCATCTCGGTGCAGACAGAATCTCGGTGCAGACAGCATCTTGATGCAGACAGAATCTCGGTGCAGACAGTGTCTTGGTGCAGACAGCATCTCGGTGCAGACAGCATCTCGGTGCAGACAGCATCTCGGTGCAGACAGAATCTCGGTGCAGACAGAATCTCGGTGCAGACAGAATCTCGGTGCAGACAGAATCTCGGTGCAGACAGCATCATGGTGCAGACAGCATCATGGTGCAGACAGCATCATGGTGCAGACAGAATCTCGGTGCAGACAGAATCTCGGTGCAGACAGAATCTCGGTGCAGACAGAATCTCGAAGCAGACAGAATCTCGGTGCAGACAGACTCGGGCAAGAATGAGTGGGTTCTTTCAGGGAGTAGCAGATGAGTGTGAGAGGTGTGGGCGGGGTCCAGCGAATCATGCGCACTTGTTTTGCGGTTGTGAAAAATTGGGAACATTCTTGGCGGGGGTAGCAGCATGGTTGGGTGACCTGTATGACTTCCTGCGGTTAGAGAAGATAAAGTATGAGTTAAGGGGCTCAGCAGGGGCATTTGAGAAAAGGCGGGGGATGTTTGTGACCATGTTTGAGGAGCTGTTCATCGCGGAGAGTGGGGTTGGGGGGGGTGGGTGATGGTGAGGGGGGTTGAAAAAGGAGGAAAATCTGGACAAACTGTATAGTTGATTGTTGGGAAGAATGTTTCCCGGGGCGTTTATTTGCTGTAACTTACTTTGATACAAGTTTGAATAAAATGCGTTTAAAAAAAAAAGAAAAGAAAAAGAAATAAAAGAAAATGTATTATAGGGCAACACAAGGTACACAATGCAACTAGATAACACTGGCATCGGGTGAAGCATACAGGGGTGTAGTGTTAATGAGGTCAGTCCATAAGAGGGTCATTTAGGAGTCTGGTAACAGCGGGGAAGAAGCTGATTTTGAGTCTGTTCATGCGAGTTCTCAGACTTCTGTATCTCCTGCCCGATGGAAGAAGTTGGCAGAGGGAGTAAGCCGGGTGGGAGGGGTCTTTGATTATACTGCCCGCTTTCCCCAGGCAGCGGGAGGTGTAGAGGGAGTCAATGGATGGGAGGCAGGTTCGTGTGATGGACTGGGCTGTGTTCACGACTCTCTGAAGTTTCTTGTGGTCTTGAGCCGAGCAGTTGCCATAGCAGCTGTGATGCAGCCGGATAGGATGTTTTCAATGGTGTACCTGTAAAAGTTGGTAAGGGTTAATGTGGACATGCCGTATTTCCTTACTTTCCTGAGGAAGTATAGGCGCTGTTGTGCTTTCTTGGTGGTAGCGTCGACGTGGGTGGACCGGGACAGATTTTTGGAGCATCATGTTGCAGAGAGCATCACAGGGCAGACAGCGTCTGGGTGCAGACAGCATTACGGTGCAGACACCATCACGGTGCAGAGAGTCACGGAGAAGACAGCATCTCGGTGCAGAGAGCATCTCGGTGCAGCCAGCATCACGGTGCAGACAGCAGCTCGGTGCAGACAGCATCTCGGTGCAGACAGCATCTCGGTGCAGACAGCATCTCGGTGCAGACAGTGTCTTGGTGCAGACAGAATCTTGGTGCAGACAGAATCTTGGTACAGACAGAATCTTGGTGCAGACAGCGTCTTGGTGCAGACAGAATCTCGGTGCAGACAGTGTCTTGGTGCAGACAGAATCTCGGCGCAGACAGCGTCACGGTGCAGACAGCGTCTTGGTGCAGACAGAATCTCGGTGCAGACAGTGTCTCGGTGCAGAGAGTGTCTTGGTGCAGACAGAATCTTGGTGCAGACAGAATCTTGGTGCAGACAGAATCTCGGTGCAGACAGTGTCTTGGTACAGACAGAATCTCGGTGCAGACAGAATGTTGGTGGAGACAGAATGTTGGTGCAGACAGTGTCTTGGTGCAGACAGAATCTCGGCGCAGACAGCAGCTTGGTGCAGACAGAATCTCGGTGCAGACAGTGTCTTGGTGCAGACAGCATCTTGGTGCAGACAGAATCTCGGTGCAGACAGAATCTCGGTGCAGACAGTGTCTTGGTGCAGACAGAATCTTGGTGCAGACAGAATCTTGGTGCAGACAGAATCTCGGTGCAGACAGTGTCTTGGTGCAGACAGAATCTCGGTGCAGACAGTGTCTTGGTGCAGACAGAATCTCCGCGCAGACAGAATCTTGGTGCAGACAGAATCTTGGTGCAGACAGAATCTCGGTGCAGACAGCATCTTGGTGCAGACAGCATCTCGGTGCAGACAGAATCTCGGTGCAGACAGCATCATGGTGCAGACAGAATCTCGGTGCAGACAGAATCTCGGTGCAGACAGAATCTCGGTGCAGACAGAATCTCGAAGCAGACAGAGTCTCGGTGCAGACAGACTCGGGCAAGAATGAGTGGGTTCTTTCAGGGAGTAGCAGATGAGTGTGAGAGGTGTGGGCGGGGGCCAGCGAATCATGCGCACTTGTTTTGCGGTTGTGAAAAATTGGGAACATTCTTGGCGGGGGTAGCAGCATGGTTGGGTGACCTGTATGACTTCCTGCGGTTAGAGAAGATAAAGTATGAGTTAAGGGGCTCAGCAGGGGCATTTGAGAAAAGGCGGGGGATGTTTGTGACCATGTTTGAGGAGCTGTTCATCGCGGAGAGTGTGGTTGGGGGGGGTGGGTGATGGGGAGGGGGGTTGAAAAAGGAGGAAAATCTGGACAAACTGTATAGTTGATTGTTGGGAAGAATGTTTCCCGGGGCGTTTATTTGCTGTAACTTACTTTGATACAAGTTTGAATAAAATGCGTTTAAAAAAAAAAGAAAAGAAAAAGAAATAAAAGAAAATGTATTATAGGGCAACACAAGGTACATAATGCAACTAGATAACACTGGCATCGGGTGAAGCATACAGGGGTGTAGTGTTAATGAGGTCAGTCCATAAGAGGGTCATTTAGGAGTCTGGTAACAGCGGGGAAGAAGCTGATTTTGAGTCTGTTCATGCGAGTTCTCAGACTTCTGTATCTCCTGCCCGATGGAAGAAGTTGGCAGAGGGAGTAAGCCGGGTGGGAGGGGTCTTTGATTATACTGCCCGCTTTCCCCAGGCAGCGGGAGGTGTAGAGGGAGTCAACGGATGGGAGGCAGGTTCGTGTGATGGACTGGGCTGTGTTCACGACTCTCTGAAGTTTCTTGTGGTCTTGAGCCGAGCAGTTGCCATAGCAGCTGTGATGCAGCCGGATAGGATGTTTTCAATGGTGTACCTGTAAAAGTTGGTAAGGGTTAATGTGGACATGCCGAATTTCCTTACTTTCCTGAGGAAGTATAGGCGCTGTTGTGCTTTCTTGGTGGTAGCGTCGACGTGGGTGGACCGGGACAGATTTTTGGAGCATCATGTTGCAGAGAGCATCACAGGGCAGACAGCGTCTGGGTGCAGACAGCATTACGGTGCAGACACCATCACGGTGCAGAGAGTCACGGAGAAGACAGCATCTCGGTGCAGATAGAGTCACGGTGCAGACAGAGTCACGGTGCAGACAGAGTCACGGAGCAGACAGAGTCACGGTGCTGACAGAGTCACCGTGCTGACAGCGTCACGGAGCGGACAGAGTCACGGTGCTGACAGCGTCACGGAGCAGACAGAGTCACGGTGCAGACAGAGTCACGGTGCAGATACAGTCACGGTGCTGACAGAGTCACGGTGCAGACAGAGTCACGGTGCAGACAGAGTCACGGTGCAGACAGAGTCACGGTGCAGACAGAGTCACGGTGCTGACAGAGACACGGTGCAGACAGAGTCAAGGTGCAGACAGAGTCACGGAGCAGACAGAGTCACGGTGCAGAGAGCATCACGGTGCTGACAGAGTCACGGTGCAGACAGAGTCACGGTGCAGACAGAGTCACGGTGCTGACAGAGTCACGGTGCTGACAGAGTCACGGTGCAGACAGAGACACGGTGCAGACAGAGACACGGTGCAGACAGAGTCACGGTGCAGACAGAGTCACGGTGCAGACAGCGTCACGGTGCAGACAGAGTCACGGTGCAGCCAGAGTCACGGTGCTGACAGAGTCACGGTGCTGACAGAGACACGGTGCAGACAGAGTCACGGTGCAGAGTCAAGGTGCAGACAGAGTCACGGTGCAGACAGAGTCACGGTGCAGACAGAGTCACGGTGCAGAGTCACGGTGCAGACAGAGTCACGGCGCAGACAGAGTCACGGAGCAGACAGAGTCACGGAGCAGACAGAGTCACGGTGCAGACAGAGTCACGGTGCAGACAGAGTCACGGTGCAGACAGAGTCACGGTGCAGACAGAGTCACGGTGCAGACAGAGTCACGGTGCAGACAGAGTCACGCTGCTGACAGAGTCACGGTGCAGACAGAGTCACGGCGCAGACAGAGTCACGGTGCAGACAGAGTCACGGTGCAGACAGAGTCACGGTGCAGACAGAGTCACGGTGCAGACAGAGTCACGGAGCAGACAGAGTCACGGTGCTGACAGAGTCACGGTGCTGACAGCGTCACGGAGAGGACAGAGTCACGGTGCTGACAGCGTCACGGAGCAGACAAAGTCACGGTGCAGACAGAGTCACGGTGCAGATAGAGTCACGGTGCAGACAGAGTCACGGTGCAGACAGAGTCACGATGCAGACAGAGTCACGGTGCTGACAGAGTCACGGTGCTGAGAGAGTCACGGTGCAGACAGAGACACGGTGCAGACAGAGACACGGTGCAGACAGAGTCACGGTGCTGACAGAGTCACGGTGCAGACAGAGTCACGGTGCAGACAGAGTCACGGTGCAGACAGAGTCACGGTGCAGACAGAGTCACGGTGCAGACAGAGTCACGGTGCAGACAGAGTCACGGCGCAGACAGCGTCACGGAGCAGACAGAGTCACGGTGCAGACAGAGTCACGGTGCAGACAGAGTCACGGTGCAGACAGAGACACGGTGCAGACAGAGACACGGTGCAGACAGAGTCACGGTGCAGACAGAGTCACGGAGCAGACAGAGTCACGGAGCAGACAGAGTCACGGTGCAGACAGAGTCACGGTGCAGACAGAGTCACGGTGCAGACAGAGTCACGGTGCTGACAGAGTCACGGTGCTGACAGAGTCACGGTGCAGACAGAGTCACGGAGCAGACAGAGTCACGGTGCAGACAGAGTAACGGAGCAGACAGAGTCACGGTGCTGACAGAGTCACGGAGCAGACAGAGTCACGGTGCAGACAGAGTCACGGTGCAGACAGAGTCGCGGTGCAGACAGAGTCGCGGTGCTGACAGAGTCACGGTGCAGACAGTCACGGTGCAGAGTCACGGTGCAGACAGAGTCACGGCGCAGACAGAGTCACGGAGCAGACAGAGTCACGGTGCAGACAGAGTCACGGTGCAGACAGAGTCACGGTGCAGACAGAGTCACGGAGCAGACAGAGTCACGGAGCAGACAGAGTCACGGTGCAGACAGAGTCACGGTGCAGAGTCACGGTGCAGACAGAGTCACGGTGCTGACAGAGTCACGGTGCAGACAGAGTCACGGAGCAGACAGAGTCACGGTGCAGACAGAGTAATGGAGCAGACAGAGTCACGGTGCTGACAGAGTCACGGTGCTGACAGAGTCACGGTGCTGACAGAGTCACGGTGCTGACAGAGTCACGGTGCAGATAGAGTCACGGTGCTGACAGAGTCACGGTGCTGACAGAGTCACGGTGCAGACAGAGTCACGGTGCAGACAGAGTCACGGTGCAGACAGAGTCACGGTGCAGACAGAGTCACGGTGCTGACAGAGTCACGGTGCTGACAGCGTCACGGAGCAGACAGAGTCACGGTGCAGACAGAGTCACGGTGCTGACAGAGTCACGGTGCTGACAGCGTCACGGAGCGGACAGAGTCACGGTGCGGACAGAGTCACGGTGCGGACAGAGTCACGGTGCTGACAGAGTCACGGTGCTGACAGAGTCACGGTGCTGACAGAGTCACGGTGCAGACAGCATCACGGTGCAGACAGAGTCACGGTGCTGACAGAGTCACGGTGCTGACAGAGTCACGGTGCAGAGTCAAGGTGCAGACAGAGTCACGGTGCAGACAGAGTCACGGTGCTGACAGAGTCACGGTGCAGATAGAGTCACGGTGCTGACAGAGTCACGGTGCAGACAGAGTCACGGTGCAGACAGAGTCACGGTGCTGACAGAGTCACGGTGCTGAAAGTCACGGTGCTGAGAGAGTCACGGTGCAGACAGAGACACGGTGCAGACAGAGACACGGTGCAGACAGAGACACGGTGCAGACAGAGTCACGGTGCTGACAGAGTCACGGTGCAGACAGCGTCACGGTGCTGACAGAGTCACGGTGCAGACAGAGTCACGGTGCTGACAGAGTCACGGTGCTGACAGAGTCACGATGCAGACAGAGTCACGGTGCTGACAGAGTCACGGTGCAGACAGAGTCACGGTGCAGACAGAGTCACGGTGCTGACAGAGTCACGGTGCAGACAGAGTCACGGTGCTGACAGAGTCACGGTGCAGACAGAGTCACGGTGCAGACAGAGTCACGGTGCAGACAGAGTCACGGTGCAGACAGAGTCACGGTGCTGACAGAGTCACGGTGCAGACAGAGTCACGGTGCAGACAGAATCACGGTGCAGACAGAGTCACGGTGCGGACAGAGTCACGGTGCAGACAGAGTCACGGAGCGGACAGAGTCACGGTGCGGACAGAGTCACGGTGCGGACAGAGTCACGGTGCGGACAGAGTCACGGTGCGGACAGAGTCACGGTGCGGACAGAGTCACGGTGCGGACAGAGTCACGGTGCGGACAGAGTCACGGTGCGGACAGAGTCACGGTGCAGACAGCGTCACGGTGCAGACAGCGTCACGGTGCAGACAGAGTCACGGTGCGGACAGAGTCACGGTGCAGAAAGAGTCACGGTGCAGACAGAGTCACGGTGCTGACAGAGTCACGGTGCAGACAGAGTCACGGTGCAGACAGAGTCACGGTGCTGACAGCGTCACGGTGCAGACAGAGTCACGGTGCAGACAGAGTCACGGTGCAGACATAGTCACGGTGCAGACAGAGTCACGGTGCAGACAGAGTCACGATGCTGACAGAGTCACGGTGCAGACAGAGTCACGGTGCTGACAGAGTCACGGTGCAGACAGAGTCACGGTGCAGATAGAGTCACGGTGCAGACAGAGTCACGGTGCTGACAGAGTCACGGTGCAGACAGAGTCACGGTGCAGACAGAGTCACGATGCTGACAGAGTCACGGTGCTGACAGAGTCACGGTGCGGACAGAGTCACGGTGCAGATAGAGTCACGGTGCTGACAGAGTCACGGTGCAGACAGAGTCACGGTGCAGACAGAGTCAGGGTGCAGACAGAGTCACGGTGCTGACAGAGTCACGGTGCACACAGAGTCACGGTGCTGACAGCGTCACGGTACAGACAGCGTCTCGGTGCAGACAGCATCACGGTGCAGACAGAGTCACGGTGCAGACAGCGTCTCGGTGCAGACAGCATCTCGGTGCAGACAGCATTTCAGTGTAGACAACATCACTATGCAGATAGCGCTTTGGTGCAGACAGCTTCTCGGTGCAGACAGCATCATGGACAGACGTGTCTCGAAGCTGCGAACTGCTCCTGGGCTTCACTGAGCTCCAACCCCTCGGCAGCGCTGAGCTAACATTAGCTTTTTAAAAAATTACTTTATCGGGATTACTAAGCCAGGGCTCAGAGTGCGGACAGGGGCAAACCCCTAATCCAGCTCCTTGCCTGCTCCAAAAACCAATGCCAATTGAATCCAATTCATGTGCCCCCAAGAGAGACATACCAGATCCAGGCATTCCACCTGACCTCACGCTTTTCAGCTGCGGCCCTGTCAGTTCCTGAATCACTCTGTCACGTGGCTTTGTTTTTTCATGCAGCACCCCGGCTCTCATGGTTCGCTTTTCATGCTAGAAACCACTCACATGATTGTTTTTCGTGCCATACGCCACACGGGCACATTGTCGTTTGGTCTCCCCATCAACCTGTCGTTCACAAAGTAGCTTAATTCTCACATTAAACACATCCTGTATTGCAGTCAGGGCGCCATCCCAGTTCCTTCGCGAGGATCACTTTGTTTTCCAATAGGTGAACAAATCCCTCCATTGCTGGCAGCTGACCCAGAGAATCCAGAAACCGAAATGTTCAGCCAGTTTCCCCGCCACCTCCTGCACTCGGCAGTTTCCCCGGTGCGCTGCAGGCATGTTTTTCATTATCCGACTCTTTGTGTGGGAAAGTTGGTTCTTGACACGGATCAGCTTTCCCTTTGCAGATCCTTAGACAGTCTCTGACCTTCCTGCATCTTTAATATTAACTTCTTTTTGCCATGGGTTAGTTGTTTTCCAGCTGCAGTCAGTCTAGCCTTAGGAGCTTGGGCTCGATTTACCACATAAACAGGGAACAGTACAAGATGTTCCTCCTGCAAAATCTCCGGTTCTTCCACCTCGACTGGTTTGTTGAAACCCTAAGTATCTAATACTTTCAAATTTGCTAAATCATGACCCAGTATAAAATCCAGATTAGACCACAAACAAATCCCACAGTGACACTAAGTCACTTCCATCAATCAACTTTATACAAGGGAAAAGGTTTATAACACCCATGAATACCCATTAGTACTTTTTCTTTCATCAAGCCAGATGGAAGACAAGGGGCGGGATTCTCCGTTAGCTGGAGAACATGTTCCAATGCCAAAATCATGGTGGGCACCGATATTACGCCAAATCATAATTCTCCGTCACGTCGACAGCAGCGTCCATGCGGCGTCAAAGAAAGCACGTACAGTAAACACTATTTGCATGTCATTAGCGGGCCCGACCCGGTGATTCTCCAGGGCCTCCTCGATGCTCCGCTTCCGACGGGCCGAGTTCCCGATGGTGCGGTTCACTTGTGCTTTTAAAAATGGTGAAACCGGCATCGTGGCTGCTGAGGGAGAGAGAGGGCGTTGGGAAAGAGTCCAACATCGCCATAGTTTGCTGACAGTTGTGCCGCTGGCCAGGGTGCATCTGCAAGGGTCAGGGGTAGTAGCGGGGGGGTGGTCAGGGGGTGGTCAGGAGATGGGCTGTGGGGTGGACGGGCACAGAACACCATTGCCGCAGACGCCCGCCGCTGACTGCCCACGGTGATCTGAGAGCCACGGACCACATAGGTGTGCCCCCAGGCCAACCCCTCTCTAGGGGTCCTCTAGCCCAGTCGACCCATCAGCTGTACGGGCACGCTCCAATACAACCAGTGCCACCTTGTTGGTTGGGATGGTGTGTGTGGGGAGGCTGCAGCTTGTCAGCCTCCCGACTGTCAATCTCAGACCCGGCAATGCCCTCACTGTTTTTCATTGGAATAGATTGTGTTCCGCGTGGCGCCGGTGCTAGTCCCTCTACAGTTGCTGAATTGATCCATGTTTGGCGCCAGTTTTGCTGTCGTGACAAATCCTACGTCGGTGGCAACAGAAACAAAGAATCCTGCCCAAGATGTTTTGTCAGCCACCATTGATGACTGAACTGTCCCAATGGCTCTCAAAATAATAAATTGGTTACTTGTTCTGTTGAAGGAGTAAGAGATTACTTCTCCCTTGGAGACAAAAATTGTATAACCTCCAGTAAGCTGACTTCATCAGTTTCCAGGGAAGAATCCCCTTGACTACCCTAAACCCTATCCTCCCTTTTGACAGGTTCTGAGGAAACACTTTGGACTTTACCATATCTGCTTGTTTTGACACTTGTTTCCTTTACTGATACAGTCTTTTCCAAAAGCTTCCTAAGTGTCCCTATTGCTGTCACTGAGTTACCATTCAGCTTCCGGCAATTTGCTTTTACATGCCCAGTCATCATACTTTTCATGACAACGCACACCAATGCTCTCAGCCAAAATGTTAGGGGATGGATAATGGGCTGCACTGTAATTGTTTGCGTGCAGCTCAGCTACCATTTTGGTTGCAATGCAGTATCTATTATGCTGAAACTCTGGGTGCTGCAGCCCTGAATTGTGTAGCCCTGTACCCCAGAACTAGCTGTACCACTAACTAAGCTGCTCCAGCACAGCTACAACACACGCTTCACCTGACCATTGCTTAGTTATGTCCAGTCTACAAAAAACAGGACAAATCCAAACCAGCAAACTGTCTGAAACGACAGCAGTCAGCAGCAAAATGATGGAAAGTATAATTGACAGTTTATAAGGGCCCTTTCCTGTTCATTCCCTCATTTCCTATTTATTTTGTCATTATCATTTTTGGTCCATGGATCTTTAATGGAGATATACCTTTAACTTGAGCAGGGGAAGTGAGGAATCAAAAGTTGCAAAATAGTACTCTGTGCTGTGAAGATTTAGATTTTGAATAGAAGAACTTAGACTTTATGGCACCCAGGAGATTGGAGGGATTCGGTTCGATTGGTTGACTGGTGGCCAATGGATGGCCAAGGACCGTATTCTGTCTGGCAACTGACAGCAATTGGGTCTTGTTCGTTGGGTTTTTTTTGAGAACCCCAGAGAAAGCTCCTGGACACGGAGCGGAGAGCTTGTGGGTTGCTCTCTCTCTCTCTCTCTTTCTCCCAAGTGTTTCCTACCTGCTTTTCTGACTGCAGAGAAGTCCCGAGATCCTGTCGAATCTACAGTAAAAATCATTATGGACTGAAAGCAAAGACATCATCCAACTGGAGGCCTAGACTGAAGAAAGATCGAACTGGAAGACATTCATCTGAAACAGAGACTCTTAGTATTATTTTTACGCCCTCTTTTCCCTCTCTGTCTGTCTTGTGTGTGCGTTGAGGTTGGGACGAGTTAAAGTGGGGGGGGGTGTTAGAAATTAGATCAGGCATTTTCAAAGTAGGGGTCGCGACCCGCCCGTGAGTCGTGGGCGGGTGTCGGGAGGGTCGCGGAGCCGTCCACCACGGAGCTCCCGATTGTGTGAATTCGCACGCAATGGCCGGCTTTTAACAATGGCGGCTCCGAGCGGCTTTGAAAATGACGGCTGCAACCAGATAGAAAAATGCGGGCGCACTGCACATGCGTGCCTGCTCATCGGGGCGCATGTGCAGAACCAAGCGAGAAGCGCCACCTCCTACTGACGTCAACGTACTGACCCAGGAGAAGATTTTTTAACAATTCAATGCAATCGTCCACAACAAAAACCTGCCAGTGCTCACAGATGCTCAGTTTGGGTTTTGTCAGGGCCACGTGGCTCCAGAACTCAGAACAGTTTTGGTCAAAAGAGCTGAGTGCCAGAGGTAAGGTGAGAGTGACAGCCCTTAACATCAAGACACCAATTCATCAAGTGTGGCACCACGGAGCTCTCGCAAAAGTGGAGTCAATGAGAATCAGGATTGTGGGTCAGGTGAGGGGAGGGGGCAGATCTCCGCGATTTGGAGTCATACCAAACCCAAAGAAAGATGGTTGTGGTTGTTGGAGATCAATCATTTCAGTCCCAGGACAGCACTGCAGGCAATGAAAAAATGAAATGAAAATCGCTTATTGTCACAAGTAGGCTTCAAATGAAGTTACTGCAAAAAGCCCCTAGTCGTCACATTCCGGCGCCTGTTCGGGGAGGCTGGTATGGGAATTGAACCGTGCTGCTGGCCTGCCTCGGTCTGCTTTCAAAGCCAGCGATTTAGCCCTGTGCTAAACCAGCCCCAGGAGTTCCTCTGGATAATGTCTTAGGGTCAACTATCTTCAGCTGCTTCATCAATATCCTTCCTTCCATCATAAGGTCAAAAGTGGGATATTTGTTGATTATTACATATTGCTTATTTGCAATTTGCAGCTGCTCGGATAATTCCATATGCAGCAGGGTTTGGGCAACATTCAAACTCGGGATGATAAATGGCCAGGGGCATTCATGCTGCACATGTTTCAGGTAATGAGCATCTCCAACAACATAAGCACCAACTCATGACATTCAACAGCGTTAGCGTTGCTGAATCCGGCAATGTTAACATTCAGAAATTCATGACTGAAATGAACCAGCCATGTAAACATCATAGTTACTAGAGCAGGTTGGAGGTAGAAAATTCTACAGTGTACAGCTCAGCTTGTGGCAAAGTCGCACCCCATCTACCAAGTAAATCAGTGAGGCCCCTCCAGTCCCAGCACAATGTAACTACATGATAATCTTCAGCAGGGACTCTTAAACATCTGATCTTCACCATCTAAAAGGCAAGGTATGGAAACACTATCACTTCCAGATTTTGCTGCAACTCACACACTAACTCCACTTGATCATTATTCCTTCATCATTGCTGGGCCAAAGGTTTTGGCCTCCATACCTCAGCATTATGGCAATAACTTCATTGCATGGACTGCAGGTGTTCAATATGGACCACCAATACCACCAATGCCATGTTTCCAAGGGGCAACATTACCAATGTTTCCAAGGAAGAAACATCATTGGGGGAACCAGCTAAAGTTGGCAGCAACGCCACCCACAATTACTACGGGCAGAACGTTCCTCAAAAATGGCAATGTGTCAAGTTCTAACTGAAAACACATGTGTTTTTCCTCAGAAACACAGCCAGGTGTTCCCTCCAGTATCCTGACACTTTGCTAAAAAAAAGAGGGGGGCATGTTGAGTGCCATGACTCTGGTGGGATGGGGCCTGATAGAGCCTGCAAGCCCGGCTCCACAGAAGGCGCCCTGATCTCAAAGCCAAAGTCAAGGCCTCCATCCCCCTGCCACCCATGGATATCGGGACCCCTGGCAGATAACAGGAACAACCCTAACCCTGGAGGACAGAGGGACAACCTGCCCCCCACCAATCAAAGTTCACACCAAGTAGACATCAGGGTGACCCATAACACCCCGCCCCCCCCACCTCCAATCATTGCTTTTTAAAAAAGTATATTTTCATAAAAACAAACCGAAGCAGAAGCAGAATTGTACAACATTACAAATAGCTAACACTCATCTCCAGCAGCTCTGACATTACGCCCGCAAACCGCTGCCAGAACCCCTTTAGCTTTGGACGTGCCCAGAACATGTGGACGAGATTGGCGGGAATCCCTGCGTGCCGTCCACACCTGTCCTCTACTCCCTCAAAGAACCTACTCATCCTCGCCACCGTCATATGTGCCCTGTGAAGTATCTTAAACAAAATAAAGCTTAGCCTCGCACACGACAAGGCCTCAGCCCACATTCCGGCCTTCATCTCCTCTCTCAGCTCCTCCTCCCACATACGCTTTATATTCCCCACCGGGGCCCCCTCTCAATCCATCAGCTCCCTGTAAACATCGGACACCTTCCCCTCCACTTCTCCTTCCTGCAACCCCAAGGGCACCAGCCCAGGGAAGGACGGCACCTCGTTCTTCACAAAATCCCCGAACCTGTAGGTACCTTAAACCATCCCCCCTGGGCAACTCATACTCTTCCTCCAGGTCCTCCAATTTCATGAAACTGCCCCCTACAAACAGCCGAATCGCTCAACCCCTGCCTGCCGCCACCTCCGAAACTTTGCTTCCAGCCCTCCCCCCGGTGCAAACCTATGGTTGTCACAAATCGATGCCCACATCGTGGCACCCTCCAGTCCCAAATGCTGCCTGCACTGCCCCCACGCCCTTAAGGCAGACACCACCACTGGACTCATGGAGTGTCTAGCCAGTGAGAATGCAGAGGTGCTGTTTACAGTGCCCTCAAGTTCATTCCCCCACAAGAAGCCGCCTCCATCCGCCCCCATGCCAACCCCTCCCCCACTACTCATTTCCTAACCATGGCGATGTTCACCGCCAAGTAGTAGTTCATTATATTCAGCAACGCCAGTGCCCCCCACCCCCTTCCCCCCAAACTCCTCCCCATCGCACGGTCTACCCCACCCAAACAAACTCAGAGATCAACATGTTAACGTTTTTAAAGAACAACTTTGGGGCAAAGATCGGGAGGTTCTGAAATACGAACAAGAACCTTGGCAGCACCGTCACTTTTACTGTCTGCATCCATCCCGCTAATGACAGTGGCAGCACCTCATGAAGCCCCCCTTTCATCTGCTCCACCAGCTGAGTCGAATTCAACTTGTGCAACTGCGCCCAGCCTCTGCTCCCCTATCTTTAAGTGCATCTCCTGCAAAAATGCCACGTCCGCCTTCAGACTCCTCAGGTGCGCGAATGCACGTGACCATTTGACCCGCCCATTCAGCCCCCTCATCTTCCACCTGACCAGATTGGTTGCCCACCCCCCCCCCCATCCCTTGTTCAACCATATCCCTTTTTGGGCCAGCCCCCCGGCCCGTGTCACGCGACCCTTCAAGCCCGCCCTCAGATGTCCACCGTCATCGATCCCTTTCCAGCTGCGTGAACCACACCCTAGTCAGCAACTTTCCCCCTCCCCTCCTTTCCCAAACAAAACAACAATCCCATCCCCCTTCCCCTAATTCCATCTCCTGGCAACCCCCCACTGCTCTCCCTAGCCTGCAAGCTAGCATATTGGCCCCCGCCCAAGGGCTCCAAACCCCCTATCTCCCCCAATTCCCCTCTCTCCCAGTCCACACTCTCCCAAAAAGCAGAAAAGCTGCACTCACCCTTGATGTTCCCCCGCGGAGGGCCTGCCCTCCAAACACCCAGCCTTCAAAATAAAAGGAACATTTCAAGGGGAAAAGTTTCTCGAGAACAAAGAAACATTTGCACAAATTCCTCCAAAGTTCAATGTCCTCCTTCTCGTGTCAATCCATTGTCTTTGAGAAACTCCATCACCCCCTCTGACGTGCCAAATAATACTCACGATTCTGGAAAGGCACCCAGAGGCGTGCCGGGTACAGCGTTCCTAACTTCAGCCCCTTCTTAAAGAGGGCAGCCTTGACCTGGTTAAACCCGGCCCTCCTCTTTGCCAGGTCTGCTCCCAGGTCCTGGTACACCCGCAGCTCACCCTCTTCCTAGGTGCACCTCCTCACCTGCCTCGCCCACCGAAGGAGCTTCTCTTTATCCAGAAAGCTGTACAACCGTACCACCATCGCCCTCGGCGGCTCGCCCGCTTGTGGTTTCTTCATCAGTGCCCTGTCCACTTGGTCAACCTCCATAGAATCATAGAATTTACAGTGCAGAAGGAGGCCATTCAGCCCATCGAGTCCGCACCGGCCCTTGGAAAGAGCACCTCACCCAAACCCACATCTCCACCCTATCAATGTAACCCCGTAAACCCACCCAACATTTTTGGACACTAAGGTCAATTTATCATGGCCAATTCACCTAACCTGGACATCTTTGGATTGTGGAAAGAAACCAGAGCACCCGAAGGAAACCCACGCAGACATGGGGAGGACGTGCAGACGCCGCACAGACAGTGACCCAAGCCGCGAAGCCAGGGGCTGGTCAAAGGCCCCCCATTAACTGCTCCAGCATTTTGGCCACGTACGTGCCAGTCTCTGCACCTTCGATGCCTTCGGGCATCCCCACGATCCTCAGGTTTTATCTTCTGGAGCGATTCCCCAGATCCTCTACCTTCTCCTTCAGCCTCTTCTGGGTTTCCCACATCACCCTCACTTCGGCCACCAATGAGGCCAACTGCTCCTCGTGCTCCCCCACCGCCTCCTCCACTTTCTGGATCGTCCGGCCCTGGGACTCCAGTCTCCGCTCCACTCTCTCAATACCTGCTTTAACCGGCTCCACCACTTTGGCCCGGGCCTCCAGAGCCTCCTTCCTCTGCTGGCTGCACAGTGTTCAGAAACTCCACTAGCTGCTCCGTTGACCACTAGGCGGACAGAACAACCCCTCTGCCATCTTAACCAGAGGCGCACCGCAAAGACTCTCCTGTTCCAACAGCGCTTTTCTTCTCATTTGATCTAGTTCGTAGATCCATCCACCAGCCACACCAGAGGAGTTACACCTTCTCCAGGTACTCCTACAGCGTTTTCCATCCAAAACTTCAATGTTCAGACGTGGGAAGGACCACAAAATATCACCTTGTGCAATTGCTCAGTCCATGACCACCACCGGACGTCCCCACCCATCATTGCTGACATCAGGGCATCAGTGCTCACCACTCCCCAGCAGCACCATTCTCCCCACACCTTAGGAACCCCTCAAAATGGGGTCCTCCAGATGCCCTGCTCTGTGGCATTGCCAACGAGGTCCTGTCTCCTCCCATGCCTTTGCTGGCCATGAACCTGATTATGCCACTGACAGGGGTTAAGGAAGATCTCAAACTGATATCTCACTGCCGCATATAGAGGCTCAGTTTGTATTCTGAAGGTGCGTTATATGAAGGTTCAGGTTGTATTCTGAAGGTCCAGGTTTTATTTTGATGGTGCGGTATATGGAGGTTCAGGTTGTAATCTGAAGGTGCAGTATATGGAGGTTCAGGTTGTATTCTGAAGGTTCAGGTTGTATTCTGAAGGTACGGTATATGGAGGTTCAGGTTGTATTCTGAAGGTGCAGTACATGGAGGTTCAGGTTGTATTCTGAAGGTGCGGTATATGGAGGTTCAGGTTGTATTCTGAAGTGTATGTAGGTGTATTCAGGTGTATGTAGGTTCAGATTGTATTCTGAAAGTGCAGTATTGGGGGTTCAGGTTGTATTCTGAAGATGCGGTATATGGATGTTCAGCTTGTATTCTGAAGGCTCAGGTTGTATTCTGAAGGTGCGGTGTATGGAGGTTTAGGTTGTATTCTGAAAGTGCAGTATATGGGAGTTCAGGTTGTTTGCTGAAGGTGCAGTATATGGGGGTTCAGGTTGTATTCTGAAGGTGCGATATATGGAGGTTCAGGTTGTATTCTGAAGGTGCAGTATATGGGGGTTCAGGTTGTATTCTGAAGGTGCAGTATATGGGGGTTCAGGTTGTATTCTGAAGGTGCGATATATGGAGGTTCAGGTTGTATTCTGAAGGTGCGGTGTATGGATGTTCAGGTTGTATTCTGAAGGTGCGGTATATGGGAGTTCAGGTTGTTTGCTGAAGGTGCAGTATATGGGGGTTCAGATTGTATTCTGAAGGAGCAGTATATGGAGATTCAGATTGTATTCTGAAGGTGCGGTGTATGGATGTTCAGGTTGTACTCTGAAGGTGCGGTATATGGAGGTTCAGATTGTATTCTGAAAGTGCAATATATGGAGGTTCAGGTTGTATTCTGAAGGTGCGGTATATGGAGATTCAGATTGTATTCTGAAGGTGCTATATATGGGGGTTCAGGTTGTATTCTGAAGGTGCTGTATATGGATGTTCAGGCTGTATTCTGAAGGTGCGGTATATGGAGGTTCAGGTTGTATTCTGAAGGTGCAGTATATGGAGGTTCAGATTGTATTCTGAAGGTGCAGTATATGGAGGTTCAGGTTGTATTCTGAAGGTGCTGTATATGGATGTTCAGGCTGTATTCTGAAGGTGCGGTATATGGAGATTCAGATTGTATTCTGAAGGTGCGGTATATGGAGATTCAGATTGTATTCTGAAGGTGCGGTATATGGAGGTTCAGGTTGTATTCTGAAGGTGCAGTATATGGAGGTTCAGATTGTATTCTGAAGGTGCGGTATATGGAGGTTCAGGTTGTATTCTGAAAGTGCAGTATATGGAGGTTCAGGTTGTATTCTGAAGGTGCGGTATATGGAGGTTCAGATTGTATTCTGAAAGTGCAATATATGGATGTTCAGGCTGTATTCTGAAGGTGCGGTATATGGAGATTCAGATTGTATTCTGAAGGTGCGGTATATGGAGGTTCAGGTTGTATTCTGAAGGTGCGGTATATGGAGGTTCAGGTTGTATTCTGAAGGTGCGGTACATGGAGGTTCAGGTTGTATTCTGAAGGTGCAGTGCATGGAGGTTCAGGTTGTATTCTGAAGGTGCGGTATATGGAGATTCAGATTGTATTCTGAAGGTGCTGTATATGGGGGTTCAGGTTGTATTCTGAAGGTGCTGTATATGGATGTTCAGGCAGTATTCTGAAGGTGCGGTATATGGAGGTTCAGGTTGTATTCTGAAGGTGCAGTATATGGAGGTTCAGATTGTATTCTGAAGGTGCGGTGTATGGATGTTCAGGTTGTATTCTGAAGGTGCAGTATATGGAGGTTCAGGTTGTATTCTGAAGGTGCTGTATATGGATGTTCAGGCTGTATTCTGAAGGTGCGGTATATGGAGATTCAGATTGTATTCTGAAGGTGCGGTATATGGAGATTCAGATTGTATTCTGAAGGTGCGGTATATGGAGGTTCAGGTTGTATTCTGAAGGTGCAGTATATGGAGGTTCAGATTGTATTCTGAAGGTGCGGTATATGGAGGTTCAGGTTGTATTCTGAAGGTGCAGTATATGGAGGTTCAGATTGTATTCTGAAGGTGCGGTATATGGAGGTTCAGGTTGTATTCTGAAGGTGCGGTATATGGAGATTCAGATTGTATTCTGAAGGTGCGGTATATGGAGATTCAGATTGTATTCTGAAGGTGCGGTATATGGAGGTTCAGGTTGTATTCTGAAGGTGCAGTATATGGAGGTTCAGATTGTATTCTGAAAGTGCAATATATGGAGGTTCAGCTTGTATTCTGAAGGTGCGGTATATGGAGGTTCAGATTGTATTCTGAAGGTGCGATATATGGAGGTTCAGGTTGTATTCTGAAGGTGCAGTATATGGAGGTTCAGGTTGTATTCTGAAGGTGCTGTATATGGATGTTCAGGTTGTATTCTGAAGGTGCGGTATATGGAGGTTCAGGTTGTATTCTGAAGGTGCGGTATATGGAGGTTCAGGTTGTATTCTGAAGGTGCAGTATATGGAGGTTCAGATTGTATTCTGAAGGTGCGGTATATGGAGGTTCAGGTTGTATTCTGAAGGTGCAGTATATGGAGGTTCAGGTTGTATTCTGAAGGTGCAGTATATGGAGGTACAGGTTGTATTCTGAAGGTGCGGTATATGGAGGTTCAGATTGTATTCTGAAGGTGCGATATATGGAGGTTCAGGTTGTATTCTGAAGGTGCGGCATATGGAGATTCAGATTGTATTCTGAAGGTGCGGTATATGGAGATTCAGATTGTATTCTGAAGGTGCGGTATATGGAGGTTCAGGTTGTATTCTGAAGGTGCTGTATATGGAGGTTCAGGTTGTATTCTGAAGGTGCAGAATACGGAGGTTCAGATTGTATTCTGAAGGTGCAGTATATGGAGGTTCAGGTTGTATTCTGAAGGTGCAGTATATGGAGGTTCAGATTGTATTCTGAAGGTGCGGTATATGGAGATTCAGATTGTATTCTGAAGGTGCGGTATATGGAGATTCAGATTGTATTCTGAAGGTGCTGTATATGGAGGTTCAGGTTGTATTCTGAAGGTGCTGTATATGGATGTTCAGGCTGTATTCTGAAGGTGCGGTATATGGATGTTCAGGTTGTATTCTGAAGGTGCGGTATATGGAGGTTCAGGTTGTATTCTGAAGGTGCTGTATATGGACGTTCAGGCTGTATTCTGAAGGTGCGGCATATGGAGATTCAGATTGTATTCTGAAGGTGCGGTATATGGAGATTCAGATTGTATTCTGAAGGTGCGGTATATGGAGGTTCAGGTTGTATTCTGAAGGTGCAGTATATGGAGGTTCAGATTGTATTCTGAAGGTGCGGTATATGGAGGTTCAGGTTGTATTCTGAAAGTGCAATATATGGAGGTTCAGGTTGTATTCTGAAGGTGCGGTATATGGAGGTTCAGATTGTATTCTGAAGGTGCGATATATGGAGGTTCAGGTTGTATTCTGAAGGTGCAGTATATGGAGGTTCAGGTTGTATTCTGAAGGTGCTGTATATGGATGTTCAGGTTGTATTCTGAATTCTGAAGGTGCGGTATATGGAGGTTCAGGTTGTATTCTGAAGGTGCTGTGTATGGAGGTTCAGGTTGTATTCTGAAGGTGCAGTATATGGAGGTTCAGGTTGTATTCTGAAGGTGCAGTATATGGAGGTTCAGGTTGTATTCTGAAGGTGCAGTATATGGAGGTTCAGATTAGAACATAGAACATAGAACATAGAACAATACAGCGCAGTACAGGCCCTTCGGCCCACGATGTTGCACCGAAACAAAAGCCATCCAACCTACACTATGCCATTATCATCCATATGTTTATCCAATAAACTTTTAAATGCCCTCAATGTTGGCGAGTTCACCACTGTAGCAGGTAGGGCATTCCACGGCCTCACTACTCTTTGCGTAAAGAACCTACCTCTGACCTCTGTCCTATATCTATTACCCCTCAGTTTAAAGTTATGTCCCCTCGTGCCAGCCATATCCATCCGCGGGAGAAGGCTCTCACTGTCCACCCTATCCAACCCCCTGATCATTTTGTATGCCTCTATCAAGTCTCCTCTTAACCTTCTTCTCTCCAACGAAAACAACCTCAAGTCCATCAGCCTTTCCTCATAAGATTTTCCCTCCATACCAGGCAACATCCTGGTAAATCTCCTCTGCACCCGCTCCAAAGCCTCCACGTCCTTCCTATAATGCGGTGAGATTGTATTCTGAAGGTGCGGTATATGGAGGTTCAGGTTGTATTCTGAAGGTGCAGTATATGGAGGTTCAGGTTGTATTCTGAAGGTGCAGTATATGGAGGTTCAGGTTGTATTCTGAAGGTGCAGTATATGGAGGTTCAGATTGTATTCTGAAGGTGCAGTATATGGAGGTTCAGATTGTATTCTGAAGGTACGGTATATGGAGGTTCAGGTTGTATTCTGAAGGTGCAATATATGGAGATTCAGATTGTATTCTGAAGGTACGGTATATGGAGGTTCAGGTTGTATTCTGAAGGTGCGGTATATGGAGGTTCAGATTGTATTCTGAAGGTGCGGTATATGGAGGTTCAGGTTGTATTCTGAAGGTGCGGTATATGGAGGTTCAGATTGTATTCTGAAGGTGCGGTATATGGAGGTTCAGGTTGTATTCTGAAGGTGCAGTATATGGAGGTTCAGGTTGTATTCTGAAGGTGCGGTATATGGAGGTTCAGGTTGTATTCTGAAGGTGCGGTATATGGAGGTTCAGGTTGTATTCTGAAGGTGCGGTATATGGAGGTTCAGGTTGTATTCTGAAGGTGCAGTATATGGAGGTTCAGATTGTTCTGAAGGTGCAGTATATGGAGGTTCAGGTTGTATTCTGAAGTTGCGGTATATGGAGGTTCAGGTTGTATTCTGAAGGTGCAGTATATGGAGGTTCAGGTTGTATTCTGAAGTTGCGGTATATGGAGGTTCAGGTTGTATTCTGAAGGTGCGGTATATGGAGGTTCAGGTTGTATTCTGAAGGTGCTGTATATGGAGGTTTTGACGTCTGGTGTATGGAGGTCTGGATTTCTGTGATATGAGCTGTTCAGTAATTCCTCTGGGTTATACCCTTAGCTTTCATAGAATTTACAGTGCAGAGGGAGGCCATTCGGCCCATCGAGTCTGCACTGGCTCTTGGAAAGAGCACTCTACCCAAGGTCAACACCTCCACCCTATCCCCATAACCCAGTAACCCCACCCAACTCGAAGAACAATTTAGCATGGCCAATCCACCTAACCTGCACATCTTTGGCCTGTGGGAGGAAACCGGAGCACCCGGAGGAAACCCACATACACACGGGGAGAACGTGCAGACTCCGCACAGACAGTGACCTGAGCCAGGAATCGAACCTGGGACCCTGGAGCTGTGAAGCAATTGTGCTAACCACCATGCTACCGTGCTGCCCCACAATGCTACCGTGCTGCCCCTTCTTATACTGAGTGTGATGATGAGGCCATAGAGGGAAAGACTTCTGGAGTTCCGGCAACATTGATTCTGGAAGGAAAACATAAACAAAATGGTCGCAGGGGAAGCTTTTCTAATGTTTGGAGAATGAACTATGGAGTAACATCATGATGGAGATGAATTGATATGGCCTCTAGCAATAGAGGACCAGTCTACGATCCATCAGCTCCTCCAGGAATAGAGTGTCTCTATTCATTTATCCTTTGACTCATGACCCAGGTGTGTCCCTTGTCCCTCTCTCTGTGTGTTCAGTGTATTTTATAGGCGTTAGATGCCAGTTTGTTTCCAGTTCCTCCAAGTGTCAGTGAACATTTAGATATCTATTCCTCTGCCTGTATGCAGGTAGTGCCCTTGAGCAGCACAGCAACGATGTTGAAGGTCTGAACTCCATTAAAACCAAGTTCTCACTGCGATATGGTTCGAAACCAGATGAAGACCTGTGTTATATATTCCCTGGACATGTGGATTCTCTAAGCAAATGTGGCTTCAACACAACCTCCAAGACTTTCCTAATCATCCATGGCTGGAGTGTGAGTATAGAATCATAGAATTTACAGTGCAGAAGGAGGCCATTCGGCCTATCGAGTCTGCACCGGCCCTTGGAAAGAGCACCCTACTTAAGGCCACGTCTATACCCTATCCACGTAATCCAGTAACCCCACCTAACCTTTTGGACAGTAAGAAGTCTTACAACACCAGGTTAAAGTCCAACAGGTTTGTTTCAAATCACTAGTTTTCGGAGCGCTGCTCCTTCCTCAGGCAGAGGGGGAGGAGGGGGGGCTTCCTGGGAGCAGTGTTTGGCCCTGATCAGCAAAGTGCAGAAATCTTGTGTGACAGAGGCTTGTGACTCACCCTGAGGCGCTCCATGTCTTACTGAAGCTGCTCAGGAACTTGTTCAGGGAGAGACTGACTGCCTCGTTTATATATTTTTAGGTGAGTGGGATGTTTGAGAGCTGGATTGAAAAGTTAATAATCGCTCTGTACCAGAGAGAGCCTGATGCGAATATCCTCGTTGTGGATTGGCTCGATCGGGCCCACCAGCATTACCCAATCGCAGCCAAGAATACCATGTTGGTTGGTCAAGACATCGCCAAGCTCATTAATTGGCTGGAGGTGAGGAGATTCAAAGCCCCTGGGCGGGATTCTCTGAAATGGAGACAGAGTGTTTGCGCCGTCGTGAACGCCGTTGAGGTTCACGAAGGTGCGAAACGGCCCCTATCCCGACCGATTCAGGGCCCAAAAATGGGCTAGGAGCGGCGCCGCGTCATTTACGCGCCCCAGGCCTTGGCGCCGCGTAAAGGCGGCGCCGCATACATGACGCGGCCGGCGCCGCATAACTGGCGTCACCCGCGCATGCGTGGTTGCCGTCCTCCCCGAGTCCGCCCCGCAAGAAGATGTCCGACGGATCTTGCGGGGCTGCGGAAGAAAGGAGGTCTTCCTTCAGAGAGGCCAGCCCGACGATCGGTGGGCACCGATCGCAGGCCAGACCCCATTTGAGGCCCCCCCCGGTGCAGGATCCCCCCCCTTGCAGGCCGCCCCCCAGCATTCCCACGCTGTTCCCGCCGGCAGCGACCAGGTGTGGACGGCGGTGGGGGAAACCCGCCATTTTGGGCAGGCCGCTCGGCCCATCCGGCACTGAGAATCGCGGGGTACCGGTGAATTGCCATTTTGGCTGTCTCGGGCGATTCATTGGACCGCGCCGCGCGAACCGCGATTGTGCTGATCTGGCCGCTTCCGTGAATCGTGGGAGGGCATCGGACCGGCGTCGCGGGAAAATTTGGCGACCCAGGCGATTCTCTGAAACGGCGCGGGAGCAGAGAATCGCGTCCCTGTTTCTCCCAGAGGAACATATAATTATATTGTCACATGATTTCCTTTTAAACCAATAGCATCTGTTTTTCTGGTTCTCATAGAAACAAGAAAATAATCTGCTTAACAAGATGCACCTGATTGGATACAGCCTTGGAGCTCACGTGGCTGGTTTTGCAGGGAGTCACACAGCCAATAAAATTAGCCGGATTACAGGTAGTGCAGTGAAAATATTTCTGATTGGCTCATTGTATCCCTGACTGATTCAAGGTGGACTGTGTGTTTATGCCCTGTGATTGTTTGGATGGCACAATGCCAGCCTTTGGTGTGGCACAAAGTGGAGGCAGACACTCCTCCGCTCAGTGAAATTGGTCTAATAACATTGCCCCTGCTACCCCCACTGCTCCTTGCAGAGGCTGGCTTGTACTGTCACTGTCTCTGTTAATCCTGGGGTAACACATTACACTGTAAGAAGGCCATGGAGAGACTGGAATATATTTTAAAATTTGTGGGTAAAAAGCGTGTTATTAAAATCTGACTCCAATTTCCCAATCCTTCTTTTAGGGCTAGATCCCGCTGGACCAGTATTTGAAGGAACCCATGCCCACGGCCGGCTGTCTCCCGATGATGCTACTTTTGTCGATGTTCTCCACACCTTCACCAGGGAATCTCTGGGAATTAGCATTGGGATTCGGCAGCCCATCGGACATGTCGACATCTATCCAAATGGAGGCAGCTTCCAGCCTGGCTGTGACCTGCAAAAGGCTGTGAACAACATTGCCACATTCGGCATCTTTGGTAAGAGGTGGAACTGGGTGGAGCAGTGACTGGTTGGCTTCCATTCTGGAACATGGGTTTAGATCCAATCCTGGATGATGGATAAAGAATGTCAAGGCTTTGGAGAGGGTCCAGAGATTGTTGCTAGGATAGTACTGGGATAAGGGACTTCAGTTGTCCTGCGAGCCTGGAGAAGCTGGGGTTGTCCATAGAGTACTGCAGCAACTCACCAAGGCTTCTTCAACAGCACCTTCCAAACCCGCAACCTCTACCATCTAGAAGGGCAAGGGCAGCAGGCGTCTGGTAACATCACCACCTGCAAGTTCCCCTCCAAGTCACTCACCATCCTGACTTGGAAATATACTGGCCGTTCCTTCACTGTCGCTGAGTCAATTTTCTGGAACTCCCTCCCTAACAGCACTGTGGGTGTACCTACACCACATGGACTGCAGCATCTCCAGAAGGCAGTTCACCACCACCTTCTCAAGGGCATTAGGGGATGAGTAATAAATGCTGGCCTAGCCAGCGACGCCCACATCCCTTGAAAGAATACTAAATTGCCCCTTAGTGTCCAAAAGGTTGGGTCCGGTTATTGGGTTGCAGGGATAGGGTGGAGGTGTGGGCTTAAGTGGGGTGCTCTTTCCAAGGGCTGGTGCTGATTCAATGGGCCGAATGGCCTCCTTCTGCACTGTAAATTCTATGATTCTATGATAATGAAAAATAAAGAGAAGCTAAAAGGAGATTTCATTGAGGTGTTCAAAGCTATGGTATTGATGACAGTAAGAAGTCTTACAACACCAGGTTAAAGTCCAACAGGTTTGTTTCGATGTCACTAGCTTTCGGAGCGCTGCTCCTTCCTCAGGTCATTCACCTGAGGAAGGAGCAGCGCTCCGATAGCTAGTGACATCGAAACAAACCTGTTGGACTTTAAACTGGTGTTGTAAGACTTCTTACTGTGCTCACCCCAGTCCAACGCCGGCATCTCCACATCATGGTTTTGATGGAGGACGGAGGAGCTATCTCCGCTGGGAGAAGGATGGATAGTCAGAGAAGGCAGAATTAAGATCATTGGCAACAGAATGTGAGATGAGATGAGAATTTATTCACCGAGTTGCTATGATCTGTAATGTGCAGATTCAGGAGGAACTTTGAAATGGAATTGGATAAATTGAAAAGAATTCTGAGACTTGGGGAGCAGGGGAGTGTGACGAATTATCGTAGAATCATAGAATCATAGAATTTACAGTGCAGAAGGAGGCCGTTTGGCCGATTGAGTCTGCACCGACCCTTGGAAAGAGCACCCCACTGAAGCCCACACCTCCACTCTATCCCCGTAACCCAGTAACCCCACTTAACCTTTTTGGACACTAAGGGTAATTTAGCATGGCCAATCCACCTAACCTGCACATCTCTGGACTGTGGGAGGAAACCGTAGCACCCGGAGGAAACCCACGCAGATACGGGGAGAACGTGCAGACTCCACACAGACAGTGACCCAAGCCGGGAATCGAATCTGGGACCCTGGAGCTGTGAGGCAACTGTGCTAACCACTGTGCTACCGTGCTGCCCACTTATCAGATAATTAGAAAACTCTTTCAAAGAAAAAGCACCAACAAAGCAATGGCCCTGGTCTGTGTATTGATTCTATGAACATCGCGGCAGTGTAAGTGAAGTAGTTTGGAATAGTTGCTGTCCATCATAAGATAGATGATCACTAACTTGTCAAGTCTCAGCATGAATGAAGTTCCTGTGGTGTAGTCAGGCCTCGAGTCGCAGGTAAGGATTAAGGTCGATTGTAGGGGGTACTTTACTGTGTGATGAATCTGTAATTCATCTTGAGGCTGACAACAAAGTGCAGGAAATAATACTTGTGGTGGCTCGAGGCAATACTAGGGAGACTCCCAGTATAACGGAACAAGGCTTCAATGGTGACAATTCAAGGTAAACTATAACAAGCACAGAGTCACTAAACAGATCTTCATTCTCTGGCTGCAGGGTCTATTCTGCCCGGGACCCTGCTCCCAGGGCCCCGCCCTTCAGAATCATAGAGTCCTAGAGGACAGCACAGAGAAGGCCCTTCGGCCCATCACATCTGCGCCGGTCAAAAGCAACCACCAAAGTATTCAAATCCCATTTCCCAGCACTTGGCCCACAGTCTTGTATGCCCTGGCATCATAAGTACACATCTAAATACTTATTAAATGTTATGAGGATCTCTGCCTCCACCACCCTTTCAGGCAACAAGTTCTAGACTCCCACCATCCTCTGGGTGAAAAGGTTTTTCCTCACATCCCCTCTAAATCTCCTGCACCTTACCTTAAATCTATGCCCCCTGGTCATTGAGCCCTCCACCAAAGGGAAAAGTTTCTGCTTGTCCACTCTACCTCTGCCCCTCATAATTTTATACATCTCAATCATGTCCCCCTCAGTCTCCTCTGCTCCAAGGAAAACAACACCAGGCTATCCAATCTTTCTTCATAGCTAAAACTCTCCAGCCCAGGCAACATCCTGGTAAATCGCCTCTGCACCCTTTCCAGTGCTATCAAATCCCTTCTATAATGTGTATTCCAGAACACCACACAATACTCTTGCTGTGGCCTAACCAAAATGTTATACAGTTCCAGCAAAACTTCCCTGCTCTTAAACTCTATACCTCGGCTAATAAGGGCAAGTATACCATATGCCTTCTTAACCACTGGTATCCACCTGATCTGCTACCTTAAGGATGCACATGCATACCAAGGTCCCTCTGATGCTCAGTGCTTCTCGGGTTCTACTGTTTATAATGTATTCCCTTGCCTTGTTTGTGCTGCCCAAGTGCATCACCTCACACTTATCCGGATTGAATTCCATTTGCCACTGATCAGCCAATCTGAGCAGCCAACCTGTATGCTCCTGTAATCTAAGTCTATCCTCCTCACTATTTACCACGCCGCCAATTTTCATATCACCCACGAACTTACTGATCAACCCTCCTACAATCATATCTAAATTTATATAAACCACAAACAGCCAGAGCCCCAACACTGATACCTGCAGGACCCAAATCGACACAGGCTTCCAGTCAGAAAAACACCCCTCAACCATCACCCTCTGCTTCCTGCCACTCAGCCAATTCTGGATCCAATTTGCCAAATTTTCTTGAATCCTATGGGCTTTTACCTTTTCGATCAGTCTCTCATGTGGGACCTTATCAAAACCTTGTTGAAGTCCAAATAGACTATGTCTAATGGATTGCCCTCATCTACACACCTGATCACCTCTTTGAAACATTCAATCAAGTTGGTCAGACATGACCTCCCCTTAACAAAACCAGGCTGACTGTTCTTGATTAATCCCTGCCTCTCCAAATGCAGAATAATTCAGTCTCTCAGAATTACTTCCAATAGTTTCCTCACCACTGAGGTTAGACTGACTGGCCTGTAACTTCCCGGTTTATCCCTTCCTCCCTTCTTGAATAATGGGAGCATGTTGGCGATCCTTCAGTCCTCCGCACCTCTTCTGTGGCCAGAGAGGAATGGAAAATTATTGCCTGCACCCCTGTTACTTCCTCCCTTGCCTCACTCAACAGCCTGGGATACATTTCATCTGGCTCTGGAGATTTGTCTACTTTTAAGCCTACTAGACCACTCTGAACCTCTTCTCTATCTATGTTAATCCCTTTAATTTTATCACAGTGCTTCTCCCTGATTTCTATACCCACACCTCTAACGAGTGAACACTGACACAAAGTATTCATTTAGAACCCTACCTATGATCTTTGCTCCACACACAAATTGCCACTGTGGTCCTTAATGGACCCTACTCTTTCTCTAGTTATCGTTTCACCTTTAATGTGATTGTAACACAACTAGGAATTTCCTTTATTTTATCTGCCGATTTCCTTTCATACACATTCTATATGCCTCTAGGTCTTCTGCTGTTTTGAACCCTCCATATCTGCCATTGGCCTCCCTTTTTCTCCTTATCCAATGATGTATATCCCTCGATATCCAGGGTTCACTGGATTTGTTGGTCCCATCCTTTTCCTTGACTGGAACATGTTGGCCCTGTACGCTCCCTATTTCCTTCTTGACTGCTTCCCACTGTTCTCTCACAGGTTTACCTAAAAGTGTCTGTTCTCAGTCCACTCGGGCCAACTCATATCTGATCTTATTGAAATCGGCCTTCTTCCCGTTTAGAACTTTGATTTCAGGCCCATTCTTGTCCTTTTCCATAACAATCTTGAATCTAATGCTCCCCCACTGATACGTCAACCACTTGTCCAGCTTTGTTACCTAAAATTAAGACCAGGACTGCCCCCCTCCCTTGTAGGTCCTTCTACTTTCTGGCTTAAAAAGTTCTCCTGGATGCATTTTAAAAATTCCGCTCCCTCTAAACCTTTCACACTCTGGCTACGCCCGTTAATGTTGGGGAGTTGAAGGGTGCGATTCTCCACTCCCACGCCGGTTGGGAGAATCGCCTGGGCCGCCAAAATTTCTAGGGACGCCGGTCCGACGCCCTCCCGCGATTCTCCCAAGCGGCGGGAACGGCCCGGTCGAGTTTCGCGGGCCGCAGGCCGGAGAATCGCCGGAGACACCCAAAATGGCGATTCTCCGGCACCCCCGCTATTCTGAGGCCCGGATGGGCCGAGCGGCCAGGCCAAAACGGCGGGTTCCCCCCGTCGCCGTCCACACCTGGTCGCTGCGGTCGTGGGCGGTGCGTGAACGCTGGAGGGGGGGGGGCCTGTGGGGGGGGGGCGAGGGGGGATCCTGCACCAGGCTTTACCTGAAATGTGGGGTGGCCCGCGATCGGTGCCCACCGATCGTCGGGCCGTCCTCTCTAAAGGAGGACCTCCTTCCTTCCGCGGCCCCGCAAGATCCGTCCCCCATCTTCTTGTGGGGCGGACTTAGAGAGGACGGCAACCACGCATGCGCGGGTTGCCGCCGGCCAACCCGCGCATGCGCGGATGACGCCTGTTATGCGGCGCCGGCCGCGTCATCTATCGGCGCCGCTTTTATGCGGGCAACAAGGCCTGGCACGTGTAGATGACGCGGCCCCGATCCTGGCCCATTGTCAGGGCCTGAATCGGTCGGGACCGGGGCCGTTCCGCGCCGTCGTGAACCTCGACGGCGTTCACGACGGCGCGGCCACTTCGGCGTGGGAGTGGAGAATCGCGCCCGAAATTCCCCGCTATCACTACCCGATTACTTTACATTTCTCTGAGATTTGCCTACATATCTGCTCTTCTATCTCTCTCAGACTGTTAGGGAGCCTATAGAGTATTCCCAGCTACTCTTTTTTTAGTTTTGAAGTTCTACCCATAAGACTTAATTTGAAGAGCCTTCTAAGATGTTGTCCCACCTTACTGCTGTAATTGATTCCCTGATCAAAATTGCGACACCCCTTCCTCTTTTACCTCCTTCCCTGACTCACCTGAGGATCCTATATCCTGGAATATTGAGCTGCCAATCCTGCCCCTCTCTCGGCCATGTCTCAATGACAGCAATGACACCATAACCTCGTGGTTTAGTTTGTGCCCTTAACTCATCTGCCTTGATCGTCAGACTCATTGCATTAAAATAAGTACCATCCAATCTTGCCAAACTCCCTCGTGACTTAACTGGTCTAGACATTCTATGCCTTCCTGACTCACTTGCTGTCTCTTCTAATTTGGCTGTGCATCTCCCCCTTCTGAATCTTCTCTCAGGATCCCACCCCCCTGCCAAGTTATTTTAAACCTTCCCTAACCGCAAACTTCATTGCAAGGACGTCAGTCCCATTTTGGATTAGGTGTAACCTGTCCCGCTTGTACAGGTCCAACCATCCCCAAAAACGTTTCCAATATCCCAGAAATCTCAAGCCCTCCCTCCTGCACCATTTCTCCAGCCACACATTCATCTGGACTAACCTATTTCATCAGTCACTCGCATGTGGCACCAGAGATAATCCAGATAATACCTTCTGGTAATACCTTCTGGTCCTGTTTTTTAATCTATTTCCTAGCTCCTTAAGTCTGCTTTCAGGACCTCACCCCTTTTTCTGCCTATATTTTTGGTACCAAAATGTCTGTTTACCCTCCCCCTTCAGCATGCCCTGCAGCTGTTCGGTGACCTACCTGACCCTGGCATCATTGAGGCCTGGATTCTCTTTTGCGGCCACAGAAACGCCTGTTTGTTCCCCTTACAATTGAATGCCCTACCGCTATAGCCCTGACATTCTTCCTCTTCCTCCCTTGCGCAGCAGACCCAGTCATGGTGATATGAAATTGTCTGCCACTGCTTTCCCCTACACAGTCATCTCCCCCAACAGTATCCAAAACGGTATAGCTTTTAGAAAGGGAGATAGTCACTGGGGACTCCTGTGCTGCCTTCCTCCACTCTGCCTGGTGGTCACCCATGCTCTTTCTGCCTGTTCAATCCTCACCTGTGTTGTGACCACCTCACTGAACGTGCTATCCCCGACTTACTCAGCAACGCGGGTGCTCCACAGTGAATCCACCCTCAGCTGCAGCTCCGAAAGGCGGTTAGCCAGTAGCTGCAGTTGGACACACTTCCTCTACACATGGTAACCAAGGAAATCAGATTTGCTACATAGCACAGGGGGAACATATCACCTGTGGGAGCTCTCCTGCCATGACTACCCTTAAGCCCCTTATTTACTTCCTTTATGAACGAAAAATTATGCTTATATAAGGAAATTATTAACTTACCTCCTTTACACTAACTTTACTTCCTTTACCCTACTTTGTTTACTTATAGTACTTTATTCTAATGACCCTGACTTTCACTTATTTGTGTTGTTTCAGTTAATCCTCTCTTCCAAAAGAAAACACTTTTAAAAATCACAACTGCTTGTCTGTGACTCTGACTGCTGCAAGGATACCCCTCCCAGACCGATTTCTCGCTGCTCTTCAGGGTTCACACTCTCCCACGCAATAAGCCCCATGCCAGTCACGCAAACCATGTGGACCTGCCCCTAAAAGGGGCCACATCACCACACCCTCCCCCCTTAAGTCCCTCAATAACATATTTGCAGAGCAGGTTATGTACAGTAACTATATACAATTAAAAATTAAAACGGTTGAGAAACACAAAGGGAGAGAGTCCATAACAATTCATCACAATGTCAATCTGTTGGGCGATTTTCTGGGTCTCGTGAATCATCTTAATCCCCAATTCCCGTACCAGCCTCCCCGAACAGGCGCCGGAATGTGGCGACTAGGGGCTTTTCACAGTAACTTCATTTGAAGCCGACTTGTGACAATAAGCGATTTTCATTTCATTTTCATTTCAATTGGCTCCTCCATCTCTGAGGTAGCAACGTTGTCATCCCTGCAAGGCTGTCTCTGAGATTCGACCACCAAGGCAGACAGAGGCGGACTTACAATAAAACACACAGAGCTGCAGCGTGGGGCTCCGGCCAATGGCAGGGTCCCATACCGGGAGGTGGCTGTGTCTGTCCCCAAACGTGTCTGTCCGCCTCTGCTGTGAAGCCTTCGGTGAGGCGAGGAGAAGACACTGGGCAGCGGGACGTTTCGGGGAGCAGCAGGGCGACTCTTGATCTCCAGGCCAGGGCTGAGGAGGTCTGGCGGGTAACCAACCGAAAAGAACAGAGGCCATCAGGCCAGATAGCCAACAGTAACAGCCTGGCAGCCAGCCAGGAGCACACACGGTCATTGAGGGTCGAACCTCGAGGCCCAGACACCGAGCGAGAGGCGCGAGATGAGCAGAGCAGCAGTCAGGAAGTGCGAAGGTCAGGCAGGCGGCGTCGGCGTCGTGTCTCTGGGCATCAGTGAGCAGCGGCCTATGGGCATGGCACGACCCGACCAGCGCCAGAGGCCAGGCAAGGCTGAGAGTGAGAGGGCTGGACTGGGCAGAAACCTGACTGGGCAGTGAGGGGGAGATTTTTAGTTTCTGTGCCTTGCATTGTGTGAGCTGAAAGTGGGCACGGCCAGGACGCATTGGCGTCATTCGCAATGGGGTTCGACGTCATTGGGAGTGGGGTGCAAATTCATTGGGAGGTGAGAATCGACGTTATTGGGGGCAGGGCTTGACGCCATTGGGCAAAGGGCTCAAATTTATTGGGGACGGGGATCGGCATCATTGGGATGGGGTTTGACATCATTGGGGGTGGGGCTAGCTGCCATTGGGGTAGGGCTCGACATCATTGGGATAGGGCTCGACATCATTGGGATGGGGCTCGACATCATTGGGGTGGGCTCAAAGTCATTAGGGGAAGAGCTTGACATCATGGGGTGGGGCTCGATGTCATTGGGGTGGGGCTCGATGTCATTGGGGTGGGGCTCGATGTCATTAGGAGTTGGGCTTGGCATCATTGGGGTGGGGCTCGACATCATTGGGGTAGAGCTCGATGTCAGTGGGGTGGGGCTCAAGGTTATTGGGGGTTGGGCCTGTGTCATTGGGGCAGGGTTGATGTAATTGGGGACGGGTCACTACGTCACCAGGGGGTGGAGCATAACGTGGAGCTCCTGCAAAGAGGGAGAGTGCCTCCAATAGTGTAAGTCCGCCTGTGACAGCAGGGACATTCCATCTCTCGCTCCCTCCTGTGAGTGGTAATGTCTGTTGTCCCTGGCAGGGATCGCACTGGCGCACCATGCATTCAATATCCTTAACTATGCCAGGTCACCAAATGAAGCTTCCAGCTAGTATTTTCATTTCTGTTGGGCTCGGATGGGCATTGTACAATTTTGCAAGAATGGCTCTCCTGCTGGGGGTGGTATCAGCACTTGGGAACCTCAGAATATGACTCCATCCTCACAACTAAGTTTGTCTTTGAGAATGAGACCAGGCCTCAACTGGTCAGATTTACCATGGTGCACTTCTCTTTGGACAGAACTGGGTCAAGCTTTCCAATCCTGGGCATGTTTCATTCACTGTTTTATGATGCTTTTTGATTTCTTTGTTTGTTTTGGAGGTTTCTCCCTTCCCCCTCGAATTCTGAACTACTGCGGACTTGTGATCGATCAGGTTTACACTCGTCACCAGCGTGGTGGCTCGGGGCAATACTAGGGAGACTTCCAGTATAACAGAACAAGAGTTTATTGTCAACAAGTAAAGGTAAACTGGACACAGACATCGAGTCACTAAACAGGTCTTCACCTCGGGGTCCAGGACCCCCCCTGCCTGGGGCCCTACTCCCAGGGCCCGCTGCTTTTTCCCCATTGGTCAGGGTTTGTGCGCTTCCTCACGATAGGCCCCGAGCTGGTCACGTGGACTGCAAAGGTTTGCCCCTTAAAGGGACCGCGCTTCCAAATGCCATTGCCAGCACTCCAAACCTTTATTTCAATAGCGACCTCTCAGTTCGCAGTCTGACACAGTATGGGATTTTTAAACTTTACTTTATCTTCACAGAACAGATTTGGAACTGAGTTATTTGTAAATGTTGTGTTTTAAAACAGGGGGGTGACTGTGTGGAGTTTTGCACTTTCTCTCCATGTCTACGTGGGTTTCCTTTGGGTGCTCCGGTTTCCTTCCACAGTCCAAAGGTGTGCAGGTTAGGTGGATTGGCCATGCTAAATTGCCCCTTAGTATCCAGGAGGTTAGGTGGGGTTACAGTGATAGACTGGACATGGGCATAAGTAGGGTGCTCTTTCCAAGGGCCAGTGCAGAATCAATGGGCCGAATTGGCCTCCTTCTGCTCTGTAAATGATTCTATGATTGAGGGAAGTAGCGAGTTTTATTGACAGACCGACAGGTGAATCACAGGAACAGCCGGCATGGGGGCAGAATTACAAATTTCTCTGATTACTCCAAATATAAGGGAAAGAAACAGACACATGGGCAGTCAGTCAGCTTAACCTGGGAATGGTGTCATGCAAGGGAAACTCAATCATCTGAAACTTGGAGCCAGTGAGGCACAGGGAAATTTGATTGAGCTCACTAATAGGGTTACTGCTGTGTGTCGTCACTGTACCTCCTGGGAAGTCGGAACACATTCCGCACAGGTCCACCAATGTCAGCATTGTGCATTCCATTTGCCTTCTTAATTACATACTATACCTGCAAAACTAACTTCTTGTGACTCATGCACTAGAACACCTAGATCTCTCTGCACCTCAGAATTCTGCAGCTCTTCTCCATTTAAGTAACACTCTGCTTTTTTATTCTTCCAACCAAAGTGAACGACTTAATGTTTCCCACATTATAGTCCCCATCTGCCGGATGTTTGCCCGTTCACTCAACCTATCCATATCCGTCTGCAACCTCCCTATGTCTTCACAACATATTTTCCTCCCGGCTTTTGTATTATCTGCAAATTTAGCTACCATGCCTTTGCTCCCCTCATCTAAATTATTGATGTAAAAGTTGAGACCCCAGCGGGATTCCACTCATCACATCCTGATGATCAGAAAAAGACCCATCTTCATTGCATCTTCTGTTTTCCATCAACCAGCTAATCTCCTCTTTAGGCTAATATGTTACCCCCTACATCATGAGCTCCTAATTTGCACAATGACGTGGCACTTTGTCAAATGCCTTGTGGAAATCCAAATACAGCACATCTATAGGCTCCCCTTTATCCACAGCACATTACTACTTCAGAGAACTCCAATAAATTGGTTAAGCATGACTTGTGCCTTGTAGATGGTGGACAGGCTTTGGGGAGTCAGGAGATGAGCTACTCGTGGCCGAATTCCCAGCCTATGACCTGCTCCTGTAGCCTCAGTATTTATGTGGCTTGTCCAGTTTAGTTTCTGGTCAATGGTAACTGTCCCCCCTCCCCCACAGGGTGATTATATGATGATAATGCAAATTAATGTCATGGGGAGCTGGCTAGATTCTCTCTTGTTGGAGATGGTCCTTGCTTGTCACTCGTGTGGCACAAATGTGACTTTCCACTTGTCGGCCCAAGCCTGGATATTATCCAGGTCTTGCTGCATTTGGACATGGACTGCTTTGGCATCCGAGGAGTCGCGAATGGTGCTGAACATTGTGCAATCATCAGTGAACATCTACAGTTCTGACCTTAGGATGGAAGAAAGATCATTGCTGAAGCAGCTGAAGATGGTTGGACCAAGGACACTACCCTGAGGAACTTCTGCAGTGATGCCTGGAACTGAGATGATTGACCTCCGACCACCACAACCATCTTCCTTTGTGCCAGGTATGACTCCAACCAGCAGCGAGTGATCCCTCTGGTTGCCATTGACTCCAGTTTTGTCATGGGCAGTCGATCTCACCTCACTTCTGGAGTTCAGCTGTTTTGTCCATGTGTGAACCAAGGTTGTAATGAGGTCAGGAGCTGAGTGACCCTGGTGGAGCTCAAACGGAGTGTCAGTGGGCAGGTTAATGCTAAGTAAGTACTTCTTCATAGCACTGTTGATGATCCTTTCCACTACTTTACTAATGACAGTGAGTAGACTGACAGGGTGGTTATTGGCAGGGTTGGATTTGTTCTGTTTTTTTGTGTACAGGACACACCAGGGCAATTTTCCACATTGCCGGGTAGATGTACTGGAACAGCTTGGCTAGGAGCATGGAAAGCTCAGAAGTACAAGAATTATGTGCTGGGGCTAAGATGGATCGTCCACTCATCACTTCTGGCTGAATTTTTTTGCAAATGTTTCAGCCTTGTCTTTTTCACTGATGTGCTGGGCTCCTTCATCATTGAGGATGGGGATATTTGTCGAGCCTCCTCTTCCAGTGAGTTGTTTAATTGTCCACCACCATTCATGGCTGGATGTGGCAGGACTGCAGAGCTTAGATCTGATCTGTTGATTGTGGGATCACTTAGCTCTGCCTGTTCCAAGATACTTTTGCTGTTTGGCACACAAGTAGTCCTGTGTTGTAATTTCATCAAGTTGACCCCTCATTTTTCGGTATGCCTGGTGTTGCTCCTGGCATGCCCTCCTGAACTCTTCACTGAACCAGGGTAGATCCCCTGGCTTGGTGGTAATGGTAGAGTGGGGGATGTGCCGGGCCATGAGGTTATAGATTGTGATCGAGTACAATTTTGCTGCTGGTGGTGGCCCACAGCAACCCACAGTTGCCCAGTCTGGAGTTGTTCAGGATCTATTCTATTTAGCACGGTGGTAGTGCCACACAACCTGATGGAGGGTACCTTCAATGTGAAGGTGGAATTTGTCTCCACAAGGTGTGTGTGATGGTCACTCCGACCAATGCTCTTGTGGATAGATGCGGTTGTGGTGGTTGGAGGTCAGTCATCTCTGCTCCAGGACATCACTGCAGGTGTTCTTCAGGGTAATGTTCTAGGCCCAACCACCTCCAGCTGCTTCATCAATGACTTTTCTTCCATCACAAGGTCAAAAGTGGGATGATTGTTGATTATTACATATTGCTTATATACAATTTGCAGCTGCTCAGATAATTCCATATGCAGCAGAATTTGGGCAACATTTAAACTCGGGATGATAAATGGCCAGGGGCATTCATGCTGCACGTTTCAGGTAATGAGCATCTCCAACAACATAAGCACCAACTCATGACATTCAACAGCGTTAGCGTTGCTGAATCCGGCAATGTTAACATTCAGAGGGTCATCCTTAAAGGGTAGCAGAGTGGTTAGCACTGCTGCCTCACACCAGGAACCCAGTTTGATACTGACCTTGGGTGACTGTCTATGTGGCGTTTACACTTTCTCTCCGTGCCTGCGTGGGTTTCCTCCAGGTGCTCCGGTTTCCTCCCACAGTCCAAAGATGTGCAAGTTAGGTGGATTGGCCATGATAAATTGCTCCTTCGTTTCCAAAGATGTGCTGGTTATGTGGGGTTACGGGGATAGGGCAGGATGGTGGGTCTGGGTAGGGTTCTCTTTCAGAGGATTGGTGCAGACTAGATAGGCCAGATGGTCTCCTTCTGTACTGTAGAGATTCTATGACACTTGACTCAAATGAACCAGCCATGTAAACGGCAGAGCTACTAGAGCAGGTTGGAGGCAGAATATTCTACAGTGAATAGCTCACCTTACAGGAAAGTGGCACCCCATCTACAAGTAAATTAATGTGGACCAAGCCCACCAGAATGCTAAGGCAGCGGGATCTGCCATTGACAGAATACCCTGGACCCAGGGGGCGATCAACAGGATGCATGTTCCCTACAAGTGCCTGCTGATGACAGAGGAGCAGGAGGAGGCGGAGGAACATGTGGCATCCTGTGAGGAGGAAAATGGGCAGGAGGGGCAGGAGGACAAGCCCGAAGAAGAGCCAGAGGCGGCAAGAGTCCGACATGCCAGGAGGACCCGGGAGGCTCTCATCATCTCCAGATTCTCCTAGGACGAGGCTGTGCCCCTCAGCTCAACACCACCCCCCATTTCATCCCTCCACCCTCATTCCCATCCCCTCCAAAGAGGTTGGAACAAAGATCTGTTAAAGATCTGTCAGTGGGTCAACTAACACGGCCGGACAGTGATGATCACTCACCGTGAGGAAAACTCTGGTGCTCCTCAGTTTATGAGAAAGTCTTTCTGCTGACAGCGCACTCACAGCGATGCTCCTCAGTCACTGGACCATGCTCTGAACAGATTCTGCATCAAGGGCTTTCGATCTTGGACCGCTGTGGGTGGGGGGGAAGATGGAGGGCAACAGGGGCAACGGGGGTGGGGGTTGCAGGCAGGCTCACAGTGAAGACTAACGTGACTGAGGCTTCAAATGTATGAGTGCGATATGTTTTAACAGTGAATATTTCACTGTGACGGTTTTCCATACCCCCTAGCTCTCTCCTCAGGCAGTCCCAATTTCCAAGGCCTGGTCCTCATAGCGGGTGAGGACTCAGATCTCTGGGATTCCTCCTGGCCATCCTGCCCACACTGACGGCCGCTGTCACTGTCACTGCCTACCAGGCAGCATTGCCGACCCTGCTGCTGGTCCTCCCATCCCTTTGGGGAAACAGGGTGCCCCTCCTCTCCTCCACAGCATCAAGAAACCTGGCCAGGTGACCATCCCCAAAGCGAGGAGCAGGTCCTCCTGCTGCTGTGCTTGTGTGTTGACTGGGAGTGAGTATGAGGAAGTGTTTAAAAGTAGCTCCCCCTTGTTAGCAGGGAGCTGCTGAGGTGCGAGTCTGGCAAATCAGGCATCGAGGGAGCCAGGCATGGCGAGATTCTCGTTTGTCTCATTTGTGGCACTAAGTGCTGATCTCGCCAACGCGGCCGCCGTGAAAATCCCAGCCAAACGCGCCCAAAACCGGACTTTAACTTGAGTCCGCTGAATGTGCTCCGTCTTTTCATGAGGAGGAGCTTCATGTCGTCCATGAGGTGTCCTCAGATTCCACCAGTGAGGATCATATGGCGCAACTTGGACAACGTGGGGTTCTTATGGGTCCAAGCTTTAATCTGTCTTGCAGAATTTGGCAAGGTATCCTTTGGGGTATTTGTTGATAACGTTGTACAATTCATCAATCTCTAATTAAAAATTTTCCAGCCAGTCCAGTTGGATCTTCTGAGGCAATCCCTGCCCATTAGACCAGGCCCTGATCCTTGCACGACTATGAGTGGAAGTATTACCGACTGCTGTTCATAAGTTACCGGGGTCATGGTGGTCTCCGTAATCTTCAAAATGTCTTCCCTGTACGTAGCTAGTCTGGCCCTGGTGTCCTTTAGGTTTAAGGGTGGAATACCATTTGGAGATGCTGGAATGTCTGTTCCCTAAAGATGGAGAAGGCCACTCCCATATCCACCTCCATCTCTAAGGATTGACTGTTGACAAGCAGCCCGATACTTATTAGAGCGACCTTGGTAGTGATGACGCAGTTTAACTGCATTGTTTCATCCTCTGAGGGCTGCATACGTGTAAGGTCGGTGTCGGAGGTGGCTTTGGTTCCTGGTCTGGGTGGCACGCTTACTGCTGATTCTAGCAGCCTTGCCTGCATTGTGCCCTACGACATCACCTACAGCAGCCTTGCGGCTGATGCCTCTGATCCTCCGGGGAGCTTTCCCGGGTACTTCTGGGGAGCCAGGATGCCCTTTTGGAATATTGGATTTATGGTGGGCGAAGCATGTGGGTGACTTCACCGGATACCCTGGCTTCTCTATGCAAAGACCCTCCTCCCAACCTGAGGACTGTACTTTCCGTCAAGCCTTGATGTTCTTGAGCCTATTTCTCGGCATTTCCCAGGGACAAAGCTATTCCTATATAGCCTCTTGAGGTCTAGGTTGTTAATCCCACATACCAGCCTATCATGTAGCATCTCATTCATGGACGATCCAAATTCCCAGTACTCTGCCAACTTCCGCAATCTAGCAAGAACGGGTTCCCCAGGGTCCTCCCAGCTGTGTCAAAATGGAGGATTATGGATGGCTTTGGGGTGTAATGGTTTCTCACCAGGTTCACGAGCTTGTCAGATGTTTTAGTGTCAGGGGCCGCTGAATAGGTTACGCTTTTGAGAATGCTAAATATCGGGGTCCCGTATGCTGTGAGGAAGATTACCTTCTGTCCCATTGGTATTGACAAATAACGCATGTGCTTGGCACACTGGTCCCAGTCCCCTACGTTTGCATTGTTGCCAATCGGCACCGGAGTCGCCAATAATGTTGCCAATTAATAATGATGCTCTTTAGAGTCGCCAGGTATCAAATGATACCACCACAAGGCTTTACCGGATATTGATCAAAGGACCACACAACCAGTTAGTCAGTTCAAGTTCAAAGATGGTTTATTTACACACAAGGATTACTTCGACATGCAACACAAAACACTCCAAGTTATACTACACCTAACAACTACAATAACCTTTTCTTAACTTCAGGGCAACCGGCTCTATGCAGATGGACAAGGCCTTTGTCTGGATCTTGCGTGGCTGGGTGGAAGAAGTGGCTGTTTCTGCTGGGCTCATCCGTCTGGTAGCGATCGTTAGTCTTGAACTTGTCTGTCTGGTCGTTATGCTGCATTTGGATTGGCATAGGCAGGATCCAAGCGACCGAGCACATGGCTGTGTCTCTGATCCCTCTGGGATTTTGCGCTGTTTAGGGCGGTCCTTAACTTGGACCCAATAATTCGACAGGCTTCGATCACTGCCTTTGATTTTGGCCAATAAAGGGGCGGGTGCCATGATGGCTGGGCGTGTCCTTAACGGTCATTGACCTTGACTGTTTGGTCTCCCTGAGTAAAGGGAGTGGCTCCGATTAGTCTGCATCTGTATCGGTTACCCGAATACAGTTCTTTTGTTCTGAGGAAATGGGCCATTAGAATGCAAACGAGCGGGGGTTTCAATCGCGTCTAGCTATCTGGGTTGCAAATACACACACAAGTTCTGAGTCTGTCTGAGTCCTGGGTTGGCCATAATTCCCATGGTCCTTTGCAGGTGGCCATCTGAGATGGCTACAGTATCATACGGCTCAAGATGTAGAAAGAAAGGCATTTCCAGCTTTTCTTTTCTTACCGAAGTTGTCTTCTGAAGTTATGAAAGCTGCACAGAATCCCGTGCGTGATCCTCATCGCCAATGTAATCACTCCAGGAGGCGCCGGCTAAAAATCAAAGCAGATTTATTCTCAAGCATAAATAAAGCCACAGGTGCGACGTACAAATCAAATGTCCCAGCCCGGGACTATTAGGAACTCCCCGTCCAGGTCTGGGGGTCGATATTTAAGGTTGGCGAGCCCATATTGGGTGGGTCTCCGCTCATTCAACATGGGAACTCATATCCTACAAAGCCCATGGGGAGATCAATCAGCGATTCCCTGGGGTCTTTGTGAGGGTTATAAACCACATCATACTGTATTGCGATATCGATAGAGAGAGTGAATGCCCATTTATGTAGCACCTTTCCCCTCCAGATTACGAGAGCTTCATAGTCCTGATATCACACCAACAGACAGGGGACGGTGACAGGTAATGTATGTCTTGAAGCAAATGGTCCAGACCACTTAAAGAAGTTACAGATACAGAAGCTGAGCTGATTCCTGTCACAGACTGGAATCTGTAACCTTGTGTAAGGAAGATCTATTCAACACCTTCCTCTCTTTCCAAAGCATTTTCAGAAGCGGTGAAGTGTGAACATGAACGCTCGATCCACTTATTCATTGATTCGCTGTTGTACGAAGACCAGCCATGCAAGGCTTATCGGTGTAACAACCACAAATCATTTGAGAAGGGGATGTGCCTGAACTGCCGCAAGAATCGCTGTAACACTCTGGGCTACAATGTTAAATGGATCAACAGCAAGAAGTGCAACAGGATGTACCTGAAGACCCGGGCCAACATGCCCTTTCGAGGTAGGCCAGAGCTGATAACTTTCCAAATTTTAACTGAGAGTGGAATCTGGGAGGGGAGAGCGCCACCTACCTTTGGGAGACAAGGGTGACCTTGTCTCTCTGGTCATCTGCCTGACTAAAAGGTGCTGGACATTTCCACGGGCTGGTGAGCGGGAAGAGAAGGTTCTGGCAGCATAAAGTAAGTCACGGAGTTGGGTATTGAGAGAGTCTTGGGAAGGAGGGTGTGCCCAGGGCAGAGGGAGGCCTATACTTGTGTACCCCAGAGAATCACTTCTTGCAACTCCTGATCTCATAAGAAAAGCAAACGCAACCGAGCTGTTTGGGCCTCTTCCGGTTCCAGTCAATTTCCTGCAGCTGTTCCCATCAGGGCAGAGTTAAAATCAGGTCCGGTGCCCAATCTGTATAACTGAAGGAGGGTCTGCCTCTCCTGGCAGCTCCCCTTTGATGTCTGCTGATCAGAGCAGGCTGGGATTGGCAAAAGGTGGCCAAGACCTGGAGCATCTGAATTGCCAACACCCTGTGTCTGGGGTTAAAATCACACGTGTGCAAATTCCAACAGCCTTTGGGATATTGTTCTCACCTGAACAGAGAGGATTAAGGGGAAATTTAAACAAAGTGTCCAATATCATGAAGGGTTTTGATGAAACTAATGGGGAGAAGCCGAGCAGGATTTTCTCTTTGGGAGGCTAAGTTCTCCCGTCTGAGTGGAATCGTTCTTGGTCTATGCTGGTGCCAGGAGCTGCGCCCAAGAGCGATTTTGTTCTCCCTTGCCATGCTAATTTATACTTGGTAGGGAGTTTGCGGGATTGTATTGGAATCCCGGAATTGGACTGCCATTTTGAGCTGGTGGCCCCGATACCGAGGGCCAGTGGCTGGCCCCCCTCCCCCTACAACACAAATCCTCCCACCCTCCCTCCTGCTGACAAGTAAGGGCATCCTCCCCCACCACATGGGAATTAAGGGTCAATCCCCACAACACACACACATGAGGGTGACCCAATACCACCCCCATCAGAGACCCCCATCAGAGACCCCTGCTTGAAACCTGAAGAGCAGGACAAGCAGCAGATTGCATTTTCACTTGCCCTTTTCTAACACCTTTCCTTCGGGGCTTTTCACAGTAATTTAATTGAAGCCTAATTGTGACAATAAGTGATTATTATTATAATTATTATTAAATGTTCCATCCCAGGCAACATCCTGGTGAATTGCCTCTGCACCCACTCCAGTGCAATCACATCCTTCCGGTAATATGGCGACCAGAATTGCACAGTACTCCAGCTGTGGCCTCACCAAAGTTCTCTACAATTCCATCATGACCTCCCTGCTTTTGCAATCTATGCCTCGATTGATGAAGGCAAGTGTCCCATATGTGTTTTTCACCACAAAATTAACCTGCCCTCCCACTTTCAGAGATCTATGGACAAACACGCCAAGGTCCCTTTGTTCCTTGGAACTTTCCAGTGTCAGTCCATTCATTGAACACTTCCTTGGCAAATTGCTTCTTCCAAAGTATATCACCTCACACTTTTCAGGGATAAATTCCATCTGCCACTTTTCTGCCCATTTGACCAACCCGTCCAAAATATTCCTGTAACCCAAGACAGTCCGCCTCACTGTTAACCACCCGGCCAATATTTGTGTCATCCGCAAACTTACTGATCCTACCCCCCACATAGTCATCTATGTTGTTTATGTGAATGATGGATAATAGGGGCTCCAGCACAGATCCCTGTGGTACGCCATGGACACCGGCTACCAGTCACTAAAACAGCCGTCTGTCAGCACCTCTGTCTCCTACAACTAAGCCAATTTGAATCCACCTTATCAAATTACCCTGTACCCCTTGTGCATTTGCCTTCTTTAGATGCCTCCCATGTGATATCTTGTCAAAGATTTTGCTGAAATCCTTCCAAACTACATCAACTGCATTACCCTCATCTACACACCTGGTCACCTCGCTCAAAAATTCAGTTAAATTTGTTAGGCATGACCTCCCTCGGACAAAACCATGCTGACTATCCCTGATCAAACCTTGTGTAGCGCACAATGACTTACGAGAGACACGAATAGAGATGAAGTCGATGAGGCTTTATTAAGCGTGACTTGTTCCCCGCAGTTCAGCAACAGACTGGAGCTGCGGGGAGAAGCCCGTGTTCTTATACTCCGCCTTCAGGGCGGAGCTAGGGATCAACAGCCAACCAGGACCCGGGATCTGTCAGCCAATAGCATCACGGCGTCACAGTCCCACATGACCCCTAATGCATACCACCACACCTTGTTCATTGATCTTTCCCTTCACACTAGAATGCGTCTCCATTACTCTGCTTTGATGCTGACCACAATTTTTATAAACACTCTTGTTTGATTTACAGATCCTCACCAGTCAAAGACAGCTAAGTGCTTCCTGCTGTGAAAAAGAGGAAGTCAAAGCATTTAGCTGCTTTTGATGTGATGAGGGGCTGTCAATCCTAGCAGGTCACACAATGAATCTTCAACCTACTGCCTGGACTGCTCTTCAGCTTTAGTCAGGGGCCTCTGATGGGGGTCTCTGTCGGGGTGGGGCCGGATGGGGTCTTTACTGGGGGGTCTCTTTTGGGGTCTGATGGGTGTGGTCTCTGATGGGGGAGTCTGTGCTGGGGGTCTGATGGAGGGTCTATGCTGGGGGTCTGATGGGGGAGTCTCTGTTGGGAGTCTGATGGAGGGTCTGATGGGGGAGTCTCTGTTGGGAGTCTGATGGGAGGGTCTATGCTGGGGGTCTGATGGGGGAGTCTCTGTTGGGAGTCTGATGGGGGAGTCTGTGCTGGGGGTCTGATGGAGGGTCTGATGGGGGAGTCTCTGTTGGGAGTCTGATGGGGGAGTCTGTGCTGGGGGTCTGATGGAGGGTCTGATGGGGGAGTCTCTGTTGGGAGTCTGATGGGGGAGTCTGTGCTGGGAGTCTGATGGAGGAGTCTGTGCTGGGAGTCTGATGGGGAAGTCTATGCTGGGGGTCTGATGGAGGGTCTGATGGGGGAGTTTCCGTTGGGAGTCTGATGGGGGAGTTTATGCTGGGGGTCTGATGGGGGAGTCTCTGTTGGGAGTCTGATGGGGGAGTCTGTGCTGGGGGTCTGATGGAGGGTCTGATGGGGGAGTCTCTGTTGGGAGTCTGATGGGGGAGTCTGTGCTGGGGGTCTGATGGAGGGTCTGATGGGGGAGTCTCTGTTGGGAGTCTGATGGGGGAGTCTGTGCTGGGAGTCTGATGGAGGAGTCTGTGCTGGGAGTCTGATGGGGAGTCTGATGGGGGAGTTTCCGTTGGGAGTCTGATGGGGAAGTCTATGCTGGGGGTCTGATGGAGGGTCTGATGGGGGAGTCTGTGCTGGGAGTCTGATGGGGAGTCTATGCTGGGGGTCTGATGGAGGGTCTGATGGGGGAGTCTGTGCTGGGAGTCTGATGGGGAGTCTATGCTGGGGGTCTGATGGAGGGTCTGATGGGGGAGTCTGTGCTGGGGGTCTGATGGGGGAGTCTCTGTTGGGAGTCTGATGGAGGGTCTGATGGGGGAGTCTCTGTTGGGAGTCTGATGGGAGGGTCTATGCTGGGGGTCTGATGGGGGAGTCTCTGTTGGGAGTCTGATGGGGGAGTCTGTGCTGGGGGTCTGATGGAGGGTCTGATGGGGGAGTCTCTGTTGGGAGTCTGATGGGGGAGTCTGTGCTGGGGGTCTGATGGAGGGTCTGATGGGGGAGTTTCCGTTGGGAGTCTGATGGGGGAGTTTATGCTGGGGGTCTGATGGAGGGTCTGATGGGGGAGTCTCTGTTGGGAGTCTGATGGGGGAGTCTGTGCTGGGGGTCTGATGGAGGGTCTGATGGGGGAGTCTCTGTTGGGAGTCTGATGGGGGAGTCTGTGCTGGGAGTCTGATGGAGGAGTCTGTGCTGGGAGTCTGATGGGGAAGTCTATGCTGGGGGTCTGATGGAGGGTCTGATGGGGGAGTTTCCGTTGGGAGTCTGATGGGGAAGTCTATGCTGGGGGTCTGATGGAGGGTCTGATGGGGGAGTCTGTGCTGGGAGTCTGATGGGGAGTCTATGCTGGGGGTCTGATGGAGGGTCTGATGGGGGAGTCTGTGCTGGGAGTCTGATGGGGAGTCTATGCTGGGGGTCTGATGGAGGGTCTGATGGGGGAGTCTGTGCTGGGAGTCTGATGGGGAGTCTATGCTGGGGGTCTGATGGAGGGTCTGATGGGGGAGTCTGTGCTGGGAGTCTGATGGGGAGTCTATGCTGGGGGTCTGATGGAGGGTCTGATGGGGGAGTCTCTGTTGGGAGTCTGATGGGGAAGTCTATGCTGGGGGTCTGATGGAGGGTCTGATGGGGGAGTTTATGCTGGGGGTCTGATGGAGGGTCTGATGGGGGAGTTTCTGTTGGGAGTCTGATGGGGAAGTCTATGCTGGGGGTCTGATGGAGGGTCTGATGGGGGAGTCTGTGCTGGGGGTCTGATGGAGGGTCTGATGGAGGAGTTTCTGTTGGGAGTCTGATGGGGAAGTCTATGCTGGGGGTCTGATGGAGGGTCTGATGGGGGAGTCTGTGCTGGGAGTCTGATGGGGGAGTCTGTGCTGGGGGTCTGATGGAGGGTCTGATGGGGGAGTTTCTGTTGGGAGTCTGATGGGGAAGTCTATGCTGGGGGTCTGATGGAGGGTCTGATGGGGGAGTCTGTGCTGGGGGTCTGATGGAGGGTCTGATGGGGGAGTTTCTGTTGGGAGTCTGATGGGGAAGTCTATGCTGGGGGTCTGATGGAGGGTCTGATGGGGGAGTCTGTGCTGGGAGTCTGATGGGGAAGTCTATGCTGGGGGTCTGATGGAGGGTCTGATGGGGGAGTCTGTGCTGGGGGTCTGATGGAGGGTCTGATGGGGGAGTTTCTGTTGGGAGTCTGATGGAGGGTCTGATGGGGGAGTCTCTGTTGGGAGTCTGATGGGGAAGACTATGCTGGGGGTCTGATGGAGGGTCTGATGGGGGAGTCTGTGCTGGGGGTCTGATGGAGGGTCTGATGGGGGAGTCTGTGCTGGGGGTCTGATGGAGGGTCTGATGGGGGAGTCTCTGTTGGGAGTCTGATGGGGAAGACTATGCTGGGGGTCTGATGGAGGGTCTGATGGGGGAGTCTGTGCTGGGGGTCTGATGGAGGGTCTGATGGGGGAGTCTGTGCTGGGGGTCTGATGGAGGATCTGATGGGGGAGTCTCTGTTCAGGGTCTCTTTTGGAGGTCTAATGGGGCAGTCTCTGTTAGGGTCTGATTTGGGGGGTCTCTGTTGGGGGTTTGATGGGGGAATCTGATGGTAGGCCTGATGGGGGTGTCTGTGGGGTGGGGTGGGCAGGACTTGTGTTATCGGAGGAAGGGGACCCTCCGGATGTTTTTGTGGGGCACCTACATTGCATACTTACCACCTTGACCCACTGTGGGGTCCACCATGCCAGGGTTAGATTGGAAATACCTGAGGTGGGCGGCAGACATCCACCCCACTGCTTTCTGGGGCAGGAAGCTTATTAACGAGAGGACAGATATGTGTTCAAGAGCTAACCAAAGAGTCAGAGTGAAACTGCGGAGAATCCTCTTTTTGCAGCGAATTGTTCTGACTTGGATTGTGCTATCTGATAGGCTGGTGGAAATAACGGGCGTGATTCTCCGCTCCGCTCCGGTTGGGAGAATCCCCTGGCGCGCCATTTTTCCCCGCGACGCCGGTCCGACCCCCTCCCGCGATTCACCCAAACGGCGAGATCGGCCCCGTCGAGTTCTGCGCGGCGCAGGCGGGAGAATCGCCCGAGACACCCAAAATGGCGATTCTCCGCTACCCCCGCTATTCTCCGGCCCGGATGGGCTGAAGTCCCAGCGGCGTGACCCCAGTTCACGCCATCGCCGTTCACACCTGGTAAATAAAGTCGTCAGCCAGTCGTGCTGGCTGACGCTGAGCAGTGAGGAGGTGAGCGGACTGTTCCGGAGCTCCTGCAGACCGGGTCGACTTCCCCGAGAATGCTGCGGCCAACAGGGGGGTGGGAGGGGGGGGGGTGAGGGAGAGTGTGGAGGTGGGAGGGGGGTGAGGGATTGTGTGGAGCTGGGAGGGGGGTGAGGGAGAGTGTGGAGGTGGGAGGGGGGTGAGGGAGACTGTGGAGGTGGGAGGGGGGTGAGGGAGAGTGTGGAGGTGGGAGGGGGGTGAGGGAGAGTGTGGAGGTGGGAGGGGGGTGAGGGAGAGTGTGGAGGTGGGAGGGGGGGTGAGGGAGAGTGTGGAGCTGGGAGGGGGGGTGAGGGAGAGTGTGGAGGTGGGAAGGGAGAGTGTGGAGGTGGGAGGGGGGTGAGGGAGAGTGTGGAGATGGGAGGGGGTGAGGGAGTGTGTGGAGCTGGGAGGGGGGTGAGGGAGTGTGTGGAGGTGGGAGGGGGGGTGAGGGAGAGTGTGGAGGTGGGAGGTGGGGGAGGGAGAGTGTGGAGGTGGGGAGGGAGAGTGTGGAGGTGGGAGGGGGGGTGAGGGAGAGTGTGGAGGTGGGAGGAGGGGGAGGGAGAGTGTGGAGGTGGGAGGGGGGGTGAGGGAGAGTGTGGAGGTGGGAGGGGGGAGGGAGAGTGTGGAGGTGGGAGGAGGGGGAGGGAGAGTGTGGAGGTGGGAGGAGGGGTGAGGGAGAGTGTGGAGGTGGGAGGAGGGGGAGGGAGAGTGTGGAGGTGGGAGGAGGGGGAGGGAGAGTGTGGAGGTGGGAAGGGAGAGTGTGGAGGTGGGAGGGGGGTGAGGGAGAGTGTGGAGGTGGGAGGAGGGTGAGGGAGAGTGTGGAGGTGGGAGGAGGGGGAGGGAGAGTGTGGAGGTGGGAGGAGGGGGAGGGAGAGTGTGGAGGTGGGAGGAGGGGGAGGGAGAGTGTGGAGGTGGGAGGAGGGGGAGGGAGAGTGTGGAGGTGGGAAGGGAGAGTGTGGAGGTGGGAGGGGGGGGAGGGAGAGTGTGGAGGTGGGAGGAGGGGGAGGGAGAGTGTGGAGGTGGGAGGAGGGGGAGGGAGAGTGTGGAGGTGGGAGGAGGGGGAGGGAGAGTGTGGAGGTGGGAAGGGAGAGTGTGGAGGTGGGAGGGGGGAGGGAGAGTGTGGAGGTGGGAGGAGGGGGAGGGAGAGTGTGGACGTGGGAGGGGGGGTGAGGGAGAGTGTGGAGGAGGGTGAGGGAGAGTGTGGAGGTGGGAGGAGGGGGAGGGAGAGTGTGGAGGTGGGAGGAGGGGGAGGGAGAGTGTGGAGGTGGGAGGAGGGGGAGGGAGAGTGTGGAGGTGGGAGGAGGGGGAGGGAGAGTGTGGAGGTGGGAGGAGGGGGAGGGAGAGTGTGGAGGTGGGAGGAGGGGGAGGGAGAGTGTGGAGGTGGGAGGAGGGGGAGGGAGAGTGTGGAGGTGGGAGGAGGGGGAGGGAGAGTGTGGAGGTGGGAAGGGAGAGTGTGGAGGTGGGAGGGGGGGAGGGAGAGTGTGGAGGTGGGAGGAGGGGGAGGGAGAGTGTGGAGGTGGGAGGAGGGGGAGGGAGAGTGTGGAGGTGGGAGGAGGGGGAGGGAGAGTGTGGAGGTGGGAGGAGGGGGAGGGAGAGTGTGGAGGTGGGAGGAGGGGGAGGGAGAGTGTGGAGGTGGGAGGAGGGGGAGGGAGAGTGTGGAGGTGGGAAGGGAGAGTGTGGAGGTGGGAGGGGGGAGGGAGAGTGTGGAGGTGGGAGGAGGGGGAGGGAGAGTGTGGAGGTGGGAGGGGGGGTGAGGGAGAGTGTGGAGGAGGGTGAGGGAGAGTGTGGAGGTGGGAGGAGGGGGAGGGAGAGTGTGGAGGTGGGAGGAGGGGGAGGGAGAGTGTGGAGGTGGGAGGAGGGGGAGGGAGAGTGTGGAGGTGGGAGGGGGGGAGGGAGAGTGTGGAGGTGGGAGGAGGGGGAGGGAGAGTGTGGAGGAGGGGGAGGGAGAGTGTGGAGGTGGGAGGAGGGGGAGGGAGAGTGTGGAGGTGGGAGGAGGGGGAGGGAGAGTGTGGAGGTGGGAGGAGGGTGAGGGAGAGTGTGGAGGTGGGAGGAGGGGGAGGGAGAGTGTGGAGGTGGGAGGAGGGGGAGGGAGAGTGTGGAGGTGGGAGGAGGGGGAGGGAGAGTGTGGAGGTGGGAGGGGGGGTGAGGGAGAGTGTGGAGGTGGGAGGAGGGGGAGGGAGAGTGTGGAGGTGTATGCCGACCAGACAGCGATGGTCACTGCCGTGGTTGGAGCCGCAGGTTGCCATCCGGCAGCGTAGAGTCGGACGGCCCACAGTGGCTGCAGATGCAGCGGTCGCCGGTGCAGCAGAGGGGATGGACGCGGAGTGGCCCGTCATCGCCGCGCAGGCCGCAGTCGCTCAGGACCCGAATGTACAAGGGGATGCCGAGGAGAACGTTGACCCCCCGACGGCGAGGAATGCACAGGAGGCGGGCACTGATATTGAAGTGCTTGGGGGGGAGGAGGTGGAGGAGGAGCCACTGATGGTGGTGCCAGGGCGCCACAGGCGTCCAGCAAGGCCGAGGGTGTATCATAGAATTTACAGTGCAGAAGGAGGCCATTCGGCCCATCGAGTCTGCACTGGCTCTTGGACAGAGCACCCTACCCAAGGTCAACAGCTCCACCCTATCCCCACAACCCAGCAACCACACCCAACGCTATGGACAATTTTGGACACTAAGGGCAATTTATCACGGCCAATCCACTTAACCTGCACATCTTTGGACTGTGGGAGGAAACCGGAGCACCCGGAGGAAACCCACACAGACACGGGGAGGATGTGCAGACTCCGCACAGACAGTGACCCAAGCCAGAATCGAACCTGGGACCTGGAGCTGGGAAGCAATTGTGCTATCCACAATCCTACCGTGCTGTACCATGACAGAATGTCATTCGAGGCCCTACCGGACATCACATGCAGGAGAAGACTACGGTTCAGCAGGGAGACGGTCGCACATATATGCCACCTCGTGGCGCACCTCACACCACTAGGAACGAGTGGCAGACACGCTATACCAGTCTCCGTCAAGGTAACGGTGGCCCTAAACCTTTACGCTACCGGTTCCTTCCAGGCGCCGAGCGGGGTCCTATCCGGGATCTCACAGGCATCGGTCCACAGGTGCATCAGGGCCGTGACTGACGCCTTGTACGCCATCGCGGACAGGTACATTCAATTCCCCGAGGACCGAGCACAGCAGGAAGCACGGGCACGTGGATTCGCCAAGGTGGCCGGGATACCGATGGTCCAGGGTGTCATCGATGGTGTGCATGTCTCCATGCGCCCACCTGCAGACAGCAGGGAAGTGTTCATGAACAGGAAGGGCGCATACTCCATAAACATTCAGGTGGTGTGCGACCCCCACATGAAGATCATGCACGTGTGTGCAAGGTACCCCGGCAGTGTGCATGACGCCTACATTCTGGCACAATCGTTCATCCACGCAATGTTCGATGGATGCCCCCCCCGGCTGAGGGGCTGGTTGCTGGGCGACAGAGGCTATCCGTTGAGGTCATGGCTGATGACGCCAATACGGAGGCCTCAGATCAACGTGGAGAGCCTATACAACGAGGCACATGCAGCAACCAGGGGTGTGGTGGAGCGGTGCTTCGGCCTGCTGAAGATGAGATTCAGATGCCTGGACCGATCAGGAGGGGCCCTGCAATACCGGCCCGACAGGGTCGGTCGCATGGTTGTGGTCTGCTGTGTGCTGCACAACATTGCCATGCAGAGGGGAGATGCCCTGGTGGAGGAGCCGGAGGGAGGACCCCGACGGCACCCGGAGCCAACGCAAACGAGGGGGATGGGGAAGAGGGAGGAGGAGGAGGAGGAGGAGGATGGCGTGCATCAGGGTGGGGGGAGGGGCGCAGGACACAGACACTGCCCAGCTGCTCGTTACGTCCAGGAGGCTGCGCGACGGCACCGTCGCGGACAGCGGGCACGCGACGCGTTGGTGGCCGCACGATTCACGCACCGTGGGGGAGGGATTCGCTGAACACTGCCACTTGCACCATCAGTCCTGCACACGGGCACCACACAGCAACCCCCCCCCCCCCCACCCCTGCACCCCCGCACCGCGTTCACGGCACCAATTCCACATCACCTTCCCACTGCGGGATTGCACATTTAAAAAAATTTTTTAAAATATATTTATTAAAGTTTTTTAACACAATTTTTCTCCCTTACAAACAATACCCCCCCCCCCCCCCCCCCCGTAACAAAATAAAAGAGCAAGAAATCGCGCAGAGCGCGATACATGGCAAAATGATATATTTACACAGCTTTGGCAAGAAATCGCGCAGAGCGCGATACATGGCAAAATGATATATTTACACAGCTTTGTACACTGGCCCTCACCCGTACGTGCCAGTTTCCCCAACCCTTCATGTTATCTCTTGCTCACCCACCCTCCCCGGCAGTCCCCCCTTTATCCCACCCCCTCCCCCCCTCCCAGGACGTCGTCTCCCCCCCCGCCCAAGGTTGCTGCTGCTGCTGACCGACCTTCCTCTAACGCTCCCCGAGATAGTCTAGGAACGGTTGCCACCGCCTGTAGAACCCCTGCGCTGACCCTCTCAAGGCGAACTTAATCCTCTCCAACTTTATGAACCCAGCCATATCATTTATCCAGGCCTCCAGGCTGGGGGGCTTCGCCTCCTTCCACATTAGCAAGATCCTTCGCCGGGCTACTAGGGACGCAAAGGCCAGAATGCCGGCCTCTTTCGCCTCCTGCACTCCCGGTTCGTCCACTACTCCAAATATTGCTAGCCCCCAGCTTGGCTTGACCCGGACTTTCACCACCTGAGATATTGCTCCCGCCACTCCTCTCCAGAACCCCTCCAGTGCCAGGCATGACCAAAACATATGGACATGGTTCGCCGGGCTCCCTGAGCACATCCCACACCTGTCCTCCACCCCAAAGAACCTACTCAACCTCGCCTCCGTCAAGTGCGCTCTGTGGACCACCTTAAATTGTATCAGGCTGAGCCTGGCACACGAGGAGGAGGAATTAACCCTACCTAGGGCATCAGCCCACAGACCTTCCTCAATCTCCTCCCCCAGCTCCTCCTCCCATTTACCCTTCAACTCTTCTACCAGCGCTTCCCCCTCTTCTTTCAACACCTGGTGTATTTCCGACACCTTGCCCTCCCTAACCCATACACCCGAGATCACCCTATCTTGACCTTCTTGTGCCGGGAGCAACGGGAACCTGCATATATCTAAAGGCATTTCCCGGGGGTAACTCAAACTTCTCCTCCAGTGCCCCAAGGCTCGCAAACGTCATGTCGATGAACAGGTCCCCCATTCTTCCAATCGCCGCCCGATGCCAGCTCTGGAACCCCCCCGTCCATCTTCCCCGGGACAAACCGGTGGTTACCCCTGATCGGGGACCACACCGATGCTCCCATTGCACCCCTGTGCCGTCTCCACTTGCCCCAGATCCTTAGCGTTGCCGCCACCACCAGGCCCGTGGTGTACTTTGTCGGCGAGAGCGGCAGAGGTGCCGTCACCAACGCCCCCAGGCTCGTTCCTTTACAGGACGCCATCTCCATCCTCTTCCATGCCGCCCCTTCACCCTCCATAACCCACTTGCAGATCATCGTCACATTTGCTGCCCAGTAGTAGCTCCCCAGGTTTGGCTGCGCCAACCCTCCTCGGTCCCTACTGCGTTCCAGGAACCCTCTCCTTACTCTCGGGGTCTTATTCGCCCACACAAACCCCATAATACTCCTGCCTACTCTCTTAAAAAAGGCCTCAGTGATCACGATGGGAAGGCACTGAAACACAAACAGAAACCTCGGAAGGACCACCATTTTGACCGACTGCACCCTACCCGCCAGCGAGAGCGGTAGCATGTCCCATCTTTTGAAATCCTCCTCCATTTGCTCCACCAACCTCGTCAGATTCAGTTTATGTAGGGTCCCCCAACTCCTGGCTATCTGGATCCCCAGATACCGAAAGCTCCCCTCCGCCCTCCTCAGTGGTAGGTCCCCTATCCCTCTTTCTTGGTCCCCCGCCTGTAATACAAAGAGCTCACTCTTCCCTACATTGAGCTTATAGCCCGAAAACTCCCCAAACTCCCTTAGAGTCTGCATGACCTCCATTGGATCCGCCACGTACAGCAGCAGGTCATCTGCATATAGCGACACCCGATGCTCTTCTCCCCCTTGGACCACTCCCCTCCATTTATTAAACTCCCTCAATGACATGGCCAATGGTTTGATCGCCAATGCGAACAACAGGCACCCCTGCCTCGTCCCTCGGTACAGTCGAAAGTACTCCGACTTCCGCCGGTTCGTCACTACACTCGCCATCGGGGCTCTGTAAAGGAGCTTAACCCAACTGATAAACCCTCCCCCGAACCCAAAACTACGCAGCACCTCCCAGAGGTACTCCCACTTTACTCGGTCAAAGGCCTTCTCCGCGTCTATAGCTGCCACTATCTCCGCCTCTCCCTGCTCCGATGGCATCATTATCACGTTTAAGAGCCGCCGCACATTGGTGTTTAGTTGCCTGTCGTTTACAAATCCCGTCTGGTCCTCGTGGATTACCCCCGGGACACAGTCCTCGATCCTCGTGGCCAGCACTTTTGCCAGCAACTTTGCATCCACATTGAGGTGCGAGATTGGCCTGTACGATCCACATTGCAGTGGGTCCTTGTCCCGCTTTAGGATCAAAGAAATTGTCGCTTCCGACATTGTCGGGGGCAGGGTCCCCTCCTTTCTTGCCTCATTAAAGGTCCTCACCAGTAGCGGGGCCAACAGGTCTACGTACATCCTGTAGAACTCCACCGGGAATCCATCCGGTCCCGGGGCCTTCCCCGCCTGCATGCTCCCCAAACCCTTGCTCAGCTCCTCCAACCCAATTGGTGCCCCCAAACCAGCCACCTCTTGCTCCTCCACCCTCGGGAATCTCAGTTGATCTAGGAATCGGCTCATCCCCTCTTCCCCCGCTGGGGGCTGGGATCTGTACAGCTCCTCATAAAAGGCCTTAAATACCTTGTTTATTTTCGTTGCACTCCGAACCGTGGCTCCCCTTCCATCTTTGACTCCCCCTATTTCCCTCGCTGCCATCCTCTTACGGAGCTGGTGTGCCAGCATCCGACTAGCCTTTTCCCCGTACTCGTAGGTCGCCCCCTGCGCTTTCCTCCACTGTGCCTCCGCCTTCCCTGTGGTCAACAGGTCAAACTCCGTCTGGAGCCGTCGTCTTTCCCAAGTAATCTTTCCTCCGGGCCTCTGCGTATCTCCTGTCCACTCTCAAAATCTCCCCCACTAACCCCTCCCTTTCCATTCCCTCTGTCTTCTCCCTATGAGCCCTAATGGAGATTAGCTCTCCCCTGATCACCGCCTTCAACGCCTCCCATACCACCCCCCACCCGCACCTTCCCCGTTGTCGTTGGCCTCCAAGTACCTTTCGATGCACCCCCTCACCTTCCCACACACCACCTCATCTGCCAGCAGTCCCACATCCAACCGCCACAACGGGCGTTGGTCCCTCTCCTCTCCCAGCTCCAGTTCCACCCAGTGCGGGGCGTGGTCCGAAACGGCTATGGCCGAATACTCCGTCCCCTCCACCCTCGGGATGAGCGCCCTACCCAGAACAAAGAAATCTATCCGGGAGTAGGCTTTGTGTACATGGGAGAAGAAAGAAAATTCCCTGGCCTGCGGCCTTGCAAACCGCCATGGGTCCACTCCCCCCATCTGATCCATAAACCCCTTAAGTACCTTGGCCGCCGCCGGCCTCTTTCCAGTCCTTGATTTGGAGCGGTCCAGTGCTGGATCCAACACTGTATTGAAGTCCCCTCCCATTATCAGGCCTCCTATCTCCAGGTCCGGAATGCGCCCCAACATGTGCTTCATGAATCCTGCATCATCCCAGTTCGGGGCATATACGTTTACCAACACCACCCACGTCCCTTGCAGCCTACCACTCACCATTACATAGCGCCCTCCATTGTCCGCTACAATAGTCTTGGCCTCAAATGACACCCGCTTTCCCACCAATATTGCCACCCCTCTATTCTTTGCGTCCAGTCCCGAGTGGAATACCTGTCCTACCCATCCTTTTCTTAACCTGACCTGGTCCGCCACCTTCAGGTTGTGTCTCTTGGAGCATGACCATGTCCGCCTTCAGTCCCTTTAAATGCGCGAACACTCGAGCCCTCTTCACCGGCCCATTCAGGCCCCTCACATTCCATGTTATCAGCCGGACTGAAGGGGCTCTCACCCCCCCCCCCCCCCCCCCCCCCCCCCCCCCCCCCCCGCCCCGCCCCCCGACTAGCCATCTCCTTTTCTGGGCCAGACGGGGGACCCCCGTCCCGACCACCTCTTCTGTGTCCCATTCCCTTTCGGCCAGTGCAGCAGCAACCCCTCCCCCCCGCCCTCCCCCCCGCTAGACCCCTGTCTAGCTTTTTTGCTCCCCCCATGTCACTCCCGTAAGTCAGCTGACGCCTGCTGACCCCGGCTTCCCCCGCCGTCCCTTTGACCTCCCCGTGTGGGAGTCTCCCAATCAACATGCATTCCTTCGTCCCCCTTCCCCCCTTTCTTCCCGCGCGCGGGAAAAAAAAACGCGCTTTCCACCCAGCCCATGTAACATTTCCTGCGCGTGATTGACCCCCTATATACAACAACCATCACACATCAAACCTCAAACATCCCACCCTCACAAACCCTCAGTTAGAGTCCAGCTTTTCGGCTTGTACAAAGGTCCACGCCTCTTCAGGCGTTTCAAAGTAATAGTGTTGGCCCTTGTATGTGACCCACAGTCGCGCTGGCTGCAGCATTCCGAATTTCACTTCTTTCCGGTACAACGCCGCTTTGGCCCGGTTGAAACCCGCTCTCCGCTTTGCAACCTCTGTGCTCCAGTCCGGGTATATTCGGATCTCTGCATTGTCCCACTTACTGCTCCGCTCCTTCTTGGCCCATCTCAGGACCCACTCTCTGTCCGTGAACCGGTGGAACCTCACCACCATCGCCCTTGGCGGCTCATTTGCCTGGGGCTTCTTCACCAGCACCCGATGTGCCCCGTCCAACTCCAGTGGCCTCGAAGGGGCCTTCATGCCCATCATCGCCTCGAGCATCGTGCTCGCGTATGCCCCGGCATCGGCCCCCTCCACTCCCTCAGGGAGACCCAGGATTCGCAGATTCTTTCTCCTCGACCTGTTCTCCAGGTCTTCCAGTCTTCCCGCCCACCTCTTGTGTAGCGCCTCATTCTTCTCCACTCTCACCGCCAGGCCCACGAGCTCATCCTCGTTCTGATTGACTCTTTTCTGTACCTCCTGGATCTTAACTTCTTGGGCCTCTGGGTGATCCCGAGTCCTTCAATTGCCGAAAGCATAGGCGCCAACATCTCCTTGCGCATCTCCTCGCGCTGCTCCTCGAAGCAGCGCTTGATGAACTCCTGCAGCTCCCCTTTGTCCCTGGCCGCCGCCATTTTGTTTTCTCTCCCTCGCTTCTCCCGTTGCTCCAGTGCCGCTCCTTTGGCCGTTACACTTCTGGTCCGTTTCATAGAAGTTGGAGGGGGGCGTCTCTCTTCCCTTCCCCACGGGTTGCATCAAAAAAAATTCCGTTGGGGCTCCTCTAACGAGCCCGAAAGTCCGTGGTAGCGGGAGCTGCCGAATCGTGCGGCTTAGCTCCGCATAGCCGCAACCGGAAGTGATTGCACAACATTGATGATTGGGTAAGCGGGTTTGATCAGTGCCATGTTGAATGATGACAGCCCGCTCTGCGATGAGTGTGAGCTCAGATTCGCCAGCCAAGGTCTGACTCATGGCTATAGCTGAACCATGCACTCCGGTGGTCACAGCCTTCGTAACGGACATTTCATCACGTGCCCGTGTGGGGTAGCTGGCATCGGAGTGCCGAGGACCACGGTGTCCGATTTTGGGAGGCAGGGGGGAAATGGACAGCACATCCGGCACCGCCGTTGAACCGCTCGTTAACCCCAGCGCCACTCGGTCACCCTCACGAGCCCCCTGGCACCGGACATAGCACAGAGTCTTACAAGTTAAGTGCAACAGTGAGTTTGTTTGTGACATTCACATACAGATGCCCTACCCCCTACAACTAAACTGTGCCCTGCACCCGTGCCAACTTATTATGTGCCTAACTTCTTTGCCTTACGGGCCCTACCACTATGTCTATGTGCGTCTCTGTCCAGCGTCCCATACTGAGAGGATGGCCCTCCTGTCCGACCGACTGCCACCCTCTGGCGTCTGTCCCTGGGTGCGCTTGAGGTTGGAGATGGTCGGCTGTGTCTTGGCCGAGACGACCCTGGATGTTCGGCGGCTGGCCCTGGGGAACACAACGATACGGGGTTCGTTAGACACGCTGGGCCGGGTGTATGGTGGTGGTGGGGGCAGTGTGTGAGGGGAAGAGGGGATTGAGGGTGCAGTGGCATGAGTGTGAGGAGGGGCGATGACTGGTTGGGGGTGGGGAGGACATGCAGGGTTCTCTCACTTGCTTCTGCGCCTCCGACCTGGCATGGCGCGACCTCCCGGGTGGCGGATCCCCCAACGAGGTCCAGGGCCCTCTGCTCGTGAACATTTAGGGGGTGCAGCACAGGAGAACACCCTCCGGTTCTCATACGCTCACGCTGGTTGTGAGCTGTCTTGTCCTGGGGGGAGGGTGTTGGATAAAGCATCACAATTAGGCGGGTATCATCAGGGCGTGCAGATATAGGCTATATTAATGCTGGGTGAGGAGACAGTTGGAGCCACGCCATGGCAGCTCTCCAGGGGGGGTTCCCAGTGCTCATGTGGGCCGAGTACAACGTTGTGCACCCTGAACACCCCCCCCCACCCCACTTGCCCCCCTCGTGCACGGGGTGGGGGTGGGGGTTGGTTGTGACCCGGGGGCACCCTCATGGCACTTACCCTGGCAGCCCGAGTGAGGTCGTGCAGTTTCTTCCGACACTGCTCCCCGGACCGTGGGGGTGCCCCACAGCACTCACTGTGAGGTGCCAACCTCACGCCAACCACGCCTCACCTGCTGGACAGCTGGCGATGCCCACGTCTTGGGCAGAGTGTGGCCCTTCGGTTTTCAACCTCATCGAGGAGGGTGCCCAGGTCCGTGTCCTGGAACCTCGGTACGGCTCGTCGGGGCTCAGCCATCTCTCCTCCTGGGCCCTTCCGTGCACGGATTGCACCATTTATGACGCAGCGCCGCGTCATTCGGGCGTCGCACGCTTACGACGCTGCTTTCGCGCAACACCCTCCCCCCCCCCCACCCGAGTTCCTCGCGGCCCCGCTCCTAGCCCATTTTCGGGCCCTGAATCGATCGCGATCGGGGCCGTTTCGCATCGTTGTGAAACTCGACGGCGTGGGCACTTAGTCGCGGGAGCGGAGAATCGCACCCAATAACTTTTAAAAGGGAATTGAATAAATATTTGAAAAGAAGAATTCTGTAGAGCTGTGAGAAAAGCTTGGGGAAAGCTGAGTCGTTCTTACAGATAACCAGCAGGGGCAGAATGGGCCGAATGGCCTGATTGCTGGGATCAGCCCTGTGAAACTGCTCATAAAGAAGCCTTGTAAGAAGTTCCTTTATCAGAATGAGGTTTAGTCATCAAAGCAGAGACACCAGGAGTTAAAACATTACAGAAGCAGCAGTACAGATTGTTAATGAATCCCTTATTGTGTTTGTGTTCTTCCTGGTGTCATTAAAAGCACTCACTGAATCACTACAAATATGATCCAAATCCATTACAGTTAAATATTTCAGGACATGACTTCCCCATGGAGAGGGCTGTCAGTCTGATGTGGATGTATTGGCAGCAGGTAGTAAACACCTATCCTTTGCCACCTCTCCGTGCTGTGTCAATTTCTCCTCTGCTGACATTCGTAGCTGATGATTCACGGACGGTTCCAGTAAGTTAATGATAAGATCATTTCCCCAGGGGGTGAAAGCTGAGTGGGTGAGAGTTTGGGCTGCATCAATACTGGACGGGGGGGGGGGGGGGGGGGGGGCGGGGGGGTCACATTCTGAGCATGTTCTGCAATGGGTGTAATTGCTAGGGTTCCAAATTTGCTGGAGAAAATTTCTTGAGTTTCTCGCGCCTTTAACATGAGACATCCCGAGCTGCTTCAGGCTGCTGGTTCACTTTGGCAAAAAGTGAATGGGTGTGGGTTTGGGCTGTCATCCTGCTCCTCTGGGTATTCGATGGGCAAGTAAAGGTTGAGAATGGTCTTAGGGGTGGCCTAGTCTCCATTGGCTTCTCCCTCATGTACACCAAGCTGCTGACTGATGACCTCATCGGCTGTGGAAGGAGCCTTTAGCTGAGTGGTAGTTAGGCCTACCAGCCTCTGAGTTAGAGGGAGGTGTGGATGAAGTCCTCCTCAATGGGTTGTCTGAGCCATTTTAACTTCTCCTGTCTGTCTGGACTTGCCCTCTCCCCACTGTCAGCTTGTATCGAGATTGTTAAGCCTATGGAAAGAGCACTGACCTTTATTGCAAGGGGGTTGGGGTATTAAAGTAGGGAGGTATGGCCATCATTGTGCAGAGTGTTGGTGAGACCACCTCATTCCGTGTCCAGTTTTGGTCACCTTCCTCTGAGGAGGGATTTACTTACATTCGAAGCAGTTTGAATGAAGATTCATGATGTTGATTCCTGGGATGAAGGGGTTGTTTTCTGAGGGAAGATTGAACATATTGAGTCTAAACTTATTGGAATTTAGAAGAATAGGAGATGGTCTTATTGAAACAGGGAAGATTCTGAGGGGCTTGACAAGGTGGATGCCGAGAGGATAGAGTATGAAATTGGGGGACACCATTTAAAAATAAAGATTCTCCCATTTAAGACAGAATTGAGGAGGAATTAATTCTCTTAGGTGGTCATTAATCTGTGGAATTCTCGTCACCAGAGAGCAGTTGAGGCTGGCTCAATGACTATGCTCGAGGCCTAGTTAGACAGATTTTTGATTGTCAAGGAAGTCGAGGGTTATGAGAGACAGGCAGGAAATGAAGGCCACAATCAGATCAGCCGTGATCTTATTGAATGAGAGAGCCGGCTCGAAGGGCTGAATGACCTCCTGCTCCTTTTTCTTGTGACTTTATGAAATCGTGGCGAGTCAGACAGCCTGCGCTTCCTCATTAACTCCCACTGCTCTCGGAACAGAATGACAACATTGGCTGTGCAGCTGTGGGAAGAGTGAAGCAAAGAGAAGCTGCATGTTTTCACTGCAGAGGCCCTGAAGGCCACCGTTCTCACCATCCCTCACCATTAACCAGGCTCTTCCTTTCCTTACCAGTTTATCATTACCAGCTGAAGATTCACTTTTCCAACAAATTCGATCACGTTGACATCGACCCCACTCTCTCTGTGTCTCTTCATGGGACTAAGAATGACGTGAAAGATCTTCCCACTGAAATGTAAGTATAACTCCACCCCATTGGCAGAGAGCACTGAAAATATCTCCACCTTACACAAATATCGCCATGAATTAACTTTGCAACGGGGCCTGATCTCTGTATCCGACAGTGCCATACTGCCCTCCTCCATTCACTGCCCACCTCCATTCACTGCCCACCTCCATTCACTGCCCACCTCCATTCACTGCCCACCTCCATTCACTGCCCACCTCTATTCACTGTCCCTCCATTCACTGTCCCTCCATTCATCCCTTCTTCTAATCACTGTCCCTCCATTCACTGTCCCTCCTCCATTCACTGCCCACCTCCATTCACTGTCCCCCCATTCACTGTCCCTCCATTCATCCCTTCCTCCATTCACTGTCCCTCCTCCAATCACTGACACTCCATTCACCCCCTCCCCCAATCACTGTCCCCCATTCACTGTCCCTTCATTCATCCCTTCCTCCATTCACTGACCCTCCTCCAATCACTGTCCCTCCATTCACCCCCTCCCCCAATCACTGCATCTCCATTCACTGTCCCTCCTCCAATCACTATCCCTCCATTCACTGTCCCTCCTCCAATCACTGTCACTCCATTCACCCATTCCTCCAATCACTATCCCTCCATTCACTGCCCTCCTTCATTCACTGCCCTCCTCCATTCACTGCCCACCTCCATTCACTGCCCCTCCCCCAATCACTGTCCCTGCCTTCATCCTTTCCTCCAATCACTGTTGCTCCATTCACCCCCTCCAAAAATCACTGTTGCTCCATTCGCCCCCTCCACAATCACTGTTGCTCCATTCACCCCCTCCTCCAATCACTGTCCTCCAATCACTCTCCCTCCATTCACCCCCTCCTCCAATCACTGTCCCTCCATCCACCCCTTCCTCCAATCACTGTCGCTCCATTCACCCCCTCCACAATCACTGTCCCTCCATTCACCCCTTCCTCCAATCACTGTCACTCCATTCACCCCCTCCACAATCACTGTTGCTCCATTCACCCCTTCCTCCAATCACTGTCACTCCATTCACCCCCTCCACAATCACTGTCCCTCCATTCACCCCCTCCTCCAATCACTCTCCCTCCATTCACCCCTTCCACCAATCACTGTCCCTCCATTCACCCCTTCCTCCAATCACTGTTGCTCCATTCACCCCCTCCACAATCACTGTTGCTCCATTCACGCCCTCCTCCAATGACTGTCCCTCCATTCACCCCTTCCTCCAATCACTGTTGCTCCATTCACCCCCTCCACAATCACCGCTGCTCCATTCACGCCCTCCTCCAATGACTGTCCCTCCATTCACCCCCTCCACAATCACTGTTGCTCCATTCACGCCCTCCTCCAATGACTGTCCCTCCATTCACCCCCTCAAAGAACAATACAGCACAGGAACAGGACCTATTGCCCTCCAAGCCTGTACCGGTCATGATGCCACCCTTGGCCAAAACCCTCAGCATTTCCATGAGCTGTATCCCGCTATACCCGTCCTATCCATGTGTTTGTCGAGATGTCTTTTGAATGCCGTTAATGTATCTGCTTCCACAATCTCCCCTGGCAACACATCCCAGGCACTCACCACTTTCTGCGTAATAAAACTGCCTCTCACATCTCCTCTAGACTTTGCCCCACAGACCTTAAACCTATGCCCCCTGGTGACTGACCCCTCCACCCTGGGAAAGAGTGCCTGCCCATCCACTTGCCCCTCATAATTTTGTAGACCTCTATCAGGTCACCCTTCAACATCCGTCTTTCTAATGAAAACAGTCCAAGTCTATTCAGCCTCTCCTCATAGCTAATACCCTCTGGACCAGGCAACATCCTGGTAAACCTCCTCTGCACCCTCTCCAAAGCCTCCACATCCTTCTGGTAGCGTGGGGACCAGAATTGTGCGCAATATTCCAAGTGTGGCCGTACCAAGGTTCTATACAACTGTAGCATGACTTTCCAGTTTTTATACTCGATGCCCCGTCCAATGAAAGCAAACATTCCGTATGCTTTCTTGACTACCTTGTCCACTTGTGTTGCCACTTTCAAAGATCTGTGGACCTGCACGCCCAGATCTCTCTGACTTTCTATATTCCCAAGAGTTTTCGCATTTACGGTATATTTTCCCTCACATGTTACACCTACTAAAATGCATTACCTCACATTTGTCTGGATAAAACTCCATTTGCCATTTCTCTGCACAATTCTCCAAACTATCTATGTTCTGCTGTATCCTCTGACAATCCTCAACACTATCTGCAGGTTAGCTGAGAGACTCTCAGCTACAGAGCTGTCTGTCTCTCAGTTACACCACTGTCTCTCTCTGTCTGTCTCTCAGTTACACTGCTGTCTGTCTCTCAGTTACACCGCTGTCTCTTTCTGTCTGTCTGTCACTTACTCCGCTGTCTATCTGTCTCTCAGTTACTTCGCTGTCTGTTTTTGTCACTCAGTTACTCTGCTGTCTGCCGTCTCTCTGTTACTCTGTTGTCTGTCTGTTTCTCAGCTGTCTGTCTCTCAGTTACTCTGCTGTCTCTCTGTTTGTCTCTCAGTTTCTCTGCTGTCTGAGAGACAGACAGACAGCAGAGTAACTGAGAGACAGACAGACAGCAGAGTAACTGAGAGACAGACAGCAGTGAACATGAGAGACAGACAGAGAGCAGAGTAACAAAGAGACAGACAGACAGCAGTGTAACTGAGAGGCAGACAGCAGTGTAACCGAGAAACAGGCAGCAGTGTAACTGAGAGACGGACAGACAGGCAGCAGAGTAATTGAGAGACAGACAGCAGTGTAACTGAGAGACAGACAGACAGCAGTGTAACTGAGAAAGAGACAGACAGCAGAGTAACTGTGAGACAGACAGGCAGACAGCAGTGCAAATGAGAAACAGACAGACAGGCAGCAGAGTAACTGAGAGGCAGACAGCAGTGTAACTGAGAGATAGGCAGCATTGTAACTGAGAGACAGACAGACAGCAGAGTAACTGAGAGACAACAGAGTAACAAGAGACAGACAGACAGCAGTGCAACTGAGAGACAGACAGGCAGCAGTGTAACTGAGAGACAAACATACAGACAGCAGAGTAACTGAGAGACAGACATACAGCAGAGAGACAGGCAGACAGCTGAGTAACTGAGAGACAGACAGACAGACAGCGGGGTAACTGAGAGACAGACAGACTGCGGAGTAACTGAGAGACAGACAGTCAGCAGAGAAACAGAGAGACAGAAGAGTAACTGAGAGACAGACGGAGAGACAGCAGAGTAACTGAGAGACAGACAGACCGCAGAGTAAATGAGAGACAGCAGTGAAACTGAGAGACAGACAGACAGACAGCAGAGTAACTGAGAGACAGACAGACAAACAGCAGTGTAACTGACTGACGGACAGACAGACAGCAGAGTAATTGAGAGACAGACAGCAGTGTAACTGAGAGACAGATAGACAGCAGTGTAACTGAGAAAGAGACAGACAGCAGGGTAACTGAGAGACAGACAGACAGCAGAGTAACTGAGAGACAGACAGACAGCAGTGAAAGTGAGAGACCGACAGACAGACAGCAGAGTAACTGAGAGACAGACAGACAGACAGCAGAGTAACTGAGAGACAGACTGACAGACAGCAGTGTAACTGTGAGACGGACAGACAGACAGCAGAGTAACTGACAGACAGCAGCGTAACTGAGAGACAGACAGACAGCAGAGTAACTGAGAGACAGACAGACATCTGAGTATTTGAGAGAAAGACAGACAGCGGAGTAACTGAGAGGCAGACAGACAGACAGCAGTGTAACTGAGAGGCAGACAGCAGTGTAACTGAGAAACAGACAGCAGTGTAACTGAGAGACGGACAGACAGGCAGCAGAGTAATTGAGAGGCAGACAGCAGTGTAACTGAGAGGCAGGCGGCATTGTAACTGAGAGACAGACAGACAGCAGAGTAACTGAGAGATGGGTGGACAGACAGCACAGTAACTGCGAGACAGACAGACAGCAGAGTAACTCAGATACAGGCAGACAGCTTAGTAACTAAGTGACAGACTGAGAGCGGAATAACTGAGAGACCGCAGACAACTGAGTAAATGAAAGAAAGACAGACAGCACAGCAGAGTAATTGAGAGACAGACAGACAGCAGAGCAACTGAGGCAGACAGGCAGACAGCAGAGTAACTGAGAGACAGACAGCAGAGTAAGTGAGTGACAGACAGACAGCAGTGTAACTGAGAAACAGACAGCAGTGTAACTGAGAGACGGACAGACAGGCAGCAGAGTAACTGAGAGACAGACAGACAGCAGAGTAACTGAGAGACAGACAGCCGTGTAACTGAGAAACAGACAGCAGTGTAACTGAGAGACAGACAGCAGTGTAACTGAGAGACAGACAGACAGACAGCAGAGTAACCGAGAGACAGACAGACAGCAGAGTAACTGACAGACAGACAGCAGAGTAACTGAGGGACAGACAGACAGACAGCAGAATAACTGAGAGACAGACAGTCAGACAGCAGAGTAACTGAGAGACGGACAGAGAGAGACAGCAGAGTAACTGAGAAACGGACAGTGAGAGACAGCAGAGTAACTGAGAGACAGACAGACAGACAGCAGTGGAACTGAGAAACAGACAGCAGTGTAACTGAGAAAGAGACAGACAGACAGCAGAGTAACTGAGAGACAGACAGACAGACAGCAGTGGAACTGAGAAACAGACAGCAGTGTAACTGAGAAAGAGACAGACAGGCAGCAGAGTAACTGAGAGGCAGACAGCAGTGTAACTGAGAGACAGACAGCAGCGTAACTGAGAGACGGACAGACAGGCAGCAGTGGAACTGAGAAACAGACAGCAGTGTAACTGAGAAAGAGATAGATAGGCAGCAGAGTAACTGAGAGATAGGCAGCAGTGTAACTGAGAGACAGACAGCAGTGGAACTGAGAAACAGACAGCAATGTAACTGAGAGACTGACAGACAGGCAGCAGAGTAACTGAGAGACAGACAGCAGAGTAATTGAGTGACAGACGCGCAGCAGAGTAACTGAGAGACAGACAGCAGAGTAACTGAGAGACGGACTGCCGTGTAACTGAGAGACAGACAGCAGTGTAACTGAGAGACAGACAGCAGTGTAGCTGAGAGACAGACAGACAGCAGTGTAACTGAGAAAGAGGCAGACAGGCAGCAGAGTAACTGAGAGAGAGGCAGCAGTGTAACTGAGAGACAGACAGCAGTGTAACTGAGAGACAGCAGAGTAACAAAGAGACAGACAGCAGTGTAACTGAGAGACAGGCAGCAGCGTAACTGTGAGACAGACAGACAGCAGAGTAATTGAGATATAGACAGACAGCAGAGTAATTGAGAGAAAGACAGACAGCGGAGTAACTGAGAGACAGACAGACAGCAGTGTAACTGAGAGACGGACGGACAGACAGCACAGTAACTGAGAGACAGACAGCACAGTAACTGAGATACAGACAGACAGCTTAGTAACTAAGAGACAGACTGAGAGCGGAGTAACTGATAGACAGCAGACAACTCAGTAAATGGAAGACAGACAGCACAGCAGAGTAATTGAGAAACAGACAGACAGACAGCAGAGTAACTGTCAGACAGCAGAGTAATTGAGTGACAGGCAGACAGACAGCAGAGTAACTGAGAGACAGACAGACAGACAGCAGAGTAACTGAGAGACTAACAGCAGAGTAACTGAGAGACAGACAGATAGCAGAGTAACTGAGAGACAGACAGACAGCAGAGAAACTGAGAGACAGACAGCAGAGTAACTGACAGACAGACAGCAGAGTAATTGAGTGACAGACAGACAGCAGAGTAACTGAGAGACAGACAGACAGCAGAGTAACTGAGAGACAGACAGACAGCAGAGTAACTGAGAGACGGACAGAGAGAGACAGCAGAGTAACTGAGAAACGGACAGAGAGAGACAGCTGAGTAACTGAGAGACAGACCGACAGCAGTGGAACTGAGAGACAGACAGCAGTGTAACTGAGAAAGAGACAGACAGCAGAGTAACTGTGAGACAGACAGGCAGACAGCAGTGCAAATGAGAAACAGACAGACAGGCAGCAGAGTAACTGAGAGACAACAGAGTAACAAGAGACAGACAGACAGCAGTGCAACTGAGAGACAGACGGGCAGCAGTGTAACTGAGAGACAAACATACAGACAGCAGAGTAACTGAGAGACAGACATACAGCAGAGTAACTGAGAGACAGGCAGACAGCTGAGTAACTGAGAGACAGACAGACAGACAGCGGAGTAACTGAGAGACAGACAAACTGCGGAGTAACTGAGAGACAGACAGAGAGACAGCAGAGTAACTGAGAGACAGACAGTCAGCAGAGAAACAGAGAGACAGCAGAGTAACTGAGAGACAGACGGAGAGACAGCAGAGTAACTGACAGACAGACAGACAGCAGAGTAACTGAGAGACAGACAGAGAAACTGCAGTGTAACTGACTGACGGACAGACAGACAGCAGAGTAACTGACTGACGGACAGACAGGCAGCAGAGTAATTAAGAGACAGACAGCAGTGTAACTGAGAGACAGATAGACAGCAGTGTAACTGAGAAAGAGACAGACAGCAGGGTAACTGAGAGACAGACAGACAGCAGAGTAACTGAGAGACAGACAGACAGCAGTGAAAGTGAGAGACCGACAGACAGACAGCAGAGTAACTGAGAGACAGACAGACAGACAGCAGAGTAACTGAGAGACAGACTGACAGACAGCAGTGTAACTGTGAGACGGACAGACAGACAGCAGAGTAACTGACAGACAGCAGCGTAACTGAGAGACAGACAGACAGCAGAGTAACTGAGAGACAGACAGACATCTGAGTATTTTAGAGAAAGACAGACAGCGGAGTAACTGAGAGGCAGACAGACAGACAGCAGTTTAACTGAGAGGCAGACAGCAGTGTAACTGAGAAACAGGCAGCAGTGTATCTGAGAAACAGACAGCAGTGTAACTGAGAGACAGACAGACAGGCAGCAGAGTAATTGAGAGACAGACAGCAGCGTAACTGAGAGACGGACAGACAGGCAGCAGAGTAATTGAGAAACAGACAGCAGTGTAACTGAGAGACAGACAGACAGGCAGCAGAGTAATTGAGAGACAGACAGCAGTGTAACTGAGAGCCAGACAGACAGACAGCAGTGTAACTGAGAAAGAGACAGACAGACAGCTGTGTAACTGAGAGACAGACAGACAGCAGAGTAACTGAGAGATGGGTGGACAGACAGCACAGTAACTGCGAGACAGACAGACAGCAGAGTAACTCAGATACAGGCAGACAGCTTAGTAACTAAGTGACAGACTGAGAGCGGAATAACTGAGAGACCGCAGACAACTGAGTAAATGAAAGAAAGACAGACAGCACAGCAGAGTAATTGAGAGACAGACAGACAGCTGAGTAATGAGAGACAGACAGACAGCAGAGAAACTGAGGCAGACAGACAGGCAGCAGAGTAACTGAGAGACAGACAGCAGAGTAAGTGAGTGACAGACAGACAGCAGAGTAACTGAGCGACAGACAGCTGTGTAACTGAGAAATAGACAGCAGTGTAACTGAGAGACGGACAGACAGGCAGCAGAGTAATTGAGTGACAGACAGCAGAGTAACTGAGAGACAGACAGCCGTGTAACTGAGAAACAGACAGCAGTGTAACTGAGAGACAGACAGCAGTGTAACTAAGAGACAGACAGACAGCAGAGTAACCGAGAGACAGACAGACAGCAGAGTAACTGACAGACAGACAGCAGAGTAACTGAGGGACAGACAGACAGACAGCAGAGTAACTGAGAGACAGACAGACAGACAGCAGTGGAACTGAGAAACAGACAGCAGTGTAACTGAGAAAGAGACAGACAGACAGCAGAGTAACTGAGAGACAGACAGACAGCAGAGTAACTGAGAAACAGACAGCAGTGTAACTGAGAAAGAGACAGACAGACAGCAGAGTAACTGAGAGACAGACAGTCAGACAGCAGAGTAACTGAGAGACAGACAGACAGACAGCAGTGGAACTGAGAAACAGACAGCAGTGTAACTGAGAAAGAGACAGACAGACAGCAGAGTAACTGAGAGACAGACAGACAGCAGTGGAACTGAGAAACAGATAGCAGTGTAACTGAGAAAGAGACAGACAGGCAGCAGAGTAACTGAGAGATAGACAGCAGTGTAACTGAGAGACTGACAGCAGCGTAACTGAGAGACGGACAGACAGGCAGCAGTGGAACTGAGAAACAGACAGCAGTGTAACTGAGAAAGTGATAGACAGGCAGCAGTGTAACTGAGAGATAGGCAGCAGTGTAACTGAGAGACAGACAGCAGTGGAACTGAGAAACAGACAGCAATGTAACTGAGAGACTGACAGACAGGCAGCAGAGTAACTGAGAGACAGACAGCAGAGTAATTGAGTGACAGACGCGCAGCAGAGTAACTGAGAGACAGACAGCAGAGTAACTGAGAGACAGACAGCCGTGTAACTGAGAAACAGACAGCAGTGTAACTGAGAGACAGACAGCAGTGTAGCTGAGAGACAGACAGACAGCAGTGTAACTGAGAAAGAGGCAGACAGGCAGCAGAGTAACTGAGAGAGAGGCAGCAGTGTAACTGAGAGACAGACAGCAGTGTAACTGAGAGACAGCAGAGTAAGAAAGAGACAGACAGCAGTGTAACTGAGAGACAGGCAGCAGCATAACTGTGAGACAGACAGACAGCAGAGTAATTGAGATACAGACAGCCAGCAGAGTAATTGAGAGAAAGACAGACAGCGGAGTAACTGAGAGACAGACAGACAGCAGTGTAACTAAGAGACGGACGGACAGACAGCACAGTAACTGAGAGACAGACAGCACAGTAACTGAGATACAGACAGACAGCTTAGTAACTAAGAGACAGACTGAGAGCGGAGTAACTGATAGACAGCAGACAACTCAGTAAATGGAAGACAGACAGCACAGCAGAGTAATTGAGAGACAGACAGACAGCAGAGTAACTGACAGACAGTAGAGTAATTGAGTGACAGGCAGACAGACAGCAGAGTAACTGAGAGGCAGACAGACAGACAGCAGAGTAACTGAGAGACAGACAGCAGAGTAACTGAGAGACAGACAGATAGCAGAGTAACTGAGAGACAGACAGACAGCAGAGAAACTGAGAGACAGACAGCAGAGTAACTGACAGACAGACAGCAGACCAATTGAGTGACAGACAGACAGCAGAGTAACTGAGAGACAGACAGACAGCAGAGTAACTGACAGACAGACAGCAGAGTAACTGAGGGACAGACAGACAGACAGCAGAATAACTGAGAGACAGACAGTCAGACAGCAGAGTAACTGAGAGACGGACAGAGAGAGACAGCAGAGTAACTGAGAAACGGACAGTGAGAGACAGCAGAGTAACTGAGAGACAGACAGACAGACAGCAGTGGAACTGAGAAACAGACAGCAGTGTAACTGAGAAAGAGACAGACAGACAGCAGAGTAACCGAGAGACAGACAGACAGCAGAGTAACTGACAGACAGACAGCAGAGTAACTGAGGGACAGACAGACAGACAGCAGAATAACTGAGAGACAGACAGTCAGACAGCAGAGTAACTGAGAGACGGACAGAGAGAGACAGCAGAGTAACTGAGAAACGGACAGTGAGAGACAGCAGAGTAACTGAGAGACAGACAGACAGACAGCAGTGGAACTGAGAAACAGACAGCAGTGTAACTGAGAAAGAGACAGACAGACAGCAGAGTAACTGAGAGACAGACAGACAGCAGTGAAAGTGAGAGACCGACAGACAGACAGCAGAGTAACTGAGAGACAGACAGACAGCAGAGTAACTGAGAGACAGACAGACATCTGAGTATTTTAGAGAAAGACAGACAGCGGAGTAACTGAGAGGCAGACAGACAGACAGCAGTTTAACTGAGAGGCAGACAGCAGTGTAACTGAGAAACAGGCAGCAGTGTATCTGAGAAACAGACAGCAGTGTAACTGAGAGACAGACAGACAGGCAGCAGAGTAATTGAGAGACAGACAGCAGCGTAACTGAGAGACGGACAGACAGGCAGCAGAGTAATTGAGAAACAGACAGCAGTGTAACTGAGAGACAGACAGACAGGCAGCAGAGTAATTGAGAGACAGACAGCAGTGTAACTGAGAGCCAGACAGACAGACAGCAGTGTAACTGAGAAAGAGACAGACAGACAGCTGTGTAACTGAGAGACAGACAGACAGCAGAGTAACTGAGAGATGGGTGGACAGACAGCACAGTAACTGCGAGACAGACAGACAGCAGAGTAACTCAGATACAGGCAGACAGCTTAGTAACTAAGTGACAGACTGAGAGCGGAATAACTGAGAGACCGCAGACAACTGAGTAAATGAAAGAAAGACAGACAGCACAGCAGAGTAATTGAGAGACAGACAGACAGCAGAGCAACTGAGGCAGACAGGCAGACAGCAGAGTAACTGAGAGACAGACAGCAGAGTAAGTGAGTGACAGACAGACAGCAGTGTAACTGAGAAACAGACAGCAGTGTAACTGAGAGACGGACAGACAGGCAGCAGAGTAACTGAGAGACAGACAGACAGCAGAGTAACTGAGAGACAGACAGCCGTGTAACTGAGAAACAGACAGCAGTGTAACTGAGAGACAGACAGCAGTGTAACTGAGAGACAGACAGACAGACAGCAGAGTAACCGAGAGACAGACAGACAGCAGAGTAACTGACAGACAGACAGCAGAGTAACTGAGGGACAGACAGACAGACAGCAGAATAACTGAGAGACAGACAGTCAGACAGCAGAGTAACTGAGAGACGGACAGAGAGAGACAGCAGAGTAACTGAGAAACGGACAGTGAGAGACAGCAGAGTAACTGAGAGACAGACAGACAGACAGCAGTGGAACTGAGAAACAGACAGCAGTGTAACTGAGAAAGAGACAGACAGACAGCAGAGTAACTGAGAGACAGACAGACAGACAGCAGTGGAACTGAGAAACAGACAGCAGTGTAACTGAGAAAGAGACAGACAGGCAGCAGAGTAACTGAGAGGCAGACAGCAGTGTAACTGAGAGACAGACAGCAGCGTAACTGAGAGACGGACAGACAGGCAGCAGTGGAACTGAGAAACAGACAGCAGTGTAACTGAGAAAGAGATAGATAGGCAGCAGAGTAACTGAGAGATAGGCAGCAGTGTAACTGAGAGACAGACAGCAGTGGAACTGAGAAACAGACAGCAATGTAACTGAGAGACTGACAGACAGGCAGCAGAGTAACTGAGAGACAGACAGCAGAGTAATTGAGTGACAGACGCGCAGCAGAGTAACTGAGAGACAGACAGCAGAGTAACTGAGAGACGGACTGCCGTGTAACTGAGAGACAGACAGCAGTGTAACTGAGAGACAGACAGCAGTGTAGCTGAGAGACAGACAGACAGCAGTGTAACTGAGAAAGAGGCAGACAGGCAGCAGAGTAACTGAGAGAGAGGCAGCAGTGTAACTGAGAGACAGACAGCAGTGTAACTGAGAGACAGCAGAGTAACAAAGAGACAGACAGCAGTGTAACTGAGAGACAGGCAGCAGCGTAACTGTGAGACAGACAGACAGCAGAGTAATTGAGATATAGACAGACAGCAGAGTAATTGAGAGAAAGACAGACAGCGGAGTAACTGAGAGACAGACAGACAGCAGTGTAACTGAGAGACGGACGGACAGACAGCACAGTAACTGAGAGACAGACAGCACAGTAACTGAGATACAGACAGACAGCTTAGTAACTAAGAGACAGACTGAGAGCGGAGTAACTGATAGACAGCAGACAACTCAGTAAATGGAAGACAGACAGCACAGCAGAGTAATTGAGAAACAGACAGACAGACAGCAGAGTAACTGTCAGACAGCAGAGTAATTGAGTGACAGGCAGACAGACAGCAGAGTAACTGAGAGACAGACAGACAGACAGCAGAGTAACTGAGAGACTAACAGCAGAGTAACTGAGAGACAGACAGATAGCAGAGTAACTGAGAGACAGACAGACAGCAGAGAAACTGAGAGACAGACAGCAGAGTAACTGACAGACAGACAGCAGAGTAATTGAGTGACAGACAGACAGCAGAGTAACTGAGAGACAGACAGACAGCAGAGTAACTGAGAGACAGACAGACAGCAGAGTAACTGAGAGACGGACAGAGAGAGACAGCAGAGTAACTGAGAAACGGACAGAGAGAGACAGCTGAGTAACTGAGAGACAGACCGACAGCAGTGGAACTGAGAGACAGACAGCAGTGTAACTGAGAAAGAGACAGACAGCAGAGTAACTGTGAGACAGACAGGCAGACAGCAGTGCAAATGAGAAACAGACAGACAGGCAGCAGAGTAACTGAGAGACAACAGAGTAACAAGAGACAGACAGACAGCAGTGCAACTGAGAGACAGACGGGCAGCAGTGTAACTGAGAGACAAACATACAGACAGCAGAGTAACTGAGAGACAGACATACAGCAGAGTAACTGAGAGACAGGCAGACAGCTGAGTAACTGAGAGACAGACAGACAGACAGCGGAGTAACTGAGAGACAGACAAACTGCGGAGTAACTGAGAGACAGACAGAGAGACAGCAGAGTAACTGAGAGACAGACAGTCAGCAGAGAAACAGAGAGACAGCAGAGTAACTGAGAGACAGACGGAGAGACAGCAGAGTAACTGACAGACAGACAGACAGCAGAGTAACTGAGAGACAGACAGAGAAACTGCAGTGTAACTGACTGACGGACAGACAGACAGCAGAGTAACTGACTGACGGACAGACAGGCAGCAGAGTAATTAAGAGACAGACAGCAGTGTAACTGAGAGACAGATAGACAGCAGTGTAACTGAGAAAGAGACAGACAGCAGGGTAACTGAGAGACAGACAGACAGCAGAGTAACTGAGAGACAGACAGACAGCAGTGAAAGTGAGAGACCGACAGACAGACAGCAGAGTAACTGAGAGACAGACAGACAGACAGCAGAGTAACTGAGAGACAGACTGACAGACAGCAGTGTAACTGTGAGACGGACAGACAGACAGCAGAGTAACTGACAGACAGCAGCGTAACTGAGAGACAGACAGACAGCAGAGTAACTGAGAGACAGACAGACATCTGAGTATTTTAGAGAAAGACAGACAGCGGAGTAACTGAGAGGCAGACAGACAGACAGCAGTTTAACTGAGAGGCAGACAGCAGTGTAACTGAGAAACAGGCAGCAGTGTATCTGAGAAACAGACAGCAGTGTAACTGAGAGACAGACAGACAGGCAGCAGAGTAATTGAGAGACAGACAGCAGCGTAACTGAGAGACGGACAGACAGGCAGCAGAGTAATTGAGAAACAGACAGCAGTGTAACTGAGAGACAGACAGACAGGCAGCAGAGTAATTGAGAGACAGACAGCAGTGTAACTGAGAGCCAGACAGACAGACAGCAGTGTAACTGAGAAAGAGACAGACAGACAGCTGTGTAACTGAGAGACAGACAGACAGCAGAGTAACTGAGAGATGGGTGGACAGACAGCACAGTAACTGCGAGACAGACAGACAGCAGAGTAACTCAGATACAGGCAGACAGCTTAGTAACTAAGTGACAGACTGAGAGCGGAATAACTGAGAGACCGCAGACAACTGAGTAAATGAAAGAAAGACAGACAGCACAGCAGAGTAATTGAGAGACAGACAGACAGCTGAGTAATGAGAGACAGACAGACAGCAGAGAAACTGAGGCAGACAGACAGGCAGCAGAGTAACTGAGAGACAGACAGCAGAGTAAGTGAGTGACAGACAGACAGCAGAGTAACTGAGCGACAGACAGCTGTGTAACTGAGAAATAGACAGCAGTGTAACTGAGAGACGGACAGACAGGCAGCAGAGTAATTGAGTGACAGACAGCAGAGTAACTGAGAGACAGACAGCCGTGTAACTGAGAAACAGACAGCAGTGTAACTGAGAGACAGACAGCAGTGTAACTAAGAGACAGACAGACAGCAGAGTAACCGAGAGACAGACAGACAGCAGAGTAACTGACAGACAGACAGCAGAGTAACTGAGGGACAGACAGACAGACAGCAGAGTAACTGAGAGACAGACAGACAGACAGCAGTGGAACTGAGAAACAGACAGCAGTGTAACTGAGAAAGAGACAGACAGACAGCAGAGTAACTGAGAGACAGACAGACAGCAGAGTAACTGAGAAACAGACAGCAGTGTAACTGAGAAAGAGACAGACAGACAGCAGAGTAACTGAGAGACAGACAGTCAGACAGCAGAGTAACTGAGAGACAGACAGACAGACAGCAGTGGAACTGAGAAACAGACAGCAGTGTAACTGAGAAAGAGACAGACAGACAGCAGAGTAACTGAGAGACAGACAGACAGCAGTGGAACTGAGAAACAGATAGCAGTGTAACTGAGAAAGAGACAGACAGGCAGCAGAGTAACTGAGAGATAGACAGCAGTGTAACTGAGAGACTGACAGCAGCGTAACTGAGAGACGGACAGACAGGCAGCAGTGGAACTGAGAAACAGACAGCAGTGTAACTGAGAAAGTGATAGACAGGCAGCAGTGTAACTGAGAGATAGGCAGCAGTGTAACTGAGAGACAGACAGCAGTGGAACTGAGAAACAGACAGCAATGTAACTGAGAGACTGACAGACAGGCAGCAGAGTAACTGAGAGACAGACAGCAGAGTAATTGAGTGACAGACGCGCAGCAGAGTAACTGAGAGACAGACAGCAGAGTAACTGAGAGACAGACAGCCGTGTAACTGAGAAACAGACAGCAGTGTAACTGAGAGACAGACAGCAGTGTAGCTGAGAGACAGACAGACAGCAGTGTAACTGAGAAAGAGGCAGACAGGCAGCAGAGTAACTGAGAGAGAGGCAGCAGTGTAACTGAGAGACAGACAGCAGTGTAACTGAGAGACAGCAGAGTAAGAAAGAGACAGACAGCAGTGTAACTGAGAGACAGGCAGCAGCATAACTGTGAGACAGACAGACAGCAGAGTAATTGAGATACAGACAGCCAGCAGAGTAATTGAGAGAAAGACAGACAGCGGAGTAACTGAGAGACAGACAGACAGCAGTGTAACTAAGAGACGGACGGACAGACAGCACAGTAACTGAGAGACAGACAGCACAGTAACTGAGATACAGACAGACAGCTTAGTAACTAAGAGACAGACTGAGAGCGGAGTAACTGATAGACAGCAGACAACTCAGTAAATGGAAGACAGACAGCACAGCAGAGTAATTGAGAGACAGACAGACAGCAGAGTAACTGACAGACAGTAGAGTAATTGAGTGACAGGCAGACAGACAGCAGAGTAACTGAGAGGCAGACAGACAGACAGCAGAGTAACTGAGAGACAGACAGCAGAGTAACTGAGAGACAGACAGATAGCAGAGTAACTGAGAGACAGACAGACAGCAGAGAAACTGAGAGACAGACAGCAGAGTAACTGACAGACAGACAGCAGACCAATTGAGTGACAGACAGACAGCAGAGTAACTGAGAGACAGACAGACAGCAGAGTAACTGACAGACAGACAGCAGAGTAACTGAGGGACAGACAGACAGACAGCAGAATAACTGAGAGACAGACAGTCAGACAGCAGAGTAACTGAGAGACGGACAGAGAGAGACAGCAGAGTAACTGAGAAACGGACAGTGAGAGACAGCAGAGTAACTGAGAGACAGACAGACAGACAGCAGTGGAACTGAGAAACAGACAGCAGTGTAACTGAGAAAGAGACAGACAGACAGCAGAGTAACCGAGAGACAGACAGACAGCAGAGTAACTGACAGACAGACAGCAGAGTAACTGAGGGACAGACAGACAGACAGCAGAATAACTGAGAGACAGACAGTCAGACAGCAGAGTAACTGAGAGACGGACAGAGAGAGACAGCAGAGTAACTGAGAAACGGACAGTGAGAGACAGCAGAGTAACTGAGAGACAGACAGACAGACAGCAGTGGAACTGAGAAACAGACAGCAGTGTAACTGAGAAAGAGACAGACAGACAGCAGAGTAACTGAGAGACAGACAGACAGCAGTGAAAGTGAGAGACCGACAGACAGACAGCAGAGTAACTGAGAGACAGACAGACAGCAGAGTAACTGAGAGACAGACAGACATCTGAGTATTTTAGAGAAAGACAGACAGCGGAGTAACTGAGAGGCAGACAGACAGACAGCAGTTTAACTGAGAGGCAGACAGCAGTGTAACTGAGAAACAGGCAGCAGTGTATCTGAGAAACAGACAGCAGTGTAACTGAGAGACAGACAGACAGGCAGCAGAGTAATTGAGAGACAGACAGCAGCGTAACTGAGAGACGGACAGACAGGCAGCAGAGTAATTGAGAAACAGACAGCAGTGTAACTGAGAGACAGACAGACAGGCAGCAGAGTAATTGAGAGACAGACAGCAGTGTAACTGAGAGCCAGACAGACAGACAGCAGTGTAACTGAGAAAGAGACAGACAGACAGCTGTGTAACTGAGAGACAGACAGACAGCAGAGTAACTGAGAGATGGGTGGACAGACAGCACAGTAACTGCGAGACAGACAGACAGCAGAGTAACTCAGATACAGGCAGACAGCTTAGTAACTAAGTGACAGACTGAGAGCGGAATAACTGAGAGACCGCAGACAACTGAGTAAATGAAAGAAAGACAGACAGCACAGCAGAGTAATTGAGAGACAGACAGACAGCTGAGTAATGAGAGACAGACAGACAGCAGAGAAACTGAGGCAGACAGACAGACAGCAGAGTAACTGAGAGACAGACAGCAGAGTAAGTGAGTGACAGACAGACAGCAGAGTAACTGAGCGACAGACAGCTGTGTAACTGAGAAATAGACAGCAGTGTAACTGAGAGACGGACAGACAGGCAGCAGAGTAATTGAGTGACAGACAGCAGAGTAACTGAGAGACAGACAGCCGTGTAACTGAGAAACAGACAGCAGTGTAACTGAGAGACAGACAGCAGTGTAACTAAGAGACAGACAGACAGCAGAGTAACCGAGAGACAGACAGACAGCAGAGTAACTGACAGACAGACAGCAGAGTAACTGAGGGACAGACAGACAGACAGCAGAGTAACTGAGAGACAGACAGACAGACAGCAGTGGAACTGAGAAACAGACAGCAGTGTAACTGAGAAAGAGACAGACAGACAGCAGAGTAACTGAGAGACAGACAGACAGCAGAGTAACTGAGAAACAGACAGCAGTGTAACTGAGAAAGAGACAGACAGACAGCAGAGTAACTGAGAGACAGACAGTCAGACAGCAGAGTAACTGAGAGACAGACAGACAGACAGCAGTGGAACTGAGAAACAGACAGCAGTGTAACTGAGAAAGAGACAGACAGACAGCAGAGTAACTGAGAGACAGACAGACAGCAGTGGAACTGAGAAACAGATAGCAGTGTAACTGAGAAAGAGACAGACAGGCAGCAGAGTAACTGAGAGATAGACAGCAGTGTAACTGAGAGACTGACAGCAGCGTAACTGAGAGACGGACAGACAGGCAGCAGTGGAACTGAGAAACAGACAGCAGTGTAACTGAGAAAGTGATAGACAGGCAGCAGTGTAACTGAGAGATAGGCAGCAGTGTAACTGAGAGACAGACAGCAGTGGAACTGAGAAACAGACAGCAATGTAACTGAGAGACTGACAGACAGGCAGCAGAGTAACTGAGAGACAGACAGCAGAGTAATTGAGTGACAGACGCGCAGCAGAGTAACTGAGAGACAGACAGCAGAGTAACTGAGAGACAGACAGCCGTGTAACTGAGAAACAGACAGCAGTGTAACTGAGAGACAGACAGCAGTGTAGCTGAGAGACAGACAGACAGCAGTGTAACTGAGAAAGAGGCAGACAGGCAGCAGAGTAACTGAGAGAGAGGCAGCAGTGTAACTGAGAGACAGACAGCAGTGTAACTGAGAGACAGCAGAGTAAGAAAGAGACAGACAGCAGTGTAACTGAGAGACAGGCAGCAGCATAACTGTGAGACAGACAGACAGCAGAGTAATTGAGATACAGACAGCCAGCAGAGTAATTGAGAGAAAGACAGACAGCGGAGTAACTGAGAGACAGACAGACAGCAGTGTAACTAAGAGACGGACGGACAGACAGCACAGTAACTGAGAGACAGACAGCACAGTAACTGAGATACAGACAGACAGCTTAGTAACTAAGAGACAGACTGAGAGCGGAGTAACTGATAGACAGCAGACAACTCAGTAAATGGAAGACAGACAGCACAGCAGAGTAATTGAGAGACAGACAGACAGCAGAGTAACTGACAGACAGTAGAGTAATTGAGTGACAGGCAGACAGACAGCAGAGTAACTGAGAGGCAGACAGACAGACAGCAGAGTAACTGAGAGACAGACAGCAGAGTAACTGAGAGACAGACAGATAGCAGAGTAACTGAGAGACAGACAGACAGCAGAGAAACTGAGAGACAGACAGCAGAGTAACTGACAGACAGACAGCAGACCAATTGAGTGACAGACAGACAGCAGAGTAACTGAGAGACAGACAGACAGCAGAGTAACTGACAGACAGACAGCAGAGTAACTGAGGGACAGACAGACAGACAGCAGAATAACTGAGAGACAGACAGTCAGACAGCAGAGTAACTGAGAGACGGACAGAGAGAGACAGCAGAGTAACTGAGAAACGGACAGTGAGAGACAGCAGAGTAACTGAGAGACAGACAGACAGACAGCAGTGGAACTGAGAAACAGACAGCAGTGTAACTGAGAAAGAGACAGACAGACAGCAGAGTAACCGAGAGACAGACAGACAGCAGAGTAACTGACAGACAGACAGCAGAGTAACTGAGGGACAGACAGACAGACAGCAGAATAACTGAGAGACAGACAGTCAGACAGCAGAGTAACTGAGAGACGGACAGAGAGAGACAGCAGAGTAACTGAGAAACGGACAGTGAGAGACAGCAGAGTAACTGAGAGACAGACAGACAGACAGCAGTGGAACTGAGAAACAGACAGCAGTGTAACTGAGAAAGAGACAGACAGACAGCAGAGTAACTGAGAGACAGACAGACAGACAGCAGTGGAACTGAGAAACAGACAGCAGTGTAACTGAGAAAGAGACAGACAGGCAGCAGAGTAACTGAGAGGCAGACAGCAGTGTAACTGAGAGACAGACAGCAGCGTAACTGAGAGACGGACAGACAGGCAGCAGTGGAACTGAGAAACAGACAGCAGTGTAACTGAGAAAGAGATAGATAGGCAGCAGAGTAACTGAGAGATAGGCAGCAGTGTAACTGAGAGACAGACAGCAGTGGAACTGAGAAACAGACAGCAATGTAACTGAGAGACTGACAGACAGGCAGCAGAGTAACTGAGAGACAGACAGCAGAGTAATTGAGTGACAGACGCGCAGCAGAGTAACTGAGAGACAGACAGCAGAGTAACTGAGAGACGGACTGCCGTGTAACTGAGAGACAGACAGCAGTGTAACTGAGAGACAGACAGCAGTGTAGCTGAGAGACAGACAGACAGCAGTGTAACTGAGAAAGAGGCAGACAGGCAGCAGAGTAACTGAGAGAGAGGCAGCAGTGTAACTGAGAGACAGACAGCAGTGTAACTGAGAGACAGCAGAGTAACAAAGAGACAGACAGCAGTGTAACTGAGAGACAGGCAGCAGCGTAACTGTGAGACAGACAGACAGCAGAGTAATTGAGATATAGACAGACAGCAGAGTAATTGAGAGAAAGACTGACAGCGGAGTAACTGAGAGACAGACAGACAGCAGTGTAACTGAGAGACGGACGGACAGACAGCACAGTAACTGAGAGACAGACAGCACAGTAACTGAGATACAGACAGACAGCTTAGTAACTAAGAGACAGACTGAGAGCGGAGTAACTGATAGACAGCAGACAACTCAGTAAATGGAAGACAGACAGCACAGCAGAGTAATTGAGAAACAGACAGACAGACAGCAGAGTAACTGTCAGACAGCAGAGTAATTGAGTGACAGGCAGACAGACAGCAGAGTAACTGAGAGACAGACAGACAGACAGCAGAGTAACTGAGAGACTAACAGCAGAGTAACTGAGAGACAGACAGATAGCAGAGTAACTGAGAGACAGACAGACAGCAGAGAAACTGAGAGACAGACAGCAGAGTAACTGACAGACAGACAGCAGAGTAATTGAGTGACAGACAGACAGCAGAGTAACTGAGAGACAGACAGACAGCAGAGTAACTGAGAGACAGACAGACAGCAGAGTAACTGAGAGACGGACAGAGAGAGACAGCAGAGTAACTGAGAAACGGACAGAGAGAGACAGCTGAGTAACTGAGAGACAGACCGACAGCAGTGGAACTGAGAGACAGACAGCAGTGTAACTGAGAAAGAGACAGACAGCAGAGTAACTGTGAGACAGACAGGCAGACAGCAGTGCAAATGAGAAACAGACAGACAGGCAGCAGAGTAACTGAGAGACAACAGAGTAACAAGAGACAGACAGACAGCAGTGCAACTGAGAGACAGACGGGCAGCAGTGTAACTGAGAGACAAACATACAGACAGCAGAGTAACTGAGAGACAGACATACAGCAGAGTAACTGAGAGACAGGCAGACAGCTGAGTAACTGAGAGACAGACAGACAGACAGCGGAGTAACTGAGAGACAGACAAACTGCGGAGTAACTGAGAGACAGACAGAGAGACAGCAGAGTAACTGAGAGACAGACAGTCAGCAGAGAAACAGAGAGACAGCAGAGTAACTGAGAGACAGACGGAGAGACAGCAGAGTAACTGACAGACAGACAGACAGCAGAGTAACTGAGAGACAGACAGAGAAACTGCAGTGTAACTGACTGACGGACAGACAGACAGCAGAGTAACTGACTGACGGACAGACAGGCAGCAGAGTAATTAAGAGACAGACAGCAGTGTAACTGAGAGACAGATAGACAGCAGTGTAACTGAGAAAGAGACAGACAGCAGGGTAACTGAGAGACAGACAGACAGCAGAGTAACTGAGAGACAGACAGACAGCAGTGAAAGTGAGAGACCGACAGACAGACAGCAGAGTAACTGAGAGACAGACAGACAGACAGCAGAGTAACTGAGAGACAGACTGACAGACAGCAGTGTAACTGTGAGACGGACAGACAGACAGCAGAGTAACTGACAGACAGCAGCGTAACTGAGAGACAGACAGACAGCAGAGTAACTGAGAGACAGACAGACATCTGAGTATTTTAGAGAAAGACAGACAGCGGAGTAACTGAGAGGCAGACAGACAGACAGCAGTTTAACTGAGAGGCAGACAGCAGTGTAACTGAGAAACAGGCAGCAGTGTATCTGAGAAACAGACAGCAGTGTAACTGAGAGACAGACAGACAGGCAGCAGAGTAATTGAGAGACAGACAGCAGCGTAACTGAGAGACAGACAGGCAGCAGTGTAACTGAGAGCCAGACAGACAGACAGCAGTGTAACTGAGAGACAGACAGACAGCAGAGTAACTGAGAGATGGGTGGACAGACAGCACAGTAACTGCGAGACAGACAGACAGCAGAGTAACTCAGATACAGGCAGACAGCTTAGTAACTAAGTGACAGACTGAGAGCGGAATAACTGAGAGACCGCAGACAACTGAGTAAATGAAAGAAAGACAGACAGCACAGCAGAGTAATTGAGAGACAGACAGACAGCTGAGTAATGAGAGACAGACAGACAGCAGAGAAACTGAGGCAGACAGACAGACAGCAGAGTAACTGAGAGACAGACAGCAGAGTAAGTGAGTGACAGACAGACAGCAGAGTAACTGAGCGACAGACAGCTGTGTAACTGAGAAATAGACAGCAGTGTAACTGAGAGACGGACAGACAGGCAGCAGAGTAATTGAGTGACAGACAGCAGAGTAACTGAGAGACAGACAGCCGTGTAACTGAGAAACAGACAGCAGTGTAACTGAGAGACAGACAGCAGTGTAACTAAGAGACAGACAGACAGCAGAGTAACCGAGAGACAGACAGACAGCAGAGTAACTGACAGACAGACAGCAGAGTAACTGAGGGACAGACAGACAGACAGCAGAGTAACTGAGAGACAGACAGACAGACAGCAGTGGAACTGAGAAACAGACAGCAGTGTAACTGAGAAAGAGACAGACAGACAGCAGAGTAACTGAGAGACAGACAGACAGCAGAGTAACTGAGAAACAGACAGCAGTGTAACTGAGAAAGAGACAGACAGACAGCAGAGTAACTGAGAGACAGACAGTCAGACAGCAGAGTAACTGAGAGACAGACAGACAGACAGCAGTGGAACTGAGAAACAGACAGCAGTGTAACTGAGAAAGAGACAGACAGACAGCAGAGTAACTGAGAGACAGACAGACAGCAGTGGAACTGAGAAACAGATAGCAGTGTAACTGAGAAAGAGACAGACAGGCAGCAGAGTAACTGAGAGATAGACAGCAGTGTAACTGAGAGACTGACAGCAGCGTAACTGAGAGACGGACAGACAGGCAGCAGTGGAACTGAGAAACAGACAGCAGTGTAACTGAGAAAGTGATAGACAGGCAGCAGTGTAACTGAGAGATAGGCAGCAGTGTAACTGAGAGACAGACAGCAGTGGAACTGAGAAACAGACAGCAATGTAACTGAGAGACTGACAGACAGGCAGCAGAGTAACTGAGAGACAGACAGCAGAGTAATTGAGTGACAGACGCGCAGCAGAGTAACTGAGAGACAGACAGCAGAGTAACTGAGAGACAGACAGCCGTGTAACTGAGAAACAGACAGCAGTGTAACTGAGAGACAGACAGCAGTGTAGCTGAGAGACAGACAGACAGCAGTGTAACTGAGAAAGAGGCAGACAGGCAGCAGAGTAACTGAGAGAGAGGCAGCAGTGTAACTGAGAGACAGACAGCAGTGTAACTGAGAGACAGCAGAGTAAGAAAGAGACAGACAGCAGTGTAACTGAGAGACAGGCAGCAGCATAACTGTGAGACAGACAGACAGCAGAGTAATTGAGATACAGACAGCCAGCAGAGTAATTGAGAGAAAGACAGACAGCGGAGTAACTGAGAGACAGACAGACAGCAGTGTAACTAAGAGACGGACGGACAGACAGCACAGTAACTGAGAGACAGACAGCACAGTAACTGAGATACAGACAGACAGCTTAGTAACTAAGAGACAGACTGAGAGCGGAGTAACTGATAGACAGCAGACAACTCAGTAAATGGAAGACAGACAGCACAGCAGAGTAATTGAGAGACAGACAGACAGCAGAGTAACTGACAGACAGTAGAGTAATTGAGTGACAGGCAGACAGACAGCAGAGTAACTGAGAGGCAGACAGACAGACAGCAGAGTAACTGAGAGACAGACAGCAGACCAATTGAGTGACAGACAGACAGCAGAGTAACTGAGAGACAGACAGACAGCAGAGTAACTGAGAGACAGACAGACAGCAGAGTAACTGAGAGACGGACAGAGAGAGACAGCAGAGTAACTGAGAAACGGACAGAGAGAGACAGCTGAGTAACTGAGAGACAGACAGACAGCAGTGGAACTGAGAGACGGACAGCAGTGTAACTGAGAAACAGACAGCAGTGTTACTGAGAAAGAGACAGACAGGCAGCAGAGTAACTGAGAGACAGACAGACAGCAGTGTAGCTGAGAGACGGATTGACAGACAGCAGTGTAACTGAGAGACAAACAGCAGCGTAACTGAGAGACAGACAGACAGGCAGCGGAGTAACTGAGAGACAGACAGCAGTGGAACTGAGAAACAGACAGCAATGTAACTGAGAGACGGACAGGCAGGCAGCAGAGTAACTGAGAGACAGACAGCAGAGTAATTGAGTGACAGACGCGCAGCAGAGTAACTGAGAGACAGACAGCAGAGTAACTGAGAGACAGACAGCCGTGTGACTGAGAAACAGACAGCAGTGTAACTGAGAGACAGACAGCAGTGTAACTGAGAGACAGACAGACTGCAGTGTAACTGAGAAAGAGGCAGACAGGCAGCAGAGTAACTGAGAGAGAGGCAGTAGTGTAACTGAGAGACAGACAGCAGTGTAACTGAGAGACAGCAGAGTAACTAAGAGACAGACAGCAGAGTAACTGAGAGACAGGCAGCAGAGTAACTGAGAGACAGACAGACAGCAGAGAAACTGAGAGACAGACAGCAGAGTAACTGACAGACAGACAGCAGAGTAATTGCGTGACAGATAGACAGCAGAGTAACTGTGAGACAGACAGACAGCAGAGTAATTGAGAGACAGACAGCAGAGTAATTGAGAGAAAGTCAGACAGCGGAGTAACTGAGAGACGGACGGACAAACAGCAGAGTAACTGTGAGACAGACAGACAGTACAGTAACTGAGGTACAGACAGACAGCTTAGTAACTAAGAGACAGACTGAGAGCGGAGTAACTGAGAGACAGCAGACAACTCAGTAAATGAAAGACAGACAGCACAGCAGAGTAATTGAGAGACAGACAGACAGACAGCACAGTAACTGACAGACAGCAGAGTAATTGAGTGACAGGCAGACAGACAACAGAGTAACTGAGAGACAGACTGACAGACAGACAGCAGAGTAACTGAGAGACAGACAGACAGCAGAGTAACTGAGAGACAGACAGACAGCAGGGAAAGTGAGAGACAGACAGCAGAGTAACTGACAGACAGCAGAGTAATAGAGTGACAGACAGACAGCAGAGTAACTGACAGACAGACAGAAAGCAGAGTAACTGAAAGACAGACAGACAGCAGAGTAACTGAGAGACGGACAGAGAGAGACAGCAGAGTAACTGAGAAACGGACAGAGGGAGACAGCAGAGTAACTGAGAGACAGACAGACAGACAGCAGTGGAACTGAGAAACAGACAGCAGTGTAACTGAGAAAGAGATAGACAGGCAGCAGAGTAACTGAGAGATAGGCAGCAGTGTAACTGAGAGACAGACAGCAGTGGAACTGAGAGACAGACAGCAGCGTAACTGAGAGACGGACAGACAGGCAGCAGTGGAACTGAGAAACAGACAGCAGTGTACCTGAGAGACAGACAGCAGCGTAACTGAGAGACAGACAGCAGCGTAACTGAGAGACGGACAGACAGGCAGCAGTGGAACTGAGAAACAGACAGCCGTGTAACTGAGAAAGAGATAGACAGGCAGCAGAGTAACTGAGAGATAGGCAGCAGTGTAACTGAGAGACAGACAGCAGTGGAACTGAGAAACAGACAGCAATGTAACTGAGAGACGGACAGACAGACAGCAGAGTAATTGAGAGACAGGCAGACAGCAGAGTAACTAAGAGACAGACAGACAGCAGTGTAACTGAGAAACAGACAGCAGTATAACTGAGAAAGAGACAGACAGGCAGCAGAGTAACTGAGAGACAGGCAGACAGCTCAGTATTTGAGAGAAAGACAGACAGCGGAGTAACTGAGAGACAGACAGACAGCAGTGTAACTGAGAGACGGATTGACAGACAGCAGAGTAACTAAGAGACAGACAGACAGACAGCAGAGTAACTGAGAGACAGACAGCAGTGTAACTGAGAAACAGAAAGCAGTGTAACTGAGAGACAGACAGACAGGCAGCAGAGTAATTGAGAGACAGGCAGACAGCAGAGTAACTGAGAGACAGACAGCAGTGTAACTGAGAAACAGACAGCAGTGTAACTGAGAGACGGACAGACAGGCAGCAGAGTAATTGAGAGAAAGACAGACAGCGGAGTAACTGAGAGACGGACGGACAAACAGCAGAGTAACTGTGAGACAGACAGACAGTACAGTAACTGAGATACAGACAGACAGCTTAGTAACTAAGAGACAGACTGAGAGCGGAGTAACTGAGAGACAGCAGACAACTCAGTAAATGAAAGACAGACAGCACAGCAGAGTAATTGAGAGACAGACAGACAGACAGCACAGTAACTGACAGACAGCAGAGTAAGTGAGTGACAGGCAGACAGACAACAGAGTAACTGAGAGACAGACTGACAGACAGACAGCAGAGTAACTGAGAGAAAGACAGACAGCAGAGTAACTGAGAGGCGGACAGACAGACAGCAGAGAAAGTGAGAGACAGACAGCAGAGTAACTGACAGACAGCAGAGTAATAGAGTGACAGACAGACAGCAGAGTAACTGACAGACAGACAGACAGCAGAGTAACTGAAAGACAGACAGACAGCAGAGTAACTGAGAGACGGACAGAGAGAGACAGCAGAGTAACTGAGAAACGGACAGAGAGAGACAGCAGAGTAACTGAGAGACAGACAGACAGACAGCAGTGGAACTGAGAGACAGACAGCAGTGTAACTGAGAGACGGACAGACAGGCAGCAATGGAACTGAGAAACAGACAGCAGTGTAACGGAGAGACAGACAGCAGCGTAACTGAGAGACAGACAGCAGCGTAACTGAAAGACGGACAGACAGGCAGCAGTGGAACTGAGAAACAGACAGCAGTGTAACTGAGAGACAGACAGCAGTGTAACTGAGAAAGTGATAGACAGGCAGCAGAGTAACTGAGAGACAGACAGCAGTGGAACTGAGAGACAGACAGCAGCGTAACTGAGAGACGGACAGACAGGCAGCAGTGGAACTGAGAAACAGACAGCAGTGTAACTGAGAAAGTGATAGACAGGCAGCAGAGTAACTGAGAGATAGGCAGCAGTGGAACTGAGAGACAGACAGCAGTGGAACTGAGAGACAGACAGCAGCGTAACTGAGAGACAGACAGACAGACAGCAGAGTAACTGAGAGACAGACAGACAGCAGAGTAACTGAGAGACGGACAGACAGGCAGCAGAGTAACTGAGAGACAGACAGCAGTGTAACTGAGAGACAGACAGCAGCGTAACTGAGAGACAGACAGACAGGCAGCAGTGGAACTGAGAAACAGTCAGCAGTGTAACTGGCAAAGAGATAGACAGGCAGCAGAGTAACTGAGAGATAGGCAGCAGTGTAACTGAGAGACAGACAGCAGTGGAACTGAGAAACAGACAGCAATGTAACTGAGAGGCGGACAGACAGACAGCAGACAAAGTGAGAGACAGACAGCAGAGTAACTGACAGACAGCAGAGTAATAGAGTGACAGACAGACAGCAGAGTAACTAACAGACAGACAGACAGCAGAGTAACTGAAAGACAGACAGACAGACAGCAGTGGAACTGAGAAACAGACAGCAGTGTAACTGAGAAAGAGATAGACAGGCAGCAGAGTAACTGAGAGACAGACAGCAGTGGAACTGAGAGACAGACAGCAGTGGAACTGAGAGACAGACAGCAGCGTAACTGAGAGACGGACAGACAGGCAGCAGTGGAACTGAGAAACAGACAGCAGAGTAACTGAGAGACAGACAGCAGTGGAACTGAGAGACAGACAGCAGCGTAACTGAGAGACGGACAGACAGGCAGCAGTGGAACTGAGAAACAGACAGCAGTGTAACTGAGAAAGTGATAGACAGGCAGCAGAGTAACTGAGAGATAGGCAGCAGTGTAACTGAGAGACAGACAGCAGTGGAACTGAGAGGCGGACAGACAGGCAGCAGAGAAACTGAGAGACAGACAGCAGAGTAATTGAGTGACAGACGCGCAGCAGAGTAACTGAGAGACAGACAGCAGAGTAACTGTGAGACAGACAGCCGTGTAACTGAGAAACAGACAGCAGTGTAACTGAGAGACAGACAGCAGTGTAACTGAGAAACAGACAGCAGTGTAACTGAGAGACAGACAGCAGTGTAACTGAGAGACAGACAGACTGCAGTGTAACTGAGAAAGAGGCAGACAGGCAGCAGAGTAACTGAGAGACAGGCAGCAGAGTAACTGAGAGACAGACAGACAGCAGAGAAAGTGAGAGACAGACAGCAGAGTAACTGACAGACAGACAGCAGAGTAATTGTGTGACAGACAGACAGCAGAGTAACTGTGAGACAGACAGACAGCAGAGTAATTGAGAGACAGACAGACAGCAGAGTAATTGAGAGAAAGACAGACAGCGGAGTAACTGAGAGACGGACGGACAAACAGCAGAGTAACTGTGAGACAGACAGACAGTACAGTAACTGAGATACAGACAGACAGCTTAGTAACTAAGAGACAGACTGAGAGCGGAGTAACTGAGAGACAGCAGACAACTCAGTAAATGAAAGACAGACAGCACAGCAGAGTAATTGAGAGACAGACAGACAGACAGCACAGTAACTGACAGACAGCAGAGTAATTGAGTGACAGGCAGACAGACAACAGAGTAACTGAGAGACAGACTGACAGACAGACAGCAGAGTAACTGAGAGACAGACAGCAGAGTAACTGAGAGACAGACAGACAGCAGAGAAAGTGAGAGACAGACAGCAGAGTAACTGACAGACAGCAGAGTAATAGAGTGACAGACAGACAGCAGAGTAACTGACAGACAGACAGACAGCAGAGTAACTGAAAGACAGACAGAGAGAGACAGCAGAGTAACTGAGAAACGGACAGAGAGAGACAGCAGAGTAACTGAGAGACAGACAGACAGACAGCAGTGGAACTGAGAAACAGACAGCAGTGTAACTGAGAAAGAGATAGACAGGCAGCAGAGTAACTGAGAGATAGGCAGCAGTGTAACTGAGAGACAGACAGCAGTGTAACTGAGAGACGGACAGACAGGCAGCAGAGTAATTGAGGGACAGACAGCAGTGTAACTGAGATACAGACAGACAGACAGCAGAGTAATTGAGAGACAGGCAGACAGCAGAGTAACTAAGAGACAGACAGACAGCAGTGTAACTGAGAAACAGACAGCAGTGTAACTGAGAAAGAGACAGACAGGCAGCAGAGTAACTGAGAGACAGGCAGACAGCTCAGTATTTGAGAGAAAGACAGACAGCGGAGTAACTGAGAGACAGACAGACAGCAGTGTAACTGAGAGACGGATTGACAGACAGCAGAGTAACTGAGAGACAGACAGACAGACAGCAGAGTAACTGAGAGACAGACAGCAGTGTAACTGAGAAACAGACAGCAGTGTAACTGAGAGACAGACAGACAGACAGCAGTGTAATTGAGAGAAAGACAGACAGCGGAGTAACTGAGAGACGGACGGACAAACAGCAGAGTAACTGTGAGACAGACAGACAGTACAGTAACTGAGATACAGACAGACAGCTTAGTAACTAAGAGACAGACTGAGAGCGGAGTAACTGAGAGACAGCAGACAACTCAGTAAATGAAAGACAGACAGCACAGCAGAGTAATTGAGAGACAGACAGACAGACAGCACAGTAACTGACAGACAGCAGAGTAATTGAGTGACAGGCAGACAGACAACAGAGTAACTGAGAGACAGACTGACAGACAGACAGCAGAGTAACTGAGTGACAGACAGACAGCAGAGAAAGTGAGAGACAGACAGCAGAGTAACTGACAGACAGCAGAGTAATAGAGTGACAGACAGACAGCAGAGTAACTGACAGACAGACAGACAGCAGAGTAACTGAGAGACGGACAGAGAGAGACAGCAGAGTAACTGAAAGACAGACAGACAGACAGCAGAGTAACTGAGAGACGGACAGAGAGAGACAGCAGAGTAACTGAGAAACGGACAGAGAGAGACAGCAGAGTAACTGAGAGACAGACAGACAGACAGCAGTGGAACTGAGAAACAGACAGCAGTGTAACTGAGAAAGAGATAGACAGGCAGCAGAGTAACTGAGAGACAGACAGCAGTGGAACTGAGAGACAGACAGCAGTGGAACTGAGAGACAGACAGCAGCGTAACTGAGAGACGGACAGACAGGCAGCAGTGGAACTGAGAAACAGACAGCAGTGTAACTGAGAAAGTGATAGACAGGCAGCAGAGTAACTGAGAGACAGACAGCAGAGTAACTGAGAGACAGACAGCCGTGTAACTGAGGAACAGACAGCAGTGTAACTGAGAGACAGACAGCAGTGTAACTGCGAGAGAGACAGCAGTGTAACTGAGAGACAGACAGACAGCAGTGTAACTGAGAAAGAGGCAGGCAGGCAGCCGAGTAACTGAGAGAGAGGCAGCCGTGTAACTGAGAGACAGACAGCTGTGTAACTGAGAGACAGCGGAGTAACTGAGAGATGGACAGACAGACAGCACAGTAACTGCGAGACAGACAGACAGCAGAGTAATTGAGAGACAGATAGACAGCAGAGTAATTGAGAGAAAGACAGACAGCGGAGTAACTGAGAGACAGACAGACATCAGTGTAACTGAGAGACGGACGGACAGACAGCACAGTAACTGCGAGACAGACAGCACAGTAACTGAGATACAGACAGACAGCTTAGTAACTAAGAGACAGACTGAGAGCGGAGTAACTGAGAGACAGCAGACAACTCAGTAAATGAAAGACAGACAGCGCAGCAGAGTAATTGAGAGACAGACAGACAGACAGCAGAGTAACTGACAGATAGACAGCAGAGTAATTGAGTGACAGGCAGACAGACAGCAGAGTAACTGAGAGACAGACCAACAGACAGCAGGATAACTGAGAGACAGACAGCAGAGTAACTAAGAGACAGACAGACAGCAGTGTAACTGAGAAACAGACAGCAGTGTAACTGAGAAAGAGACAGACAGGCAGCAGAGTAACTGAGAGACAGGCAGACAGCTCAGTATTTGAGAGAAAGACAGACAGCGGAGTAACTGAGAGACAGACAGACAGCAGTGTAACTGAGAGACGGATTGACAGACAGCAGAGTAACTGAGAGACAGACAGACAGACAGCAGAGTAACTGAGAGACAGACAGACAGGCAGCAGAGTAATTGAGAGACAGGCAGACAGCAGAGTAACTGAGAGGCAGACAGCAGTGTAACTGAGAAACAGACAGCAGTGTAACTGAGAGACGGACAGACAGGCAGCAGAGTAATTGAGGGACAGACAGCAGTGTAACTGAGATACAGACAGACAGACAGCAGAGTAATTGAGAGACAGGCAGACAGCAGAGTAACTAAGAGACAGACAGACAGCAGTGTAACTGAGAAACAGACAGCAGTGTAACTGAGAAAGAGACAGACAGGCAGCAGAGTAACTGAGAGACAGGCAGACAGCTCAGTATTTGAGAGAAAGACAGACAGCGGAGTAACTGAGAGACAGACAGACAGCAGTGTAACTGAGAGACGGATTGACAGACAGCAGAGTAACTGAGAGACAGACAGACAGACAGCAGAGTAACTGAGAGACAGACAGCAGTGTAACTGAGAAACAGACAGCAGTGTAACTGAGAGACAGACAGACAGACAGCAGTGTAATTGAGAGAAAGACAGACAGCGGAGTAACTGAGAGACGGACGGACAAACAGCAGAGTAACTGTGAGACAGACAGACAGTACAGTAACTGAGATACAGACAGACAGCTTAGTAACTAAGAGACAGACTGAGAGCGGAGTAACTGAGAGACAGCAGACAACTCAGTAAATGAAAGACAGACAGCACAGCAGAGTAATTGAGAGACAGACAGACAGACAGCACAGTAACTGACAGACAGCAGAGTAATTGAGTGACAGGCAGACAGACAACAGAGTAACTGAGAGACAGACTGACAGACAGACAGCAGAGTAACTGAGTGACAGACAGACAGCAGAGAAAGTGAGAGACAGACAGCAGAGTAACTGACAGACAGCAGAGTAATAGAGTGACAGACAGACAGCAGAGTAACTGACAGACAGACAGACAGCAGAGTAACTGAGAGACGGACAGAGAGAGACAGCAGAGTAACTGAGAAACGGACAGAGAGAGACAGCAGAGTAACTGAGAGACAGACAGACAGACAGCAGTGGAACTGAGAAACAGACAGCAGTGTAACTGAGAAAGAGATAGACAGGCAGCAGAGCAACTGAGAGACAGACAGCAGTGTAACTGAGAAACAGACAGACAGCAGAGTAACTGAGAGACAGTCAGCAGTGTAACTGAGAGACAGACAGACAGCAGTGTAACTGAGAAAGAGACAGACAGCAGTGTAACTGAGAGACACGCAGACAGCAGAGTAACTGTGAAACAGACAACGGAGTAACTGAGAGACAGACAGACATGAGTGTAACTGTGAGACAGACAGACAGCAGAGTAACTGACAGACAGCAGAGTAACTGTGAGGCAGACAGACAGCGGAGTAACTGAGAGACAGACCGACAGCAGAGTAACTGAGAGACAGACTGACAGCAGAGTAACTGAGAGACAGACAGACAGCACAGTAACTGCGAGACAGACAGACAGCAGAGTAACTCAGATACAGGCAGACAGCTTAGTAACTAAGAGACAGACTGAGATGGGAGTAACTGAGAGACAGCAGACAACTGAGTAAATGAAAGAAAGACAGACAGCACAGCAGAGTAATTGAGAGACAGACAGACAGACAGCACAGGAACTGACAGACAGTAGAGTAATTGAGTGACAGGCAGACAGACAGCAGAGTAACTGAGAGACAGACAGACAGCTGAGTAATGAGAGACAGACAGACAGCAGAGAAACTGAGAGGCAGACAGACAGACAGCAGAGTAACTGAGAGACAGACAGCCGTGTAACTGAGAAACAGACAGACAACAGTGTAACTGAGAAAGAGGCAGACAGGCAGCAGAGTAACTGAGAGAGAGGCAGCAGTGTAACTGAGAGAGAGGCAGCAGTGTAACTGAGAGACAGACAGCAGTGTAACTGAAAGACAGCAGAGTAACTAAGAGACAGACAACAGTGTAACTGAGAGACAGGCAGCAGCGTAACTGAGAGACAGACAGACAGCGGAGTAACTGCGAGATAGACAGAGACAGCAGTGTAACTGAGAGACGGACGGACAGACAGCACAGTAACTGCGAGACAGACAGCAGAGTAACTGTGAGACAGAAAGACAGCAGTGTAATTTAGAGACAGAGAGACAGCAGAGTAATTGAGAGAAAGACAGACAGCAGAGTAACTGAGAGACAGACAGACAGCAACGTAACTGAGAGACGGACGGACAGACAGCACAGTAACTGCGAGACAGACAGCACAGTAACTGAGATACAGACAGACAGCTTAGTAACTAAGAGACAGACTGAGAGCAGAGTAACTGAGAGACAGCAGACAACTCAGTAAATGAAAGACAGACAGCACAGCAGAGTAATTGAGAGACAGACAGACAGACAGCAGAGTAACTGACAGACAGACAGCATAGTAATTGAGTGACAGGCAGACAGACAGCAGAGTAACTGAGAGACAGACAGACAGACAGCAGAGTAACTGAGAGACAGACAGACAGACAGCAGAGTAACTGAGAGACGGACAGAGAGAGACAGCAGAGTAACTGAGAAACGGACAGAGAGAGACAGCAGCGTAACTGAGAGACAGACAGACGGACAGCAGTGGGACTGAGAGACAGACAGCAGTGTAACTGAGAAAGAGACAGACAGGCAGCAGAGTAACTGAGAGACAGGCAGCAGTGTAACTGAGAGACAGATAGCAGTGTAACTGAGAGACAGACAGACAGCAGAGTAACTGAGAGACAGACAGACAGCTCAGTATTTGAGAGAAAGACAGACAGCGGAGTAACTGAGAGACAGACAGACAGCAACGTAACTGAGAGACGGACGGACAGACAGCACAGTAACTGCGAGACAGACAGCACAGTAACTGAGATACAGACAGACAGCTTAGTAACTAAGAGACAGACTGAGAGCAGAGTAACTGAGAGACAGCAGACAACTCAGTAAATGAAAGACAGGCAGCACAGCAGAGTAATTGAGAGACAGACAGACAGACAGCAGAGTAACTGACAGACAGACAGCAGAGTAATTGAGTGACAGGCAGACAGACAGCAGAGTAACTGAGAGACAGACAGACAGACAGCAGAGTAACTGAGAGACAGACAGACAGACAGCAGAGTAACTGAGAGACAGAGAGACAGCAGAGAAAGTGAAAGACAGACAGCAGAGTAACTGCGAGACAGACAGACAGCAGAGTAACTGAGAGACAGACAGACAGACAGCAGAGTAACTGAGAGACGGACAGAGAGAGACAGCAGAGTGAGAGACGGACAGAGAGAGACAGCAGAGTAACTGAGAGACAGACAGACGGACAGCAGTGGGACTGAGAGACAGACAGCAGTGTAACTGAGAAAGAGACAGACAGGCAGCAGAGTAACTGAGAGACAGACAGACAGCAGAGTAACTGAGAGACAGACAGACAGCAGTGTAACTGAGAGACGGATTGACAGAAAGGACAGTAACTGCGAGACAGACAGCAGAGTAACACAGATACAGACAGACAGCTTAGTATCTAAGAGACAGACTGAGAGCAGAGTAACTGAGAGACAGCAGACAACTGAGTAAATGAAAGAAAGACAGACAGCACAGCAGAGTAATTGAGAGACAGACAGACAGCTGCGTACTGAGAGACAGACAGACAGCAGAGTAACTGAGAGACAGACAGACAGACAGCAGTGTAACTGAGAGACAGACAGCCGTGTAACTGAGAAACAGACAGCAGTGTAACTGAGAGACAGACAGACAGGCAGCAGTGTAACTGAGACACAGACAGCAGTGTAACTAAGAGACGGACAGACAGGCAAGCAGTGTAACTGAGACACAGACAGCAGTGTAACTGAGAGAGTGACAGGCAGACAGCAGTGTAACTGAGAAAGAGGCAGACAGGCAGCAGAGTAACTGAGAGACAGACAGCAGTGTAACTGAGAGACAGATAGACAGACAGCAGTGTAACTGAGCAAGTGGCAGACAGGCAGCAGAGTAACTGAGAGAGAGGCAGCAGTGTAACTGAGAGACAGACAGCAGTGTAACTGAGAGACAGCAGAGTAACTAAGAGACAGACAGCAGTGTAACTGAGAGACAGACAGCACAGGAGAGTAATTGAGAGACAGACAGACAGACAGCAGAGTAACTGACAGACAGACAGCAGAGTAATTGAGTGACAGACAGACAGCAGAGTAACTGAGAGATAGACAGACAGCAGAGAACCTGAGAGACAGACAGCAGAGTAACTGACAGACAGAGAGACAGACAGCAGAGTAACTGAGAGACGGATAGAGAGAGACAGCAGAGTAACTGAGAAACGGACAGAGAGAGACAGCTGAGTAACTGAGAGACGGACAGAGAGAGACAGCTGAGTAACTGAGTGACAGACAGCAGTGTAACTGAGAAACAGACAGCAGTGTAAGTGAGAAAGAGACAGACAGACAACAGAGTAACTGAGAGACAGACAGACAGACAGCAGAGTAACTGAGAGACAGACAGACAGCAGAGTAACAGAGAGACAGACAGACAGACAGCAGAGTAACTGAGAGACAGACAGACAGCAGAGGAATTTAGAGAGAGACAGACGTCGGAGTAACTGAGAGACAGAAATCAGTTTAACTGAGAGACTGACGGAGAGACAGCAGAGTAACTGCGAGACAGACAGACAACAGGATAACTGAGAGATAGACAGACAGCTGAGTAGCTAAGAGACAGACAAAGAGCGGAGTAACTGAGAGACAGCAGACAACTGAGTAAAGGAGAGACGACATCCGGGTGCGGCGATGACCAGCTGAGTCGCACGTTTCGGCAGCTCCCGGTGGAACGGACTTTTGGGCTCTTAATAGGAGCCCCAACGGCAATTTTAACGGCAAATAACACTGTGTGGTAAACCAGAAGGGAATCCCCCCTGGACACGGATGGAAAAAGGAGAGGAAAGTGGCCGGATTGCGGTGGATCCTCTAGAGCAGCGGCCAGGAAGGCAGGCACAAAGCAAGATGGCATCAGAAGGTGGCAGTTTAATATGGGGCCCTGACCAACAAGAGTTCCTGCGGCGTTGCGTGGAAGAACTTAAAAAGGAGATGAAGAAGGAGCTGCTGGCCCCAATATTACAGGCGATTGAAGGACTAAAGGAGGAGCAAAAGACCCAGGAGGAGGAGCTTCGGGTCGTGAAGGCAAAGGCAGCCGAGAATGAGGACGAAATACAGGGCCTGGTGGTGAAGACAGAGATGCACGAGGCACAACACAAAAGGTGTGTGGAAAGGCTGGAGGTGCTGGAGAATAATGCGAGGAGGAAGAATTTAAGGATTCTTGGTCTTCCCGAAGGTGCGGAGGGGGCGGACGTCGGGGCATATGTGAGCACGATGCTGCACTCGTTAATGGGATCGGAGGCCCCGACGGGCCCGTTGGAGGTGGAGGGAGCTTATCGAGTTATGGCGCGAAGACCGAGGGCTGGAGAAATTCCTCGAGCCATAGTGGACAGAGAGATGGTCCTCAGATGGGCAAAGAAAACCCGGAGCAGTAGGTGGGAGAACGCGGTGATCCGCGTATATCAAGATTGGAGTGCGGAGGTGGCGAGAAGGAGGGCAAGCTTTAATCGGGCCAAGGCGGTGCTGCACAAAAGGAAGGTTAAATTTGGAATGCTGCAGCCGGCAAGACTGTGGGCCACACATCAAGGGAAACACCACTATTTCGAAACGGCAGAAGAGGCGTGGACATTTATTGTCGAGGAGAAACTGGAACAAGCGGGCTAGAAAAAGAATGTTTGGGATAAAGTGGTGGGGTGATTACGTGGGGTGAAGGGGGGGGAAATGGGGGAAAAGATGATTTCCCAAGTTGTTAATCCTGCGACCCTGTAACTTTTCTCTCTTCCCCATGTCGTGGGGGAGAGGGGGAGGGAGGATGGGGAGCTGGGGGCGCCGGCCATTGGGGGCGGGGCCAAATGGCTTTGTTCCCGCGGTATAGTGATCATGGCGGGAACAGGGAAGCAGGAAGGAGGGGGCCTCGCACAGTGGGGGCCGAGGTCACGGGGGGAAGCCGAGGTCGGCCAGAGTTTGCTGACTTCTGGGAGCAACATGGGGGGTGCAATTACGCTAGAAAGGGATCTAGCGGGGGGGGGGGGTTAACTGGGTTGCTGCTGCTGGGGAGAAGGGGGAGCTGGTATGGGGTGGGGTGGTCGGGGCGGGAGGGCGCCGCTGGGGGGAGATACGGCTACGTGGGAACCGGGAGAGGAGCTGGATTGAAAAAGGAGATGGCTAGTCGACAAGGGGGGGTGGGGTAAAGAGCCCCCCAACCCGGCTGATCACGTGGAATGTGAGAGGGCTGAACGGGCCGATTAAGAGGGCACGGGTACTCGCACACCTAAAAAAACTTAAGGCAGATGTGGTTATGCTGCAGGAGACGCATCTGAAACTGATAGACCAGATCAGACTTCGCAAAGGATGGGTGGGGCAGGTGTTTCATTCGGGGCTTGACGCAAAAAACAGGGGGGTGGCTATATTAGTGGGGAAGCAGGTAATGTTTGAGGCAAAGACCATAGTGGCGGATAGTGGGGGCAGATACGTGATGGTGAGTGGCAGATTGCAAGGGGAGGCGGTGGTTTTAGTGAACGTATATGCCCCGAACTGGGATGATGCCAATTTTATGAGGCGTATGTTGGGACGCATCCCGGACCTAGAGGGGGGAAAGTTGGTAATGGGTGGAGATTTTAATACGATGCTGGACCCAGGGCTGGACAGATCGAGGTCCAGGACCGGAAGGAGGCCGGCTGCAGCTAGGGTGCTCAAGGACTTTATGGAGCAGATGGGGGGAGTAGACCCCTGGAGATTTGGTAGACCTAGGAGTAAGGAGTTTTTGTTTTTCTCCTCTGTCCATAAAGTCTATTCACGGATAGACTTTTTTGTTTTGGGAAGGGCACTGATTCCAAAGGTGACGGGGACGGAGTACACGGCTATAGCTATTTCGGACCACGCTCCACATTGGGTGGACCTGGAGATAGGGGAGGAAAAAGAACAGCACCCACCCTGGAGAATGGACATGGGATTATTGGCGGATGAGGGGGGAGTTTAAGGGTGAGGGGGTGTATTGAAAGGTACTTGGAACTCAATGACAATGGGGAGGTTCAGGTGGGAGTGGTCTGGGAGGCGTTGAAGGCTGTGGTTAGAGGGGAGCTGATATCTATCAGGGCACATAAAGGAAAGCAGGAGGGTAGGGAAAGGGAGCGGTTGTTGAAAGAACTTTTGAGGGTGGGCAGACAATATGCGGAGGCACCGGAGGAGGGACTGTACAGGGAAAGGCAAAGGCTACATGTAGAATTTGACTTGTTGACTACGGGTAAGGCAGAGGCACAATGGAGGAAGACACAGGGTGTACAGTACGAATATGGGGAGAAGGCGAGCAGGTTGCTGGCCCACCAACTGAGGAAAAGGGGAGCAGCGAGGGAGATAGGGGGGGTGAGAGATGAGGAGGGAGAGATGGAGCGGAGAGCGGAGAGAGTGAATGGAGTGTTCAAGACATTTTATGAAAGATTATATGAAGCTCAGCCCCCGGAAGGGAAGGAGAGAATGATGTGCTTTCTGGATCAGCTGGAATTTCCTAAGGTGGAGGAGCAGGAGAGGGCGGGACTGGGAGCACAGATTGAGACGGAGGAAGTAGTGAAAGGAATTGGAAGCATGCAGGCGGGGAAGGCCCCGGGACCAGACGGATTCCCAGTGGAATTCTACAGGAAATATATGGACTTGCTGGCCCCGCTACTGATGAGAACCTTTAATGAGGCTAGGGAAAGGGGGCAGCTGCCCCCGACTATGTCAGAGGCAACGATATCGTTCCTCCTAAAGAAGGAAAAAGACCCGCTGCAATGCGGGTCCGATTGGCCCATTTCCCTCCTGAATGTGGATGCTAAGATTCTGGCCAGGGTAATGGCAACGAGGATAGAGGATTGTGTCCCGGGGGTGGTTCATGAGGACCAAACTGGGTTTGTGAAGGGGAGACAGATGAACACAAATATACGGAGGCTGCTAGGGGTAATGATGATGCCCCCACCAGAGGGGGAAGCGGAGATAGTGGTGGCGATGGATGCCGAGAAAGCATTTGATAGAGTGGAGTGGGATTATTTGTGGGAGGTGCTGAGGAGATTTGGCTTTGGAGATGGGTGTATCAGATGGGTACAGTTGCTGTATAGGGCTCCGATGGCGAGCGTGGTCACGAATGGACGGGGGTCTGATTATTTTCGGCTCCATAGAGGGACGAGGCAGGGATGTCCTCTGTCCCCGTTATTGTTTGCATTGGCGATTGAGCCCCTGGCCATAGCATTGAGGGGTTCCAGGAAGTGGAGGGGAGTACTCAGGGGAGGAGAAGAACACCGGGTATCTCTGTATGCGGATGATTTGTTGTTGTATGTGGCGGACCCGGCGGAGGGGATGCCAGAGATAATGTGGATACTTGGGGAGTTTGGGGATTTTTCAGGGTATAAATTGAACATGAGGAAAAGTGAGTTGTTCGTGGTGCATCCAGGGGAGCAGAGCAGGGAAATAGAGGATTTACCATTGAGGAAGGTAACAAGGGACTTCCGGTACTTGGGGATCCAGATAGCCAAGAATTGGGGTACATTACACAGGCTTAATTTAACGCGGTTGGTGGAACAGATGGAGGAGGACTTTAAGAGATGGGACATGGTGTCCCTGTCACTGGCAGGTAGGGTGCAGGCGGTTAAAATGGTGATCCTCCCGAGAGTCCTTTTTGTGTTTCAGTGCCTCCCAGTGGTGGTCACGAAGGCTTTTTTCAAGAGAATCAAGAAGAGTATTATGAGTTTTGTGTGGGCCGTGAAGACCCCGAGAGTGAGGAGGGGATTTTTGCAGCGTAGTAGGGACAGGGGGGGGCTGGCACTACCGAGCCTAAATGACTATTACTGGGCCGCCAATGTTTCAATGGTGTGTAAGTGGATGGGAGAAGGGGAGGGAGCGGCGTGGAAGAGATTGGAGAGGGCGTCCTGCAGGGGGACTAGCCTACAAGCAATGGTGACGGCACCGTTGCCGTTCTCACCGAAGAAATACACCACAAGCCCGGTGGTGGTGGTTACATTGAAAATTTGGGGGCCGTGGAGACGGCATAGGGGAAAGACGGGAGCCTCGGAGCAGTCCCCGATAAGAAATAACCATAGATTTGTTCCGGGGAAAATGGATGGGGGATTTGGAGCATGGCAAAGAGCTGGGGTAGTACAATTGAGAGATCTGTTCGTAGATGGGACGTTTGCGAGTCTGGGTGCGCTGACGGAAAAATATGGGTTGCCCCAAGGGAATGCATTTCGGTATATGCAACTGAGGGCTTTCGCGAGGCAACAGGTGAGGGAATTCCCGCAGCTCCCGACGCAGGAGGTGCAGGATAGAGTGATCTCAGAGACATGGGTGGGGGATGGTAAGGTGTCGGACATATATGGGGAAATGAGGGACGAGGGGGAGATCATGGTAGATGAGCTGAAAGGGAAATGGGAAGAAGAGCTGGGGGAGGAGATTGAGGAGGGGCTGTGGGCTGACGCCCTTCGTAGGGTAAACTCATCGTCCTCGTGTGCCAGGCTAAGCCTGATACAGTTCAGGGTTCTACACAGGGCGCATATGACTTGAGCACGGCTAAGTAAATTTTTGGGGGTAGAGGATAGGTGGGGGAGATGCTCGAGAAGCGCAGCGAATCACACCCACATGTTCTGGTCATGTCCGGCACTACAGGGGTTCTGGGTGGGGGTGGCAAAGGTGCTTTCGAAGGTGGTGGGGGTCCGGTTCGAACCAAGCTGGGGGTTGGCTATATTCGGGGTTGCAGAAGAGCCGGGAGTGCAGGAGGCGAGAGAGGCTGATGTTTTGGCCTTTGCGTCCCTAGTAGCCCGGCGCAGGATATTGTTAATGTGGAAGGAAGCCAAACCCCTGGGTGTGGAGACCTGGATAAACGACATGGCAGGGTTTATAAAGTTAGAACGGATCAAGTTCGTATTAAGGGGATCGGCTCAAGGGTTCACCAGGCGGTGGCAACTGTTCGTCGACTACCTCATAGAAAGATAGAGGGAATGGAAAAGAAGAAGACAACAGCAGCAACCCAGGGGGGAGGGGGTGGGCGGGGGGAGGGGGGGGAGGTACCGGACGGACTCTCAGGGATGTCATTGTATATGTATAGACACTTGTTATAGGTAATGTATATTGGATTGTTGGATTGTATCTTTGGAGAGTAACTATTTTTGACAAGGCAGTTGCCACTCAGTTTTGTTTATGTTTTTGTTTATATATTATTTATTCATTTGTTTAAAATTGGCCACGGTTATTCATATTGCTTTGTTGTTGTTTAAAAGAAAAACTATGTACTGTTATGTTTGGCCACAAAATTTTGAATAAAATATACTTTTTTAAAAAACTGAGTAAAGGAGAGAGAGACAGACAGCACAGCAAAGTAACTGAGAGACGGACAGACAGGCAGCAGAGTAATTGAGAGACAGACAGCAGTGTAACTGAGAGACAGACAGACAGCAGTGTAACTGAGAAAGAGACAGACGTCAGAGAAACTGAGAGACAGACAGACAGCAGTGAAACTGAGAGACAGACAGACAGCAGTGAAACTGAGAGACCGACAGACAGACAGCAGAGTAACTGAGAAACAGACAGCAGTGGAACTGAGAAAGAGACAGGCAGACAGCAGAGTAACTGAGAGACAGGCAGCAGTGTAACTGTGAGACAGACAGCAGTGGAACTGAGAGACAGCAGAGTAACTAAGAGACAGACTGCAGAGTAACTGAGAGACAGGCAGCAGTGTAACTGAGAGACAGACAGCAGTGGAACTGAGAGGCAGCAGAGTAACTAAGAGACAGACTGCAGAGTAACTGAGAGACAGGCAGCAGTGTAACTGAGAGACAGACAGACAGCAGTGCATCTAAGAGACAGACAGGCAGCAGTGTAACTGAGAGACACACATACAGACAGCAGAGTAACTGAGAGACAGACAGACAGACAGCAGAGTAATTGAGAGAAAGACAGACAGCGGAGTAACTGAGAGACAGACAGACAGACAGCAGAGTAACCGAGAAACAGACAGACAGACAGCAGACTAACTGAGTGACAGACAGACAGCAATGTAACTGAGAGTCAGACAGACAGCAGAGTAACTGACTGACAGACAGACAGGAAGCAGAGTAATTGAGAGACAGACAGACAGCAGAGTAACTGAGAGACAGACAGACAGCAGTGAAACTGAGAGACCGACAGACAGACAGCAGAGTAACAGAGACAGGCAGCAGTGTAACTGAGAGACAGACAGACAGCAGAGTAACTGAGAGACAGACAGACAGCAGAGTAACAAGAGACAGACAGAAAGACAGCAGTGCATCTAAGAGACAGACAGGCAGCAGTGTAACTGAGAGACACACATACAGACAGCAGAGTAACTGAGAGACAGACATACAGACAGCAGAGTAACTGAGAGGCAGACAGGCAGACAGCAGAGTAACTGAGAGACACACATACAGACAGCAGAGTAACTGAGAGACAGACATACAGACAGCAGAGTAATTGAGAGAAAGACAGACAGACAGCAGAGTAATTGAGAGAAAATCAGGCAGCGGAGTAACTGAGAGACAGACAGACAGACAGCAGAGTAACCGAGAGACAGACAGACAGCAGAGTAACTGACTGACAGACAGACAGGAAGCAGTGTAACTGAGAGATAGGCAGACGGCAGAGTAATTGAGAGACGGACAGACCGACAGCAGAGTAACTGAGAGACAGACAGACAGTAGAGCAACTGAGAGACAGACAGGCAGGAATCAGAGTAATTGAGAGACAGACAGATAGACAGTGTGGTAAACACCACTGGTGATATATTGTGTGTATTACGGCACTGCCCGTATATTACAGGTACAGCGGTAAATCCCTTCCTGCTTGCTCCGCCCAGCAGGCGGTGTATAAAAGTGTACGCTCTCCTGCGCTGCTCCCATTTTGGTTCCAGCTGCAGGAGGCACAACATCTTGTGCAATAAAGCCTCGATTGTTTCACCATTCTCGTCACGTGGTAATTGACGGTAGATCAATGTATTGCACAAGATTCTAAAAGATGGATCTCCAAATCAAGCCTGATCGCCTGCAGCTGAGCCCTCACGCAGCCAGCGCCACGTCTACCTTCAAGCACTGGCTAGCCTGCTTCGAAGGCTACCTCAGAGCAGCCACTGAAGAACCCTCGGACTCGCAGAAGCTCCAAGTCCTCTACTCGCGGGTGAGCCCTGAAATTTTCCCCCTCATCCGGGATGCGCCCACCTACTCAGAAGCGATGACGCTCCTAAAGGGACATTACGCTAAACCGGTGAATCAAATGTACGCCAGGCACCTCCTGGCCACGAGACGGCAACTCCCCGGGGAGACTCTGGACGATTTCTTGCGGGCCCTACAGATCCTCGGTAGGAACTGTGACTGCCAGGCAGTTTCGGCAGTCCAACACACTGAACTGTTAATTAGAGACGCTTATGTCACGGGCATGAAGTCTACGTACGTTCGCCAGCGACTATTGGAAGGGGGTACGTTCGATCTTGCGGAGACTAGGCAGCTTGCTAATTTGCTAGACGTGGCCTCCCGTAACCTGGAGTCCTCCACTCCCGACCACGCTTGCGGGCATCGTGGGCCCCACCAGCTGCCGACTCCAGCTCACCCGCAAGCCTGCGCCGCGCGGCAGCCAGCCAGCTCTGGGGGGCCCCAAGTGTTATTTTTGTGGACAAAGCAAACACCCCAGGCAGCGCTGCCCGACGCGGAGCGCGACCTGCAATGGGTGTGGGAAGAAAGGACACTTCGCTTCTGTTTCCAGGCCCGGCGTTCCTGCACTCCCCACGTGCGACCCTGGGGCGCCGCCATCTTCCCCACCGCAAGCCACGAGCGGCCCATGGGTGCCGCCATCTTTGATGCCGCCCGCCATGTGCGCCCCGTGTGCGCCGCCATCTTCGGCGTCATTTTGTACCGCGCCATGAACCCCTGCTCGTCGTTCGCCGCCTACTGCTACCTCTGCCACCGCTGACCAGCCCGGGACCTCCCAGCATCTTCCGCAGCTCGCCTCCATCACCCTGGATCAGTCTCGGCCTGGCAACCTCGTGACCGTTATGACGCCGGTGAAGATCAACGGGCACGAGACGACCTGCCTCTTTTTTCAGGGAGCACAGAGAGCTTCATCCACCCCACTACGGTAAGGCGCTGCTCCCTCCCGGTACACCCCGTCACCCAGAAAATCTCCCTGGCCTCCGGATCCCATTCCGTTGAAATCCGGGGGTACTGTGTCGCGACCCTCACTGTCCAGGGCGTAGAGTTCAGCACCTTCCGGCTCTACGTCCTCCCCCACCTCTGCGCTGCCCTGTTACCCGGCCTGGAGTTTCAGTGCCATCTCCAAAGCCTGACTTTGAAATTCGGCGGACCCCTGCCCGACCTCACTGTCTGCGACCTCACGACCCTTAAGGTCGATCCACCTTCCCTGTTTGCGAACCTCACCTCGGATTGCAAACCCGTCGCCACCAGGAGCAGACGGTACAGTGCCCAGGTCAGGACCTTCATCAGGTCGGAGGTCCAACGACTTCTGTGGGAAGGGGATCATTGAGGCCAGCAACAGCCCCTGGAGAGCTCAAGTAGTGGTAGTGAAGACTGGGGAGAAGCACAGGATGGTCATTAACTACAGTCAGACCATCAATCGGTACACGCAGCTCGACGCGTACCCCCTCCCACGCATATCTGACATGGTCAATCAGATTGCGCAGTATCGAGTCTTCTCCACAGTTGACTTGAAGTCCGCCTACCACCAGCTCCCCATCCGCCCGGAGGACCGCCAATACACTGTGCTCGAAGCAGATGGCCACCTCTATCACTTCCTCAGAGTTCCCTTTGGCATCACCAATGGGTCTCGGTCTTCAAGCGAGAGATGGACCGGGTGGTTGACCAGTACGGACTGTGGGCCACCTTCCTGTACCTAGATAATGTCACCATCTGCGGCCATGACCAGCAGGACCACGATGTGAACCTCCAAAAATTCCTCCATACCACCAAACTCCTTATCCTCACATACAATAAGGAGAAATGCGTGTTCCGCACCAACCGCTTAGCCATCCTTGGCTACGTAGTGGACAATGGATTCCTAGGGCCCGACCCCGACCTCCTGGAACTCCCTCTCCCCCACTGCCCCAAGGCCCTGAAACGATGCCTGGCGTTTTTCTCGTATTACGCCCAGTGGGACCCTAATTATGCGGCCAAGGCCTGCCCATCATCAAGTCCACAGTTCTTCCCCTGACGGCTGAGGCCCACCAGGCCTTCAACCACATCAAGCCGGACATCGCCAAGGCCACGATGCACGCAGTCGACGAGACCCTCCCCTTCCAGGTGGAGAGTGATGCATCGGACGTGGCTCTAAGCCGCCACCCTCAACCAGGCGGGCAGACCCGTGGCCTTCTCTTCCCGCACCCTCCTTGCCTCTGAAATTCAGCACTCCTCTGTCGAAAAGGAGGCCCAAGCCATTGTGGAAGCTGTGCGACATTGGAGGCATTACCTGGCCAGCAGGAGATTCACTCTCCTCACTGACCAACGGTCATTTACCTTCATCTTTAATAATACACAGCGGGGCAAGATCAAAAATGAGATGGAGGATCGAGCTCTCCACCTATAATTATGAGATCTTATATCGCCCGAGGAAGCTCAACGAGCCCCCTGATGCCCTATCCCGTGGTACATGTGCCAGCGCACAAGTGGACCGACTCCGGGCTCTCCACTATGACCTCTGCCACCCGGGGGTCACCCAGTTCTTTCACATTGTCAAGGCCCGCAACCTGCCCTACTCCATTGAGGAGGTCAGGACCGTCACCAGAGACTGCCAAGTCTCCGCAGAGTGCAAGCCGCACTTCTACTGGCCAGATCGAGTGCACCTGGTGAAGGCCTCAGTGTGGACTTCAAAGGGCCCCTCCCCTCCACCGACCGCAACGTGTACTTCCTCAACGTAATTGACGAATACTCCCGGTTCCCTTTTGCCACCCCGTGCCCTGACATGACTTCTGCCACGGTAATCAAAGCCCTGCACAGTATCTTCACCCTGTTCGGTTTCCCCACCTACATCCACAGCGATCGGGGATCCTCCTTCATGAGTGATGAGCTTCGTCTGTTCCTGCTCAGCAAAGGCATCGCCTCGAGCAGGACGATCAGCTATAACCCCCGGGGAAACGGGCAGGTGGAGAGGTAGAACGTGACAGTCTGGAAGGCCCTAGGAAGTCCACCTCCGGGGTCTTGCTCCCAACATGGCTGACAGCTCCTCCGGAAGCATGTGCGGAGCCATAAATCGGACCCCTTGGTCGAGAAGGCCCACCTCCTACATGCAAACCCACAGTACACCTACGTGGTACACCCCGACCGGCGCCAAGACACAGTCTCCCTCCGGGACCTGGTACCCGCTGGGTCCCCACCCACGACCCCCGACCTGACACCGCTCCCCCCCCCCCCTGGTTGCCTCATTCACCCCTGCGCCACTCACCCTCCATCCAGCGAACCTCATCACAGCCCCCACCCCAGTGGGATCCGTCCTCCCACTGGATCCACTCAGGGGTGACGAAGACGAGGACAACACGCTCCCGGAGTCGCAGGTGACCACATCGGCGCCCACACCACCACCAGGACTGAGGCGATCGCGGCGGAGGGTCAAAGCCCCCGACAGACTTAATTTGTAATGTTTTCGTCACCCCCGCCAGACTTTTTTTTAACAGGGGGTGAAGGTGGTAAACACCACTAGTGATATATTGTATGTATTACGGCACTGCCCACATAATACAGGTACGACGGTAAATCCCTGCCTGTTGGCTCCGCCGGTGTCTGCTCTCCTGCGCTGCTTCCATTCTGGTTCCAGTTGCAGGAGGCACAACATGAAATGAAATGAAAATCGCTTATTGTCACAAGTTGGCTTCAAATGAAGTTACTGTGAAAAGCCCCTAGTCGCCACATTCCGGCGCCTGTTCGGGGAGGCTGGTACGGGAATTCAACCGTGCTGCTGGCCTGCCTTGGTCTGCTTTCAAAGCCAGCGATTTAGCCCTGTGCTAAACCAGCCCTCTTGTGCAATAAAGCCTCGATTGTTTCACCATTCTCGTCTTGTGGTAATTGACGATACATCAGACAGCAGAGTAACTGAGAGACAGACAGACAGCAGAGTAACTGAGAGACAGACAGACAGCAGAGTAACTGAGAGACAGACAGACAGCAGAGTAACTGAGAGACAGACAGACAGCAGAGTAACTGAAAGCAGACAGACAGCAGAGTAACTGAGAGACAGACAGACAGCAGAGTAACTGAAAGACAGACAGACAGCAGAGTAACTGAGAGACAGACAGACAGCAGAGTAACAGAGAGACAGACAGACAGCAGAGTAACTGAGAGACAGACAGCAGAGTAACTGAGAGACAGACAGACAGCAGAGTAACTGAGAGACAGACAGACAGCAGAGTAACTGAGAGACAGACAGACAGCAGAGTAACTGAGAGACAGACAGACAGCAGAGTAACTGAGAGACAGACAGACAGCATTGAAACTGAGAGACAGACAGACAACGGAGTAATTGAGAAACAGACAGACAGCGGAGTAACTGAGAGACATACAGACAGCAGAGTGAGAGACAGACAGACAGCAGAGTGAGAGACAGACAGGCAGACAGCAGAGTAACTGAGAGACAGACAAGATAGACAGCAGAGTAATTGAGAGACAGACAAACACACAGCAGGGTGATTGAGAGACAGACAGGCAGCAAAGTATTTGAGAGACATACAGACTGCGGAGTAACTGACAGCCAGACAGCAGAGTAACTGAGAGACAGACAGACAGTAGAGTAACTGAGAGACAGACAGACGGCAGAGTAACTGAGAGACAGGCAGACAGACAGCAGAGTAACTGAAAGACAGACAGACAGCAGAGTAACTGCGAGACAGACAGACAGCAGAGTAACAGAGAGACAGACAGCAGAGTAACTGAGAGACAGCCAGACGGCAGAGTAACTGAGAGACAGACAGACAGACAGACAGACAGCAGAGATACTGAAAGACAGACAGACAGCAGAGTAACTGAGAGACAGACAGACAGCAGAGTAACAGAGAGACAGACAGCAGAGTAACTGAGAGACAGACAGACAGCAGAGTGAGAGACAGACAGGCAGACAGCAGAGTAACTGAGAGACAGACAAGATAGACAGCAGAGTAACTGAGAGACAGACAGCAGAGTAACTGAGAGACAGACAGACGGCAGAGTAACTGGGAGACAGACAGACAGACAGCAGAGTAACTGAAAGAGAGACAGACAGCAGAGTAACTG